>NC_138575.1:93135633-93739314 GCF_964289735.1 Phaethon aethereus | reverse complement strand
TGACAATGACCTTTTCGGCTGACGATAATACGCTCCAAGCACTGCTTGGCACTGCTCTCCCCTGGGCTGGGACGGTAGCCTGCCTCCGAGCAAGGTGGTCTGCCTCAGCTCCCACTCCCGGTAGGAGATGAACAAGGCGGCAGCCTGCCTTCCAACAGATAAGGCTGTTGGATGAGTACGGCAAACAAATCTAATGCTGCGCCGGTTGGAGAGGCGGGTCGGAGAGAAAAAGGGAGGAAAGTCCTTGCTTGGAGAGAGCCTGGATTTTAACCTTTAACCCTGTAGTTCAGCTGGACCCATGGAAGCTATCAGGGACTGGCACTAGTTCCTGGTCTCTCTGCTTACATTTAGACCACATCTAGAGTACTGCGTCTGCTTTGGGGGCCCCAGCACAGGAAGGGCATTGATGAACTGGAACAAGTCCATTGGAGGGCCACCGAGACAGTCCCTGGGGGCTGAAGCGCTTGTCCTGTGAGGAGCAGCTAAGGGAACGGGGCTTGTTCAGCCCAGAGAAGAGGTGGCTTTGAGGGGGACCTACCAGCAGTCCCCCAGTGCTGAGTGGGAGGTTATGAAGAAGGTTGGAGCCAGGATACTAAGAAGGTGGAGCCAGTTTTTTCACAGCAGTGCGTGGTGAGAGGACGAGAGGCATCAGGCATAAGTTAAAAGAAGAAAGGTTCAGACTGATTATGAAGGTAAACTTTCTGATCATGAGGACAGTGAGCCAGTGGAGCCAGTTGCTTGGTGAGTCTGTGCAGGCTCCGTCCTTGGAGGTTTTCAAGACCCACTCAAAAATACCCGTTGCAGATCAGGCTGGAGAGGGTACCACAAGCAGGCTTGGCTTCTAAGGCAGTGGGTCCACCCAGCAGCAAGTGTGGATGCCTAGGAAGGACATGGCTCCCTGCAGCGAGAAACGCTGGTATAAATACAGAGTTCACTCTGTGTGGGTTGTTTTCAGTATAAGAAACAATCCTGAGGAATCCAAGTGGTTTTGCTTGTGCCAGCATTCCCACCCATGGGGACAGAAACTCGCTGAGGTGAGCCGTGTCTTTAAGGTCTTCTCTGCTGGACCCAGCTGCTACGTGTCAGAAGTCAGGCACTGAGCGAGAGAGTCTTCCATTAGACCCCCCCGACCCTGAATGAATGCAGGAGAGAGAAATGGGAGTTGGCTTGCGAAATGCAGTAGGGAACTGTGCTATCCCCTTGAGTTCTGTGATACTTCTGGGGCTCCTTTGATTTCTTTTTAAAAAAAAAAAGCAGCACAAGAGAGAAAAAAAAAAACTAAACCCTTAGAACTTTTCTGCACAATTAGGTGGGCTGCAAGATGTGCAAACTGAAGGCTGTCCCTCTGAAATTAGGGACCTTAACAGGTAGGTTCAGTTTTGAATGAAACCTCACACCATTTTTGCTTTAGTTGCAGATTTTGAGATCTGCTTGACCAGCTCAGAATAAAAAACAAAATGATAAATGCTGGAAGCCTTTGCAGTGGGACCCAGTAAGGAGCGTTTCTGTAGTCTGGGGCAAAATGCAATGCAGCGCCCGTGTAATCTGATGAATATTTCACCAGGAGCTGGTGCCAGGTGTTCGCACGAAAGCCAGTTGCCACGAGCCCAGCAGATGTGCAAGCTCTTAACTGAGGGAGTTTCCAAGGTCCTGAGCACATTCAAACGCTGAGCCTGAAGAGAAGCACTGGGAATGTGAACCCTTAAAAGTGAAGGTGGTGGTGGTGGGAATGGCTCTGAAGTGAACCCTCTCAGGCTGACGCATTCAGACCACACCACCTGCACACTAAGCTGTAGCTTGTGTGAAGAGAATGCTTGACAGATCAAAAAGTTGGGCTAAAACCCCGTCCTCACTTCCACCAGCCACAACTTCTAAAATGGGGAGTAGCTCTGCTGAAGTAGTTAATATTTACCTGTGGGCTATGAAAATCTGGAATTTATTCCAGAATTTAACAATGAAGAAGAGCCTTTTAATTATAGACCTCATTCATGTTTTTTTTTTTAATTTTATTTCTGCTCTTCCTTTTCTTTCTCTGTTCTGCTCATCTTTGTTACAGCAGCTAGAACTTGCCAGTGCGCATTTCTGGTTTTCATGTGCTGGCGGGGTACCTATGCTTTATCCCTCTGGTGTCTTTTGTCCAGGAACCTCAAAGCACATCACAGGTATTAATTGAATGAACCCTCACAACTGCCTGGGTGAGGTGCATGGTCAAATATTATTCTCTTACAATTGATGAGAGCGAACCACAGAGATGAGCTGATACAATCTCTCATTACCACTCGGTGCGTGTGCGGCAGAAGTGGGAATGGAGTTCAGGATGAAATTCTGGCTCTGTCAAAGACAATGTTAAAGCTCTCTGTAGACTATTCAGGTCAGGTTCTCACCTCATCTTTCTTGATGACCAGTCTCCTTTATCCACAAAATTGCGGTATTAATATTTTAAACTTTCCAACACTATAGGAAGCCTTCCAGTTTTTAAAAAAAACACCATATTGTGCATTCATAAACTTATTAAAATCCATCACTATCTTGAATACTTAGAAATAACTAAAAGAATCTCTGTAAATCAGATTGGTATAATGATGCCATACTGAGGAGTACATGGATGGGAAAGAATAAAATATGAACATGACATCGCATCAGGTGCTGACAGGCACATAATTAGTGGTGCACCTAGGCATGCTCACTTAAGTGTTTTGAATTTAAGAGAGCGTTCTTCTTGGGGGTGCCATGAACTCCCCTGCAGCTGTGAAGTGGCTCTGCTTATGCTTTTCCACGGCAAGAGTAACTAAGAGCATGCACACAGCCAGGCCAGCTGACAAGTACTAAGTTGCTGAGCTGGAGTAACTCAGCTGTCTGTCCACCCTTTGATGGCAGTCTGGCGAGCTCCTTGGTCTCAAAGAGCAGTTGTCGGTCTCGCTGCTCTGGTGTGAGAGCCACAGAAGAGGAGACAGTGTTACTCTCACGTGCTCTGAACAGAGCTGCAGACTGGACACCAGTGACAATCATCTTCTGAAGCTCTTTTTCCCCTTTGGAGGTAGAACTGGATGTTGTGAGAATACTGAGAAGGATGCTCCCAGCCATGCTGCTACATGTCCTCCTCCATTTATACCATGACTATAGGCATGATGGCATCAAATGCCATCAAACTCCAATGGGCGGGATGCCCTGATGCCACTGTCTTAGAAACCTCGGTGAGCTTCAGTAGTCGCAGCAGCCACGACATCAGAGGTCAGTAAAGAATTGGGGTAGCAGTACTGGTATATTAGACCTACCCACTGACCCCAGAAGATTGCTAAAACCAGTGCTGAATAGCATTTTTGTTCCATAAACTTCATTAGCTGGAGATGAGGATTTTGAGGTTATGAAATGTTCCTATTGTTGCTCTGTCACAGCCTTCCCAAAAGACCTCTCAGAAAGAGACAGTTCTAGTTTGCATGACTGATAAAATGACAAATTTAACAGAGCGGGTCCAGGCTACAGATGGCTCTAAAAATTGAGTGTAAAGCACAAAGTTCACAAGTGACATTTCAATCTGACGTATTCACCCACCTTTATCTTCTCCATAAATAATGGCCAGGTTTCAGATGTCTGGTTTGGCAAACGTTCAGTAGATGATGAATAGGTATTGTACATGGTTTTGGGGACTGAAAGATTTCTTGGCAATTTCCAGGTCCATAGTGTACTGAAGCATGATGCCATTTCCGCTTTGTCGGTAGCATCGCTGATCCATAAACAGCAGCAAATATCTAAATGACTTTGGGGCTTTTGGGGACTGTTTTTTAAATCTTATCTTGCTGGACTCCTACTGCCTTGTTGTCTAGGAGATACTGTGTAATGCTGGTAGTGGTAGGTTGGGTTTGGGTTGTATGAGGTTCTTCTCCCTGTTGGTTGGGTGACTCTTGGATCAGCTACTTTGATTCTCCAAGCTCCAGAGATGGAAATGAATCTTGAATGGGTCTACAAACACAACTAGGGAATGGACCTACTGTGGTGCTCACAAATTGTGACCACAGTACTGCATGGGGCCAGAGGCTGCTTCACAGATGTGCCTCAGCCCCACGCTCTCCACAGCGAGAGCGAGTGGTAACATTTTTCTAACACAAAGCATATTGTGATTTCATTAAAGATTGGAATATACGCTTGAGGTGATGATGGACTATTCCAGTCCAAAATAAAATTTGACTTTTAATAACATTTTTTAGTTGCTATCAAATTGCAGAGTCTAATTCTGTCTTGCTGGGATGGCTTCCCCCCCCTCCTTATTCATTGCTTTTTAGTCATTCGATGTAATGCAACTGAGCCGTACACATCCTGCAGGCCAGCTCCAGGTCCACTCCACACAAATTAGTCTAAATGTTGCTACTGACTTCATTAGGGACATGATCACACATGCAATATCACGGTGCTCTCTGTACTTTCACTCCACGGTGATGTTATATATAAATAAT
Source organism: Phaethon aethereus (assembly GCF_964289735.1). Classification (NCBI taxonomy): domain Eukaryota; kingdom Metazoa; phylum Chordata; class Aves; order Phaethontiformes; family Phaethontidae; genus Phaethon; species Phaethon aethereus. The sequence goes on along the minus strand of NC_138575.1, from coordinate 93,734,863 downwards.
TACCCATCAATGCCCTTACTAATAATACTTACACACAGAGCAAACCCTTAATTTCTCTTAACTGTAGCCTTGCTGAGACTGCAGCGGGCACAGTTTGGAAGAGTGGCTTGGATTAACACGAGGAAAATGCCTAGGCTGTGGGCCAGAGCTTAGAGCTGTGTTGCCTGTTCAACGTAGTCCGGTGGCAGGGGAGGGCTGTAGGCCACTGCCAGTCCCCTGCTACTTGATCGAATCTCCTTGCACCCACATAGCAGGCCTGGAATTTGCTGGTGTTGTCCTGTCTTGTCCTACTTTCTGTTCACGCGCTGCGCAGTCCATATGCGCAAGTTGAAATCCCTCTCTGCTTCTGCTTTGTTTTGCGGGAAGGAGGTCAGCCAAAGGTGGGCAGCTGCCAACAGAATATTTACCCTACCCTTCATCCTGATCCTGGCTTGCCCCTTGCAGAAAGAGCATGAGGCTTCAGCAAGATCATGGCTCAGAGGCTTATTCTGTCTCAGCATGAGAACAGGGTACTAGGGCTCAGCTGAAAGCTTATGGCTGATGGACATTCACTCTAATTTTTCTAGACCTACCAGTTTTTGTGAATTAGTGTAAGAATGCTGAAGAAAATGGATAAAAATGTCAGCTGTTAGCATACCTTCATGTATTTACTTTAGTAAAAATGTTTGCCCCAGAAGTGGCTTCAGTAATTCAGGCTTTTGCCACACTGTGGAGGAATTTGGTTTCCATCTTTGCTGCCCTATATCTGATGGTGTTGTCCACACTGTGCACAGTCGTGCTAGTACATTTTTACACCAGTCCAATGTGCAAAGATGAGGGAAATGGAGAATAAGACCCTGAGGGTTTGGTGAGTCCCTTGAAGTTATTGTGAAAATGCCTACATGACTTAAAGAGATTTTGGAGCATGTTCTTCAGCTTCATCTCTTTGTCAGTCTGCTCAGGGAATGTTGCTTGGAGCTGACCTAACATCATGGACATTAAGATTCTTAAACTCTGCAGGAGATGAGGCTTTGACTGCCCTTGCTTGTTTTCTGGCCAGCAGGAACAGGGATTGATCTGGGCTCCAAGATGAGTTCCTATAAGGTATTTCCACCCTACTGCCTCTCCTGCCATTCCTGAACCATCACGGTGCTCACTGGCAATCCTTCTGGCTGATGAAGTCAAGCTTCAAGGATGCTCAGATGAAAGTGGTATTAGCATGTCAGGACCCACAATCTACATTACTGGCTGTAGCCCAGCTGCCGTTCAAGTTCAGAGAGGCTGAACGCTGCCAGGAAGAGCCAGGCTCAGGGTATCTGCTGATGGGTGGGACTGCGGTGTGTTTGTCCAGCCTATGAGGGCCACCTGTGTGACACTGTGGGCTGCCACGCACCCCACAAGTGCTCCAGAGCTAGCTGGGGGCTTAAAATGTGAATGGACTTTATCTCTACCAGAGCTGACCTATCCAGAAAGCATGCACGAAGCCAGTGAGCTCGTACTGCGGTTCAATGCAGCTAATCTTTCCTGAGACATACTCACCTCCAGGTACACCACCCATGGCATCACCAAAGTAGCCACCAGCAAGTCCGCCACCGCCAGGCTCACCACAAGGTAGTTTGTTGTTGTTTGCAAGGTGCGTTCCCTCAGCACAGCTAAGCAGACCAGCACGTTCCCAAAGATGATGGCCAAAATCAGGATGCAGTAGCAGAGGGCGTAGTAGGCATGTGAGTGCGGCAGGTCAGGCTCTGTAGCATTGTCTGCCCTACAAGGAATGGGGTCGGTGGTGTTGGGATGACTGCTGGTTCTTGTGAAGAGAGCCATGGGCACGCCGCTGCAAAGGGAAAGACATGACTGAAAATCAGGGCTCTACAATAATTCTGGAGAACAGTACCTTTTGTGGACAGTGTATGATTTTCACACTTCCTCCATGAATGCTACTTCAAGCCAATTACAGAGGTCTTTTTTCTGCTCATGTATAGGCAGAGCTTTGCTTACAGTCTTGCTTGGCCTGTTTTTTTTTTTCATTGAATTCTAAGCCAAGAGAATAATGCAAGACTTCACCTCCTGTGTGCATCTGAAAGGTGCATCTTACCAACCAGTGCAGCTGTAAGGAAAGCAGCAGTGGTTTTAAGATGTGCCAAAGCCATACCTCAGTACAAGTCAGCCGGGCAGGGGCGCAGCCTGAAAGATGACAATTTGTAGGGCTGAGGAAGACCCAACGCAGTTCCCCAAACTAGAAACTTCGGCCTAGTATCTTTTCTTCTGTGAAGCACCCTCCCCCTTCCCTCATCAAAAAAAACCTCATTAATAACTTCACGCACTCGAGTGCTCGGCAGCCTGGCAGAGAGGCTGCACCTGCAATGCTCAAGTAGCCTCTTGAACCCTGGCTGCCTCGCAGTAAGCACCACCTACTGAATTACTCAACGTGTTTCTGTCCCAGGCCTTCTGTTGAAATAACGCTCCGCTTCGGCCTCGCCTGCCTTGCCAAAGCTCGACTGTCAGTGCTGCCCCCATTTCATCCATACTGTGCTCTGTGTTTTCCACGCCTGGCCAGTAGATCCGCTTCCCGTGCTGAAGAGCAAATCAACTTGTCATTTGGGATGAAATAATGGAAGGATGCTTGCAGGGTACTCTGCATTTCTTTTCCTTACAATGGATTCGTGATTGTGCTCAGGAACCTACCCTTCCTTGATTTAGGAGGATGATTTTTTTCCCAGGCATGCAAAGGTTGCTGTCCCAGGGTTGTTCTGTGACATTTAATCGCTTGTTATCTGATGTTTTTTCATCCTTTGCTAGTGCTCCCGTCGCTGAACTCATCCTCGGTGTGACAGGTACGAAAGGCAAGGACAAAACGTTGCAATGCCAATGGTATAAATATTACTCCTTCCACCTCACCCCTTGAACAGCAGCATCTGTGATGCACAGACTTCTGGAAGAGCAGGTGTGCAATAGGTATAAATTGCTCCAGCCCCTTGGCCTATATTCTTCGTTAAAACTGGTGCCACTTGCCCCTGCTGCTTTGTAGCTGGGAGAGGGCAAGGTCTGAATGAGATGGAAGCTGAACTCCCCTCTGCCCCGTGAACACAGATCCCTCAGGACAGGGGTGAAACAATCTCTTAGGGCACGTGTGCTGTTTGAAAGCCCCTGCACTTGTCTCTCCTCCTCTCTCTTTCTTCTGCCTTCCCCTGACAAGGCAGTTAAGCCTTCCACCGGATCGGAAGGGTTTCCCATAGAGAAAGCCCTGCTGCCGAGTCCAGGACTGTTTGTTGGTAAAACAGTTCAGCTGCAGCCACCCAAAGACAGGACTCGTTTTGCAACGTCCCCTGCACCGGCGCGGCTCCCGCTCTGGGAAACCTGTATTGTCTGGGGCCATGAAAGGCTAGGTCTGTCGCGTTGGGAAAAAAACTACGTTAAGCAGCTGCCGAGCTGATGAGCAAAGCCACGACAGGGAAGGGAGAAGACAGCACGCCCAGTATAACCAAAAGGCTCAGGGCACCGCATTACACAGTTTGCCTGCGGGTTCCTTCCTCTATCTCGCGTCCCTTACATCCTAAAGCTCTATTTTCGACCCTCGCCTGGAGGTCAATCCTCGCTCCCAGGATCCCTCTCAGGTCCCCACCCCCAGATCCGCCAGGCCCCCCAACCCTGGACTGCCCCACCTCTGCCCCCCCCCGGCCCTGCTGGCTCTGCCCGCGGCGAGGGTGCTGCCAAAGCGGGCGAGTACCGAGGTACCGGGATACTGATGTGCCGGGGTACCGGCATGCCGGCATACGGGGATGGTGGGACACAGGGGGTACAGGCACGGCGGGGCCCCGGTGTACCGGGATACCCACCACCCGAGCACCCGGGCGGTGAGCTGCGGCAGGGACAAGGCTCGCTGCCGTGGGGACGAGCGGGCGGAGGGCACAGGGAGGGATGCTCAGCCACGGAGGGGTCCGGCTGCAGCTCCCGCTCCGGGTGGCGGGGCCCGGGTTCAGGTGTGGGGTACAGGGTGCAAGGGAAGGGTTCCGGGGTCCGGGAGCGGGGTCCTGGCGCAGGGTCCAGGCTTGGCGGCGGTTTGTGGGTCCGGCTGCTCCGCGCCCGAGGGGCAGCGGCAGCTCCGCGGCTCCCGGCCGTGCCCCCCGGCCCGGGGCTGCCGTCTGCCCCGGCGATGCCGCGGGGGGCTCGGGGGGCTGGAGAAACCCGGGGAAAGGGGGGGGCAGCGGGGAAAGGGACCGCCGGCACCTGGCGGGAGGGGAGCGGGGGCGGGGGGCAGCAATCAGCACTTACCCCTGGCCCGCCGGGCCGTGGCAGCGCCGCCGAACAGGGCTCGGTGCCGGTGCTGGTGCCGGTGCCGCCGCTTCCCGACCCGACCCGGTCCCTCCCGCCGCCCTCCCGGCGCGGAGCCGCGGGGCGGGGCCGGGCCGGCCACCTCCTCCCCGCCCGCCCCCCGCCCCGGACCGGGACCCCGCGGTGCCCCCAGGTGCCCAAGAGGTTGCCCCTCTCCCAAAGGGACCTGATGGAGGTGTCCTGGCTCCTTTGGGAGGGTGTGCTTCGCTGAGGGACTGACCTGCTTCTGCCTGGGAGCCGAAGTAGGGAGCTGGGAACCCAAAAGCTGGGCCACACGCTTGGGCCCCGAGCGCCCGCGTTTTGTGGGGAGCAACAGGGAGATGCCTCAGCCAGAGCTGCCCGCCCTGTGGTGGAAGGCCAACAGGCAAAGGCCTTTGGGAGACGCTGCGAGCGTGTGGCTTGGGATAGAAAGTTGGCACTTAAAGCTTAAAAAATTGTTAGTTTTAAAAAAAAAAATTATCAAAGGAGAGACGATTTTTAAAAGGGAGAGAATTAAAGAAATATTTAAATAAGCTACCTTAAACCTGAGATGAAAGAGTGGTGGGCAACCGGGGAGAAAGCTGGGAAAGCAGGTGATGTTGGGGAAGTGTCCTCCTCCTGTAGGCACAGCAGGCTGCACCTACCATGGCTACAGCATGACTGCAACCACTGCCTCTGAGATGTGGCTTCCCTCCAGGTCTGTGACCAGGTCTCCAAGGACCACTTCCACTTCGGACTGTGGTCCCTGGGAAGGGACTGTTGGTCCCTCTGCAAGGGTATGAATGATCCTGGCAGGCCTTCTCTCCCCTGGTGCTGGGCTGTGCCCACCATCCACTCATCCACAAGTGGGGAACTCACTGCCGGTTGTCATGAGGGTGCAGGAAGCTCAGCTGCAGGGCCGAAGTTTTCCCTTCCCAGGTGTGCAAGAGTTGCAGGAGCGGCACTGTGGCCCCAGCAGGGAGGAGAGAAAGTGCTCTTCCCCTTTATGCACCCGCTGGTCAGGATGGCCAAGGGCTAACTTGTAGGTGGGCAAGAAGGAGAGGAGATACTGTGGAAAGGAGTATTTATTTATTTATTTTTAATAAATTAGCTACCTTGAGAAGTATCCCTTGGGATTCTGGCTGCCTGGATCATCTCTCCTGATTGCAGCTATCCAAGATAACCTCTTTGTGGGTAAGGGTGGTAGGAGGGAGAAGTGCTGTAGAGAGCACTTGTACCCATGAGGTGTGAGGGGTGTGAGAGTACCAGTTTTAGCCTGTCTGGGGATGGTGGAAGTGCCCATACAGGACTTGATAGGGACTAACCAGCACCAATGCCTTTAACCAAGGCTGTGACTACCCAGAGGCAGGTCGGTGGATGGCACTGGATGAGTGTGGTGAGTCACTGCCTCATCCCTACAGGTGATACATTCAGAGGTGTCCTTGGTGGAGGATACAGCTGCCAGGCTGTAGACCAAATGAGCCATGAAGGGCTCTACAGCCCCTTTGTCCCCTTGGGAGCTCCAAAACGATGTGACATGGACTGCATTTCTCACGTTTATATTGTATGTGTCCAGCTGAACTTCTGCTGTTGTCCGTCCTATACTGCTCATCCCTAAGGAAATGCATTTTCTAACTGTGCCTCGAGCAGGCAAGGCAGGGGGAAGCCCTCCCACCCATCCTCAGCAGAGGCTTTTTAGCTGTGAGCTGGGAAAGCAGGCCAACACACCCACACACGTGTAATTAAAACTGGAGGGAAAAGCACATACCGTGATGCTTGCTCTGTCTAGCGAGGGCTGTGGGAGCCGCGGGCTGGGCGCGAATGGCCGGTGAGCACGACTCCTCGCAGTGGGGCTAGAGAGCTGCAAAGAGCCGGAGGCATTTTAGCTTCATTTTAGTGTTGTTTTTTTTTTTTTTTTTTAATGCAGTTTGTTTGTAGGTGATTCCCAAAGGATTGCGACCAGCAAGGTGTTCATGTTGGCTCTAGGACGCTGGGACCACAAAGTGCTACTGCAATGCGCTTTCACTGATGTCCTCTGTTCGACGTGGTGGCTAACCACGGATCGAAAAAGAGACATTACCTTGCACCTGCCCCCCTCCTCTGAGATAGGGGGGGTTCAGCAGGGGCAATCTAGTGCTTTACCCACAAAAGCACCGTTGTTCTGATTCACATCTTCATCTTCCCATGCTGAAACCTTCCCTGTTGCCTTGCCTTGTGTGTTGCTGGAGCCCCTGCTGCTGCCTCTCACAGGAGCCACCTCACCCCTTAATCTGTGTTACCCCCCGCCCCAGAAACACCCACTGCGACTGTCCCAGCCCCTTACCCTTCTCTGGTCCTGTCCCAACTGAGAGGTCTGCAGCAACCTGTCCTCATCAAGCTACTCAGATTAATGAGACAGATGGACAGTAGGAGCTTGTGAAACTTGTTTCTAGCTTCAATTATTTTTATCTCTTTTGTTAATATTACTCTGACTCAAGAACAAAAATGATCTGGTTTTAAATGTTCCTGCTCTATTTAATCTCGTTCTCACTGGTGCTCCCTCCCCACCTCCTTCCTGGGGTGGCTCCCTTCATGGCCCCTCGTCTGGTTTTCTTGAGACTGGAGGCTCTTTGGGGTCGGGACTTAAAGACTTCCTTCTGTTTGCTCTGCAGCAGAGGTTTTGTGGAGCAAGATAATAATCCATGTGATTGTTTAATTTAGATTAGATTGTACCACATGCAGAGGCAGGGCTGAATTAAAATTGCATAGGCAATCTTGATTTGTGATATTTGCAGTGGTTTGTTTTTTTTTTTAACATTACAACTTCTTTAATATAGTGCTTAGTGCAACGCCTTTCTCATAAACTCTTCTCCTTCTTCCTACCCCAAAATCAAGTATGCGGAGTATTTTTGCCCCAGTTAAATACTGGACAATTTGCAGCCCTTGGCTGTGGCAACATGGTATCGCTGGAGCACGGCAGAGAAACGGTCAGTAGTGAGTCGTGGGAACCTCCAAATAAGAGGATGTGCCAGCAGGTCTCACAGGTGTACGCTAACAGCAAAGGACTGCTCAGATTCCTGAGTATCCAGCTCCCTCACAGGCTTTCTGCTCCCATCTGCAGGAAGTTAGGAGAGAGACCAGCATTCCCAAACCTGGTCCATTCCCTCTGGATCCCCCGCAGCCTGTTTCTCTGCCCCCACCTCCAACACTGTCTCCCCTAATTCTTCTTTTCAGCCCTGCGTGTCTCGGAAGCTCTTTGATAAAGATTTTTAATAACTTGGATAAGTCTCAGTGTTCTGCCTTTATTTACCCCCACTTCCTTGCCTATCAGTCCTAATGTTCTTCTGTGCTAAGTTTGTCCACTAAGTCTTTGTGCACTCCTGTTCCCTCTTTCTCCAGCCTGTGCTCGTGTTTCTTCCTTCGGTTTCTAGCCATACCCTCAGTATCCTATCCAGTTCCCAAAGCTCTGGCAGCTTCACTCAGCCTGTTTGTCCTTCCCCACTGCTGCTCCTTCCCAAGCTCCTCACTCGCCACTTTGCCGTCTCTGGCTGGGTTGCTAGTCCCCTGCAGCCCTCCGGCTTAAAGGATTGTTTGCAGATGGTTATTTATTGTGCTTTCACGCCACGGCTCCTGTCCCTACAGCCAGTGTTTGAGGTGCAGTGTCTCATACATGCCACTCGAGTGGAATAAACCTTCCATCACTCATCCTGCAAGCCAGGATGCCTCCCTGACAATGAGTATTGTTAGAATACTCCGCATCCACGGAGGTTTTCTAGATCTGACTGGATAAAGCCCTAATCTGACCTCATGGTTGACTCTATTTGGACAGGAATGCTGGACTAGACACCTCTGGGCGACCCTTCCCAACCTGAATTATCCTATGCTGCCAGGAAAATAACCTTACCTGCTGGATGTAAAGCAGAGCTTTCCTGGCTGGCACAACCTGCAGACTTCTGATGAAACTTAAGTTTGTACCCATACCATCTAAGCAGGATATGCCTATTCAGCCTTGGTCGCTTTAAATTTTTTACAAACCTCACTTGTTTTCACAGCGGCAACCAAAAAGGAACTCAAGCAGCTTCAGGATAACGTATGCACAGCAGCTTGCAGAACCAGTACAGACTCCTTGGAGAAACGGGAGGAAGGTACCACAGCTCACATCAAATAAGACTCACAGGAGATCCAAATCCTGGCGATACTGATTCCCTTCTGCCCAGCCTTTCCCTTCCCTGTTCCCTCTTCCGGCAGTCTGGAAAGCGGCGACGCATCCCAAATCTGCACAGCACACAGTGATGGGAGCTTAGACCACAGGGGATGTTTGTCATGTAAATCGCATCTGCAGTGGATTTTATAGAGCAAAATAATATTACTACAAGGGTAGGTGGTAGCAAAATAACTCTCTTTCTCATCTGGTGGTTAGGTATTAGGCTGGGAGTTTCAGGTCCAAGTCCTTCGTCAGCCTCACCTAAGGTGTAATCTGGGGTAGGGGAGCTCTCTCTGTTAGGCAGAACTGGGACTTCAGGCTCTGCATCCCATAAAGCAGGCTGATCGGATAAAGCCAGCGTCCCACCATACCCCTCTTTAAAATTACTGTTTTGATTCTATTTTCTCTTTTATTAAATTTTGGTTCTGTTAGAACATGTGTTTTGCAGCGTGTCCGTGAAAGGACAGATCCTGCCGCGGTTAGTTTTCTTCTGCATCTAGTCCTGGGCAACTGGTGCTGCTGATGGGGGCAGGAGACGGGGCTTTTAAGAATAAGGAGGGTGACTTCTGCAGGGACGCCTGAGAAAGGAAAGGCTGTGGAGGGTCCGTGGTGCCATACTGCCGTACCTCACCTCGCCGTGCCTCCCCATGGGCTCCACGCTGCACCGGGAGCCGGGAGCCCAGCGGGCTTACAGGGGTGGAGCGGTCCCAGGAGATGCAGGAGGGAAAAATGCTGGAAGTCCCATGCACAGGCAAGAAAAAGGGCATCAGTGGTCCAAAGTTCTGTTCTTCAGGGGAACTCACTCACGTTTCCAAGCAAAGAAGCTGTGGAGCTGCAGGCTGTCATTACCTCTGTCCCTCCTTCCTGCCTCGGAAAATGAACCTGTCTGGTCTGTGACGGACTATGCTGCTGGGGTCTCGCCGTGCCCTCTCTGAGGCACAGCCTTTCTGCGGCTGGGGCTGCCAAGTCATTTATCGAAGCGGCCCTGAATCTCAGAAAGGCTGGTTATTGCTAAGCGCCTGTCGCAGCCGCGTCTGGGGGCAGGGAGCGGGCGTGCGGGTTTTCGTCGGGTAGCGTGTCTGCCCCTCTCCGTCGCTGGCAGGGAGCAAAGCCCCGCTGGAGGCAGGAATGGTTGTGGGAACAATTACTCAATTTGAACTGGAGGACGGGTCCTGTGAGCCAAACCCAAACGCTGAAGCTACATTTGCTCCTCAAGTCAGTGTCTTTCCTTCTCCCATCCCTCCCCTCCGCCTCAGCCTGAGGATCCTCCCCAGCAAACAAGGTCCCTCCCCAGCAAAGGGCTGCCACAGCATCAGCTCTTTCTGTGGTGCCCATGCCTCTCTCCTTCCCTCGCACCTCCTCCGTCCTAAAGGGCTTTTGGGGTCTTGGCATTGTCAGTAACAGTACTGATGCTTTCTGCACTACGCTGGGAGTCCTGCTGAAACCCGGCTGTCTGGCGCCTGTGGCTCTGGGGTGTTTGTGCTGGTTCTCTGACCTCTGGGTTTCACTCACCGCTGGTCTCAGAAATACGCTCATCTGGCAGCTACCTGGCACTTTTAATCCTCTTTCCCTGTTTGAGGTAAGAGACTGCGTGCACACACACGTGCATGCCTGCAGGCAAGCTGAAAAGGGTGGTTGTGGCTCTGTCCTGGCCACTGACTGGTCTCTGGCCCCAGTGTCCATCTAGAGTTACCTGCTGCCACCCCACAGAGCGCTTTCACGGGGCAGTGGCTCCGGCCACCTCTCCCTTCCAGACCGTGGTGTGACTGACTGGCTGACATCCATGTCGCTGGGGAGGATGCGGGGATATACCGTGCCTCCTACATGGACGGGGGTGGAGTGTCCTAATTGCCTCCGGCCAAGATGCACGAGTGCCCCACAACGCCCACCAAACACTTAAGCCTCATGCAGGAGTGTTGCCTCTGACAAATTTTAACTTTCTAGATCCAAGCCAGGGTGACCCATGAGTAGCATAAGAATGCTCCGGGAGATTTAGTTTCTGTTTTAAGAACGACAACCAAAGATCCCATTTCCACTGCTTCAGGAGCAGTGGGATGAGTAGCATCTGCCTTCCTGTGGGTTAGAGACCTCTGCCTTCCTCCCACCTCTGTAACGCTGGCTGCTCCTCTCACTCCCTGGCTGAGCGGGAGAGTTGTTCCCAAGCCAGCACAGCAGCACACGGGGGAGAGCCGGCAGCAGCAGAGCCTTTCTCCTCCCCGCGCTGCTAGTTTGCGTGGGGCTTGGAGTAATGTCACCCGCTTTACGTTTGCTGCTACTCCCTCTGTCAGGCTTGGGTCACTGGGCTCAAAACCTTTGCTAAGGGCCAGAGACATGGTATGATTGCGCGAGCCATGTTTCCTTAAAACAGCAGTGAAGCTAAAAAACATCTGAACCATTTTTACTTAAGAGCACTGAGAACATTGAGCTGAGGCAAGACGAGCAAAATTATAGCCCTTAGCAGTGAGCCAAGAAATTAGGCTGTGTTCCGGTATTCTTCATTATAGCTTTCAGAGGAATTTCAGCTGCTATATACAGACACACCATGAAATGATCTCAAGTGAAAATTGCTGGGGTGGATGTAGCTTTTACGCATTTCCCTGTCTGGGAACTGAAATCTCTCTGCTTCCCGTCTGCCTCGAATTCAAGCCTCCTCGCAGGCTTCCCCTTTCTCTCCTGCACCCCCCTCAAACATCTGGCCGGAGTCCTACTCATCTGCCTGCCTCAGTGAAATCCGCTTTACCTATGGTTCCTTGTGAACTTTTCAATGTAACTCTCTATTCTGGGCTGTCTGCTGGGACAGAAAATGCTGAGATTTGCTGCTGCCCCTGGGGTTTTCTGCTCCTCATCCCCGAAGTGCGCGAGAAGACAAGGAGTGGTTTAAGGCGTCGTTCCTAACTGCATCTTCCTACCTCACTGCCATTTGCGTGCTGCTCAGGTTTTAAAACCTTGCATTAAGTGCTTTTTCCTGAAAGAGCAAATAACAGCTTCATCAGAGTCATCTGCAGGGCACTTGCATTCACACAGGTGCTACAGAGTATACGGGCTGATTTATTTATTTCTATTAAACCAAGCCTCCGAGAGCCAGAAATCAGGAGTTTCAGCGTGCACTTGTGTTCGACTTTGGGGCCTTTTTCTCCCGGGGCTCGGTCGCGGAGCGAGTGCCGTGGGCCCGGGGCTGTGCGCGGGGCGGGAGCAGGGCCACCACAGCCCCTGGAGCCGCAGAGTGGTTCGCTCTGAGCGCTGGCTGGTGACAAGGAGCAAAGTGGTTTGGAGCGGGGGGGGAGGGTGGTGGTGCGGGAAATGTCTCATCATGGAAAAGCCTGAAAGCCAAAAGCCTGTAGCATTTGGCTTGTTAGATCTGATGAACAGCAGGCGTTTTGTTTAACGCCTGAAAGCCTGTAACACTTTGTCGTGGTTTAGCCCCAGCCGGGAACTAAGCACCACGCAGCCGCTCGCTCACTGCCCCACGGTGGGACGGGGGAGAGAGTCAGAAGAGTAAAAGTGAGAAAACTCGTGGGTTGAGATAAAGACAGTTTAATAAGTAAAGCAAAAGCCACACACACAAGCAAAGCAAAACGAGGAATCCATTCACCATTCCCCATGGTCAGGCGGGTGTTCAGCCATCTCCAGGGAAGCAGGGCTCCGTCACGCGTAATGGTGTCTTGGGAAGACAGACACCATCACTCCGAATGTCCCTCCAGTCCTTCCTTCTTTTTTGTCCCAACTTTATATACTGAGTGTGACGTCATATGGTAGGGAATATCCCTTTGGCCAGCCTGGGTCAGCTGTCCCGGCTGTGTCCCCTCCCAGCTCCCCGTGCACCCCCAGCCTGCTCGCTGGCAGGCCAGCACGAGAAGCTGGACAGCCCTTGATTACTTAGCAACAACCCAAAACGTCAGCACATTACCAATATTTTCTCATCCCAAATCCAAATCACAGCCTCACACTGGCTTCTATGAAGAAAATTACCTCTACACTGGCTGAAACCAGGACATACTTTCACCGAACTCTTGCAGCAATGCCTACTGACCACTTGCCCAACACTACCACAGCCGCCGCCTTTGCGGCTCTTAACTCTGCTACACTTGAACAACTTTCCATGCCGCTGGCCCGCTTCACACTGAATAGTTTCAAAAGCGTTAAGCTAAAACCATAACACAGGGGGAAAAGAAATGATGGTTTGCCATTGTTGAACCCTTACCTCTTGAAATTAAAATCTCCTGTGGCTTAGAGCTCAGACTCAAAAGTTGACATGGAGCTGCTGCGGGGTGATGGAGGAGCCCTCTCCTGCTCATGTAGGGGTTTGTCTGGTGTGCCCCAACCCAGGGCTGAGGTTGCGCATGCAGGAAACATCTCATGAACAGGTCTGGGGGCTGAGTGCTCTAACCAGCGTACCTGCTCCGACCGCACGCAGGCTCTGCTGAGCTCCTGTGCAGCAGCAGGACTAATTTCTTTTATTACTACAGCATCTAGGAGGCCCAGCTGAGATAAAGACCATCCTGAGCTGGGCACTGGGCACACCTGTAGTAAGAGGAAGCTGTTTTCCTTGTACACAGGCAAGACCTACAGCACGGGATGGTTGCGACTGCAGCCGCAGAGGCTTGACTCCTGCCGGTGGAAGGGCTGTTGAGGGAGGTGGGTGGCTGGGAGGGAGAGGTGGGAAGCACAGGTGACTGTCACAGGGCATATGGGGTGACAGCAGAGATGTGTCTGGGAGCAGTGCTGGCAGCCCACAGGCCTGTCTGTGGGGCACGAGGGGACAACATGTTGCTGCCTAGAGGAAAAATGGATGCACAGTATGGAAATGTATTTAAAAAGTAACTTTTCGGCTAGTAGGTGCTCTGTGGTGTTTGACATATCCCTCCATCTCCATCTCTCCTGCTAGACCGTGCACCCCTGGCCCCAGTGAGCACAGTCCTATGTCCCCACAGATGGGGCCAGCCCCACGTGGGTGGCTGCGCTCCCAGGAACAGCCTCTGCTGAAGGCACCAAAGCATCCTGGCAGCAGCCGTTAGCCAAAAAACAGCCCTTTAGGTGGGAACACGGCGAGCACCCTGCGCAGGGTGATGCTGGCGGCTCAGCTAGCGGGGGCAAACTTGGAGAAAATGCAGAATTACAGAATAACTTTGTAACCCTGCACATGGCCAGTGCTCTAAGGAAAGAGGGGTTCCTGCATTGGTTTCCCTGTCTAACACGGCTGCATGCAGTCTCCTGACTTGTATAAACACCACATTTTTAAACAAAAATCGATCTATCTAACCTCTTGGTAGCAATGATACGGTGTGGCAGTGAGTCACACAGGGTAATTATGGTGTTTAAAAACCAGTCTTTGACAGTGCCGACTGTTTTCTCTTTTCCTTTCACCAACCATCTTCTTATGAGGGAAGACTAATGACACCTAATATCCTCACACAGAGTGTCTCTCAGGAACGGGCTCTGTATGCACATCTCTTAAGAGGTCACCACTGGATTACAGAATGAGGGGTCTGTCTTCACTGCCATTCCTGCGTCGATTTAGCTACTTACAAACTTTCACTGCGCTTAGGCCCTGCTATACTTTAGCTTTTTCGATACCAGCAGAACCAACCCTCTCTGTAGCATGAGAGGCCTGGAGAGCACCTCACATGCTGATCATCCCACAGGCTTGTCTTCCTCACCTTCCCCAGGAGTCTGCAGATCAGCCAGCCCTTCCTGACCGTGAACTTTTTGAAGGGAAGCTCCAAGCTGCTCTTCAGCTTTTAGCTTGGCTTAGCCCGTTCACCAGAACCCTTTGCATTGGAGGGAGATGGCCTCAAGTTGCGAATCACTAAGGTTGGAAAGGACCTTCAAGGTCATCAAGCCCAACCATTAATCCAGCACCACTGTGTCTCCTAAACCATGTCCTGAAGCGTCACATCCACACGTTTTGTGAACACTTCTAGAGATGATGACTCCACCACCTCCCTGGGCAGCCTGTTCCAATGCTTGACCACCCTCTTGGTGAAGAAATTTTTCCTAATATCCAATCTAAACCTCCCCTGGCGCAACTTGAGGTCGTTCCCTGTCATATTCATACTTTTATTCATACAATTATTCATACTTTTCTCACTGTCCTTGATTATTCTATTACTGGACCATAAGATGGTGCTGCCCAAAGCAAAGACTTGCTGTTGTGAGGCCCATCTCCTATCCGTGTCCAGAGAGATTCAAACATGAACACCCAAGGGAGATTGTTGGGTCCTAGAAAGAAGAACAATTAAACTCCATTTTGCTGGTTGTTACGAAGTCCATAGTTGCTGGTTCACTTCAAACTACTGAAACTTTAGCCTTGAGTTCCCCCCATGAAAGCTTTTGGTTGTATAGAGATGCCCAGGAGAACAGGAAAGGTCTCTGCACGGTAACTCTGGGCAGTCTCCAGCCCGGACCCAGGCTCTGCCTGGGCCACCCCCCCAGGGCCACGGCAGACTCCTCCACGGACTCGCCAGCTCTCTGCAATGCAGCGCGGGCTGTCACCGCGCAGGCGGTGCGGTCCCAGGGCATCCTCTTTCTCCAGGGGCTGCTCCAGTCAGCTGAGCCGGGTGTCTCGGGGTTTCCCCTGCCAATGCAAAAAGTGTGGTGTGTTTGCTTCGGAAGCATAGTCCTCACGTTAACTGCGGTCGGTTCTCGCTGTAGGAAAATTTGAGAGCCCATTCTTTCTCCTTCAGAGTTTAATGTGTGAATGTAACGGTGCCGACACCAAAAGACAGAAGACAATCAAGTTGCTGTTGTTGACGTTTCCGAGGCAAATTCTCGGCCGTGAGCAACTCAGTTCACCAAATTCCTCCCGCTCCTCACACGGGATCAACGCCTGCCCCCTTGCCTAGTGCCTGTGTTGCTGTTCCAAGTATGATGTGCCCAGCTATAATATATTTGTGCTGGGGAACTTCACATTTACAGGGTGACCGTGTTACTCAAAGGAAGGAAACTTTCAGGTATGCAGAAACAAGCTTTAGCGTTGATTAATTATAAATACCTCCAAAAAAGTAAGACGAGACACCAAATGCAGCGGGAGGAGAGAACCAGTTATTATTTCTAACCTTTTCTCCTTCAGTGCAGAACATTAATCTTTCCAGTTGCTCATTAGAGACGTCCGTGTGCGAGTTTGTTCCAACGCACCGTCCGGGAAGGGGTCAGAGCTACCGTGGGGTGCGGGGCGCGGGCTGGCAGACGCCGGGGCACAGCTCTCGCGCCAGCGCTCTGCGGCTCCGCAACCGGGGCAGGAGACAGCCCGGGCTGGGGTTGTCCCACCGCAGCCTTCGGTGAAACAAAAAGCTGTGATGACGCTTGTCAAGTGCCCAGAGTTTGTTGCAGCACTTGTGCAAGAGTTTTTCTCACCTTGGGGGGACTGGAGGGAACCAGGCTGCCGGTACTCTCCTTGCTCGCAGGCGGTCGTGGTCCCAATGGGTCAGCGCTCATCAGCCTGCGACAATTGTAGTGCAGTATTTGGGCAATTAATTCCTTGCCTCAGCCTTCTTTGGAGTGCTAAATATTTCGATAAAAGTTCCTGCTGTCTGTAGGCTTCCCTCCGGATTCTGAGAGTATTTCAGTGTATCAGAGGGAAAGTTAAATTATTTCAAGCACTTGCAACAGTCAGGACGTTAAGGAAGTACAAGCTTTGGTGCCTAGGACTGAAGGATGGTCTCAAGTTATTTGCTGACGTGGATTTGTAATGACAGGAAAGGGGAGACGCTACTTTGGAGATTTCACCGTGAACTTCTAGAAACCACAGGAGCTGTATTTGATAAAGGTATCAAATATAAGAGTGGTAGGTGCTAACCAATTCTTATCCATTGATAAGGAGGCAGGTACTAATCAATTTTAATTATTTTCTTCCCTTTTGAAAAACCAGTACCGGGTAAGGAGTGCAAGAAGTTTGTTCTTTCTAGGCAAGGCTTGTGGATTTGTATTTGCTTTTCAGTTAAGAGCTTCAAAACTGAAGTATTTGAGTAGTTTGTAGAAAGAGCATTTTAATATCTCTCAACATTACACAAACTACCAGCACTAAATTAGGGAACATAAATGACAAAAAAACCCCCTTTGATCTGAGTCTTTAAGTAGAAACTTCACTATACCTGTAGGTATTTGATTAGTTTAAACAGTATGTTTCTGAGCTGTAGGATTTTACCTGTAGCAAACAAGCAAATATTAACAAACCTTTGAGTTTTAGGGGCTTAGTAACACATTCAAAGGATAACAAGAATGTAGGAAAAAATATAACAAAACTTAGTGTGGGATTTTATGGAAAGGGAAGATGATTTTAAAAACCAAATCTTTATCAGGCTGATGTTACACTCACGCTCATATACTAACAAGCACCAAGGTGTATGGGTTCAGGTGATCTGGCCAGGACCACTTCTGTTCAACATGGAGGAGAAGTGACAGTGGCTATCAGGACAGTGGCTGTCAACTCCTCATCGTGCCTCTTGGGTTTCTCTTGACTGTCAATAACAAAATAAATTTTGGGCGGTTGCTGAGGGAGGCCTCCCTTAGCAGCTGCCAGGGACTGGTCCTGCACCTGAGGATCTGGCTGGCTGCAGCGTCCCCAGTCCCTGGGCTGGGCTGCTGCCTGATGCCTGATCTTCCTTGTTTGAACCATATATTTAAATTATAAGACCAGACTCTCTTTTTCTGACAGGCAAACAGGAAAAGGAACGGTGTATGCGATACGCTGCGGGCTTGTTGCTGTCATCCTGGTGTTTGGATGCTGGGTCTTGGGCTGACGAGTTGCCTGTGTTGCAGTCGTAGTGGCCTTTTGGCCATGATGTGACCAACGCACTCCTCAGCGTGTCTGTGGGGAACAGTGTCCTTCATTACCAGTTCAGGCCTTTCTTGTAACCCTCCTCCTGGTGCTTACAGACATTTCCATTCGTGCTGCGTTTGTACCAAATTCCTCTTACCGTGCTGACTCTCCTGTTGTTCCTGACCTCCTGTGGGAGCTGAGACAGAAAAGGCTTCAGTTCTTCCCCAGGCTTCGACGGTGTCACCAGGTGAGGGGAGGTTACCTCATGTCTGCTGCCTTTCCTTGCTAAAACTTCCACCTCCTTGTGAACTCTGAGGTCGGGGTGGTGCTGGTTTCAGTCCCAAGCTACTAACGCACTTGAGCAAAAATTTAGGAGTGCCAGTGTCTCCTTTTGGGATCACTCACATACTCAAAGTCAGCTGGGTGCACAGGTGTTTCTCTGGAATGGGACCCTGTCCTGGTTTCAGCTGGGATAGTTCATTTTCTTCAGAGAAGCTAGTCCGAGGCTGTGTTTTGGATTTGGGATGAGAAAACGTTGATAACGTGCCAATGTTTTGGGTTATTGTTAAGTAGTCATGGACTGTCCGGCTTCTCATGCTGGGCTGCCAGCGACAGGGCTGGGGGTGCTCGGGGAGCTGGGAGGGGACACAGCCGGGACAGCTGACCCAGACTGGCCAAAGGGATATTCCCTACCATATAACGTCATGCTCAGTATATAAAGCTGGGACGAAGAAGGAGGGGGTCGAGGAGATGTTTGGGGTTATGGTGTCTGTCTTCCCAAGACACCATTACCCGTGACGGAGCCCGGCTTCCCTGGGGATGGCTGAACACCCGCCTGCCCATGGGGAGTGGTGAATGAATTCCTTGTTTTGCTCTGTTTGTGTGCACGGCTTTTGCTTTCCCTATTAAACTGTCTTTATCTCAAACCACGAGTTTTCTCACTTTTACTCTTCTGATTCTCTCCCCCGTCCCACCATGGGGGAGTGAGCGAGCGGCTGCGTGGGGTTTAGCTGCCGGCTGGGGCTAAATCATTACAAGACCCTGCTTACTTCCTCCTTCAGCATGAGCAGACATGGGCTTTGGCCATGATCTGCTCAGGCCCATGTGGATCCTCCCACCTGCACAAACACGGCTGGGATTTTGAAATCCCCTCACTGTTGTACTCCTTTTCTGAAATGAAGGCAGGGTGAAGGGCCAGGGAATTATGAAGGTCTTCGGGGGGTCAAGGAGGCAAAAGCAGAGAGGAGGGATAAAGGAAAAAACGTGGTTTGGATGGTGGGGCAAGAGGAGAAGGTAAAGAAGGATGTAGGCTGTGAGTTTGCCTCTTTAAAGGCATCAATCAAGCGTGACAAGTGGAAAAGGAGCAAACAGGTGGGCAGATGAAGCTGTCAGGGGAGAGGCACCCAGAGGTGCTTGTGGTGATGTTCCTCAGGGGGACCGGCATGGCCCAGAGGGGCATAGCAAGGGCTGTCGGGACATGGCCAGAGAAGGGAGCTGGGGACGACTGTGAAGAGACAGGGGACCTCCAGCAGAGAAAAGAAGACACAAATGCACACGGGTAGAGAGTGTTGAGGGTAGAGCATGAGTGTTGAAAGGAAGGAGAATTTGGGGAAAAGAAGAGAGGAGATGGCACAAGAAGCAAGTATGGGAAGGAAGAAGCTGTGGAAATGTCCATCTGACCTGTCCATTAAATTGGATATTCAAAGGTGGGTCATACCCACTTTTGCTGGAAGCACTTAGAACTGGGACACCTGATACACCTGATATGGCAAAATACAGTCACTGAATCTCCTCCTAAAACACACCAGGCTATCTGGACTTTATCAGGGCCTGGTTGCAGGGAGGAAGAAGGAGAAATCTGTGTGCTAGGTTCAGGAGAGGCTCCTCCAAAGAGGGAAGATGGGATTAAGCCACCATGCAGCAGCTTCTGAGCTCTTCTTGTAGCAGTCAGGAAAAAGTGCTGGTACTTTGGTCCCATCTGGGGTGGGTCTGGATGTGGGGCTGCACATTGCCACACCAGACAACTCAAAGTGGAGGTTGCCCCTTGGGCTGGATCTCATGGCGCTTTGCTGCTGCCCTGTTGTGTTTTTGCTGGAAGAGAAACATACTGGCTCTCCCAGACCTCCAACCAGCACATACATCATGTGGACAAGTGGGGAATTAAAGCTCTGGGTTCAATGTACACGTCAAACAAATATCACTGTTAAAGTTTGGCCATAGAGGTCTATAGCTGTTTTGGCTAGAGGACACTTCAAGTGTAGACACAAAAGGAGAGGGTGTTTCCTGGTGGCTTTTCCCCAAAAGCACACTCAAGAGTATGTTCAGATAGTCATATTTTTGGACAAAGGCTTTCAGGATCAGGCCCTACAAGGTTCATGGCTTACAACCCATGCGTGCAGGGGACTTATGTGCACTTGCCACCCCCATGTCCCTGCAGATATCCTAACTCCCGGACATTCAAGAGAGAAAAGGTGCAGAGGGTACTGAGGAGCGCAGCTGCTCTGCAGTGCCAGCATCACTGCTGGGAACTTAGAACGATGCCAGCATCTAAATTTCTTTGGCATTTTTTTCAAATGTCATCCGAGGTTGGTGCAGGATAGTCTGGTCTCACATATAATTGCAGGCTAGGCGCCTTGTTAAAATACTGGGGTTTATGATCTGTTTTTCTCCTAAGCAGCTGTTCATACACTTTATTAATGGTGACTAATTAAGTCCCTTGGATAAAGTCCTTTGGAGGTTGTCCAAAGACATAAACCCAAGTAAGCATGGGCACTGCCATGAAGCATAGTTGCTAAAATATCTTCCCAAAATCCATGTAAGCAGATTGCAAATGGACCAAAGAAGGGTCTGAAAAAAAGAGGTGGGTGGGAAGATTCAGGTAGGCGTCATCTAAAACCTAGGGGAAGAGAGGGAAGGGAACAGGATTAAAATGCCTTGAAGTTCCTTTTGCACATGAGGTCTCAAACTCCGTGGCTTGTATTTATGGTCATCTTGGGTCGCTAATCCAGTTCTGAGCCAAGGGGCAATTACGAGACCCAGGTCCCCAAGTGCCGTGCCACCGTGCTTGTGAAGGCCACAAAGTGTCCTGTCGCGAGCAGCTGCGAAGTCAAGCTATTGACCTCATCGCGCTGGACAGTAAATCCCCTTGGAGGCAGCCTGCTCGGCTTTAAAAGGCATTTGGGCAGGCAAGAGAAAAAAAATGAAGAGCAGGTGAAGTTTCGGCATGCTGTGAAGCTGGGGGAAGGAGGTGGTGGGCGGCGTGAGCCCCACGGGCTGCGTGTGCCGGCAGGACCAAGGGTTGTGCTGTTGCCTGGGGAAGTTGGGATCCTGTTGTTTGATTGTTTGTTTGTTTTCTTTCTTTCCTCTGATTGCTTTGTTTTTAGTCTCTTCCAGACAGCTGGCTCTGTCCCATTCATCAGGCTAATTGATGATGGGCAGCGTGGCTTTATGGAAAATAGAACTTGTCTGAATAGCTGGGTTCTTCTTCGCTTGCTTGTTTTAGTGAGACAAGATGAGATAGATGATTTGGGATTGCAGTCAGTAATGCTGCTGGTGCTGTTACCAGGCACTTCTGGCTTGGGCCAACTCGCCGCGCCAGCGTGGCATGAAAACCCTGTGGCACACAGCCCACGAATTTAAAACTGGGTAAAGGCTTGGCTGTGGTATCAGTGCGAGGTTCGTCAGCGCTGCGCTACGAGGTCGGCCCTTGGGCCACGAAGTGTGAAAGACGCGCTAAATCGTTGCTGCCTACGATTCGCTGCTGGCACAAGGGCTACCAGCAGGGACTGACCACGGGGGACATGCGAGCTGAGTACTCTTCTCCACCCAGGTTAGAATCTGAAGCCCATCAGCGGGACTAATGTGCGCAAGGAGGCCATTGTCTGCCGGTGCGTAGGCACACGGGGCTTTGTGGGCACAGCTGAATTCCACAGACACTTCTAATTCCTTGGATTAACCATATTTATGCCTTCCCTCCCTCCTGATACAATGGCTTGGTCTGCCAGGTGTATTGCACAGTGCCTGTACGAGTGTTGCAGAGATGTCGTCAGTGATGGTGATTACTAAAGGAAGCACCTATGCCAAGGTCCTGAAGCACCTCAACCACAATCTGCAGCTCTCCAGGACATGGTGTCATATTCAGCAGCATTTCAGATGCTTTCTCTTGCTAAGTGAGCATGGGAACTAGGGAGCTAAATGTCGTCTCTGGTACTGCTTTGAGACCTTTGCAATGGTGAAGCCAGAAATGAAAATGCGCGTGAGAGCGCATGGTGATCCTAAGGGCATAGGTGTGATTTCCAGAAAAAACACCAGACTGCTGGTTTGGGCTGGTGACCCTCAGTGCAGGGACAGGATGAGTTGCAGAAGCAGGTCAGGCGCCTGGCAGCAGTCGGCCCCACTTCACCAGGGCTGTGGGGGGTAATCTCTGATACTCAAAGAGATGTGCAATGGGGATAACGATGGCAGTATTCATCTGGCCCATCTCCATACAACTGTGTACGGGCATCCTCCTGTGTCTCCTGAAGGAAATCACACTTCTTGTTCCTTAGGTGAAATGATATTTCAGTCTCCTGCTGTGCTTCAGACTTGGGTTGCAGTGCAGAGACCCACCAGTGAATGGGTCGGCCAAGGGAAATTGCAGGAAAGCAGGTTCTTGACAAGCGAGGCAACGTTTAGAAAGCAGCTGCTTTCAAAAGGGACTGGGGCTCAGCTCTGACGAGCTGCATAGATGCTTTGTCTCCTTTGAAACAGAGCCATGTTAGACACACAGAACTGCCCCCATGGACCTGGCCTTAAACTCTTTCATAAATCTGTCTGGGCCTCCTAAATCACTGAGATACTTTTCAGAACTGTTCTGCATCCCACGGGTATCCACTGGGAACATTAGGGCTGCAGCCCTTCTGAAAAAAGCAGGCTATTTTTAATGACATTTGATTGTAATTTAATTTTTTATTAGCACTTACCAAAAGTCACAGTTTTGATGAAAATTACTTGAACTTTGCACATTTTCATTGGAAATGGGGATTATTCACGCTGGTTTTGGCACAAGGAGTCATTTCTAGTTCTATAAGAAAGCAGCCTGAAAAAAATGTTGAGGTTCTTGGTTGTTTTTTTTTGTTTTTCAAATTCTGTTCCATTTTCCACATTCTAAAATATGCAAATGCGAAGCTTGAAATATGCATTTCTGAAAATCCCGATTTGGGAGTTGTGCTGTAACCTGAGCAAATCTCCAGCTGTGGATCTTGCGTTTCTTTGCTAATATCATAAACAATTGTGTATTAATAGTATTTTTTTTCCTTGGGGGGCAGTTTAGCTCATGACCCTTGCACTGAAAGGTATTAAAAAAAAAAAAATAGTTAAGGCTGACCTTGACAGAGCTGAAGCCGTGTCTGCCAGCCAGAAATGAAGCTTCAAGCTTCACCTCCCTGCTGGCGGGCTAGGAAGGGCTGCTGGCTGTTAATGGAAACTCTGGAGGGGGTTGCTTGTGGTCGTGGCCCCTGCCTTGCCATATGGTTTGATGTACGCTGCTTGCGTGATCAATACGCGCAGCCATATAACCGTGTTGTTTTGTGTCTGGGCCTACAGGCCTGGATGGAGATGCCTGCAGGTGGCTTGTGTGGTCAAGCAATGTCTAGTCCCAGGCATAGGAGGTGTTCAGGACAGAGGCTACCAGGTGCCTGAGCTGGTGATGGGCTGCAAACAACATCCACTGCTCAGTTTCATGGCCCGAGGACTAGGGGAAAGGCCTGCAAGAAGCACTCTTGGGCCATGTTTAGCTCAGGAACATGAGGCTGCATTCCCTTCGCCAGTCCTGCAGTCTGGAGGGATGGTAGATTTAGATTGCTACTTGATCCCAGCAGGTTATGGAGTGCCCTGGTCATGGCCCAGCTCACCTGCAATTGTTATATGAAATAACTCAAGGCGGGGGTCACTAGTATTTGCCACCTGCCTCTGAGTAGGGCTGGACCCATGAATGGGGGGGTGAAGAGACCACGGAGCCATGTGGTTCTTACCATCCTTACGGTCACTGGTGCACATTGAGCCAAGGAACCAGCCCAGACCCTGGCTGAACACTCCCGAGCCCTGGCTGCTCTCCCTGGGGTGGCACCTTACTAGCCCAGCTCTTGGCAAGCAGCTGGAGGGTTTCCTCAGCCAGCAGAGTTTTGGTTGAGTGTTTCAAACTGAAACAAATGTCTCCTGGCCAAAAGTTTCCTTCCTTAACAAGTCTGAAGGAGGTTCTTGAACTTACCCTAATTCATCTTCCAATTTTTGGGGCCTGAGGTCCAACTCTCCAGGTGGGCTGGACTGGGGCCGTGACTCAGGGCCTCCCTGGGGCTCAGGGTGAGGAAACTTCTCTGGGCTGTGTGGTGGTAGGAGCGAACATCTGCATGTGCATGCCCATGTGTGTATGCATGAGATTGCCCCATGTCCTTCCAGGTGCTTACTGAGGACATGCTGTGGCTTCCCAGAAGCATATTTCTGGGCAATTTCCCATTTTTTTCCCACTCCCAGATACTACAGGTGCAATTCTGAGGAGAGGCTTATGTCAGAATGCTCATTTTAGGCTTATCTTGTGTGTCTAAGTGTGCCAGCATATCTCACAGCTGTGCCCCTGCCCCATAGAGAAGCCACAGGGAATGCTCCTCTCCCTCACAGGCTGAAAGCGAAGGCACAGCCCAGGAGGCTTTGTTTCCTCCTTGAATGGGGACACATTTCCTGTAGGAGCTTCTCCTCCCTCATCCACAGAGCGTGACGCCTCAAAGGAGCGCTCCAGCCTGTGGGGTTGGTATAGGGACACATCCCGAATCACCTCTATTCCCTGTCTCCTTCTTGCTTCTCCACTGAGCTCCCACCCAAAATCTCCTCATGAGACAGTATGACCCTTTGTTAGGTCATATCAACACACCACTTAAACTCACTGAAACCCTGGTACCAGCCCTGCCTGCAGTCCTGCCTCCAGCCTGGGAAGACTTGGTGGTTTCAGTGGTCCTGGGGTGTGTGGGTTGTGTGTGGTTGTCTTCTCTGCTGTGGAACAACTTGGTTTGAGAAGGAATCTACCAACTTGTTTTGCCTTGTAGAAAAAAATGACCATGATCCACATGCTGCCATGTATACCATGGAGGGTGCTTTTGAGGGATGCCGGGGGACAGCAGAAGAAAGGCCAATGTCAGCCTGGAATACCAACATGCACTGAACCTGAGCATTTCAATATCTTATGCTACAAAAGCCATGTCAGTAGCCTGAGCATTGCAAAAAAAATGGGCTGATTTGGTAAAGAGGGAGGAGGGGGGTGCTGAGAGGGAAGAGCATGTGGATGTGAGGTCAACCCTGTTGTTCCTGACATCAGGAACTCGGGCTCCTCCACTCCTCCCAGGTCTGTAAAAGGGGGTCCAGAGGTTGGAAGAATGTTGTAGGTACACAAAAAGGAGCTGTTCGATGGAAATGAGTGAAACTATTGTGGGGCTGGCTGAAAGGTAAACTGGCAGAGGCCCCTGCTGGAGGTCCAGCTCCCCTTTGCAGGGAGGGTGAACAGGCAAGTAACTATCATGCGTCATGAATGATGGTGGCCGTGAGGCCCCTCAACTAAGGTCAGGTAGGATCAAGCCTGGGTTATTGTTGTCTCAGCCCATCTCAAGGTGGCCACTGCCAGGGACACACAGGACATGTCTGGGGAGGCTCTGGCTTGGGCCACCCATGGCCCAGCAAACCTCAGTGTCCAGAGCTGATCCCAGCATGTTTGTCCTCCCGAGTCAGTGGGAAGTGTGAGACAGATGATAGGCATTTTTGCTGATGGTGGCTGCGAGAGAGGATTTGAATTCCATGCTAAAACATCCCCTGGAGCTGTTCATGGCGTGGGTCATCCAACATGGGTTCTCCCAGGTGGGAGAAGCTCTTTCATTCTGCCACTCATGGGTCAGAGGACCGTGGGACAATTGTCCTTCATCCCATTATGGAAAATGAAGATAATTATTTTGTACACAGTGCATGCAGCTGAAAACAAAAGGACAAATGGTCCTAATTTTCACAAGGAGAAAGTTACGATAGAGTACCTTGGTCTCATCATGGGGGTCTTCACTCTGCTCCCAGCAGAAAGATGGTTATCCTTAAATTAAACCTAGCTGTTTGAAATATGTGACCTTGAAAAAAATCTTTTCTAGATCCAATACAGTTTTGGTTAAGTGAGAGCAGACTTCAGTGAGAAACAGCATTTGGGCAGTGAGCAGGAGCTCAGTTCAGACCTGCATTTCCAATTCTGCTTTGCACAGTGATTCTAACTCTCAGTCTTAGCAGCCCAGGCCTGGCAACGTCTGTGCCCTGGTTTTCACATCACTTCTGCTGTAACTTGCAGGAACCTCTTCTGTATTTTTATGGCATTGGCTCAAGTGTGACCTGGGAGTGAGTTTGGTGGGGCTTGACTACTCATTGTTTTTAATGAAAGCCATCGAACGTAGGATATTGCAACTCAATGGTGAATTGGTACTGGAGGGAAAAGCGCAGTGAAGGTATGGAAAGTTAAGAATGACCTCCACTATGATCACGGCAGGGCTGAAAGGACAAAGCTGAAGGGTAGGACTGCTTATGTCTTTAGTAACTTTTCAAATACCATAGTTAACAAAGTTTGCTCCATTTTGAAAGTTTCTTTCAAGAGTTGCTTAAGTGTAGCACTGTGCCCGTTTCATTCAGCATCGCCTCCGCTGCATACAGCCTGGGGGATTTTGACCATTTTGGCTTTTCTGCAGAAAAAATCTTCAGTGAACAGCACGAACCCATATGAACCATCAGCTGGTGTTTTTGCCACCGTTCAACTCAGCAAATAGTAGCTTTTAGGGGCTGTCTTTTTACTGCACTTCTTGTAATGACTGAGGGAAAAAAAATATGCGGAAACTAGAGGACCGAGGACTAGTCATTGTCAAGAAGGGGAAAACCAGGGGAAATGGGACCCTTCAGAGCAAGTACAGATACCACTGCTCCCAAGGATCACTCCACTCTTTCAAAGAGTCTGAAGCGACAGGCAGAATCTGCTTCTGGCATTTGGAGGGGGCTGACAAGGGCTGAGCAAGTGAAATGCCCTGCTTTTACAGACCTAGTGCAGGGCTGCTCAGAATTGGAAGAATGAGAAGTCGTTCATTTTATCCCAGAGTGAAATCCCAGACATCGGTACCCCAGCCTTCCAGGCATCTGGCCCCAACATCAAATACTGCTGATGTTCAGCCTTGACAATAATCCCAACATGATAAGGTTTTTGGATGATCTTGCAGACAGCTGCCAGCAGGACTCATGCCATGCTGCATCAGAGCTAAGAGGGGTCCACAGGACACTCACCATCCACCTTCAGTGTCCTCCAGAGAAAAAGAAATGCACAAAGACACCTGCCACGTTCTTTTGTCTTTTTTTTTTTTTAATTATTCCTTCATATTCAAACTTCACAAACAGTGTGAACTTGTACAATACCTCAGAAAGTGAAACTTACAAAAAAAGTGCTGGTAACATTAAAAAAAAACAAAAAACAAACATCATTCTTAGCAACATCAATTACTCTTCCACACAAAACAGAAACCTTGTAAAATTTATTTCCGTATTTTTTTAAGGCGTAATACTTCCGTATAAAGTATATGCAAGAGATAAAACTTCACAGTATTCCAAAATGTCACAATAATAATAATAATAATATAGTATAATGAAGCGCTACAGTTAATTTTCTTTTTTTCTTTTTTTTTTCCTGTTTTAAATAACAAATACAAGTCACAGGTAAATATACGTGAGAAAAATACGAGGCTAATATTAAATGGCAGGTAAGGATACTCTCACTGTAAGAAAAAACTGGCAGGATGTGTGTATTTATTCTATATTTTAAAGCACTTGATAGAAAAGGCGTATGCAAGGTATTTTTTTTTAAAACAATTTTCTATCTGCTCGTTTTTGATAACTGACATACCATTTACAGAGTATAATGAGAGAAAAAAAAGGAACTTAACCCCTCAAAACTTTTGACCTGCTCTTCACATCGTCACAAACCATGTTTCTTGAGAGATGCCTGTACAGCGGTGGGGGTGTGTTTGGGGGGCGGTGTGCGTGCGCGGGCGGCAGCGCGTGGGTGTGCGGAGGCGGTGGGCATGTAATGACACAAATGACCACGGCAACACGCGTCAGTACCGGCAGAGACCCGTCTCCGGCAGAGGACCCTCTGCCGCTCTGGGGCCAAATCCTGCAGTCTCTGTGCTGGCGAGACGGCCCCTGAGGTCGGTGATGGTGGTCGCCCGCATAAAGACCCCAGGATTTAGGCCTGGGTGCGGTTTCCCGTTCACTCAGCATCGAATGACTGTTGGGAATTTCTTTGACCCCCCCCAAGAAGAAAATGTCCCACCTCGTTTTTTTTTACATCCGCACGCACGAGTGCGTGCTCTCCCCTCCACCATTTAGCTTTGCTCCTTTTTCCCCGTCTCCCCCTCCACGCAACAAAGACCGGCCACGGACTTTCTGCCCGGGTTCAAGCCAGCGCCGCGAGGAATGGGAACGTGGACGCCCGCCGCCGCCATGGCGCGGGGCTGCGCGCTCAGGTGTGCACGTGTAGCGTTCTACAGAAGGGCCCGTACCTCGCCCCCCGCGCGCTGTGCTAACAGCCAGCCGCTCGGCCCACCGGTAACAAAAAGACAGCAGATAGCATTAACACATCAGTAAGGTGCTCAAAGAAAAAAAGGCGGCTCCCACTCCTGGAATGGGAAGCCACGTAAGGTGCTTCAAAAAGGTTTGTGTTTGTTTTTTTTTTCTTTTTTTTTTTTTTTTGTGTGGTTTTTTTTTTTCTTTTTTTCAGTTTCAGACGTCTTAAAAAAAGGACCGATTGAGCATGTGGTACGTGAGAGCAAGGCCGAGAGTTTTGAGACTTCTGACATCCTCCATAAACAAGAGCTTCCTCAGGGCAGGATGCATTTTTGTTTGTTTGCTTCTTTTTGTTGTTGTTGTTGTGATGGATCGGTTTAGATGCAATCTGGTTTAATATAAAGCAAAAAAAACCCCTAACAAACCAACCCAATGTAAAGTCAAACTGCGTTATTGGGCTGAGTTTTTGTTTTTGTCTTTTTTTTTTTTTTTTTGCCCATTCGTTCAGTTAGCACCGTTCCTTTTTATTCTGGTTACAACCCAATTCCTTCTGTAATTATTGAATGTACAGAAAGGACCAAGTAGTTGTTTTTATTTTTTGTGATCTGTTTCAAGAGCCCAACCGTACTTCCTCTGCTGCTGCTGTGTTTGTGTAGCATCTGGTTTCATGAGCTTAAGGAGAAAAGTTAGTCTGCTGATATTTAAGGTTGACGTGTGTGTTTGTATGCATACACATTGTTCTATACATACACACTGCATGGAGTACATTTTAACTGGAGATAAAGTGAACTGGGTTCAAACACATATGCACTATCTTCCCCTAAGCATTTGAAACAGTCTGGAGCTTTGATTTGATTTTTTTTTTTTTTAAAGTGCATTTAAAGCAAAATAACTGGCTTTCACATACCCCATGGAAAACACGATAGCGGTGGAAAGCTTGACTATGCTTGGACTTGGACTTGGCAACGCCAAAAGCAAATGGGGCAGTGACAGGCCTCGGTGTAGGCAGCTATTCTTGGGCAGCACCATTGGCAAGGAGGGAAGGCAGGAGGTGGTGGGAGGGAAATTGCTTTAGAGGTTGAATATTTGAACTGTTTTCAATTCTGACATAGCTGTGTCATTCCCAATACAGCTTCCTTTATGATGATTAATGACCTCTGTCTTGTGGATGTACACATCTGACTCTCCCTAGCTCTGTCTTTCATCGATATTTTGTGTGTGTGTCCCAAGTGCCAGCATCTATTAGGAATAAGGCACTGCTGAAATTACAGTTTTACAAAAGATGCAAAATAATCCAACCCTAACAATCCCGACTGCCTGCACTGCTCTCCTCCTCCTCTTCCCTCCCTTTTTTGTGGGAAATATTGCATGTGATTGATAAGAGTTTATTCTTATGTTCTCTAACTGTGCCAAAAGTAAGCCTCGGACAAATGTCTTAAGTCCATCAGCACCAAAGATGGGTAGGAATACACCCTGTATATACATGCACACATGCAGACTGCTAACTGGGAGGGGGGAATAACTACACTGTTCCCCTGCTGCTCTGCCCTGGCTCTAGAGCTCAGCCTGAAGAATAAATTTCCAGTCCCCCGTCCACAACATTTTCATCTGCCAGATCAGGACATGGTTTAGTGGGCACGGTGGTGTTGGGTTGATGGTTGGACTTGATGATCTTAAAGGTCTTTTCCAACCTTAATGATTCTGTGATTCTGTGATTCTGTGATCATTTATGGAAGAGATCAAGGAATTTTTCATGTCCATCACCCAGGTGCTACAGGTTTTACACGTGCATTTCTGAAAGGTAAACTCCTGCAAAAGCTTCCTGCTCTGCAGAGGAACAGCATGGGTGGGCGCCCACTCTGACGCCTGCCCACCAGATGGGCACTACTGGGGGGCTGCTTTGCACTGATTCTTAAAATCAGAAAAGCCTCTACAGCGCAGTTGGCTCCTCTGTGGAGTCAGGGATGCTGACTGTGCAGTGGGCAAGGCCACGGGGAAGCCAGGAGGCAGTTGGTTCCTTGTCTTTTTAACCAGACCCCCTTTGCCCGTGAGCAGCTGTGTATTGCAAGTCGCTTTTCTGTTACGCCAACATGCTGTTTTCGCTCCATGGTTTTGATCTGGGAACAGCCATGTTCCAGCAGCTGGGTGGGGTTTATTTGCCCTAAAAATACTGCAGTCAGCCCATCATAATATGCATTTTCTGTGGCAGCTGGTATATCCTTCTCCTGCAAAGACACTGAAAATGATCCATCAACTACCTTCCCTGAGCCAGGATCCCACTGGCTCCTCTCACCTTTCACCAAAGTCTAGGGCTGCCTCCTAAAGCAGAAAATATAGTAGAAAGTAAGAAAGGCAAGCAGACA
The DNA here is from genome assembly GCF_964289735.1 of Phaethon aethereus. NCBI lineage: Eukaryota > Metazoa > Chordata > Aves > Phaethontiformes > Phaethontidae > Phaethon > Phaethon aethereus. The sequence goes on along the minus strand of NC_138575.1, from coordinate 93,704,697 downwards.
GTAGGGGTTGTAGCAAAGAAAGCATGAGACCAGACAGTCTAGCATTTAAGCTCTTGGCTGGTCAGTTTAGCCACTGTCATTGAAATGGACTGAGATTAAAGGAGCCTAAACTGCTATGGGCTGGGTTTTTAGAAGTGACACAAACCTTGGGCAGGAAATGAGTTGCCTTTTTTTCTCTTAGTGGTTTAAAAGTCATCTCGATAAGGCCACAAACTGCATTTGTCTTGTCAATGTAGCTGCTTGCGAACAGCATGAATTGAAATTGAGTGCGTGCTTCACTGAGCCAGGATAAGAATGGGAGAGAAGAGCCACCCCGTGCCCACTACGACTGCTCTGCAGGAGAGAGGAGCATCTGAGGAGATGGTGGTGGAGGGTATCTCCTTGGGAAGACTTGCTACGTGTGGAAAGGGAAAGGAGCTAACAGCATTTCCCCGCTTCCCTTCTCCTCACCAGCACCTTACTGTTTTGCTGGACACCTATAGACAAGTAGCACTTCTAAAAAGCCTCCTCCTGCACCTCTCACATGTGTAAGCTGGGGAAGGGGAGGAGGTTAGTATAATTACAAAAGGGGAAAAAGAAGGCACATGATTTTACTCAGTCCTGACTGAACCCACATTTTGAAAGCAAGGGCAGTTTAGGTGGAGGGCAAAAAAGTGCTCAGTGGAGCAGGTGCTCACTGAGAAGAAATCTCAGGGCAAAGGAAGAGGAAGAATAAAAAGGAAAGGCAGGAGAAATGAAGGCCACATTCAGCTTTCTGTCTGCTTGACAGTCTCAAGATTTGGCTGCATTATTGTCCAGGAAGGAAAAGTCTGGTTGGTCTTGAATGTAGCCCAGTTACATATCTCCAGTTTTTGTTATGGCTGTTGGCGTCTTCCTCCTTCCCTTTTCTCTGGTCCCATGAGTGTCTGGAGCACTGCTTTAGTCTTTTTAAGTCTGTTCTTCAAAAATTGAGAACATGGCACACCTCTTTGGTCGCCCTCAGCCTCTACTTCTCCTCAAATCCCGAACCAGTGATCAAACTGAGTAGTACTCCCCGCTGGTCACTCCCACTGTTGGATACTGAAAAGGCTTGATTTGCAACTGAAAATGCAAACCACCCTCACAGTTTCAGCTGGGTTGCTGAGTTGGTCACAAAAGCCACTGGCTGGATGACAGGCAAACAAGGGGAGCTGTTGACTGAGAAACTGGGATGTCATTTACAGAGGTCATTATGAGCATCGTGGCGCTCAGTCACTTAGCCCCTTGTGCTTTGCCACGTCTAGGTACCAGGAGTATTCTTTCTCCACCAGTGGCTGTTAGCCTTTCTCATTCTTGTGGTAGATGGGAGAAGAAGTAGAGCTGATGGCCTGGCTTTGGGATTCCAAACCACTGTTTTGCATTTTTCCCCCAAGTCTCTGCCTCAAAAATGCATTTAGTTTCTCTCTCTGCACCGCCCCCCCCCATTTGCTCAGGAAATCATAAGGCAGAGTAATGAGAAGTAGGATCACCAACAGCTCTATGAAGACACAGGGTGGTAAAATGCTTCCACACAAACTCACAGTCCAGTGTTTGTGACATTTCATAAATAACTTTTTTTTTTTTTTTAAAAAAAGAATAACACAAGAACAATCCCTTTACTTACTCATCTGAAACAAAATAAACAGCAGTGGCTACAAACTTCTTCTTGTAACAATTACAAAAAACTCCCAACAATACAATCCCCCAACTTTTAACACGCGCCTTGAATTCTTTTTTTTTATTTTAAACCTCAAAACTGCAGCATATCCTTAAGGGCAAACTTTTCAATTAGTTTTTTCTTTCTTTTCTTTTTTTTTTTTAAATAATGTGTTCACCAAAAAGAAAAAAAATTCCACAAAACAGTCTTGTACCAAGAAAATGCATTCAAAAATAGAAAATACTACACAACAAAAATATGTACCCTTCCTTTCCAAAAGAGTCTTCACAAAAATGTAGAAAAATGCCAACCATTTTTTTCCTTTCCTGAACACTTAACTTTCAACCTAGGGCACAATTATTTATTGACTTATAATGTCTGTTTTTGCATAAAATATGGAAGATACAAACCAACTATCAGGACTGTGAAGTTACAAACAACAACGCATTATTTTCCCCACCCCACATTCCCTCCTTAGAAAACAAAACAGAGAAAGCCAATGTTTCAACAACTGATTGAAAGCCATCAGGCTGGGAAAAACCATCAGCTGATACAGGGATTCAAAGATGCTGGCATAACAGGAAAATCATCTGCCTTTTAAAATGCGTGCTCTTTGCATTTGTCTCAACACAAGTCTCTGTCCTCCTGTAGTCAAATAACCAAGAACTATTGGAGACAGGACACTGCAGGGCATGAAAAGATCCGGGATGAATTTGGGGCGATGAGCCCAGGGACCGCACACAGGCGCACGCAAGCGTGCACGTGTATGCTTACGCGGTGCTTTACTTGCTAAAGAACTGTTGTCATTTTGAAAGACAGAGAGGATGTTTCCATATGCCTTAAAAGTGCAAGGGCCATTTCTGGATCATAGTAGTTAAATACGCAGAAGTTTTAATATGCTTAATAGTCAAGTCCATTTTTCTGGCAAAGGCAGGCTCTTCAACCAGAGTTAGATCGTATCAGTTCACGGCTGAGAGTGGGTAACAGCTGAAAGCTGGTAGGCAAAAAGTGTCACACCAAGGTTCATCCAGAACTGATTTATTCAGTGGGGAAGTGTTTTGCCTACCTGGAACAATGTTCAAGGGGTATTATGCAATTAACACAGCCAAAAGACTAACTGTTTCGACAGCAATAAGAACTAGCAGTGGGGACTTAGTACTACAGGGAAGGCAGCTCTATCTTGCATGCATGTGGCTAAATCCATCCTTTGTGTACCTGCTTTGACTTCATTGCAATTACATCTGCTTGCACCAGGGATGAATTTGCCCCATGTGGTTCTGGATTTTATGACTATTGGCCATTCAGGAGCCTGACCCTGAAAAACACTGTGCTAAAATACTCCAGATTACAGAGCTAGGATCAAAGAGGCTTCTCTCTTCTTTTGTTTGAGATTGATTGTTTTCTTTCTAGCATATCTTTTAGAGGATGCTTCCATAATAAGGAAGAAGAGGGGCGCTTTTTCTTAGCCTTTTCCACTGCACGGCTGTGTGTTTTCCTTTTTTCAAATGGCAAAATGTGTTTGTATTTACTTCCAGTGCATTTTTTTCTCAAAAATTCAAAACAAAAAGGAAACGTTACTTTTCCCATCCTTCAAAAGGAAAGCAAAACCAAAATAGACTGATAAAGTACAATACAATAAAAATCAGGCATTATAAAAGACAACATGATGTGCAACAGCAATACCAAAGAAACAAAAATAAAATATATATATATTAGGATAGAAGTACGAATGAGCCAAGAAAGCTATCTAACCCCACTACTGGATGATTGGTAAGCATTGGTTAAGAAATAGGTAAGGCTATTCTGAGATTTCTAACTTAACACAGTTAACCACTGCTTCTCTCACACCTTCGCTTCCTAAATTTTTCACCTTTCACTCACTGATCTTCTATGTCTTGAAACTGATTTTTTTTCCTTTGCGTATTTTTTGGTCTACAGTAGAATTACATATTAATAACAACAGCAAAACACAACTCAAGCTTGTTGTGAGAGTAAGTTGGTGCCACATCCGTGATGCAGAAGAGAGAAGACAGACAACAGAACAACCGCATTCAGTTTTTCACACACAAAGCATATTTGAGGGCAACAGCATAGTTGATCAAAACAAGTTTGGAAGGGCAAGCAGCAGAAGCTGTAGGTTTATAACTACACCAGCAACCAGAGCCTGGTCTCTTGCCTTTACTGGTGTCCTTGAGGACAACAGTAGCTCAGCTGCCCTGTGGCTTTGCCATTCTTGTCATCTGGAGCAACAGCTGACCCGCCATCTACTCACCACTAATTGCACTCCTGGTTTGATGGAAAACCCAAAGGAAAAGGAAAGGTCAAAGGCTCCTAGTGGGGGCCAAGACTATCTCTTGGTCACCTTGGCTGATGTGACAAACCACCAGCCAGTGTGATACTGGGATCAATGAGGGACGGCACCTGGCTGGCAGGCCATTTGAGAGCAGTCTTGAAGTAAATTCAGACAGCTTAAGGTGATGTGACAGATTGTTCTCCATTAGGGAAAAAGTGATGAACACTGACAGGTCACTCTGGGATCATTCCATTAGCATAAATTCTCTTAGTTCAGCAGGGATGAGAAAGAATAAGCTCTCTATTTCTTTTGAATTGCCTTTGTAAATGTCAGCATCACCAGCCACCAGAAATGCGTTCCCTACAAACTTGGCTATAGCACTGTGACTGAAGCTCCATCGTGATTCCTGGCCTTTTCTTTTTTCTGTGGAACTTCTGAAACATAAGGTTTCCCTCAAGGGTAAGCTCTAAAATTACCATAATGTTGAAAATATCACTAGCATCTTTTTGAAGCATAACTACGCCACATAGTCCCAGCAAAAACTCAAGCTGATCCTCAGTAGTGTTTGTCAATGTCAAGGAAATGAACGTACAGAAACAAGATGATCAAAAAGTACAGGGAGTTCTGTTTTGGATCTAGCCCACTGGCCAAAATTATTTTCATTCAAGAGAAAAGGTGCAACGATGAAGCAAGATGACAAATGGAGGAGAATTACGGAAGTCAGTGTTTCTCCATCTGGAGAAAAAAATAGGGCATTAAGTTATGCGGCATCTCTAGTCAGCAACATATGTTTTGGCTTCTTAAAATAAACCTCAAGTTATCCTTGGTTTCTCAGTCAAGCACTGTCTACATGGGGCTTTAGTACCATGCTTAAAAAAATTGAGTTTGTGCTATATTTAAATGCACTTCCAGTTAAACTAGTTTCAAACTGACCATGTAAAAAGGAACAACTTATTTAAAAGCCATTAAAACTATACAGTCACATGTATGCCCAGGAACTGATCTGGTTGAGCACAGTTAACTAAGTGGGAACATAGACTGGAATATGACTTCTAAAAATAGTTTGGTTCCTGTTTACATGAACTAGACTGGTTTTGTTGAAACTGAGTCAGCTGGAATCAGGTTTAAACAGGCTGAATTCAAACACAGATTTGGAGCATGGCTCAAAGCCCACTTCTTCAGGTTGCAGTACTTTTTAAAAACTAGTGCAAATGGCATCTTATCACAGCATTGCAAGCATGCAGTGTTCCCCTCCTTGTCCAAATATGGTTGCCATCAGGTCACACCACAAGGGAGGAATATGCAGCAATCAGTCAGCCAGAACAGCTCAAACTACAGAAGTTCCTTATTTTACCACAGCAGGAAAGGCACTCTGGACACAGCAGGCTCAGTAAACCCTCAGCTTTTTTTTCTGGAGCAGTCCACTACTCCTCTTTGACAATGCAAATCCACTCTGACAGTAGCAATATATGCAGCTGCCTTAAACAAGAAAACAAAACAAAACAAAAACTCACCTAAACAAAGAAGGAGAGTATTGGCTCATAACCTGAATTAACTTCAGTAGACGGACTTCATTTCCTGCCATATCATGACTCTGTAGCTGTCCCTAATCTTACAGAAGCAAATGCCACTTTACAAATTAAAGGTGCTCTTCTGCCACTCTATTATGCTGGCTCTCAAATGAACTGTGCTATTGTTTGACATCCACTGCTTCATTACTTGAAGATGACCTTCCAGTGGTTTTCATCTTACAGGATTCCTGCAGATGGCTCAGAAAGAGACTGCATGTTCTACTGTCCTGCTTGCTTTCAAGGGAAGAGTCATTCAGTAGTTCATCTAAGACTACATCAGGCGTATCTCCAGTTCTTCTCTTCCACTCCTTTCAAGCCAGGATAGATGAAAACTAAGAGTGGAAATTTCAGAGCCTGCCAGAAAAAACACATCCTTAACTCCAAAGTCTCTCTTGGCTCCAGACAAACTTGCTCCTTCCCACCCAGGACCTGCCTCTGGTATATTATTCCTCCTCTAGTTCTTGATACTTCTCAAATGAGGCAGCCCAACAGACTGACCAGCAGCAATCCACTTTGCATTCTGCAGCTCTGTGTAAGGTCTGTACTATCCATTCCTTGGTACTAATGAAGCCGAAATGTCTTAGCTTCAGGTCTAAGGAGAAATTCAGGGCATGAATAGATTTCTGACCACCCAATTACTCTAGAATTTCCTTACCCGTTGGATGCCTACCTCTCCTTTTTTGCCCATGAAATGTCTGTGTACATTAGACTGGTGGTCTGTATAGGACCAAAGCAGATGCATTCACATTTTACGTTCTTCTCCCAGTTACTAGACAGAGCATTTTTCATTATCCTGTTTTACCTTCTGGCTGAAGTTGCAATTATAGTCTTACAAGAGATTCAACACAAACTGTTCAGTTTATAGACCACAAAAAGCTACAGCAGAGGTGGATCTTGCTGCACATTACTACTGATTTCTTTTTTCTTAGATTATGCTTGTTACAAAGTTAATGACCAAAGCATAGGCCAACATGCATCTTGACTGTAAAAGTACTTTCAAACTTAGGATTCCATTTGGCTCCAGGCAAATGGCTTCATAATGCTTGACTATCTATTTGAGGAGAGAAATCAGACAGAGGATCTTAAAATGCTAGAGAACATCTTTGCCTAAGCAGGAATATTCCTTTTTGTATTGAATTCCTGTCACCCCTTCTTGTCCACATGTCCCTCCTGCTCCCTCTGCCCCAAAGGTTTGACTGGAACACCTTTAATCGAGTGTTCAGGATGACTGTTTATTGCACTGTTCCCATAACAGCCTCGGAAAGAAGTGCATTTTTTCAGTGACTTTCCCCTTTGGTAAGCCTGCTTTGTGGCTTCACTTTTTGAGCTGAGAGATCATGCTTATACTGAAGGGATGCTAATCCCAGTCGAATCTCCCTGAAGAGATCCTATCTGACTATGCAAGTTTTGACATCTGAACTAGGAATTGTTATCTTTATGTTGAAGTCTTACGTTGGTTTTCATGCTGAGCAGTTCTCTTAACTCTCTCACAGCCCCAAAGAACACTCTCTAGGAAAAGGGGGAAAAAGACCTGTAGCACCCTGAAACCTGTGATGCCTCTTCAGTTTCTATTATAGTGCTTTTTGTTACTTTTTTTTTTGTTAACACAAGCTATCCAATACAGCTACCTCAGTGTCTGACTAATTGCTTAAAGTAAAGGTAACCCCAGTTTTCTTTCAACCTGGTCAGGTTTACGGTACGTCCTGTTTTCTGTGCCTATCCCTTTCTCTTCTCCCTTCCTGCTTAATTGGCCCCTTCCAATCCCACCACATGTAAATACATTTCAGTAGTGCAATGCAGTGCAGTGCAGTCATACTTAGTGCAAAAATAAAAAGCCTTATCCAGACCAAAAAAGCACAAACTCCCTCCCCATCCCACCCAGCCCCCAAGAAATCAGCTCTCAGTAAGAGTATACGAATGCCCCAAAACAAAGGGGGATTTGCAGTCTCCCAGCCACACTTTCACATGCCTCATTTTCTCTCCTCCCACTTGATGTAGAGATCTCATTAGCAGATAGGACATTATCGAAAACATGTAAGTCAAATGACAGAAATTGGAAAGGAGACAAGTCATTTTTTGGAGGCTGCAGAAAAAAGAGAGTGCTAAATGGATACAGCAAAAAGGTCAGTAGTGGTTTTACACAAAGTTGTCAGATGCAAACTTCGCAAGGGCACACCTCACAAAGGGCATGTGTAAGCGTGGATAAGAAACCTAAAAAGCTTCCCTGTTCCCAATATACAGCCCTTATTTTAACAGTGCCCAAGCTAAGGTTCTGTAGTGCAATCAACTCTTCAAAGTGGCAGCTCTCTGTGGCCACCCTAAAACAAATGGACAGATCAACGCTAGTTTTCTTCCTCTCATGCAGACACGCATGTGCATGGACAACTCCTTCCCCCATCCTGCAAATACACAAGTATACGTATAAAGGATTTTTTTCACAGCCCTTCTAGGGCTATGGTGGGAAAAGCAGGAATTTTAATGACAGGCATGTAAGCTCTTAAGTACCTCAAAATGAAAACACGTAAGAAAAACAAAATAAAGCTCACTAATAACAAAGACAAGCAGGTTACTGAATCCAAATCAGCCCGTATCTCCCCCAGCCTATCTATCTGTTTTCACAAAATAAAACAACTGCCAGGGCTTGCCACTCGTTACACTCATTAAGATACCACCTGGGAAAACACAACAAAGACTTCGGGGTATTCACTGGTTTGGAGATTAATTTCAGTTTGGACAGCCACAAGAGCCTCCATCTAACCCTTATAACTACTAGAAAGGAGTGTAGGGAACCACTCAAATACTGTAAGAGGCCACAACAGGGAAGGAGGAGCAAGAAAGGGAAATGTATGGAAAAAAGAACACATTAGGGCAATACTGCTGCTGCTATACTAATCTCACTGTAATTGCTCAGTATATAGAGGAATGTTGCATGCTGCTTTGCTTAGGCTCAGGCACATACTCCCTCATGCCTTCTGCCTCTTCTCACACTCCTAGTCCCTTGTTGAAGATGGCAGCTCGCAGCAGAATGTAAACAAAAGCAAATACCAACAAATAAACCAAACGATAACCAAGAAGCAGGTTCCTCCTTTTTCTTTCTCTTGCAAAGATAGAAGAATTGTGCCCTTGCCTCCAGGCACACAGGTAACTGTTTCATCCTAGTGCAGAAAAGATTAACAGGGTTTCACATGCACAGAAATAAGGAAAGAACCTAAGAGAAAAAAATCTAAATAAGGGTGCAGAGATCCTGAATATCCACCTCCAAAATAGAAAAATGCCAGGCTATAAGGACTTTTGCTGTTTATCTTTACCAATGAGCCTATCAGGAAAAATAAAGAGAGCACAATGAAATCACTAGCCATGCCAAGGGGCCAGCACCTAAACCCAGTCTCTCTGGGTACAGATCTACAGTGTCCCATGCCAGAGCATACATGAGACACAAAATGGGTAATGCTTGCTAGCTCTTCTATAAAGTCTATAAACATCAATTTAGCCAGTATAATCAGCAGCAATTAATTTTCTTGTTGAGCTGTGGGTACTTTGAGGGTGTCCTACCTGTTTCCTGAAATGCTAAGTTCACACTAGACTATGTGGGTTCCCATCCATTCTCCTGTATACCCAGTGCAGTAGTGCATTTTTTTAAAAAGTCCATGGAAAAGCTTGATGAGTAGTCTGAATTTGGGGTTACATAATCAGATATTACAAAGAAATAACTTTATTTCACCCACATGATTATGTGATCACCATTACAGAAAAGGTATGGCCAGAGCACTTCTGGGTAAAGCAGTCAGAAATCTAGAATCAAGTAACTCCAAATATCCAAATACCCAAATGCTTTTACATTGTTCTGGCAATAGAAAAGTGACACAGCAACGGTGTAAATTAGGGAAAAGCACTTGCTGTGTGTCATATATCTACACTAGCTGTTGTGGCTCACTATTGAATTATTTAAGATAAACATGCCATCACCAATCAAACCCAAAAGGCTACATGCTTGTGGATTGAAAGACTCAGGGCTATTTATGACACTCTGGACAAAAAAAGTCCCATGCCTTATTCAAAGGGAAGCAGCTGTCCTGCCCTGTATAGTTCGTTTGAAGTAAGCCTCCGAGCAAGAAGGCCAGGCTATTTAATCACAGAGCCCTTAACACAGGCAAAATCTGCTTGGTGGAGTGAAATCAGATCCTGAGTCAGTTTTATGAAGAATAGAAACTTTGGGCAGAAACATGCTAAATCATGGGGAACAGTCCTATGACATGTTGAGGGTTGTATATGAAACTAGTTTTTAGGACTATAGCTTTCAGTGGGACTACATATGCTTTCCCTGTCAGAGAAAATGCACTGAAGTCAACAAAAGAGCACATGGGTCCCGCTTGCAGAATTTTGGCCCACAGAATTTGGTCCAATCCATTTTCAGGACTGACTATAGACCTCACTGATGCTCACAAGAAAGGTCACACAGTACATCCTGCCTGAACCAAGCAGCCTATTTATCTTACGTTCGACAACAAAGGCTCATTATGGGTGGAGTTTATGGGAAACCATCAATTTTCTGCTTCATTTCATTGTAAGAATTTCTTTGAATCTGAACTTTAAGGCAAGGATCTAGGAGACTGAATGCTCATATGAAACTGAGAATAAATTCCAGATTTAAAGGATCCCTATGAATTTCACAACAGTCCAAGCTACATCCTGGCAAAGGAAACAGGGCACCCAAAAAGACAATGAAATATCTTGAAGATACTTGTGAACAAGTAGTTCTGACTCCAATAAATGAAAAAGTGACACCTCTTCCACCAATAAATAGGAATTATAAATTTTAAAAAATATAATCATACATTAGAAGAAGAGCAGCAACAGATACTGGAGATTCAGTCTTTTCCTCTAAGTGGCACGGGTGAAGAGCAAGTCCCTTGTATGGAGTTCAAGAATTCCTCTCTCCTGGGTGGCCCCCCAGTCTTTGGTGCAAGCACCCCCAAGGCGGGGGACTCTCCTCTTACTCAACCTTGCAGCGAAGAGCTTTAAAATCCCTTTCTGTCCCTGCACAGTAGCATAGAGCAATGTTCTCTTAGTACAAGGTTCTCCCTCTCGTGGTGACAGTGTTACCTACTTCAACTGTTGTGCTCCTCAAAAGCTGTGTAACACAGAAAAGAAGTGCAAAAAGGAGCTGAATAGAAATGCTGTCGACCACAGAAATGTGACACCATGGCTTGCATTAGCCCTGAAGGTCTACTTGGTCAACGAGGAGATGGAAAACAAAAGTAATAATGAAAACCATATACTAGGATAAAGCTAACATCTGGACAGAGTCTTCCCTTGATGTTTATATCATACAAGGAAAGTTTCCAATGCAAGAATCTATAAAACTGTAAAGCCAGTATCACCACCTGTTTTCTCTCTCCTTAGAAAAGCAGAAAATATGCATATATGAAACGAGTTTCTTCGAACATCACAATTCTCAAGATCAGTATTTCTTCAGAGGATGAAAAAGAAAGGATACATTTTCAAAAATAGCAAGATTTCTGGATTCACAAATGACTGACTGTTTTTTATGTAAAAGATATGTTAAAATAGTGTTCACCAGCTGATTATTTTGTTAGTTTCACTTTCCCTTAGGCAATTGTATCTGTACACACTGCGTTCTAAAAGTACAATCTCTAGTGTGGATAATCTACCTGTTTGGTACCATCCTGTTTGTAAAACCACTTCTTAGCCTAAAAATATAAACTGTAAACTGTATAAGATGCAAAATGAACTGAGGTGTTTAAAACAGCATTAGGAAAAATAAAAGGCAACAAAGAAGTTAAATCAAGGAACACATTAAACTAGTAATTATCCTAAATGAATTACTGAACCTTACAAAGGATTAGCAGGGGAAGCGTGGAATGGGTACTCAGCCGTTTAAATGATCAGGCATTCTCAGTGAAGTGAGAACACTCTCTGCAAAAATATGTACGATTCAGCATTCAGTCAAAGGAAAAGGCAAAGACCATGGTCAGAAATTGTGGGCCATTGAATCAGCACTGTTGCAGCAGCTAACTGGAGTTAATTTGGGAAATGGTACCTGTTTGGCTTAATGGAACAAAGCCCATCCTTTATGTAATAGGGTAATCTAGTTTTGTTACCTGCATAATTAATGTTGAGAGGATAGCCTCTTCCTTCCCTTACAAATGGGTATACATAGAATAAAGAAAAGCCAGACTTAGAAATCACTGCTGGAAGACCGTAACTTTTGAACTGCAAGTAGAAAGAAAAAGGATGTGGTAGTGGCCTCCATATAAGTGCAAATGGCAGATGACAGGAGTCTGTAAGGAATGCCAGCACTTGATAATTCCCATGCTTGAAGTTCTCATTTATTATCCCAAGATGTGGCATAGATATCTCTTTCCCTCTCTTCCCACTCCAAAATCGGTTTTAAGTTTTTTCATTTGCAGTGACACAGATTTTCTCATTTTCAGTGAAAGCACAGTTTGTAATTGATGTGACCATCTATAATTTCTTCCAGTCTTCACAGTTAGGAAAAATGAGATATAATGAATACCTCTTCCACAACCCTCATCCACTTGATTTTGCACATTTTCATTTAGGAGTGATATGTTATTGACCAAAGGAATGAAGGCCAGATGAGATGGACCTGAATTAGAAAAGCAAACATAAATTCCCATGCTCTCCTAAGTTTGCACTCTTATGAAGTTTGGATCTAGACTTGCTGCTTGGGCCATCTGTTGCAAAATGAGAGTACAGAAAGGACAGCCCAAGCTGTAAGGCTTGGGTATCAGTCAGCTTCCTCTGGACTACTTGGGTCTAGATGTTGACATATCCCTAGTGACCTTTTTTTCCAGCAGCTTGTGGTGACACTTAGTATCTGGTGGGACTGACCCAAAATCCAGAACAAACAGCAATGTGGTGTGAAGATGATAAAGGCAACACTCACCTTGGAAAACTTTTGAACTGAAACTCAAACTTGCAGAGGTGGTTGTCATTTGAAAAAGGGGGGATCAAGTGGGTAAGTAAAGATGCAGTTGGAATATATTAATAGTGGTGGATAGAGGTACTTTTTATCCAATTCCTGGCAAAATCCACTGGCCACATTTAGCATACTGTACAGTGAATAATATTTCTTCTACTCCCACATTAGTGCAGAGGAGAATTTTAGGAAATCTTAAAACTTTAAAGAAACAGAACTTTGAAAGAGTAAAGACCACTTGTGGCATCTTTCTCCAAGGCTAGTAATGGAAGAGGAAAGTCTGACATACACTTTTACAAATGAAATAACAGGACATCTTTGAAGAGAGCTAATAGATAACCTTAATTGTCTTGATTAATTGTTCTTCAGATATGAAAGGGTAGCAGGGAACAACCTCTAACTTTCTGTAGAGCCTAATACTGTTTTACCTGTTCTTAAAAAAATTACTTTCCTATATCTTGCTACATAGAGATTTTAAAAAGCCTGAAAAAAATACTTGTAAAGACAATAAAGAAACCAATAATATGAAAAAGCACACGAGAGCTGTAATAATGATTGTTAAATGCTTCAAATAGCTGCAGCAGTTGATTGGGTTGTGAATGATATATGTGAAAAATAATTCTTCTATGATCATAGGCAGATGCAAAAGTTAAATGATTATACTATGTATATATATTGATATAGAATTGCTATATATATTGTGTACTGTATGTTCTAGCTTTCAGAAATACTGTGTTGTAGTGTACTGTACTTAACTAAGCAGATCTAAATAGCAACTTGTCATTTTCCACAAAGTCACTAGTACTGTTAACAAAACCCAAAAAGTCTATTTTCTCCAGTAAAAGAAATACATACTGTTACAGTCACAGACATTTGACTATAGAGAGACGATGTACATTTAACCAAAGAAAAACCCCAAACTGAAATAAAAACCTCACCCCAAAATCAACCAGGCAAAATTGTTGCATTTATCATCTTACTCAAAAGGGGAAGTGAAATGCCACCAACCTAAGAAGAGGAATAACATGTATTCAACTCTGTATGGGTGAGAATGAAAGAAAAAAATCCCCACAAAATCTCCAATTACCCTTTCTGGGTCAAGGAGAATCTCCCAATTGGGCAAAAGAACTCAGAGTTAAAAGAATAAAATGCTACTTTTAGGGCCAACATGATACCAAAATAGGCAGCCGTAGCTAAATGTACTTATTCATCCCACTAAATAAATAGGCGCAAAATGAGTTCTAGAAATCCTGTAGTTCTCATGGATTACATACTGAATAGTCTCACTGACCAACTTCTCCTCCTCCTGACAATTTATCAGTCTTCTAGACACACTAAACATGTTCCTGAAAAGATTTTTTGCAAAGACCAAGGGAGAGAAAGTTAATCGTTAGTGATGCGAATTTGGAAAGGGTTATTCAAATTATTGGTAAAGATATTAATAGTCAACATGTTGCAGAGTACATGAGGTGGGGAAAGAGCTGTTTGATATGGCACTTTGGATACTAGAGACTCCAGACCTGGAGTATTTTAGAACCTATCAATATACTGTGTTGCTAACTGTTTAAAGACGTGATAATTTTTCACTGTTCCTTTTAAGGGGAGTAGTAGACAGACAAGTTAGATGATTTTGCTTGGATTTTATTCCTTTGTCATGTGATCATGTTGAAATTCAATGGAAATGAGTGACTGAACTCAACAGTAACATTCCAGAGCTGTCACCCCCCAGGGATGCCCATCTCTGCTACTGAAGCCTGCTGAGCTGGACTGTTTTATTTACTTTATGGCTGAAAAACCACACAAGGCTCTGAGAGGCCCACTTCAGCCTTCCCTTCAGCATGGGTACTCACAAAAGTACACTGGACCAAAACTGGTTGTCAAGTTTTGAATGAAGGCAAATACCTTATCCAGGCAAACAGTTAAAGGCATATGGCCAACAGAATGTGTTTTATGAATATATGTGTGCATAACTACTACATAAGTAGTGTACTTATTTTTCATTAGATTCATATAGATTAAGGACAATGCTCCACAGTTAATCTTGTAACTGTTATTTCATCTAAAGCCTTTCCTGAACCATGCATGTCCACACACTCAATTAGCAACCTCTCTATAAAGCCAGAAAGAGATAGCTAGCTAGCTACCTACACATGCACACACATACACATACATACTCACACATACATTTGCATGCATGCACACACAGAGGCCATGTAATTTGGTTTTATTTAAAGATCCCATAGGTAACAACAGACTAAGAGACAAATGAAAGTAAAGGACTTTATGGGAAAGTGAGAGGAAGAAAGTTGTGATGTCTTTCAGGACAGTTGAGTGAACATAATCCTGCTTCCTGAATGTGATGGTCCTCTCTAGTCAAATAGTACATATTCAACATAGGGGTTGAACTTTTAGAGGACTTTCTAAGATTCAACAAAGAACATGGAAATATGGTGGCAAAAAGAAAAGGAGCAAAATGAAATAGAAAAGGTGCCTAATTAAATTATAGATCTCAGAAAGATACCTGTCCATTTTGTAGGAACAGGACACTGCAGAATTGGACAGCTGAGTGCAACAATAAGTACATAACCAAGCTCTGCACTTTCCTCAAGTGAACTTGGAAAAAAAATCATCAACAAGTCAACTGTATGAAGTGTGCACACTGAAGAAGGCTGCAGTTCTGCCCCAAAAATACCTAAAGCACGAAATGCTTTGCTACACTGGTACCAGATTTTCCAGCAAGATTAAGTCTCAGTGGGGGCCTTATGAAAGCATATGGGCTACTGAAATACCTAAGCCCAACCTGACATAGAGTATTTATGAGGGACGCTTGGGGTGTGGCTGCATGACTGTGCATGAAATTTTGTAGCACAAAGAGGGTTCAAGTGCTCATAAAGTTTGCATGAGCAATGGAAACAAGAATGTCCCTATGGGCTGACTGGATGGAAGTTCTCACACATGATGGGATAGTGTCAGATTTTTTTTGTTTGTATAATAATATTGCTGCAGCAAAAGGATATTGTTAGGATAGATTTTTCTTAAAAGAAATCACAGCTAAAGCAATCAAAGGGCCTACATTTATCTCCAGTGACATGCATGCAATCCCAAAAGTGACAATACAGGTTGCACTGACAGAAATTAAGAACAGAATTCGTCACTGGGAAGTACCTCTTCACTGGATTTCTCTCTCATGAATTCCACTGGCATCGGCAAGGCTGGAGTCAGTAGTCAAAATCACACAGCCTTACCCTCATATTATTCATTTGGTTTAGGAAGAGGATTTACTCTCCAGTGTTTTACAGTGAGCTGATGCCAACCAACACAATCAAAAGGAGGAGATCACTTTGGAAGAGGACCAAGCCTGGAGCTGTAACTGAAGGTAAGAAACAGCTGAGAAGCACCATCCAATATGAAGAGACCACTATACCTCACTAATACTTGTTTATCTCCTCTCTACCCTCTCAAACAGGAAAACACAATATAACACGTTTCATATGAAGGGAATGTTTTAGATGAAACTTTGCTGCAGATACAAAACATAAGTACACTCCATAATGCTCAGATGCATTTCTGCTTTAAGGCAGCAATTGTATATGAGACTGTAACGTATTCAAGGATGTATTCGCTTCCCAAAGAAGTATCTTACTACTCTTTGCTTTTAGAAAAATACTTGAGGACAAATGTATAAACTGGTGGGTTAAAATTCAAGTTAACAGCGTGTTTGGACTTGGTCTGCTTACCTCAATCTTACACGCCTCTTTTTTCTCCCTATTTCAATTTATTTGATGCATGTATTGCAGAGTCCTGTTCAAGACAAAGGGCTGCAGAGGTCACAGGAACTATCGATGGTCAAGCATTTGTTACGCTAAATATTCCTAGGGGAAACATTAAGAGTTTTCTTTGGGCATATGTGGTTGTACACAAAAATCTCAGTTCACTGACTGTAGGGAAAGGAAGTCAGTTAGACTTAGTTTCGGTGGTGGAAACTGCGATCATGTATAACATGAAGAATAATGTTATAGTAGCAGACGTCTGCGTATCTTGAGTTGCCCTCTCACTATTTTAAAAGCTTTTAATGAACAATTCTTGGGGCAACTGGCATTTACAAACCATGACTAATTCTTCTCCTGATGTGACTTAGCTAGAATTATGTTTAGAATGTGTTTGACTCCTTGTATTTTAAAATAAACCCAGAAACCTTTTAGTTGAATTACCAATTGCAATGTGAATGGAGACTTAAAGCACATTATGGGTCCAATTTACTTTTTTACCTTATTCGCAGTAGATCAGTCAACTCTGCTTCTCCTACACTTGGACTCTCTCATAAAGCCTGGGGATCAAGCACTACTGCAGACGCTAAAATGCAAAAAGAAGCCAGCACCATTGCTAAATATATAATGAAAAAAATATCTGTTCATATTTAACTTCGTATTTTTTTTTCCACTAAAAGCATAAATTTTAAACCAAAATTATCTAACAGTATCCTAGTAATTATAAACATTAATTCAGAGTGGATATTTGTCCAGACACTGGCAGACGTACACAGGGAAACAATCATTTCGTTCACCAAGATTTTGCATTTGTGTTAACAACGCCACTGTTTTCATCTTAGTTACTCCTGATCTGTAGAGGAGGGGGATCAGAAGTAGAACCTTTGCATACCATTTTCTCTGTTCCTAGAGGCACTAATCTAGTTGATTAGTTATCAGCACTGGGAATAATTAGATGGATATACACTGTTACCTAACACATCTTGTTTCTCATTTACATATTTTCTTAGAAAAACAAAACAAAGATTCCCCCTTGTGCTTTACAACAATAGGTCTAAGAGAGTAAAGCTTTCTTATTTTTCAGACAGGTTGTCTCTCTCTCAGTGTCTCCCTTGTGGACCAAATCTCTCTGTTCTACACTAAAGAAAACATAATCTGCCTTTTTATTTTGTCTGAGTTAGTTTGAAGACTATGCACATACCTAAAATTCTCTCCAAATTTCCCGAGTCATCTGTCAAAATCTGGGGACTCCTTTGCTCCTGCTGAAATGAACTGGATCACTGAGTAGCTTTAAGGGAAGTTAGCCAAGACCTTATTACTTCTATCAGGACAAACAAGAAGATTAACAGCAGCAAGAACACTGACTTGGCATGGCCAGCACAAGCCCCTGATGGACATGAATCTAGCATTAGGCCACCTTCATACATTTGGCTGTCTTACTGGACATGCTGCAGAAACTTGGTACTTCCAGTACCTGCTCCTCTGCATGGCCTTCCCACTTGACTTTGGTTTCTGTTAGCAGGACGCTCAAGCGCTGGGAAGGGTTTTCACTGAATTTCCAAACTCAGGACTCCAGATTTAATGTATTATCTGTAGTTTCTCTCAAAGCCTTTCTTCAGCTGAACTGTGATCACTCAGGGGCTAGATCCAACCGAGTGACAAGCCTCCTGGGAACAGAGGAAGCTCAGAACCTCTCAGGGCCAAGTTCTCATCACGTTATACCTCCTTCACAAATTTTCATAAAAACAAATCAGGGAATATGAAAAACAGCTATTTTGCTTTAGGCTGATCAGGTGCTGCTTCAGTTAGGCTACCTGCTGATGCATTTCTATCAGGTTTATTTCAATAGCTCAGAGGAGCTGGATGCTGAATTGAAAGGGCTGGATTACCAAGGTCTAGTTTTTCTTGACAGAACAGCCACCAGGTGTTAATTTGATATTGTATTTGTTTGTTTGAGTGGCAAGTCATTTTCAGCAGTGAGAGCTGGAAGATTTCCTTAGCATAAGGCTGTCAGAAAGATCACAGAGCTACAGTCCTAGGCATACTTGAGGTCTGGTTATGTTTGAAATGGCTTGAGTGCTTCCAATTTTGGACTGCACTCAACACTCCTGCAAATAGTATGTTTTGTGCCTTCTCCCTATGGGTATTTGTTTTCACTACTGAGAGAGGCAGGACATGTTAGCATAATACTTGCTAAAGGCAAGAGATTTGTTCCTCCACCATGTGAATCATGCAGCGTTAATTGAGTAGCTCATGGTCAACTGAAATCAATCAGTTTGGGGTTGGTAAGAAGTGAGGGGGCCGATGCTATGTGGGTTATTACTCCACTCTCCTTTGGATGAAAAAGAAATCAAAAGAAGAAAAATGGGTACCACTTGGCCTCTTTATCTTAAAGCAAAGAGAAATCTCATTCTCTTAGAAAGTCAATTAAATGACACTCTTCCCTGTTAGCTTACTGTGAATTTGCGCTGGTTTTGAAAGTAACAGCAGAGGCCAGAAGTGGGCCTAGTAGAAGCACGACAGCTGCTGAGAAAGTGTCCCCAGAGCAGCTCCTACAAAGTATCTATACCTATTTCCCTTATAAGAGACTATTGATAGGGGTTTTATGAGAGGAGGGACCAGACTGAAATACCATATTACAATTTGTAGACTAGTGTACTCTACTGATATGTTCCCATTATCTGCAAGTTGTACTTGCTAGTCCTCTGCAAGAGATCACTGTAGGAGAACCTCACTCATGCACACAGCCCAGACATGCACACGCATACACTCTTTAGTTGTTCTCTTCTCATTGACCAGCAGACACTGCCATTGTGGTCCTGCATTCCTTGTGGATTCAGATTTCCCAGAGAGAGGCAGACTTCAGTGGAATGGGCAAGAGAAGTTAAATTTTGGTCCTCTGATTTATGCCTTCACATAATACAAGAACAAGGGTGTTTCAATAAACATCAACAAAATTAACCTGAAAAGGAATCATTGCAACAAGGTGGTAATTAACCCAAGGGACACATATCCACAGGATAGCATTGGGGCCACCTAGCCATTAACAAGCTATATCTTTAAAGGATACTGAGAATTACCTGCCACAATAAATAATTTTTATATGAGATAAAAAGTTAAGGCCATAAATTATTACATCTTTAGGTTATAAGCAGATACATAACTAATGGGGATGATGATAAATTTTCTCTCTTAGGCTTACTACTTTGTAATTATCCAGCATGGGTCTTTCATGTTCATCCAAATAATTTGTAACTGGCCATGTGTCAGAGACAGACCACTGGGCAAGGTGGACCACAGGGCACATCTGCTCTGGCCAGTCCTACATTTTCAATTGACTTAATTGGCCTCAGCAGCATTAAGGGAAGGCACTTACCTCTCATTTACTCTAAGGGCTTCTTTTATTGCACTTTTGCCTTGCAGAGAGGCCGTTATTTGTATGCTCGAGTTTATGTCCTATTTAATGCCCTTTTCCATTGCCAAAGCAATATAAAGAGAGCTTTAGGGAAAGTGAGAATCAGGCTCAAGGAATGCAGGATATTGCATGCCCCATCAGAGGGATGTGTACTATAGTCTGCTCGTTATCTTCTGTATCATTTTCTCAGGTGTTTTGAAGGAAGCCTTTCAAGCATATTGAGATGGCTGTGCTCAAACACTGCCAACAGCAGCTTGTAGATCATTGTGACTGCTAGTGTACCACAGATATTCTTTCTGCTAAGGAATATAGTAGCAATACATGAAGTTTGAAAATTCCTGTAACATTCAGATATTGTAGTTATCTCCAAGTAGCAAATAAATATTTCCACAGACGGGAGGAAGCATTATTAAAGAGAATTTAACATTTTAAATGATAAAGATGTCTATGTTTGAGCTCCTAAGTTCACAGAAGGGCACTTAAATAAGTGACCCAATGAGCACTTTCAGTTACATTTGCAGTCATGCTGCAAGTTGCTCCATGTCTTACAAAATCAAGTCGCTAATTTTTGAGCCTGGAAGTTAAGCAAATTCTGTTTATATTTCAGGCAGCCATTTGTGAAAACTTTGGCCTAAACTCTTTGACAAGTGATTTATAATCCAATCTAGTATGCCTTAGCTTTACTTTAAGAAGTTTGTCTATTTTTTAACTGGCACCCTTCACTCATTCACAACTGATCTTGAATTCACTTAAAATTGATTATGCCCTGTAATAAATTCATATTTCAAAGATGATGATGCTTTGATTTAGGGAAGATTGAAAATTGAAGAATTAAAATTTAGATAGGATTTTTCTCTCTCAACACCCTAGTGTTCAGGTTTTGGTGGATGTAAACCCTATTTCTTATTTCTTACTTATTACTGGCATATCTCTTCTGATATCAGGACCATATTCCAGAATCTGCTACATCTTGTCTGTAGTTCACCAGATTTAACAATGGCAAATTAAACAGCTTTTCCCCAGACCTCAGATGACGAATGAGTAGCTACAGATTTTTAAGCTGAGTAAAATTCTTCGTTAATTCCTCATATGGGAGAACACCAAACTTTTCTAAAGTTACTAAAGATGTCAGAAAAAACTCCTTTCCTCAGAGAAAGACCTTCAACCCTTTTGTATAGGTTCACTTTCCCCATTTTCTTCTCCACCCTTGTCTCTAGAACCTTTATTACCTGTACAGATTTAGTGTGTCTTTACATGGCAGACATTAGTTGTCCCTCTCTGTGTTTTAGACTTTGTCTTTTCACTTCTCAGTTTACATACCAGCATTGCTTTTACCAGTGTGGTTATGAGAACAATATTTCCTAACTAACTTGTGCTCCTTCTCTAGCCCCCTTGAACTACCCAAACAAATTGGTAACAAAAAAAATGTTACTATATAAGAGGTTCATTTGCTCTGGCACTTGCCTTAAAAGTCTCTTTACGCTGCCTAGTGCAGCTGAGAATTAGGGCTTCAATGTTTAGGTCCTGCTGAACAACACCTTACAAGGTACAGAAAGATTCTGAGACTGAATCACCTGCCAGTTTTTTCCCCAAAATAAATCAGTAATGGAACAGGTGTAGAACATAGCAATGAGGTTACCTGTGCTGAATCACAGACATCTCGTACGGAAGCCGAAGGTGTAAAGAACACGCAAAATTGTACGTGGAGATCTATCAAGTCAATAGTTAGAAAGTTGTCCAGCATAAAAGAATCTCATGTGAAATGCTCAGTGTTCACAAGCAAAGTTTTGTAAACTTAAGAAAGCTTAATTTAAATATAGACACAAGTAAAAGCTAAACTAGCAATTTTTCTTTTTTTTTTCTTTTTGCATATTTTTGTTAGGTGCTTCTTCTCTGCCTAAAATATAAAGTCCAGAGTGCAGCTGGTGCAAATCCTAGCTATGGATTTCAAGCAAGACAAAGATAGTGTCAGACACTGATCCAACTGAACTAAGGACCCATGTACTTTGGGAGTTGGCTTTGGGGGAAAAATCCTCACATAGATACACAGAAGACAACTAGGGAGAACACCAGCCCAAACACAATAAAACAAAATACAAAACACCAACATATATATGCAGATCAGGAATCAATCTTTCACACTGATCCTACATTCCTTGCATAGCTTTGCATATGCAGAGAATGCGGGATGTGGCCCGCATTAGATGTTTTTGTTAGATGTTTTTGCAAATGAAGAAGGGAAGATTATTTGCAATGGTAACATTTTAAGTTATTTTGGCATCAGCACAAATTACCAGGGGCAGGATCAGATTCCCACACAAATATGGAAGCTCTCTAGCGAGCAAGGCAGGGATGAGAGAACAATACAGCAGATTAATTCTTGTCCAGTGACCAAAAAGAAGGGAAATCCTAGTTATTACACAGTTCCAAAACTTTTGTTACTTTTTCAAATAAGAAGAAAGAAAAGAAAAAGACTACAAATTCTACCATCCCCCAAAACAAGGGAAAATTGCTAGAAAAATCTCTTTCTCAAAAGGAACCTCCCTTCAGCAGAAATAAATTCTGAGATGGAACCAAAAAAAGAAACAACAGAACCTTGGTAAGAGCCAAAAAGAGAACCACGTAATTCAAAAACAAAGTAGCAGTTCAAATGATACTGCAGGATGCACAAACTCTAGTAGATAATCTCACAGATGACTTCACAGAGCCCCTCATCGACCCAGGTAATTCTTGATTCCATTAGAAAAGAGAGAGAGAGAATAACACTAGAAAAGAAAATTAAGAAACAACCTTCCTCTTTTTTAAAATAAAAATCAAGATCATCTCCCCTCCCCCCCCTCTATCTGGAAGCAGGTTAGCTAACCTTAACAGTCTCAATTTAAAATAAAATATATATTTTTATATATATTCATATATATAATAAAAGAGAAGATATTAGTGGCAGTGTACGCAAAACAAAAAAGAAAACAAAGAAAAATTACTTTTAACAATCTCACTTTTTTGTTTTTTTACACAAATACTGTTGTAAATATATTAAAAAAATCAGCATTCTATCTGGTAAACGTCACTTTTGCCCCTCTATAAAATTTTGAATTAAAAAAGTCCCAAGAACTCTTTTTTTTTAATTATTATTCCCCTCCCCACCCACCCTCTATTCCTCTTTCTTCCACAAGAATAAATCCTGATGCAACTTTTTTTTGCAAAGATTGTGGGAACTAACCCTTCTCTTGTACCTAGATCCATAGGTTGCAACCTCTGATATCTTTGATTTTCCTCTGTGTTTCTCTTTGCCTTCTGTGAAAGTCCCTCTTGATTGTGCTGAGGCCCTGGGCTCAGCGAAGACACTGAATAAATTACAAAAAAGCCACCGTTGCTCGTTGTCTGAATCTTCTTGGTTTCTGCTGTAAGGTGGTGTGGTGGTGGTATGGGAAAAGCAGCGGGGAGGGTGCGCCAGAGAGCGTGGGATGGAGCAGAATCCAGGTGAGGAACCTCTGATTCTTTATCCTCACCCTGCAGGGACTGACTCCACATTATCCAAGCCACACTGCCTTGCACTCCCCTCAGCCCTTTTGTGTGTTTGTGGATGCGTGTGTGTGAGAGAAAGCAGACACGTGGTGGAAACCAGCAGGGCCTTGTTTCCTCTGGTTGCTGCTCAACCAGAAGCAAAATATTCCACAGTTCTAACTGGATACTGTGAAGTCCAAAAGCGGTCAGCATTGTGAATTATGTCCATTGAAACACTGCGAGCGGTGTACTTATAACGACAGTAGGCCTTGTAGATTTGTAATATATTTTGTTTTGTTTCTTTTTTTTGTAGTGCTCTTCACAAGTGAGAAAAAAGAAATTTTTTTTTTTCTGTCTTTTTTTTATTTTTTTGTTGTTTTTTTTTTGTTTGTTTTTTGTAGTAAAGAAGGGTTGTATTTAGAGGCCAGTAGCTAGAGATCCAACCAGTGGAGCTCATGAAGCACTACCTGGCCTTAAGGCCACCATCCAAGGGAGGTTGGGAAAATTATTATTCACCCAGCCTCCGGAAATGTAATGTACCAGCAGGCAAAAACAGTTCTTCATGTAGTACAAAAACAACAAAATGAAACGAACCCAAAAAAAGGAGGAAAATAAAGGTAAAAACGAAACAAAAATCATTTCTTAAATTCTAGTGCCATAGCTTTTTTTGTTGTTTCTATTTTTTTGTTCATAACAAAGAGAGAGAGAGAGATTCTACTTATCCGTCTGACACATGCATCCTCATGTGGTCGTTGAAATGCTCGATTTGGTCAAACTTAGCTGGACAGACAGAGCAGACATACGTGGTCCCCTCCGTGCAGGCCACCACCCCGGCAGGGACGGCCCTCGCGCCGGTGCCGGTGGCTCCAGGTGTGCCGTTGGTGGCACTGTGCAGAGCCACATGCCTCTCCAGCAGGGTCTTGTGGGAGAACTTCTTCTTGCAGATGTAGCACTCGTAGGACTTCTCCCCACGGTGGAGGCGCATGTGCACATTAAGGGAGCTCTTCTGGGTGAAGCGCTTGTTGCAGATACTGCACTGGTATGCCCTCACGCCAGTGTGCGTCACCATATGTTTGATTAGGTAATCCTTTAAGGAGAAGGAACGCCAACAGATGCTGCATTGGTGGGGTTTCTCACCTGCCCATTACCAATGAGAGAGAAAGAAAGGAAAACAGACAAAAAAAGATAATAAAATTAAACCAGCTCTGTATGACTCTTTCCAACAAACTAATGGTAAGTCTCACGGGGGTCTGTGGAGAGGTGCTCTGGCTAAGAA
Organism: Phaethon aethereus; assembly: GCF_964289735.1. NCBI lineage: Eukaryota > Metazoa > Chordata > Aves > Phaethontiformes > Phaethontidae > Phaethon > Phaethon aethereus. The sequence continues at coordinate 93,680,253 of NC_138575.1, read as the reverse complement.
AGAGTAATTTTGTTAATAAGCATGTTTCGATACACAAAATCTTTTGCAACCAGAGGTTTCAAAATGCTTTACAAAGGGGGTTATATGTATTCCCAATCCACACACAGGAGCTCACGTGATTTCTTCAAGTTCACACAGTAGGCACTGACAAAGACAGGACTAGAGTTAACAGGTCCTGGTGTCTACCCCCAGTTTCAATGGCACAGCCTCTCCTGGCCATGCTCCTGCCTTGCCCTCTCATGCTCATTTCTAGACATGTCTTAGTCAAGTTACTTTACCTTTCAGTGCCTCCATCTCCCTATGTGTATGCAATAAAAAGATGGACAAGGCTAGTGATTACCAGATAGCTGATCTGTAACACACTCATTTTTGTCAAATTGCTTTAAATTTCTCAGAAGAGAAACACAAGAGATTGCTAAAGTAATCAAACTCTCTATAAAAGGGTTACAGTTGTTGCCCCTTTTCCTGATCAAATCTCATAGCCAAAGCAAGAATAAGAGTAACTGAAAAGTGTACCTCAATACACAGAATTGCCTAGGCCAGCCAGCACCACACAAAGGGCAACCTAACACATAAAATTCCATTGTTTTCAACAATTTCAACAATTTCAACAGACATGAAATTTAAATTACTTGACTGCCAATTAAATAAAACACCTTCTCAGGTAAACCAGAGATATAAAATACTTACGTCCTCCACCACATTGCCTTGTGCACCCAGGACTGTTATAAAACTGATTCTGGCAACTTGTATAAGTGAAATCTGATCATATCCAGACAAACCAGTGACTACTACACTGAAAAAAAATTTAGCTGAGCACATACGATCAGTTTGTCCAGACTACTCTTAATTCCTCCTCATGATCAGAGTTCTTCTGGGAGACAATGCCATGGCCTCATGTTTCATGGTATCAGGCAACATTTTCATGATACATTGCTGCATCAATAATGTAGACAACACCCAACACCCTGAATGCCCCATCAAAAGCTGCTTTTTAATTTGTTTTCTGAATCACTTGTGGTATATTTCAGGTGTGGTAATTCATCATCCCTAAAACTGTCAGGGAGAGAGATGGTACCATACCTCTGAAACAATAAAAATGATCCTCAAATGATCCTCCAGTTTCACTGACTGAAAAATTATCTTCCTTTGGTCATTCTGCAATTTCCCCTCTAGCAGAGATCCTTTCCTTTCACAGACATCCTGCTTCCTCCTTTTACAATCTGTCTGGCACTGTTTTAAATCCTGAAGAGTCAATCTTCAGGGACCATCTCCTGCCTGTGGTAATATATAATTTACGCTTTGGATAGTGAGATTACAATACGCTACTTATATTCAATTTTAAGAGGAGATAATTAATATGGACTGGATGGGAAGGATCTACTTTTTTATCTCTCTGAGTCTTTGTTTCTTTTCATTTCACAGTTTGAACAATATGATGGTGACATCTGTGAATGAAATCCACGTGCTGCTCTTCCTTGCACCAATGATGAGTTTGCCCCTACTCAGTGAAAGACACTTGGTCAAAACACATTAAGTCCTTACTTTCCTGCTGGCTTTGCTGAACATAGTAGTGTAGATAGGCCAATATGTTTGACACGTGCTATGTGGAAAATGATAGTGTGTCAGCTATAATAATCTCTGATTAAGTTACAAGAGACTGATTATATTTACAATGCTCATTTTTGGCCTTAGGCAATATATATCCCAGAGTTTGCAATAAGTCAGTCTCCTCTGCTCTAGACCCTGTTAAGACTATGCTATAAAAACACCCTAATTTTTGCCTGCACATGCTTCCATGACACATCGGGTTCTGGCTTTCTAATCTTAGCTTCAAAACCTTCCTGGGATTTCATCTCTCCTAAGGATCTAAAAACTTTTTAGGTTTTCTTTTTTTGTATGCAAATGTATGTGCTTCCTAAGTGAGCACTGTAGATTCTTTATTCCCAAAATTCTTCATCTGGAATCAGATAAAACATTGCTCCGTGAATTAAATGTGCATGTTCCTCCTCTTGGTTCTTTATTTCATATTTGACTGCTTTTAGACAGCAGTGTGGGACAGTTATTGAATATTAAACACAGTGTGACATGTAGGAGAATACAATGATGGCTTATAAGGTGCATGGACGCTGCATGCATGCTAGCACTGTATTTCCACAACATTGCATGTCTTGGAGAACTACACTGTGGGATATGTTAAAGCCATCCTGCAGGGAACACACAAAAATATCCATCTCCAGTACGTCTGTATCCAACTGAAAGAAGAAAGGGAGGTAGGTTTGAGTCTACATTGCAGTGCTTTCATTGCACTGAAAGCTACCTCCAAGTGTAGTTTTTGGAAGCATAAAAACATACAGGAATTGAGAGGTCTTTAGGTTGTTGAATTCTGGTTTATGATTAGGCTCCTCCTTGGTTTCTCTTGTGAGCCCTCCAAACAGCAAGACTAATTAAAACATTTGCATCTCCCAGATCTTTCCCTTTTTCCGTGGATCTTTTCCAGAGACACTTTGCCTGGCTTCCTTTAACAGAGATGAGGAAAGTCACCCTGACAGTGGGGTCTCCTCTCACAGTTTTCATAATGATCCTGTCCAGCACTAGACAAGGTAGCAGACATGCTTCCTCTGAGTCGGTACATATAAAGGTTATTTTCAGAAGGGTCTTCTGAAGCCCTGCCCCCTGTTGGTTAAGGCGCAATTATTTTCCCAGAGACTCCAGAAGCCACTTAGTTCCTAAATGAACTTGGAAATCATTTATCTACCCAATTCTCTCCTTGCCAAAGTTCATTATTTTGGGCATTCTCAGACCCACACAAATAAAATATTAATTCATGATTGAAGATGCCTATCAGTTTCCTTGTCTTACTTTATGTGTAGTAGCTAGGAATATTTTAGGTCAGGTCTTTCAATATTATTCTTTATCCAACTCCAAATACCAAATGCAGTGCGTAGTTGCGGGGGTGGAATAAAGCACCTAATATCAGTGAAGCTATTTGTGAAAAAGCCTTTCTAGCCTTTATAGCAAGGATGCAGGCAGATAGATTTGACTGTGTTCTGAAGGGGCTATTTTTCTGAATTACACAACACTATCTACATAGTATTTTAGCTTCTCATCCACAACAGAAAGATGGAGAACATAAACAGACACGAAGTGTATCTTGGGATTCAGGATTCTTGATCTTTTCAATCATACATTTTGTACCAGTCCTGAGAAGTTGACCTTTTTGTATATGTACACGTGTATGTCTGTCTCAGATGTCTAGAGGAATTTTTAATTTAAGTGATAATAATAGATAAATAGAAATTAAAAGTTTCCATGTGCACATGGAAGTGAAATGTATTGGATACAATGGGGAGGCATGACTTACATTCCTCCCATACCTTAGGCAATTTCTCTAGGTTCTACTCCATGTATCATAAACCCAGCATTTATTTTAAGATCTAACGTTAACAAAACCACTGTTTGGTGAGAGAAATATTTACTCTTTCTCTAAACTAGAATTTCTCTCCAACGTCAGAATGAGCCAAGGGCCTAAAGCAAGGAAAATTTAGTCCTGAACCCAGGATAGCTTGTCCATGTAAGATACACATACCTCCTTGCTTTGAAGCCTAACTTGACAAAGCTAGAAAAGGCAGTTTTGGTTTAGTAGTAAATAAGGTTACCTGTATTGCCTCAAAAGACCATATACTAAAGGAGTTGCATTTTTAAACAAAAAGGGTGCTGATGTTGTGTTGTACACATATTATTTTAAATTTTTCTCATTGAGTCCCATGTTTCTGTACTCACAGCTAGTGAAACATCTGACTTACCAAGACACAGGAGGTTACAGCAATCAGCTTCAGTGAAGTACAGAAAAACTTCCTGAAAAAACCTCCAAATTTACTTTCTTGTAGGAATATGTGAGATTTAGCAAATATGTGGCAGTGTGCGTAACACCTGGGCCTGGACCTATTGCTGCAACTCCACCAGGAATGAGCTTTCCCTAAACTCAGGCCAATCATCGTCACTTGAGCTTAAACCCCCGTAGCTGTAAAACTTAAAGGGGGATGCCCTTTTTTGGTAGATACAGTTTTTGTTTAATGACTTATTACAGTTTCCTCATGCCACTTCAACTTAATGTTGCTGGGCCAGCTTGCAGGGGACAACAAATGCTTACCATTTCCTTGGATGGGTACAGGACACATTCTACTCTAAGTAAAATGAGCTTGTTGCTGCACGATGCACAGTTAGGCCCCTGTAGGGGACCTATATGTATCTGCAAGGGCTCAATTTCAATGCAGTAAGCTCGGAAAGTGTTCAGTGATACCAGCTCCCTGGATAACCTCTCCCTTCTGTATGTGCTGGGGGCTGGCAGGTTGGGAAACAGAATCTAAGTCCATGTTTCTCAATGACTTGATCTGGCTTTGTGTATAAGCCAAAGGGACATACTCTTACCTGTGTGTACAAACATGTGCTTGACGTAGTTCTGTTTAGCGGTGAAAGTCTTGTTACAGAGAGTGCACTCATAAGGCTTTTTTTCGCCTTGCCCACCTGCTGTGCTGTGGCCCGCAGATGGGGCCAAGGGCTGTGGGGCTGGCAGCTGGGCAGTAAAGGTTGAGAGGCCAGGCTGGGACACTGTCACAAACTGTGTCTGTTGGCCAGCTAAAGGCTGGGGCAGGCTGAAGAGAAAAGGCTTAGGGCCACTGCCAGCAGACTGTGTGGTGAAAATGGCAGGCAAGTAGGTGTTTCCAGCTGTGCCAATGACCTGAGTGTTGCTGGTCAGAGTCAGTGGCATCCTCAGATTGCTGGTGAGGGTTTCTGTCTGGCGTAAGTAGATCTGTGTGGTTGGCAATGATTGGGCAACAGTTGTGTTGACAGAAGGCTGCAAAGCCCCCTTTTCGGTGCTGTTATTGACTGTGAGTACTTTGCTGTCCATTTCAACGTCATTGCTTCTCTCTGGCGAGGAAGAGTTGGCATCTACATGCTGCTGCTGCTGCTGCTGCTGCTGTTGCTGTGGCTGAGTGCCATCAGCAGGGACGTCATTTTGATCTGCTTGGGAAGGTTCTTGTTGCCCATCCCGGCCCAGACCAGCCATGAACTGCTGCTCCATGGAATCGGGTTCAGTGCCAATGGAGGAACTGACTCCGGAGTCAAAACTCTCCCCTTTGGGCTCACTCTCAGTGCCTTCTGCTTGGTCAGTGTCCTCAGTGCATTCCTCAGACTCATTGCGCTCAAGGATCTGCACCCTCTGTTGGCCATAGTAGTCATAGTCATCCTCCATCTCCTGCTTAATATGGATGTTGCCCATCAGGGTTTGAATTCGGACAGGACGTGGTTGCTTGCGGCAGTGTGTGGTCTCCGGAGTGGTGGAGAGGTACCGCTCCATCTGTTGTGACCGTTCGTGGATCCGGGTAATCCAGCTGGGGTCTTCCATGTGATGGTCCCTGGGAAGCCCCAGGGCTGTTTCGTGGTGGCTGACCACAGCCCCACTGTAAAAAGAGCGCTCCCCACTGCCATTTTGCATGGAACAGGCATAGAGGGCTGAGTAGATCCTGTCCACACTGTGCTGTGAATGGCTCTGCAGGTAGCCAGACTCTGTGTCGGTGCTCTGCCCCGAGGTGCCTGATTCGGGTGTTCCCCTGGGTGTCTCTTGGCCAGAATCCTGAATCACCGGGTAGACCTCTCCCACATTTTGTGAGACAATCCTTGTGCACTCATCAATCACAGTCTTGATCTGCAGGATGCTGGCAGCTGTGAGGATTTGGAGGGCCTCCGACTGTGAGACCCGCAGCACCCCACTGTACATGAAGTCAATGAGCTTTTGCACAGACTGGACTGACACCACTGAGGGGATCTCGATGTCGCTGTAGCCCAGCAGCAGCTTGTCCTGGAAGAAGGGGCTGCCAGCCGCCAGCACACAACGGTGGGCGCGTAGCATGCTCCCGTGTATGCGGACCGTCACGTCACAGAAGTGGCCACGGTTGCGCTGCTCGTTGAGGGTCTCGAGCACAGAATTGCTGAAGTTGTGAAGGTTGATGCTATGAATGCGCTCTGTCATCCCCTTGCAACTGATGTTACCTGTAGCAAAGCAGGTGACAAAAAAAAAAAAAAAGAACAAATGGAGTCTTGTTCTCTGCAGAGCCACAGGCAAAGGTGACTGCCCGCTGGGTAAATGAAACAGATTATACTGTAAAAATCACATACAAAGGCACTGCTAAGAAGACAGCACCTTTATAAAACTAGAAATAAATTTTGCTACTCATTTGCAGAAGCTCAAGTCTTGAATTTTTGCACAAAATCAGATGCAGACAGGTGTAGCTGGGCCTGAAATTCCAACCAGATTCCTGGGCCTTGGACTTCCTACCAGCCTATCTGGCTTTAAAAAGCCCACAGCCAGCCAATTGTGAACAACAAGCACATGGATTAAAGCTGGATTTTAGATGTGGACCCAAGCCAGAAAAGATCAGATTCTTATTTTAATAACACTTTACACCAACTTGTTAATGCAAAGGGTCTATATGAAAATGTGATTTCTATCTAGATTGGTATTTAAAGGAGTTTGGATCCTGCATTTTACGGTACAGCTACTTGTATCAAAAAACTGGCAGTCACTTTGTAAAATCCAAATGTGATTCAAGATTTAGGCTGTAAATGTTCCTAAAATCCCACGCAGAGTTTTGTCTGGGGTCGCGGTTTAGAACATTTGCTACCCAATAGTGACAAACAGTCCTCTGCAAGAACCCAAAGCAAAAAGTTAACATGAGCTGTCCCCTTCATTTTTAGCATATCCCAAGTTCTGACTGGCACCAGAATGCCATCATATAAAAACAAATGTTCTCCTGCTGTTATTTACTTGACAGAAACTGGAAAGTTACAGACATTTACTCTAAGGAAAACTTTGTCTTAGTTTGGCTGAATATCCTAAATAGCGAACAGTTTAGAAAAGCACCAACCAATTCAGGTACAGAGCCAACATATCTTTCAAAATTAACTTTTACAAGTGACTAAAAAGTAACTTCTCAATCTCTCGATCCACTTTTCCCTACTCCATCTTGCTTGCTTTGGTTTTAATGCTTTTTCATTTCCTTTCTTGTTATTTATTTACTTTTCATCTACTTAGATTTTGATGGGCAGAAACTACGGTTTCACCTTTTAACTATGAAGAACCAACTACCCTTTGAGTGGTAAACAAGTAAAACCTTATTAATAATTTCTTTCTCTTAGCATTTGTAGTACATGCATGACCTCAGTTCCCAGAAAAGTACACAGAAAAAACTACTGCAAAATCACCACTAGCATTACAGGTGGTTTGTCTTGAATATTCCTACAAAAGCTACAAGCGCTCTTGCTACAAATACTTGTTAATGTGTGAGAATCCAAAAGTGAAATTTGGTACAGAAGCATGAGAAAATTAAACTAGCTTATTGTCATTGTCTATTTTAACAGAAATATGCAGAGCAAATAAATGGCAATTAAAGCAGTTTCATACACGTGCCTTTTACCACAACAATGTCCCTCTTCTCCAGCCTAAAGGGTGCTTTACAAATGTGTCATCCTCCGTTCTCTGCCTTTTCCTTCTCATTTATCCACTCCTGATATCTCAAGCACTCTCTATTCTGGTGCCTCAAAGAGAAGCCACCTTGGACACAGGTGGTTATTTTAATCCTCTGAAGTAGCTGAATGATAAAAGGGAAACATGAAGGTCAGGAACTGGAAACCCTGATGGGGCCAAGCTGCCTGAAGAAGTCTGATACTAACAGATGTAAACCAACCAGTGTCAGAAGGGTACTAATTCCCATGTGACATTAGCACACTGGGGGCATGCTCACATAGCAGAAACTAGGAGGAAACCACTAACAGTATCATGGAGGTTGTTCATAAGCTCTGCCAGGAAAGCAGAGTTTCCTCCTCTGATAAGACTGACCATAAGACTGGAAAAACATCTTAGAAACTGGGAGACTTTCCTTCACGGGCACTGCAACTATTATTGCACAAAGAAATGTACAGAGGAGATGTATTCCCTCCTCCTTGCAGTCAGAGTCATTCTCCAGAGGCCTCCAGCGCAGTTCCAGATGCTTCCTTTCCCACCACATCAGATCACACAAGGATTCAAAATGTATTTAAATTAAAAGTCAGAATCCTTGATCTGAAAGGAAGAGAACTTGGTAAAAGCTTGGTACTGGTGGGGAAACAGAAGGGTGGAAAATTAATGACAAATAGATGACACCTCTTTTCAAGACCCACTGTAGGCTATGGCAAGTGATTGCATAGCTACCCATTTATCTGCACCTCCCTTTGAGTGGTGGCCTATCAGTATGCTAGAAATCTTTCCATCAGGAAGTATCAATCACTACTTGGTTTGGCTCTAGGGCTCCCTTTTTATGCAAACATGTCTTTTCTTTACTTCTTCAAGTGAAATTGGAACATCTACCACTTCTTCAACTGAGAAAGAACTGAAATTCACTCCTTAAGGATAAAACAAGATGAGTGGGTGGAAGAGACACATAACAAATGGTAAAAAAAGCTAATGCAGATTTTGAGAATGTTTCTCCTAGGCCACCTTCCATGACATTCAACGCTGAAAACCCTATCTATCCAAAGTACAGGCAACCAAATAATTTGCAATAATATCAGATGTGCTACTACACGAACCACAGCAGTATAAAAGAGCAGCTTTAATAAATTCCAGAGACTGATCTGTAGCAAAACCTGCCGTCCCATGCAGCTCCTCTCCCTCTCTACAGAGAAGTGTGGCCAGATCCAAGTTTTGTGGTTGTCTCTTACTGTATGCTGTTCTAACCTCAAAGTCGATGCTCCCCGTAAAAGGTAGACTTGCCAATGCAGGTTTGATTCTAAAGTAAATGCCACATTCTGACAAAGACTGCTAGAGCCTTGGACAAGCCAGAAAGTGTGTCAGCTCTTCACAAGACCCAGCTATACACGCGCACACTCACCTACTTGTCACTGCACTGAATGCCTGGCTCAGGAAAAAGACTGCTGTCTCAGGCTCTTCTCAGGCCTGCCACTCTTTTAAACTCGAGACAGTGGGAACCTTTCTGTGAAATTCAAGTGGTCTTTGTTAAGTGCTCCCCCCCTTTCCCTTTTTTTGTCCAGTAAACATGATGTAGAGATTCCAATGGACTTATTCTGAGAAACTCCTGTAAAATGGTTTTGTCCCCTTTCTGTGAAGCAAGTTCTGATTGGAGGGGTATTCACAAACCATATAGGAAAGAATGGGTGTGAAAATGCAAAGGCCATTCTTACCCAGATGGGCAATGAATAGGTGTTTGCCAGTTCAAAAAAAAAAAAAAAAAAAAAAAAGGCAGAAAAAAGCAGAAAAAAAAAGAAAAGAAAAAAAGCCCAGACAACTGCACAGATTATGCACATTTGCAATCCTCCTGGGATGCAATTTGAAGCTGGCATGGCATAAAGGTAAAACATATTACTGTGCAACTTTGAAAAAAGCTCCGTTTGCCCATATGCAAATGTACCGATTAAACTGTCAGGCTATTCACAGAAACATGCATGGAATTCATCCTCAACTGGTAAGAAGGAGCACAACGTGGATGGGAAAGGAAAAAACTTTTGTTGTGTAATACATGACTGAGTGCTTAGATTAGTGTTTCCCTGAATCTCATCCACCCCTCCTGCTGACTTTTATGCCATGGGCATTCAAAAGAAGGAAGATTTTACCATGACAATAACAATGACAACCTCTCCAAATACAGTACCAAAGGGGAAGGCAATGGCAGAAGGAAACAGCAGGCAGTGGAATCCTGGAAGATGCCATAGAAAATGTGCAGCAGTGAGGTACATCAAGCACGGCTTGAAGGCAGCTTTCTCTATTTGCCAAAGCTACCACACATAGATCTACATAAAGCTAGAAAGGTATGGATTGCAAAGGTAATTTTTTTGTTTGCCAAAACCATAAAAAAATTGTCCCAGCAAACACATGATGTAGTAGCGGTACAAAGATGTATGGAATACTGAAGACTGCAGGCCACACACAAATGGCTACATTGTATGTTTTAAAATGTATTTACTAAGGGTTTTTTTGTACAGCCACTAGATGTCCCTTTCTGCAAAGCCAAGGCTTACAGCTTTAATGCTCATAAGTGAAAGGTATCACTGAATTTGATTTTCTCTAGTGTCTTTTAAAATCACAGTATCTCAAACCTCATTGCACAGTAATAACTACCATTTCTAGAAACACAGTGATGATGAAACCATCACTTCTACTGTAACCCAGCAGTAGCTCAGGGCATAGCCTTCACCTGAAGCAAACTGCCTAGGATGCTGGAATCCAAGCTCTTTTTCGAAACTTACTGTGTGGTCTTTCACAGGAATAACTTGCAGAATAAACCCCAAAGACTGTCTTGCTTTCATACTTACAGAGCAAAGAGAATAATCGTCTTATATCCTTGAGAATTGGTAGGTCTGCTGAGACAGATATAGATTGTGGTTTTGCCTCCATTTTCTGCAGTAGCATTTAGAAAATTGTTTAGCAACCCATCTCACTGATACTTAGGCGAGATTAACTAGAACTAGCTTGGTATTGGTGCCTATTTTGTCTTCCTGACAGGCTTCTCAGGCCTCGCATTGAGAAGAATACACAGTCCGAGAGACAGTAGAAAAGTTGGGGGCATTATGTCTCATATAGAATATAGTTGTCTTTACATTTTTATAATCAAAATGACAAGTGCCTCCCTAGGTGAAAGAACATCCTGGGCTAAGACTAAGATGTGGAAGTTTGGATTGGTAGGCTTTCTTCCTGCTTCCAGAGCTGTTTCTCCATGCCATCTGTAATCCAGCAGCTAGTTCCTGGGAGTGCCACAAACTAAAGTAACCTGCTGCTTCTGGAGACAAGCGTTACCATCTACTCCTTACTCACTTCTTCTACCATGCGTAGTTTTGGAAATCTCTAAACCTTGGTCTCTGCACCAAGTGTTGGGTGACCACAGTCTCCTGGCTGTATCAAAAGGATTCATTAGGTTCTTCAGACAGTGATCTAGTCTACTGCTCTTCCTTGTGGTGGGAACAGTTTACCTACACCACCTTTTCAGAAATTTATCTAACAACATGTTTGCAAAAAACAACATGGGGGATTTCCACTGCCTCCCCAGACAGACTGTTTACTATCTTTATAGCAAGAAACTTTTCCTGGTATTTAACTTTGAAACCAATTACTCATCCTTTCCTCCAGCAGACACAGAGAACTATTGAGCACTTCCCTCTTTATAGCACTCGCTCATATATTGGAAGGTGCCTCACTCTTCTTCTTTAGACCTATCTTTTCTAGAAAATACAAACTCAGGTCTCCCAATCACTCTCACTGGTTGTATGTACTCTCCTCATCCTTATCTTCTTCCATCTTCTATCCAGTTTGTCCTTCTATCACTTAAACTGCACTGCCCTAGAGTGGATAAAGTACTCTATCCGAGTGAGGTGAATGAAACAGTTGCCTGAGATACTTCATATATGATACTCTGAATTCAAAAACCTTACAGAATAAATAAAACCAAGCAAACAAAGCTTTGTTATAAAAACAAAACTCTACAGATTTTCCTCAATAAAGACATATCTCAGTCAGAATCCTTAATTTGGAATGAAAATCTCAACTCTTGCATAAACATAACAGTTCAGTAGAAATACAGCATTTCCATCACAACATATGAAAGCTACTACAGCCCCACAATTTCCATAGGAAGTTTTCTCATTTCCATACATTAGTGCCTCCTGTTCCAAACTTAGCATCATAACCATGGGTGCTTTCTTCAGCTCCAGTGACCTGTTTTATTCCTAGTGATGAAGTTTTATTTTCTGTTGTTCTTAAATTAGTTACTCCAAAATAAAACTGGATCAACAGAGCAAAAATTCACACGTGTTTCCATACACAAAATTAGTCCTGCATCAGGTTCCAACTCTCTGGGACCAAATTTAGTGGAGCAACATTTTTTCCACTCAGGGAAGTGACTTGAATTCAAATCCTGAAAACCTGGTAGTGGCTGACTTCTCAGTATATCTCAATGATGCTAGAGAGGCCGATTTAGCCAATCCTGTTAAGACCAATTCTCCAGAATATTTGGCCTCATTCTGAACAGGGGCCTGCAAGAGGAAAAGCTTGTATGGAGTTTCAGGAACACAGAAGAACATTTGCATCTTCAGCAGGAGATCTGACCACGAGCAGCCCTTGCTTTCTGTTTTTTCAAAGGTTTGCTGGAGTTTTCACCCAATCATCTGCTTGAACATCTTGAAAATCAGTATCTCCTTCTATAATATCTATCCAAAACAAACACCAGATGACACTACACGAATTGCCCTAACCCTACCAGATTGTTGTTAGAATCAAAATATGTAGCAGTCTACATTTAACAGGAAGTACGGTATTTTTACCAGCACAACATCTATTAATGTGTCAGTAATACACTCTATGGAAGAAAGAATCACTGTGTTCTGAAAGCTGTCAAACTTCTCTAAATTTCATAGTCTAATAACTATATTTATTTGAAAGACAAAAATGCATGCACACACAAACACAACCTTATTCTCCAAGGAACAAACATATTGAGTAGATGGCTAATAAGAAAGAGTTTGCTTAAACTTTGTTCAGGAGACAGGCTTTTTCTGCAGACGAGAGAATGTTCAGCAAATTTCCTACCGACAACGCATTCAGTTAATTACCCTGTCCTTTTTAGGATCTACCTAATGATGAGATATTCATTCTACATAAAGCTGAAGACTAAACCATAGGTATTCTGTACATAAAATTGCTTCTATATCTAGTGGGCATAAATCCCCAATGTCAAGCATAAAAACCTCTATTTCAGCCTACACGCTTGGGGAGCGGGCACTGAATCACCCTCCTGTGCTTTGCCTGAAAGACTGCAAGAGGAGTCCGTCAGCACTAATCCTGTTTGCTCTACAATCCGCAGGGCGGCAATGTCTGTGCCTCAGTTTGCTTCACATGTAGAACAGGGACAGCATCCTGCACGCAATTCTGCAGAAGGACTGCCCACCTTAATTCATCTTAACAAATTGTTCTGCATTCCTTGGATAAAAAGCACTATGGAAAGATCAAGAATTAATTCTGTAGGTCTCTTCAGATTTTGTTCTCCAGGCTTACAAAAATGAAGCTTTCCTCTCACACTGCTCTAGTGCCTTGATTCCTTTATACCTCTTTATGGTAAGTATCCTACTTACAACTGTAAAAACTAGCTCCAGTTCTTAGCAGTCTGGTGACCAAGGGCTTTGAAAGTGTTACAGCACATTCAGCTATTTTTAAGTTAACGAAACACTCAGTTTTTAGCCAGGGCATTTATTTTTCCCACTTTCACTCCAGTTTGTATTCTTGCTATTTTAGGAACTCCAAAGATACTTTAGAATATAAAAGGGTATACTCAAAAGCCATTTTTATTCCCAGGCACATATTTGGGGTCCAGTCCAATACACCTCTGCTGTAAACACTGGCACACATATACACACGCTCTGTTTCTCTCAGCTCCTCTCTTAGCCCTTGTCTGCAGACCCTCTGCCATTACAGCCATGCCATCATATTCCCCTAACGTAGACATGGACTGCATTGATAGAGGCTGCTTCTCCTTTAGGTAACCACACCACCTCCAAGCAACATATACTACGTTAACAGAAGAACCACCAAAGCTGTCGTCATAGCTGCATTAATAGAGATTTCAACAGGCTGGCCATATCATTACAAGGGTGTTAATTCCTGTGCCCCAGCCAGCTGTAACCTATTTATATTAGTGAAAGATAGGACCACCAAAGAGCATTTTAATGCTTTTTTTTAAAATGTAAGGGGAGAAAACCGTACAACTGCCCTCTTTTAACTGGAAACAGAGAAAACAAAATAATGTGGCCACATGATGGCACCATTTCCTAGGAAGAGAAACAAGGGTATGCTCACCCTTTCTGTAGGGAACATTTTCATGTTCTACATGAAAACTGTTTCAGCCGCACACACTTGTTCCCAGAGAGCTCATACTCGATCCTGCCAAGCCCCAGCATCGCCCAACTGTTTTAACTGGCTATAAGTTTAAGGCAGTTTGGCTCTTTAAAAATCTAGGTGCATCTATTGCTAGCTTTCCTTCATAGTGCCAGGTGCCATTACTCAGAGGGCACGCTGCACTCGCTGACCTGCAGCAAGACAGCCACTGAACAGGGAAGAGGCAAGATGGGCCAGTAACGCCGGTGAAGTTATGGTGTGAGCACTCCCCACCCAAACAAAGAATAGGGGGACACTTCTTGGAAAAAAAAGAATAAACTCTTCGGAAAATGCAGGCCAACAAGGTGACTTATTTTGCTGTTCTATGCTGCTGATTAAAAGCTTGCTGTAGTAATTAAGAATACCTTCACCTGCTTTAAGGGCTTTTCTTTAAATCCTAATAGTGTATTTCAGATTGAATACCCATTAGGAAAGTGAACAGGGATTGCTTTTGACCATCTCACTGTCGTGGACTGTCTAAGCTTATATGCTCTCTCAGAAGCATTGTTTAGGGAGGAGAAGGGGCTGGGACTAGAAGTGGGAGCTGAGTGTGGAGGAGGAATGAATTAGAAGGATAATAAGTGTAAATATATTAAAACATGTCTCCAAAAGAAACAACTGCTATTCCATGAACTCTTTCACATTTGCCCTGTATTGTTAGGTTTTTCCCCCCAGGCAGAAAGACAAGGAGGAAAAGCTTTATCAGTTTGAGTGTGGTTAAATACAGTAAGTCTGAAAGCCTGTGGGCTTTGGTTAAAAGGAAAATATAGATTAAAACCTCTTAAAATAATTACCTGTTTAGCAGGTTTCTATTCAAGCTAGAATCCTCTACAGGGAGTGTTTGTAGCAGTCTGTTAGGAAAATGGTGCAGTCAGAAATGGTTGACTTTGGTGGGAGAGCTGCCGCCTGTGGAAGAGCACTGCTTACACCCTCTGTGTTTCCAGAGAAAGGCCTTTCAATGTAGGAGATTTTGTTCTGATCACAGAACTACTGGGTGATGGGAGAAACAAAGAATGGACGAAAAACTGTAATGTCAGTCCTCAGGGCTGGAAAAGGATGCTTTTAGCTCTTCCAGTGGCAGTGTCTCAGCCCTGAGTAGAGGAAAGCTTATCACATGAAAATGCTATATTTTATTTGGTTATTTTTTCCATTTATCTTTTTTATCTATTAGTGAAAGGGTAATTGTTAACTAGTACAACTGGGTGCTTTGGTGAGTATTTAAACTTAGAAATATCGTGAGACAGAGATTCATACTGTTTTAGACTGTGGCTTCTTTATTTTGAGTTTATAGGATGAGTGTTCACGCCTGCTTATAATTCAGATTTAAATATCAGTGGAAAACAGCACATGCTCACATCAACGATGCTGAAGGCCACAGGGAAAAAGTCTGTCCTCAGTGAGACTTCTGCAATTCCTGGAAGCAGACTTATTTCCAAAATCACCTACTTAATTTTGATAGGAAGAGAAATGTATCACAGAATGCTTTAAACTAATAAATGAAGGCAATAATTAAGAACACAGCATTCATGGGTGGCTTGATATCATCAGATGGATCTGTAGCATTAAATGTACATTGTCAGCTCCAATGCTTCCCCCCCTCCCCCTCCCCACAGGGAAAAGGCCCAGGAATTACACGTATACACAAGCATGCAGACACCAACAGGTGATATCAATACAGTGCATGAGAGTTATTTTTCAGATCTGCCTTCAGGCACATTCTACCCTCAGCCAAAAACATTAGAGATAGCATCTGTGAGTTTTACTTTTGAATACAGGGAATATGCCCCGTTTTGAAATGCTGCATAGGATCAAAGCACAAGGTATTTTTGTTAAAGCTGACATGGTTGCACACACAGGCAGAATCTGTGGGGAGAAGTCCCTTGCTCTGTTTTTATTTCCTCTATCATACCCCTTTTCACACAAAAATTGCTACTTTGTGGTTTTTTCGCTACCTGTGTAACATCAATAAATTACACGTTATCACTCCTATCATCTAGTTATAAAGAGACTTTCAAGATTTTTAATAGATGCACAATATTGCTACAGTTACATTTTCACTGGTTAAGAACTCAAAAATAGCTGTTGTGAGATTACTCTTAATTTATACTACTTCTCTCTTGTGGGCTTTCAAGAAAAAACATTTCACCACATGTCACAGATTGATACAGAGTATATATTGCACATCCCAGCCGGGCAGAGATCCTTTCAGTGTTTAACACAACAAAGCTTGGTTGAGTAGGGGTTCTAGGATTTGTTTATCCTTTTTTCATAGGCACAGTTAATTCCTCAAGTAGCTATTTGTGCTAACAGATTAACCAGAGATCTTGAATTCTCTTTGTATTCCGGTTCCTGAGTGGTAGATACATAAGACCAGATTTCATGTTGTTTTAGCCTGGTAAATGACTCCATGGACAATGAAAACAGGCACAGAAAACATAAATGAAAAGATGGTGCAATGGCATTCCCTCTAGAAACAGTAATAATTGGCGTCCTTGGGAACCCGAACACACAGTGCCAGCCAGAACACACTGCTGTCATCCACCGTGCACCAAGCTGCAAGGCAAATACCCTGATGCAAATGAAGGAGTTTAGTGGCACTCTGATGGCTTACAACTGACTTTCACCTACAGAGCAGATCAAACACCACGTTTCTTGTGGAAATACAATGATTTTCCCCCCAAAGATCCCCTAGCACACTTTATAAACATTAGTAGGCGATATTAAACAGTATCTTGGTTTTATGCTTCAGGTTCTCTCCCAGTACCATGTTAAAGGCTTCACTTCAAAAACATTTTGAATGAAAGAGCTCTCTTTGTTCAGCCGAGAACAATACAAGAATTGTTTTGGTTTTCTCTCATTCAAATACTGGCCCTACCTTGTTCTCAAGTTATTGAGTGAGAACACCACACAAAGATTACATGGCTACTCTACCACAGGTAAACAAGAGAAAACAGGAGAAAGTGACTACGGAAGCTTAGATGAAAAGAACAAAAAGCTCCAATGCTAGACAGATCATGGTGGTGAAAAGGAATGGAGGGTGACCAACTCTATTTTTACATCTGTAACTCTGCAGCTGCATAGTTGCAAAAAACCAGGCAATTAATGCATCCATCAATGTTTCTCAAAGCATGGAAGGCATCTCTCTATAGCGTGCAGAGGACTAACCAAGAGATGTAAGCATTGAGTTCCACATGGTTTTAACAACACACAGTAGGACAAATGGAGATGGAGATGTAGCTGCTTTAGTTTCCTTCAAGTAAGAGTCACCTGTCAAGCACTGGAAAATCTTTTATGTTTGACTCTGCTACATGAAGTGTCCCTCTGCAGACCTTGTTAGGGCAATGGTACATTTGGCTTAGTCTTTTCACCTGATTAGGACAGAGGAGATGACAGAAGTAGCATGTATGGTTAAGACATGAAGTAACAATGATTGGCTTGATTATGTTTGATATCCTTCAACCAGATCATATAAAGTGGCAGTTTTGGTATGTGCAACTTCAGGAGGAACAAGTATTAAAAGGAAAAAAAGAAGAGGAAGTGAGGCAGAAAGAGTCTGAAAGGAAAAGATAAGGAATTAAAATCCGTAAGATCAGCAGGGAGGTAGCCTTAATAATAGTTTATTAGAGTCCATATGCATATCCAAGGACAACAACAACAATAAAAATGGAAGTAGAAAACACTTAAATGGTTAAATAACAAGCTATAAGAGAGTTCATTAAAGCTGAAAATGTATCCTTCCAAACATGGAAATCATGCCCAAGTGACACTAATAGAACAAGCATGAACTGTCACAGGCTAGATGTAAAACAAAGATTAGGTAGGGTGAAGAGGAAATTTAGAGAAAAAAACCACTGTAATAAAATATTATTTAAACACATCGGACAGAGAAAACTTACAGGGCAATGACCGGTACCTAAGAAGTGCTGTAGGTTATGTGGATTGATAGACTAAGTAGGCAAGTAGTAGACTCAGTGGGTTAGCTAGACTACTGATCTTTGAAAGCAGTGAAGGTAATCAAACAGGTTAGAGAAATTGTGCAGTGGAATTGACATTATTGCTTTAATTTTCAGAATGAAGGATGATGGAAGAAGGTAACCTAGCTCAAGGGGGAGAAGGAGAATGCCTTCTTATGGAGACTGTTATTAAAAAAAACCAAAAAATACATATAAAAACAAACAAACCCCAAACAACAAAAGAGTACTAGAACATCCTAATACATTGAACAGTGATAGATAACTGTGTAGTATTCATCAGTCACTCATTTAATGACTGAAGCAATTGAAACACTCATCCAACATATAGAGGAAGGATTTACTAGAAGACTCACAACTTAAAGAATCGTAGTAAAAATCTATGGAGGACAGACTTTGAAGACATAAAACAGGTAAACCCAGAAGCAGATGCAGCTATCTTACTGGACAGTTACAGTATGTCTCAGTGGCTGCAGCATGACTTACAAAGAGAAATATCACAATATTATTAACTCAGTAACCTCAAAATCTTAAGAATGGAAGCTATGGAATTGTAAAGAGCAAAAATACTTTTTATCCTCTTCCCTGGTACTTAGAAAGAGGAGATACACTGGGAACGTATCTTCAAGTTCTCCCCTGAAATCATGAAAGCTAGAAACTTGCTGTTTTAAACCAAAGCTAAAATTACACATGTTATCACTGAAAGTTCTCTAGATGGAAAGTAGTAAGAAAAGCACCGAATACCACAAGAATTGACAACCTAGCATCAAGCCAGTATTACAGGGTCATCAAAGAAGAGAATCAATATTTAGGATAATGAGACAAATTTTCAAAAGCATCTATGTGAGTTATAAATGTAAGTGATTTATGCATCAGTGAAACTTAGGCTCCAAAGTCACACAGTTGCTTCTGAAAACATATTCACTGACTTCATAACTGAAGTACCATATGCTATTAGTCATTTCTCATGAGAAGAAAAGCCCGAGAGACCAACCTGACAAAACTTACTAAGTGTACTGATTAGGAATACAGAGACCAGTTCCTATCAGTAGTACAACATTTTACATCGCCAATTCTTCAGTGTATTGTGATGGCTTTTTCAACAGGGCAAGCTCAGCTTATAGTTTTACATATCTGTACTTGTACTTACTTCTGTCTCTACACAATTCAAGCAACATACATTTGCTTCTATGAAAACACAAGTCATTCCTGGCTGATATTTCTTCGATAATCTTACAAACAGAACTATAAAGCTACAGGACATAGAAACCATTTACGATTGTTAAAAAGAGAAGCATTTACTAAACAAAATTTCAAACATTCTGCAAGACAAAAGTATAATTAAGTGTCACGCCATCAGTATTTGAGAACTATGGATGTCCTTGCTGTCAGATTAGTTTGCTACAGAAAAGGCCTGTATCATTATTATTATATCATCTAAAATAGATATCTAAACATACATCATTTCTTAGGTCACCAAAAACAAACTAAAAATATTCAGCATTAGCTAATACATACCATACATAGATTAGCAAAAATACAGATGAAATTACTATTGACATACTGCCTGCCTCTGAAAACAAAGAAGCTGGTAGAATCAGGGCCCCCTTCCTCCCCTCTGAGAGTGGAGATCATCTGAAAGCTCCAGAGCAGTTCCTAGGGAATCATAGCCACAAATTTCCAGAGGCAGAGGGAAAACCATAAGGGCCTGTATCCATTTTCTTCCTGCCACAGAACCTCAAAGAGAAACACAGGAAACCTAAAACACAAAGATGAGGTCAAACCACCTTCAGATCCATCTAGCCTCTACATTAGCCCCAGGCAAATCAAACTTGTTGATTCATGGGAAGGGAATGGTGGGTCCCTCTAGCTGTTCAAGAAAATGAAAACACAGTTCCCACATGCATTCTCAACGCTCTGGGGCGTTCAGGACGCTTGTGAGATTCCCTCTCTGCCTTTCCCCATTATGCTGGAAGGCTACCAAGCTACAAATATCAGAATTTAGAAGGAGAAAAAGAAAACAGACTGCCTCAAAGTTCCCATCCTGTGAAAGCTAAAAAATGCTGGAATTGGACCAAGTCAGCCACGTCACTTGAGCATGTATGGACAAAGGGTTCAGATGTGGTCCATCACCAACAGTGTTTATAAAAGTGCATTTTATTTAATGCATATAAACTCCCCAGTCCCTTGTTAAAACATAATTTTAGGAAATCCTCCCCCATGTCAACATCTTGCCAATGATTGTTTCATGGATTTTAAGAAAATTATCCATGCCTCACTTTCCTTCTCAACTTTCATTCCCTACCAGAATCTCAGGTCTCCAAGAATTCTGTGTTCTTTAAAATCACAAAAATTGCTTCAGCAGTTTTTCCAATGATTGTCCAACCTGCCTCTCAGTCCTATGGAAACTCCTTGCAAAGATGTTGCTTTTCCCTTGTCTGGAACAAATTCCTTCACAGATGGACCATCCAATGTCTAAGAATAACTCTTTTAACTATCAATACAGACAAAGAGATTCAGTTGCACTGTTCCCATGGGATTCCTTTGAGTTTGGACACATCTGTTAAGATGCATACATCAGAGCTTGAATGAAGCTTTTGTCTGATTGCATCTCTGAGAACTCGTGAAAGTTTCTGCCAAAATGATCTTATCTCTTGGCACTTGCAAAACATATATAGTTATAGATGCTTTCTGAAGGGCTCCTGAAGTAAGTGGCCTATACAAACCAAATCAGTTTAAATATAGCCAAGTCCTGATGACTTCCTTCCCTCTCAGCAAAATCTTTAGAAGCTTTACCTGAGGGAGTTCAGCCTTCAAACTAGGACCCTACCAACTTTATGCATTCTCTATCCATAAGCAAGGAAATATGTGGAAAACTGCAAATCGCACCAATCTCATATACTTTCCTTCACTTCTTTGTAACTTTTCCAAAACCTGTGCCTCCATGCTTGTCCTCGTAGCTTTTTGCACAAATGCCTTTCTTCGGGGTAAGCAGCTGCATCTGATTGTGACAGCTGAGTAGCTAGAGGTGTAACTCATTTGGAGTTCTATCAGCTCACGCTGACAATAACTTAATTCCAAATTAATTCAAAGTGGTGCTTTTTATCTGCCAAGCCCTACATGGAAACAATTACCTCAGGAAGCACCTCTTCCTCTAACTTGTTCCTCCAATTGCATTGTGTGAGCTAGCATTTCTCAAGACTGAAAGAGATGGGAACTGGACACAGTGCATCCCAGGTTCCAGATTTTGCTTCAAGAATTCATCTGCACTGGAAATATAATGTTCAAATCCAGAAATCTAGGACCCAGTCCCACCAGGGTCAGAAGTAATGTGATTTCATTGGGAATAAGTGGCACCAGAAACAGCATGTAGAATGTACTACAGTATAGAATTAAGCCCAAAATTAAGTTGTGCGTCACATATGACTTTACTCGGATTTTTTTTTGCTAAGTATTCATTTCGGTAAGACTGGCATTCAGAGTATTGCTTAGGCTTTCTTCACCTCTGCCTTTTACAGCTGAGGAGCAGATGGCTACCATAGGGTTTTTATTTCCTATGCTTGGAAAAAGTATTTCGATCTGAATCATTCCAAAAGCACCCTGATTTTTTAAAGTAGATTGGCTTCTGAGTATTTCTTATAATAAATATGTGGTGTTGTTTTCTGCCAGGCACTAGTGACTGTGCATGCAAAATGGTCAGCGAAGATTTCAAACTGATTTGAATAGGTGGCCCATAAAATCCAAGTCTTTTTTCCAGATACATCAATGAGGGCTTATGGAACCATCTGTACATCAGTACATTTTTCCAAGAGTTTATATACCCTACCATGCTGACTCTTTCTGGGTGTTTCTGATATTTTCAATGAAAATTCCTCTCAAACTTCCTGTCTAATCCTAGTTTTTAAGTGTTTTTAAATTATTTACCATCTGCTAGAAAACTCCCCACCAGAATGAAGACTGTCCTTTGAAAATGAAATATAATCTGCCCAGTTGTGGGGGTAGAGGCAGTATGGTGGTCTGGGCAAGGGAGGAGAAGCAACGTGGTGTTTAGAAGGTAGAGAGAAGGAAAGGATGTGCTGCTGGCCCAAAGAAGTAAAGCATCACCACAGGTCCAAAAATTGAGAGGAAAGAAGATGTGGCAATGTAGCTCTGAGAGGAGGGGAAGAGAAGAACAAAGGGAGGAAGTCTAGGGTGAGGGGAAAGAATCAGTCCACAAGGCAGCGGAGGCAAGAGGTAAGGAGTTTGTAATGACAGGGAAGCCACAAATATTATTCTCTTGGGTCAGTGAATGTATTCCAGCACTTAGGACTGAGGCAATATTAAAAAACCCCCACCACATAACATGGGAGATAGCTATAGTAAATATGCAGTAAATATTTATCATGCCTCATTTTTAGTTCATGTGAGAAACTGGCATTGCTATTTTGCAAGGGCATACCAAACGCTAATTATATGCGTACCACCCCAAACAAATACAGCTTGATAAAGGTTATAACCCATCATAAATAATGAGAGTTTTTCAAAGCACATGGAATCAACTATCAGAGATCAACACCACAAGACATCTTACCATTTCTTGAATTTTTGCAGGACTCTCTTCAGAGCTAAATTTCAACAATTCCTTAAATAGGACAATATTAATGCTGAAATTATTATTAAACTTATTTTCTGAAAAAAAAAAACCAAACAAACCATCTTTGGTGTGAAAGGAGCATCTAACCTGGGTTTGAAGTTTATTCATATTGATATTGTGAATTTAGTAGGAATGGAAGGTGATTCGGGAACATTAAAAACTTTCAGATCTAAAAGACTGTTCATCCACAGAACAGGTAGAGAACGAAGAGCTGCAGGGTTCACCTCCCCCTACTGCCCTCTGCCAATATTCCTCACCTCTGAACTTGGCCACCTCAGAAAGCAAAAGCAGGAGTTCATTCTCCCAAGTTCCCTACAATCCCTGCTGGCCTCTGTCCTAAGGTTGCTTTCATGGGTTTCCATTTGTACTGTCAAAAAACATCAGTGTGAGGTTTCAAATCCCATTTACTAATGAACTCTTTCATCTTTGTGAATGGGATAAAGGGATTCTTTGTTTAAAAATAAGGATTATTTTTTCTTGTTGTTCTGCTCATTTTTTGCATCTTTTCACAAGCGTTTTGTTTTCAGAAAACATTACAAGACAAAACTGTACCCCAGTTTCAACAAAGAGACTGACATCTCTGATTTGAAGGGAATTCTTGTATACTAATTGCATGCTGCCTGCTGCTCAATTGTTTCACATCTTTCTTCTCCCCAAATCATCAGGTGAGATTTAGGAAAGTCTCCCCAATGTTTTTACCAGCTCTATTAAAATCAAGATCTCTAGAAGCAGCTCATAATGAATAAAATCAAAAGCTAACAGGAATGAATTGCAGCTAAAGTGATTTTGATAGTGATGATCCCTATAACCCGGCTGCTTCCAAGCTTGGCCCTGAGGCAGGATTTTTAAATTAAAAAAAGAAAAGGATAGACATACTTTTTAATCTGATTTTTTATTGTCATGCCCGGTTTTTGTTTTTTTATAGGACTTTGCAAAGTCTGGTTGGCTTCTGAGCTCTTGAAACCTGGTGTCATCATCTTTTTTTCTCCTTTTTTTCCTCCTGTAAATTTTACAATAGCCTAAAACCACCGCAGAAGAGGTAAACTATATATTCTAAAACTAGTGAATGATGACGTTCACATCACCCGGTACATTCTTGCCCCAGAGACTTCCAGGCAAGGACCACTGTGAAATTACAATGCTTTGAAGAGCTGACAGGGAAAGTTCTGGCTTTCCAAAACCCAGTTTTAACCATTCCCTCCCTTTATTTTTGTATTTTTTGGCAAAACGGAAAATAAGATTTTTATAAGGCACATTAACCCATGCTGAGTAATCTGAAAGTGAATGCACTCAAAACAAGGGCCTTAAACTGGTACAACCACACAGGTCTACAAAGATTTTCCAGACTCTCACAGACTGATCCTCTCCACAAAACACTCCCTCCTTTCTTCGTGGAAATCCTTTACAGTCCTGGGTGTCAAGAGTCAGACACTTGTTTTCTCCCATTGCAATACAGCACAGGCTGAAAATCCCCACTCAGTAGATACGCTTGGGTAGCGAGAAGCATGTGACTACCTGGAGAGGAATAACTACAGCTCTAGTTGGAAAGAGACATGCTTGAGAGGTCTTCCCTTTTTAATTCGTAAGAAGCAGCAACTTGACCCAAAAACACGCTCTCAGCTTCCTCTGGCTGATTGCATTATCACGACCTTAACACAAAGCGCTCTGTTTCAGTGGCAAATTCCCAAAGAAGGGAAAAGGTAAGCCCTGAGGAAGTCCTGCTCGTGCCATTATGGAAAGAGCATCCAACTGGAAAACCTGGTCTGCAGTAAGTAGCACGTTTTCAAGAACCCCGGCGCAACCCAGTAGGGTGTTGGTGTACTCACAATCAGATGACCCTGTGTGTGCGTGCAGGTTTGTTGGTGAATGTGGTGAGTGGATGAGGGCCGGGCTTAGAGTCGGAACAGCTTCAAGGTTCAGGCAGGGAAGGCCCGGCTTGGCGCTGCATGCACCCGTCTGAGTAATCTCATTCTCCTCAGACGCCTTCTGGTTTTCAGCTGTCTTGGGTTTCTTCCTGAAAATAAACAAAGAGACCTTTGAAGGGACTGACTGCATATTTGGGAAAAGGCATTTTTAGAATCTGTTAAAGATAACTTTCTTCCCCCCCCCCCACCTCCCTCTCTCCTCTCTTTTCCCTTACAGGGAAGGAGGCAGAGAAGACTTTCCTCCATGCTTCTTGTTTGGAAACAAGCTGCTCCTTGTTTTGACTCTGATGCAATGGCCCCGAGACTGTGTTACAGCAAATAGGCCAAGCACGAAGCTCCTCATTCTGCCCCTACTGATGACATATAAAATGAAACTTGTCCCAGTGGTTTAGACAGTCGGAGCTCCATTTGACAAATATTAACCAAGGCTGTAGCATTCTGAATAGAGAGTTATACAGAAATGTAATAGATTTGTCTGAAAAGCAAACAAACATGCAAGTTTCCAGTTCAAAACGAATCAGTGCAGAGGCTCATTTTGTAGGCAAAAGCACTGAACTAATTTTGAGATGCAGAGGTCATCTAAGTAAAGCATGAAGATTTGGAGCCTGAAACAACAGGCTATGAGCACAGTGTACGCAAGCTCTCAACTTCTCTCTCCATCCAGGACCTCTAAGCATTTTGTAAACACAAGGAATTAAGCCTCAGAGGAACATTAAACAGGTAGTTAATCACCACCTTTGCTTCACAGATGGAGAAACTGAGGCACAAAGAGAAGTGGCAGGCTTCGAATCATGAAGCAAGCTCTGTACGGGGAGGCGAGCACCCACATCTCACTGTTTTCCCCCCATTTTACAGGTGAAGGCGCTCCCTCCTCTGCTCTCCGAGGCAGGTAGCTGCCCAGCCAGCTCGGGCCGCAGCCTCCAGCTGGGGACATGGCCACCCTGACCCAGCACATGGCCATGGTGCCTGGGTAAACATTCAGCAGCTCCCGCCGCGCACCAGGGGGGCCGCTGCCACGCTTGAGAGAGAGCAGCAGGAGCTGGGGAGACCGAAGCCGTCCAAATAAGATGCCATTATCTCCTGCCGGCACCTGAGGTGTGAGCAATGGCAGGTCGCCCTGGTAGCAGGCCCTTCTCGAGGTGGCACCTTGCACCGCTGGATGGTTTTTGGGCAGTGTCTGGCCTGAGTGAGGGCTGCCCCAGAGCATGGGGGTGCTGCTGGAGCCAAGGCAGCCCTGCCCTTCATCTGCCCAGGCCCCACATGCGTGGTCACAGCTCCCCATCCGCTGGCAAAGCCCCTCTTTGACAGGGACGGACTCTCCTCCTGCAGGGCCAAGGGCATGGCAGAACCTCTTCCCCCCACATGCCCTGCTCCCACGCATCCCACCTAGGACGGTGTGAGGCTGAGACGCCAGGACAGGAGTTTTTCACGACTGGAGTGGCCTCTCAATTTTTCCACAACTCGATCTTGCAGCAAGAAAAGCCCCATTCCCGCGGGGGAGTGGGGGGCAAGGCGGAGCAGAGCAGGGCAGCTGCCTCGCAGGGGGGAGCAGCGCCTGGCGCCGGCCGGTTACATAAAGGCGTTATGTAAGGGCGGCACGCCCGGCCGGGGGCAGGGCCGGGACCCGGCGCCATTTCCCGGCGGCCGCCGTCGGGGGGCAGCAGCCGCCTGGACCTGACTGGGCCCGACCAGCCCACCCGGGCAGCGGCCCTGCCCGCCCGCCGCGCCCCGGTGAGGTGCTTCCCCGGCCGAAACGTGAGAGCTTCGTAAGAGGAGGGAAGAAAAATTGTAATTCTAATAAGAAAAATAAGTTAAACGTTCTAAAAAGAAATTAAAAAATCCTCCCCCGCAGCCTCCAGCAAAGGCTCCCCAGGGGGTGCTGGGCCTGGTCGACTGCTAGCACCTGCCTTGGGCTACCCAGAGCTGAAGGGATGCTCTGGGGTGGCCAAAACACTCAAAAAGGCGCTCGGTCCCAGTCGGACGGGGTTTCAGGGTGCTGCAGCGAGTTGAGCTCTGCAGGTGAACCACTGCCAATGGAGGGTCATGCCGATAGCCCCACAGCTGCTGCCAGCTCTGATGCGTTCTGGATTACTGGGGCTAGAAACCCCTGCTCCAGGGGGCAGGCAGAAGGTACCATGTATATCCTCCACGTATATAATCAATATGCTCAAAATATACTGTGTTGAAGTCTAATCTGATCTAAATCAATAGAAGATGATGAAATAGACCTTACTTAAAGCTGCAGAGGTATAGCAACAGGCTGAACTGATTCACTCCATTTTAAGGGCAAGGAGAATCAAACAATTTAAAAGTGTATTTTTTTCCGGAGGAGTAAACAGAGCATCTCGTCACTCCAAGCTCAGGCATCCTTCCGTCTGTTCCTCGTTTCATCACCAAGATCCATCTCTTGCTACGCGAATGGGGATGCATGAGAAGCAGAGCTTGTACATGGGCACATATATTTTAAAGTATATGGACTGCATATGTTCTGTTCGTAACAGTGTGCGTCAATCCTTGTCATATGAACTCTGGCACACCTTCACACGCCTCATTTCCAGATCCCATGACTTTTCTAAGTGCAGCCTGCACACACCAGGGGCTGCAGGGAATCTGTGTATAAAACTGTTTTTTTACAGCATTGCTACCCAAGAAGTTTTCAGATAGCATGGCTTTTTGTCCAGGCAGCAAAGGATGTATGCAGGGTTAGACTCTGGATGCGTGGGGTAATGAAGTCTCCCAGGCTCCTGGAAGCTGAACTGCTGTACTTAAGGTCTGGTTTTTAGCTCAGAGTTAACCCAAGTTACACGCTCAGAGTACGGCCTCTGACTCCAGCTCTACCCACACACTAAGCCACCTCCCCTGGGCAGGATGCTGTTAATTGCAGGGTGGGGGCTCAGTCTGAGTAAGCATGACTTGTCGGCCGCTAGCGCAGCCACAGTTGTGGTGTTAGACCAAGCACTGAGTGATGCTTCATCGTGTGGCTGATCCTGTACATGCCTCTCAGGCCTTCAAATCTCATTAGAGGGACAGGTTAAAAAATACTTTAGCAACATGTAGCGACAACACCCAGGCTGTGCACAGCACCCGCTGCTTCTTCCTTTCTAAACCCATTCATTTTCTACTTTGCTCTTGAGGCTGACCCTATATTATCAAGATGCTCTTGCGTCATTGCTTTTCCACATCAGAGTCCTGCAGCTTGGTGCCTGGTGCTCACTAGGATGGGAAGAGAAGCAATGGTGCTAGTTGGCACCAGAGGCGATACCTCTCCACAGCAGTTCATTTCTCTTACACTGTTTAGACATGCCCTGCATCTCAGTACCACCTGAAAGGAATGCAGGCTTCCACATGAGGAAGGCCGAGTAAGGGAAACAGCCAAGTCAGCTAAGAATCTAAAGAAAACTTTTCAGAAGAGAAAAATCCTGGGGACACTGTGATCAAAACTACCTATGAAGAAACCCAAGCAAGGTTCTTCTCCAGTCTGCAATGTCTGACTGCTGTTGCCAGCAAAGGACAATGGGCAAAGCCACAAAAATCCTCCTATTGCTGTAAGTATATTGCTATCCTTTGTTTTACCTTATCACCCGTATAAAGAGCTCTTATTGCTGTGATCTCCACCTATATATTCTAATTAAATATTCTTACATTCACTTACATAATCTACTTCTATTGCTATCTTATTGCTATAGTATTCACAGGGAGAGCTGTTAAGCGCTGGATCAGGTTGTGGCATCTCCATCCTTGGAGATTTTAAAAACTTAATTGAACAAGGCCCTGAGTAACCTAATACAACTTGGAAGTCAGCCCTGCTCTGAGCAGGGAATTGGACTAGAGACCTCCAGAGGACCCTTCCAACCTAATTTTTTTTCTGATTGCACACTTCTATGAATATTTCCATCAGCAAGCTCTCTAATATATCTGCATGTTCCAGAAGGTAAAATGGCACACTAAACTGTGGAGGAGTATGCCTGTCTTAGCTATGTCAAAAACCCTGAAAGCACAGGGGTAGGAGTGAGAATGAAACAAGTAATAAATATTGTTTGTAGAACTTTCACAAATTATACCTATTTAAGTACCATCCTTGGACTTCATTGATTGGCAGTCCTGTGTGATTATTTCAGTAGTAAGGGTCAGTCTACCTTGCTACTTTAGTTCATATGATTATGTTCTTCTCTACAGACTAATCCCTGGAAACAAGAAGTTTGCTATTTACTTGTTGTTAAGGGCAATAAAAGTTGCAACTTATTTGCAAAAGACTTGGGAATGTGCCCTTGGAGCAAGGGGCTCCAGTATGATCTCCAGTTAATCTCTGAGTTCCTTCTCCACACACACCTGTGGTGCATTACAAGTCTTTCCAAATACTGCACTCATTCTTAAAATTATCAGAGGGCCATCATCATCTTTGCTTCTTGTGAAGGACAGCAGAAGGACAATATAGCAAAGAGATGGCACATCTGTATATGAACCTGATGCACAGAGTCACGGAAGTTGGGGACAGAAAAGATGCTGACCTTTCTAAGCTAATCTGAGTCTTGAGAATCACTGCAGAATTCATAATTACTAATGATTTATAAGAGATTTATCCAGTTTGTTTCTAAACATCCTACCTACTCCATGTTTTAAATTTTCTATCCTATGCCCAGGTACTTTTCTTTTGTATGTATTATATTAAATATAAGCATTCCCTTATATTTATTGTGTTATGTCTCATTATGTTCATTTCATATACAAATATATTCTCTCCTTTCTTGATTGTATGCCCTCCGGTACCTAGTATCAGGCTAACTGCATCCACTGTCATCCCTGAACTGAACTGTATCAGCACTTTCCAGCTCATGTGTAAAACAAGACCTACAATCACTGCCATCTTTTTATTTCTGTTTTCTGAAACTCCTCTATCACTATCTTAATTGCAGTGAGGCATTCCCTCCTTTCCACACACCTTAAAGTGTCAGATGGTGGACAACTCACAATGCTGCAGCTACTACAATGATCTGGGCACTGACTGCAAAACTGTACAAGGCAGTTTTATTTTGATTAATTTGAGGGCAGAACGGATAATATTTTGGATGTCCTAACCTCAGAGCTATCTAGAAACTAATTACTATTAAAACCCCTGCTACACTTCCCTCTTCTTGCTGATGCTTATGCATACATCCTCCTCTCCTCCAACCCTCCGCCTGCTCTCCACACATTATTTCTTTGCATGTATCTCCCTTGCAACCATTACTTGAGTTTGGAATGAATTTTCCCTCAATGAATTAACATGTTCTCACAGTTGGGACACCAAATCAAGTCTCTGTCAAAAACAGACAATGTATGTTGCTGTACTTCTCACACAGCAGCTATAACTAACGCTTGAACCTTCCCTTATACAGGGAACAGCTCTCTGTCCTGTGGAGACACCGGGTTAGGGATGAACAAATTAGCTCAGGTATAGGAACCAGCGTAGCTGCACAGAACCCACAGTAGCATCCTGGTTCTCAGGGGAAGCTATGATAATGTGACTGTATGAGAATAATACTACATAATGAACAATAATGAGGCAGTTTTCAGCCTCTGAATACAGGGAGGGCTGGGTCACCAACCAGACCTTTGTTCATCGCATGCTGAACAGCACGAAGGGAACACGCCACAGGGTTACTGATGTTGTTACAAGTGCTGCTGCTGGCTGAGTCTGCCCACCCATGTTCCAGGCATTATTTCTCCTTCTCACAGATATGGCATCACCTTCTCGTAAATGCCCTCAGGTCAGAGATGCCTGTAGTGCCCAAGCAGTGCACTTAATTCACTGGTGTACAGTTTGTCTGTAACCCTAGTAATTCACAGAGACTGTATGTAATTAAAACCCCCCTGGCTTTTCAGATCCTAAAAACGCAAGAGTGTGAAAATAGTTCACATTTGATTTTAAGCAATATTTTTCCCGAGTGTTCCGCTGCACATTCTTCCTCTGCCTGTGTGCGACTAACAGAGCTCCTGATATCAGTGCTTATCACTGCCAGTGTTGTGTCTCTTCCAGACATGACATTGACAATACATATTTAGAAACTGACAAAGTGAAAGAGAGAGAGAGATGAGTGCAGTCATGGAATATATAAAAAAAACCCAACAAAAACCAAACACCAAACAATCAGCAAAAAGCACTGAAATCGGCCCTGAGACCTCACCTCAAAATTCAGTGCACACTGAATGCCAGAGCCGAGGGTGAAGATTCCTGAGCCAAGCTCTCTTTAAGCCACCTGAGCCATCCCAGTTTTCCTGCCAGAAGTGTTGCTTCAGTAGTGAAAAGTCCTGCACAGGCTGACTGCCTGAATATTCACACAGCTTCTCTGATGATTTTGCAGCCACATTGATCTTCATGCTGTTACAGCTATGTGACTGGCAGTTTGTTTAAAATCTCTGATTGCAAGTTTGTGTCATACAATGGAAAACACAAACTCCTGAAAACATCGCCATAAAATGTAATACGAAACAGAAATCCCAGCAGAACACTGCAGAGCAAGAATGGGAGGCATGGAGAACTGACAAGAGAGGCCCAATCTTCTAGTGCAATAAAAGCCTGGAAAATTTAATCAATGCAGAAAAGTAAAATAAACTCCAAAATCCCTTACAGGAGACTGATTAACATAATTAAGTTAAACTCAGAGATTAAGTTAAACTAAGACTGAAATTTGCTCGGTCTGTTTCAGACCTGAAGTGGGGCTTATATGCTCCTAGTTGTGTCTAGTTTTTCCCTCTAAACCACAAGTCTCATGAAAGTTAGGCCCCGACTACAAAACCTGCCTGACTTACAACCTGAGAGCATCTCTGCTACAGCTACACCGTGACAATACAGGCAAGCACTGAGAATTGATCCTAACGTATCAAAACTATGAGGTCTACAGGGGAAAAAAAATGCAAATAACACAATTGATAATTTCAGAGTGTAATAAAACCACAACACAAAGTCAAAATTCTCTCAGGCAACTTTACGTATGTAATCCAGCCAAATCTACCAAATTGTAATGGCCTTATATCATAAATGACTCAAGGCCTGGAAAGAACAGCGTAAACCTTTAAAGAGTTGCAGCAAATTCAATCTGTACTGCATGAAACACCAATGAGAGGAAAGGTGTCTCATTAAAAAGTAATAAGAATAAAAAAGAAGATAAACACTCCAAAGACAAACATGGATGAACCAACTAGAACAGCACGAACTAGAGCAGTAAGCAGGGAGAACCTGCCAAACTAAAAGATACAAGTAGATCAAACCAGCCATTGCTGAATGATGCTGTGAGGCTACGACTTAAATATTTAACAGTTTTTTATTGACATATTTTTTGCCCACATATTTCCTTGTGAATTTCAAAAGCAAAACTTAGCTTACTGTCCTCAGTAATGCTCACAGGTGCTGCAGTTTGTTTTTGTTTTTTAAATAAGTCTTTTTTTTGCTGAAACAAGAAGTCTTTTATAAGAGATAAAATATACTTACAGTGGTTTCCAAATGGTATCACTCTTCAGGTAAATTACTCCAAGCCTTGGACCTAGTGCAGACGTTCATTGGGGCAGGGAACAGAGAGAGGCTGTGTCTGTACCAGAAAGAACCAAAAGGAAAGGTCAGGGGGAAATAATAACTATTTACTGAGAGCAAGAAAACTTGCTGCAACGCTAACTGGCATTCTCCGTTGTCAGTACAGCTGGCTGCAGCCTGGTAGGGATGAATTCTTCCCTGCTTCAATACTTCCAGCCCCGGCTGCAAACAACAACAGAGTCAGTCCCCAGTTACCCCAGCCTGCCCATGCAACCTATTGTGGTGAAGCGAGGAGGAGAGGCAGGATTAGCTA
This sequence comes from Phaethon aethereus, assembly GCF_964289735.1. Lineage (NCBI taxonomy): Eukaryota > Metazoa > Chordata > Aves > Phaethontiformes > Phaethontidae > Phaethon > Phaethon aethereus. The sequence continues at coordinate 93,647,929 of NC_138575.1, read as the reverse complement.
TCAGTAGGATTCATTCTGAGAAGTTGCTCACTCTAATGGCATGAGCACGGAGCAGTGATGGAGAGCTAGCACAAACTTGGCACTCAAGTGCATCTCATCAGAACAACAAGGCTAGTCCTATTCAGGGCAGCAACAAACACTTCCTCAGGACTGAAAGGCAATAAAAGGAAGGAAAAATCCCCCTCACTTCTTTTGCTGTCTTTACATCACAAAAATGATGGTTCATATCAAAGCAGAAACCCCACTTATCTCCCATCAGCCACCAGGTCTACTGTGGTGAGACTAGTGAAATAACTTACTGTCAGCCTTTCAGGAAAGATTCAACTCAGCAGCAGTTTTATGTCTGAAATCTCCTGAGCTAAAGAGAGAGTTGGACTCAGTGGACCAATACAGAAAGGGATCCAAAGAAAAACCTCAGCTCCAATATTTATTAGAGGGTGATTTCACCACCCAGACCTAAGTGTTTGGGAGTATTTACATTTTTGGGGGACCTGAATCACTCTCTAGACTAACAGAACTCCTCCTTTGCTAGCTTCTTATGATCTTTGGGTGGCTCATTGTGGATGTTGGAAGTATGTCTGAAGTTAACATCCAGGGACAGAATTAAATCCTGCTCACTTCACTTATGCAAAGAACTCCTGGGACATCAGCATATTCAGTCCTACCCACAGTGAAGCCAATGGTGCTATTTCCATGAATAAATGATTTTGCCTACTCTGATCAGACAAGAAAAGCAAATATTTGCTTTATCAAAGAAATCAAGAAGGTGAACAAAAAATGATAAGAGATGTAATTGTTATTTCACAGGTAGTTAATGTCACTGTGCAAGTTGGAATTTATGTCTGTAAATGCAACACAATAAAAAAACCCCACTGTTTGTGCAGCAGGAACAGTGGAATGAGCGCCAGCAGGCACAATGAAGGATTTTAGATGACACTGTAATAATGTACTTCACAAAATATACGTTCGGTTTTATGTCCAATTTATACATTTTGTAATGATGACGTTTATTGGTGACTGCGATATATGCCACATACTGATTTCAACAGGCTACACAAAATCTGGCAGCTACACTTCACAGGGGCTCAAGCAAACATTTTCTTTGATTCCCATTTTTGTAGGTTCTCCCCTCTTGAAGTCTGCTTGAATTGCAAACTAAGTAAATTTAAACACACACACACAAAAATTCTCAAGTTAGCCTGAACCTCTGAGTTTCACCAGGGCTTGGGAGAGGAACCATATGCCAGCATCAGGCTAGCTCAAAAGAATTACATAAAACAGTGACACCTTTGACCAGTACCAAGGGTTGAATTTCAAAGGTGCAATAAAGCCCAAGGATTCTGTAGACTTAAGTCCTTGCTAACACTCAGCATGGCTTACTTTCAAGCTTTCCTTCTGACTTCAGTATAAGCCCCACCTGTTCTGCTAACGCTGACCTTGCTTCTTATATCCACTTTGCACACATCAGTCTGTCTTTTATCTGGCTATTGCTTTCCTTCTTAATGCATAAATCCTGTATGCCTTTAAGAGTGCCCAGTTAACATGCATTTTTAACTTGTACTAGAAGCCGAAAAATCACAGGATCAGGTCTTTTGTCTTTACTTCAGCAGAACTTCTGCTCACTTCACTCTTAATTTCACACAAGAGAAGCCTAGGAACTGCATGTACTAATCCTGCATATTTTGTCACCTCTCTTTTTGTGTCATTATTGCTCTTCCAATCTCTAGGATCCCAATCCAAGTGGCTCTCTAATGTAGCACTGCCTAGCACTCAATCTGGCTTCACACCAAGGGTCAGGCAGACAAGTTGTTAGAGATGGGCTGTTCAAAGGCGTCTACAAAATCTGGGCACCAAAATCTCTGTGAAAGGCACACACTTAAAATATCTTCATTTTTCTCTCTCATTTTTTCTACGGCCTGGGAAGATACATCTTTTTTCCTCCAGTGCGATGAGCATAAAGCACTCAGATCATCAGCAGCTGATAAGTACATGTTAACTACATGAAATCAACAAAGCTGATACTGCTGCAGAAGGCATGGGGGAGTGCAACAGAGAAGGAAACACCTCCAAATTTGTCTAAAAGTCTTAATCTAGCTTGGGAAAAAACAGAGGAAAGGGATTTTTGACCATAAGAAGATTGGGCAAAAAGACAGACAAGTAAGACAACAGGGGAATGGGATGTGTGACATTGGGTTAAGTCACTTCTCCCCTCTCTACCTAGGCTCTTCTATCCAGAAAAGGAAAGCAGTAACATTTCTGCTCCATGAGGTACTTACTGTGTGTTTAATTAAAATTTTGGAGGGTAAGTTTTCTGCATGAACGCATTCCATAAGTGCAGACTCTTATTACTTAAATATTTCCACTATTGATAGTAACTTGGGCATTTTATATATGCTCACTTTTATTCCACCTTGCTCTTCCCAAGCTTTATCTGTTAATTTACAGGGTGTAAGACACATTAATGATATTGCTGTTTTTATTCAGGAAGGTCCATTTTATGACAGCAGTGATGTACTACAGATTGTGATTTAAGATGTACACTTCAGGTCAATTCCATACGGGCTTCAGTGGAGTTGCAGTGGGCATAAAGTCAGGAGAAAACGTGGTACTTTGCATAATAATGCTGGTGATTAATGGGCTCCTGGACTGTAACTCCATATTCTGAGGCACGGATCCTCTTCTCCTCCCTCCTGAAATTTGTGTCTTCACCCTTTCATCTCTTGTTAGCTACCTTTCCAGAGCTGTTCATTAATCAGCACCATTGATCTGATGTGGTCTGTCATATCATATTACTTAAAACACACATAAGCAAGCATTGGCCTAACCCTGCTCTTTACACACCATGACAATGTTTCCTTTTCAGATGACTTAAATATTATAAACATGAATTTCCTGCTGGTGCTTGGTCCTGAAATTTGTTTTTTACAGGTTGGCTCCCTACAGGACATTTCTCTCTCTCCGCCTGTCTGTACTTTTTTCTGCTCAGAGACACCATCAAACACCTTCAGTATTCCCTGTTTGTTAAGGGCACTCATATATCTGACCTGCAAGAGACAATGATCAGAATAGTTCTTTCTCTTTGCTTGAGACCTGGTATCACAGTCTTCTGTTACTTTCTCTTAGCGAGTCCTGATCAAGGGGACTCCATTTTTTAGTTAATTGCTATTTATTTTATCCCAGCAATACTTTTTTCCCTGATATCTTCAGAAGCCTGCTTCCTTTTGCCTTCTGTGTGATCTCTAGTAATGAAAAAATTAAAAAACGAGCTTCTTCTGAGCTTATTTCTGATTATTCTTATCTGCTGTGCCAACACAGTGCTGTCTATCATGAGGCAATGGAAAATAAGAACTTGCTAGTGCCACAGAAGTTAGCATGTCTGATCTTAATCCACATATTGCACAGGTCTCTTGAGTAAGGTGGGGTCAGTTTTAATTTATGCTTTCACAACCATGATACCTGTTCAGACTGAGCTGTCTAGGCTAAATGCAATTCTTTTTTGGTCACTTTTTCTCCCCAGAAGTAGCATTTTCAGTGAAATTCTTAAAGTGGCAATGAGAAGATGAGAAGACAAACATCATTCAAGAGTCAACTTGCTGCATGAAGTGGCTTATTCCAGATGCGTTTTAATGTTTCTATTTCAAAAGAAGGCACAAGCTCCGACTAGGGCAGATTGCGGCATTTATGTTATATGAACAAAATCAGGTCATTAGCTACCTACAAGTAGATATCTAACCATAGTGTCTGAAGTAGAGATCAAGATGGACTGGTGTATAAAAAACACCTTTCCAACAGAGGCCAGAACTTGTGCCACAGAAAAATGTAGCAGAACAGGACATGCTATCAGAAGGCCATAGCATGAATTTTTCACAATAGGCAGGGCTTCATCTAGGAGAGGAAACTGCTCATTTCTGTACTCTACTATCTGTATGTCCACTATCAGTAATTGGGCCTGAAATTCTGAAATTAATTTCTTATGGATTAGACATTTGCAGAAAGACTGTTTAAAGAGGCTGGACTGCTCTAGCCTGGTAAAGGCCAATTTCCCACAAGGACGTCTTTGCGAAAGTACTAGAGAAAAAATCTCTCCCTGAAGTCCCAGGGGTACTTACTGAGATCTGGAATAGCAATGTAGATTGTAGTAAAGTCTACATCATGTTCTCACTTTTTTTCTCACAAACCCTCTATTATTTGTCTGTATCTGTCTCTTTTTCCCTTCTTTCACTGCCTTTTATCTGATACTATAGAATTTCACTTCCCTTATGCTGCAGCCCTTTTCTTAAATTTGAACTGGGCACTTGGATTAGGCTTTTTCGAGGTCTCACTTTCACCTGGTGATTCATCTGGTATTTCTTTCTATTTGCAAGTAGTATTCTCAATCCAACAGCTAACCACACCTAAGAGCTAAGGTCCAAAAGGTTAACTCTTCTCCTACTGACTTCCTTTTCCACTCCCCATGCCAAATGGCCCCTCCTGCCCTGGGAAGTGGTACAAGGCCTCAACCCCGAACTTTTGGAAAAGTTCTCTCTAAGATAGAAATCAGGGTGCTGCCAATCCTCCATTAATGAAGATCTCATCATGCTTAGTGTCTTGATTCTATAAACCCCACACTTGCAGAGAGATGGGTTAGACAGTGCCCAAGCAGAGCATAGGTTGCTCTATTGGCTGCACCTTGCTGTGGGCAGAGACAGGGTAAAGCAATGTTAGGCAATATGTTAAGCATCTGTTTGGACTTTGCACACCTGATTTGAAATGGTGAAGGTAACCAGTACCTGGAAGAGGCAACTAAATGTCAGTAGTTGGTAGGCTTAGTCAGAGCAGAAGCAGATCACCAAAAGCCTTGATGTAATATTCAGCCAGACATTCAAATGAATACAAAAATCTATGATGCCAGACTGAACCATGAAAGCATGTCAGAGCATAAGTTATCTTTTCACAAGTGGTGAAGAGAAGAAACAGTATTGTACATATAGATATATACATATATGGCAACTACATGTATATGTATGTATAGTTATATACACAATTATTATTTTAAAATTATCTTATTCTGCCAAAAAATTGCTGGGTATAACAATACAGAATTCTCTATATTCCTACTATGGAGCCTTCACGGTCCTATCTGAATGCTGAACGAAACCACATACTTTTCAAAGCAATTCATTAAAGTGGGGTGTGACTGAGGCAAATACATAAAGTCATGATTTTATTGACGCTGGTGTCAAATACAGGGTAAATCTTCTGTGCTCAGTGGAACTGCACCTACATAAGCTTCCCAGGGAACAGACTGATTTGTGGGTAGTGCTTGTATACTGCTAGTGTTGTTGAGTTTTGAGTGCTATTTTTCTACAGATACTTACTATTAATAGAAGCAGTTTGAGAGTATAAACAGCCTCAGGCATTCATGTGCTGATGCTGTAGGTTACAAGGCATCAGCATTATGGTATGAAACTCAAAAGATTGGTGGGAGGGGGAACAAGGTAAGAGGTTAAGGTTTTGAAGCCATGAACACTGAAGATGGCCAGCGCAATCAGAGTATTGCCTTGTCACCAAGAAGGTGGTACTTGGACAACATGACACTGCCTTGCAAGGTCCTCACAAAACCAAAGGTATAGTTGTACTGCAATTATTACCAATGTTTCTGCAACTGAAATATGAGTTGCCATCACTGCAATCACCAGAGACGAAGAAAATGTGTAGAAATTAAATCGTTACAGTAATATATCCGCCTAAGCTACTGCTTTGGCTAGATGAGCCAGATTAGCTCATGACAGATGAGCTTCATGAACATTTCATTGCCAAGGAACCCTGTCAAAATATTGGTGATTTCTCCGAATCTGTTCAACATCATGGAGATGTCAAATGAAATCTGAAAGGACATTATTTTTCAGGAAGAACAAAAACAATGAAAGCATATGAAGAGAATGAGCTGAGTTTTTTCCTCTTCCCCTACACATTGCTCTGGTTTCACTGAATGCTTTCCTTGCAAATACTTTGGCATAAACCCTGAAGCCCTTAGTCCCATAGATGTTGGTGAATTGAAGAAAATACTGAATGTCCTCAAAGAACAGACCTCCATGTTTCAACAAGCAGGTTTGCAAACTGATAATGTATCTTCACCTACATGCGGGGACTGTAAAATCTCAATACCTAACACAATTTAATGAAGATTTACACTATTGGCACTGGTTCTGCCATACACTCCTCCCTCCTGGTCACAATGGTACAGCACTTGATGTCTGTCCACCAGATTTGTAGTTCTCATGCCTAAAGCTGATCTCAGTCACAAGTCTGAAGTACATTGTCATAAGTACGGAAGATAACACAAAATGGTAACTGATAAAAGTCATGAAATCTCTTTTTTTTGGTGGCTTGTTACTTGCAACAACTATGAGATACTGTTTACATTTATTTGTGGTATAATTCCATGTAGGACAATGGAATACCACCAGCTATAAACTTCAATGGATTTGATCCATTTGTCACAGAAGAACCACCCCCTCAAGGTAAAATACGAAATAAAACCTTTACTCATACATTGGGTTTTCTCAAGCACTAAAAGCCACGTTATCAAATAGATAAACAGAAAAATTGAACACCCTCCTCCGCCCCCCCCCAAAAAAAGTAGCATCATCTTAATAGAATTCTTCCTTCTCACTGAGCTTTTATTATGTGACTTGTTTCATAAGGAGAGGAAGAAACCTGCAGGATTTTTACATGCCTTTACTAGATGAAGATTTATATTAAAAATCAAGTTTGCATGCATTCTGAGGGGCAAGGTCTGAGACAAGGAATCTTTTCCTCAAGTTTTAAGATTCATAACACCACTGCCCGAATGCTGAGCTAAACAATGATGTTAGTGACAGTCAGGAAAAACATTCACTGTCTCTGAAGATTTCCCTTGCAAGTCAATCACTAAAGAGTCAGTAACCAACACAGTGAAAAGACGAGGTAAAAAGCACAACGCACATGTTTTCCCACACCATTCTTCTTGTGTGCTTGCTGCCTCTGGCCTCCAACTGTACAAATGAAAGTATGTTTGATTTGTGTCAAAAACTATATATAAAGTATCACATGGAATCCACAGAGAAACAGAGTCACTCCGGGCTTTGGTTTCATTACCCATGGAGGAATAACTGACTACAGCCTTGGAGTATGTAGAACTGATCAAAGCATTTGCTTCCTCACAAGCAAAGAGAAACCCACTGTAGATTTCCTGTTTCATGCTTCAGTGCCAAAACACAATGAAAAAAGTTCTAGATGATCATGTGAGTTATTCTAAAATATTGTTCAATCAAATCTGATAGTTATGCACATTTGTGAAACTCATAATTTGAAATGTCAAGTCACTGACAGCAATGTGTCCTGAGGTGTGATGTATATTTGTGATAATTATTTGCTTTTTAAAGTTATGTATCATCTGCATCAAAACAGGATTTTTCTTAAGTGTGCCTGAAATGTAGAGATGTCAGTGCCGGCTGCATTATTCAGATCTGGGTTTTAAATACCCTGTGCCAGGAAAGCACAGAGTCAGGATATGACTACAATGCCATTTTTAAGGCACTCTTGAGTTATTTTTCACTTTTCTTCTAAAACTATATGCAGTGTGGCTGACGGAGAATGATTACTAACATTAATAGTAGCTGACGTGATTTCCACTCTGTACGGTATATACAGCATGATGCATTAAGGAAAATAACATAGCAATAATTGTTGTTATTCTTACTTCAGTATTAGCAAATGATAAACTTGGTATTTATTGGCATTCAGAATTCAGCTCTCTTCTGTGGCTCTTAGAGGCTATTCCTCTGGTCATTTCAAAACTTTCTTGAATGAAGCTGAAGGCAGTTGGCTCTGTTGTTGGATAAGTTCTGCTAACGTAGGAGGGCTGTCTCCTGAGTGCTAAAAAGACCATTTCCAAAGCTGCAGCATCTTTTTCCTTGACAGCAGAAGTTACTATGCAGAAAGGTTTAGAGGATGCTGAAATGAATTTTTACAGGAGATCCACAGTCTTCCAAGAGGAGATATGGCAGTGACTAGAGGGGACCCAATAGCAACTTCCCCACATTTATTTCTGCAAAGTGTGACTCTGTAAATAAGCAACCGAAATGGTGTTCGCTTTGGTATTCTGAACATAACCCTTTTTCCTACCAGGAAAGAAATTCTGTGAGGAGGAGACTGGATCTTTGACTGTAGACAATCTGGCAGCTACCTTACTTCTGCTATCTCCCAACAGAAATTGTTATAAGAAAATGGCCCAGATGAACAAAATTATGAAAGCACTTGTAGGTATTCTGAGTTCTGCCACAACCAGCAAGAAGTACCGTAGGAGATGGACCAGGAATCTTAGCTGTAGGGGAGCTCAGAGCTATTCTAGTTCAATCAGATTTCACAATTTGCTCTAATGAAGAGTGCTGGCAGAAGTTCAAAGCTACTCCAGGTCTCGACTCTCCCTCCACATTACTATAAAAATGACTGTAAAAGTGTTAACTGCAGAGGAGCCAAAAGTTGTTTTGGTTCCAGCCTTTCCCAGCAGGAGTAACTGAGAAAATAGAGTAGGAGTGCTAGTTCTGCTCACAGCTCCCTCAGCCTCCTGCAGAACACCAGAGACGCTGCCGGGAACACGGCAAAGTGTGCCCCTCACAGCCTCTGCAGCCTCAGCCGCTCCCTGCAAACCCCGCTGATACAGATGCACCGACTCAGTAACTCCAGGAGTCTTTGGAATTAGCATTAACCTCTGCTGCTGATAACCCGACGGCTGTTTGAGAGGCAGAAGGTATCAGGAGGATGGCTGTGTTCAGCCAGCATTGATTTCTTCAGCCTTTTGTCCGTGTCTGCTTTCTGTCTCATTTGGAGGTGGCTACTGTTACTACAAGTAGCATGAATCATGTCTCTGCTAAAAAACAGAGCTTCAATTGTCTTACATAACCCCTGGTAACTGCATGTCTAATAATAGCAAGCCATTTCCAGGTAGGGAATCTGTCTGAGACCCAGACGCATGCACTAGCACACACAAATATTCATATTACTTTTTACACCTCACTTCTGGGAAGGAGTGAGCCTTTAACATTCAGTATGACAGTTCTGAGCTGCAGGACCTGGCAACTATTATTTTTAAATGCTTTTTTTCACTTATTGCCTTGAGAAGCCAGTCCAGTACATGCAATTTGCTTCACAGCCGAAGCAGCAAGAGGGAGCAAAAAGAAAACCCAACAGCACCATTTGGTTTTGAGAGAGCATCGAATGGCAAAGGCCGTGTTTGGATCCTGACCTGAAAGCTTGACTCTTTCGAGATGTGAACTCTCCTTCTGTCTCTTAGAGAAGGCCCATATTTTGATAAAGTTGGAACTTCTCATAGTTCTGACAAACACTTATCTTTTCCACCCCTCAGTTTCCCCCTTGGAAAAGTAAAGGACAATATGCAACGCCCTCATTACTGTAAGGCTAGTAGATAATGATGCAAATCAATAATGAGGTCTTCAAATGAAACTTCTTTATAAGTTGAAAATATTATTTGTATTGTAGCCCATGGGTGGTCCACAGAGAGAAGGAGTTTCTGAAAATTACTATGGTGTCACAAAATTCTGAACTTTCATTCAGTAGGAGGTCAAGGAAGAAATTCTCATCGGTAATGTTGCTGCTTTTCTGAGAGACATGTCCTCTTGCCAAACAGGGCAAAATTTTGCTGTAGAGAAACATGCTATCAAGTTCATCAACTTTAGTATCCTGATTCTGGTTAATAACAAACACAAGACTCTTCAACGCGAGAGAATCACAGAATATCTCAAGTTGGAAGGGACCCATAAGGATCAGATTTCACAATTTGCTCAATGAGGGATCATCAAGTCCAACTCCCTGCTCCTCGCAGGACTACCTAAAACTAAATTATATGACTAAGAGCATTGTCCAGATGCTCCTTGAACTCTGACAGGCTCGGTGCTGTGACTGGTGCCCTGGGGAGCCTGTTCACAAATGGAGCAATTCTAGACTGTTTCACAAAGTCTTCCAAAGAAACCAGTTCTTTCTGACCATCTCTTAGCATCAACCAGCATACCTGGGCATCTAAGCTTGGATTATATGGTATTACCAAGATAAGAGCCAGACTTCAGCTATTCCAAACTTCTGTATTCTCTTGGTTTAAGAGATGGATTGGAGCCAGGGATTTGGAAAGTCAGTTTGACTCTGGATTTGTTCAGCTTTGAGAGTTCAGTTTAGGTTCATCTCTTCACACTGTGGGAATGTAATAAACAGTTAAAAACTTAACTGATGACAATAAAAAATGTTCTCCCTTCAGCTTTTATTTCTAAATCTATTATCCTTCTCAGGTCAGATAATCTTTCTTGAAAGTTTGTTGCAAATATTTGAAAACAATAAAGCTTAGTGGATCAGATGTCAGACTCTGGTTCTATGCCTACTTCTGACCAAGGTGTACTGTATAACCAGGCAGTATCTTTCTCAGGATCTATGGACAATAACTGACAATTTGGTATTGTTATTATGGGATCAAGCATCTTACTTATTATGAGTCCCTGGATCCACAAATCACCTTACAGGAAAGTCAGAACCAATCTAAACTTAAATTGTGATTGAACTCACAAACTGACTGCTCTGACCAACAATTGCAGACTGGCTTTCATGGATGCCCTCCCACTAAATTAGTCTGTAATACTCATATGATCTCAGACACATTTCTGTGGGTGCAACAGGGAAAAATTTGGACTGGTACTTTTATTTGTTATCAAATAAAAGCCTACAGTTCAGCAGCAATAAGCCTACTGTGAAAAGTCCGAAGACCCAAGCAAGTGAAAAACACAAATCAAACAAGAAACCTGCTGAGTTGTAAACTGTAGTTTATCAGTATCATGCAGTCATCATGAGCTGACTGTGTTGCTACCCTAGGGTATGAAGTTCTTACCTTTTCTGTAGGAAGTCAAATTAATTTGCCTTCACTATCTAGTAATCCTTGTGTTAAAGCAGTAAGAAATTCAGATATTGGCCAGTCTGTGTTACAATCTACTGTTTACAAAGTTGAAAGAAAGAAAGAAATGAATGGAAACCATAGAACATATATCAGTTGCTGAACTTGCAACATTCCTTCTAGAAAAACAGTATTAGCATTTTAATTGCTGATCATAACACTGTGTCCCAGATTCCAGCTAAGCATCTGAGAACACAATGGATCTTCTGCATTCAGGCTATTAGGACTGAAACTCCTGCAGGAAACATTTTCACTGGTGGCTCAATAAAGGGTTAAAGAAAAGTTGGACTCAAGTTTACAAAGCCATCTGAACTGGCTTCAAGTAGACATGAAACATCTATGCATCTGGAAAATGGAGCTTGCAATTGACTGTTCTGTACCATCTGCTCTTAAGAACATTTTCTGCTTGGGAGTTGCATAAGCAATGAAAAAAAGCACACAAACAACTTCCTGTACCATGTTTTCAGTCACTTGTAATGACGCATTACAAAGCAAACCAGCTAAATATGCACAACTGTGCCTTACTCCAGATGACAACATGTATTATATAAGAGCAATGCCTGACAGAAAGACACTTATTCTAAGATATCACGACACAAAGAGCACCCAAGGGGAAATACTCACTATACGTGAGAGTTGGGGGCAAGTGCCAGGAAGAGTTTTGCCTCCATCTCAAAAGGCTAAGTGCAATTCAGAAGATAGAAAAATCAAAAAGAGGATTTTTTTCAGTTTACAAAGTAAAATGACAGAACTTGTTGCATCTCCTTCTGTAAAGGGGAGCTTAACTTGTAGTGAATGTAAGCTTTTTGTTGTTATTTAATGTCACTTTAATGCATTTTAGATTCAAAATTATTCTTATCCCAAAAGCCTTTAAAAATATCATTTGTTTAGACTCGCTTTGTTTGCCTGTTGGGAAGCCATGGCCTGATTTAATCTCCTATTGTGGCATAAATAAAACAACATCCATAGGAATTAGAATAGTTTAGCCAGAATAGAAATATCTACCTCCCCAAATGGGTCCCAAGCCTTTAAAACTGTGTATGCATCTATGTGTTGGCCACCTCCTCCTTAATGGAATTGAATGGAGACATGGGGAAAGCCCAGTACCTGTGTAAACGCAGGGAATCCATGAGGGTGAAGGGGGGCTGAAGCCTAGACCGAAGCAGGGTGTGCAGCTAAAGGAAAGTAGTTTGCCTCTGCTTTGGTGGATTTTTAATACCGAAGTTGAGACAAGTTTCCCCGCTAATGAACAGACTCAGGTTATCAGTCCACAACCGTTACCACGGGATCACTCAACAGAATAGATCTGACCTGGTTTGGGCATGGGCACATGATCACACTACTATCAAATTAGCAGGAATTTATGTCACTGCAAGAGAACAGACGATATATAATCTAGCCTGAAGTCAGAATGGCGCAGACAGGTGATATCTGATCTGGCATAAAGCCTGCCATATGAAGTTAATCCATTTGTTCTGAAAACATTCAAACCAGTATGTGAATTTATCCTAGATCAACACTTCATGTTATATGGCTACAGTGTTTTTGATAGGGTATGATGACCCAGATCCACTGTGCCATCAAACCACAGCTTCAGAAACTGTTTACTCCAGAGATTTTGCACGGACACAACCAATTCTATCAATCTACATGGTAAATCTGGGGGTGCAAACAGCTCCAGGGGAGACAAACTCCCACCCACCTGAGAAGCAGACTATCCATGTAAGGATAATGGGGTTCACTTCCAAATCAGCAGCTGTTACTGCTCACAGGCCAAAAGGACTTAGACCACCGAATTTTCTTCTTACCTTCAAAATACAATGGCTTTGGTGTTCATATGGGGTTTTCCTAGATAACGGACCCTGTAGGCTAGAATTTTCAGGACTAGGTTACTCTTAGGAGACCAGTCCATCTCCAAGAAAATATCTCAGCCTGTGGCAACAAAGTCTCAGGATAATGAAAACTGTTTTAAGATTTCAGCTGAATTAAGCAGGTACACAAGTTCACACAGGTCACCTTTGCATGCAAAGGAACATCAATATGTTTTCTGTACCTACAATTCATTAATAGCAAAACCTGGTTCATATCCTCTTTGCTACAGGATCCTTCCTCTTCCTCCCTTTGCTGCCTAACCCCATTCCTGGCTCTAATGCCTTACACCTCCAGCCATCAGAAGGACACTGTATGAAATTTTGTCCATCATTACACTGGCAAGTCTCCTCTGGTTTTTGTGAAAGTTACATCCCCATAAATGAGAGCAGAATTTGGCCTTCTGTCTTTTCCAAAGAAAGACTAACGATCAAATAATTTTCTCACATCTCTGTTTGCACTTTCACAGTCTGGTTACATTGATTTGTGTCTCATAAGTAGACATTTCCTTTGTTGGTTACAAATCAATGTTATAGACCTAGCCTGCCTGCACATTTTTCCCTTCCCTCTTACTGTGTGAAAAACAAAGTGCAGCTTCAATTCTTCTTGCTTTATAAATGTGAACTTCCTTGATGAAGCATAAGAGAGAAAAGCATATAAAATTCCAGCTCTCCCTCAAAAAACAGGAAATGTCTGTGCTTAAATTTCTAATTACTGAGATGCTTTATGGTAGGATAAACACCTCTATCATTCCAGTCCTGCCATGGCTTTGTTAACCTAGTTATAATCCTCTCCTTCAGATATCGCAAGATTTCTTGTAGCAGCCCACTGTGCTATCACAGACAGCTATGACTTCATGGCATGAGTAAGGAAAAAAGAGGCAAAGGTTTTAGTCTGCAGCAGGACTGAGCTGCCACACAAATCTCCTGGAAAGGATGGAAAAAATAAGGCTTTGCAGTTGGTGCCTGAGAGGCAATGAGCTTTTTGACTGGAGTATGAAAATACAACAGTGGAGACAGCTGGGTCTTTTACTACAAATGGATACACATTGTAATAGAAGAGAAGTAGTAAGAAACAGAGCCATCAATCAGAATATACCAAGTGAAAGAAGGTGCAGGTGTAAATGTGGAACATCGCAGTTTGATTTGCCTTTACTAAAAGAGAAAAAAAGAAGTTAAAAAAAAAGAGTAAAAGCAGCCTCAACTCAATGTCATGAATTTTAATACTATGAAGAAGTTTAGTAAGCGACAGTTCCACCAATTTGATGCAAAACTCATAGTTGCCAAAATAAAAATAGAAATAGATTAGAACTGGCAACAACAACAACAACAACAACAACAACAATAATAATAATAATAATAGTAATAATAATAATGCTTAAAGGATGTGAGATCAAAAAAGAAAAGCAAAATTTTACAAATATGAAACAATGCTTGCTACACTGCTGTCACCACCATCAAAGAGCATCTTCAGAAGTCAAAAGCAAATTTTATTTATTTTAAAGAACAGCACTAGGAATCAGGAAATCTGGGTCCTACTTACACCTCTTCTGGGGAATGCTTGGCCTTGAGAAAGATACTTCAGTGTTCTGTGCTTCAGCTTCTCTGTAAGGCCAACTGAGATAGTAACAGATCAACTTTACAGGCATTTTACAAAGCTTAATTCATGAGTGTTGAGAAAACACTTTGAGGTCTTGAGTAGAAACTATTATACAGAGGAAAGACAAAAAGGAATTTGAAGATTTGGGAAACACTTGAAAAAGACTCCACAACTTGAACATTTCCTGGAAATCACAGGAAAAGAACACATCACTTCCTTTTTTGAATTTTATTTCCAAAGGAAGCTTAAAGCTTCTCAGCCAAATGGGCAAAGAAGTTGCCCCCAAAATGGTAATGGCTTTCCTGGGCTTGCTGCTGGACTGCAACCTTGCAACACTGTATGCACATGACTGTTCCCAGTGAGGTTAACACCATGCTGCTGGGCCGGTAGGAAGAGAGATGAGGAGAACTTATGACTACTTGGATGGCTGGCTATTTGCACAGCCTCTTGCCAGCAGCAGTTCAGGCAAGACGCCACAACTGTTGTTTTAAGACTTTGGGGACCAACCATTCAGTCTCTCTGTTCCACCAGGCCACAACCCTAGGCATCAGCCTGCTTTGCTTGTGTTTAAAATGGACCTTGCTTTCTAAAACCTTTGAGTATTGTAATAGTAGATATGGTGGAATAGTGCTTGATATATTAAATCCATAAACGAGGTTAGAAAGAAAGAAAAAGAGATACAAAATGAGAACACTAAAATTAAGAGAATGATAAAAACAAAACAAAATTATTCTAATTTGATGCTTTTCCAAACCATTTTACTTAGATGTAAATGACAAACAGAAGATACCAAGCTGCCGTGAGTCAGACCTGCAGAATCAAATCTGTTCATCAATGCTGTTCTAGTAGCATCCATCATTGTCACAACTGTTGCCTCTAGTAAGAGTTAATCCTAAAGAAAGAACTCGAGAGACAGAACTGCCCAAACGTGGGGTAGTTTACTGGTTAAGAATATAATCTACCAAAAACCCAGGCAGTGATATGTTACCAATTCAAAAGGACTACCACAACCACGTTCATCTATATGACAGAGAGAACTCAATATGCGTTTCAACGCAAATATATTTATAGCTGCTTGTTTACAGCATATGCTGCCTTCCACTCTATTCTGCACATTTTTTCTTACCTTGCACTATCAAAGTTTGCAGACAGTGGAAAGGTATGTATCTTTTTCTTATCTTATCCTGAACAGGCTTCACTAACAAGGACATAAATTCTGTCTTTTCAATGCCAAGCTGCAATTAACACACAGGTCATGACATTGCAGTTAGCACAAAGGTCACAGTAGCGCAGCTACCCAGGGGGTTCCACACTAGAGCTAAGCATGAACCCAGAGCACTCTGGGCACAGGGAAAGGTATAAGCTTTTTTATGTCTGCATATATGCATGCCAGGAGTAAATATTTAAGGAACAAACAACATGATAACATGAGAATGAGAAAAACAATGATCGTAAGAATAATAATGATCAAAATTCTAATTGCCAGATGGACAGAATAGGTTTACCTGGTGGTGAGCACTGTAGAGAGAAATAAAGTCTTGCTTTTTATATTTCATTCATTTTAAGAAGCTGCTCAGATTATTTGGTTACTCCAACCTGACATCAGTTCTGTTGACAGTGTTAGAGCAAAATTTGTATTGAAATACAAACACTTTAAAAAATTCCAAGGTATCTCAAGATGGTATTTCTTTTCAGTTCTTTTTATATAGTTCTATGTATAAACATCAAAAGGTGAAGCAGCGGGGTTCAAGTCACCCAAAGATTGGGAAGAAGTGCTGAGCATTTTGCTGCAGATTCATGTTACTTTAAAACCTCATCTCATGAAGACTCACTCATTACAGGACAGTATGATTCACTTACCCTAACAATTTGAAGGAAGCCTTGGTTGGACTTAGGTGGCTAAAGGTGATGAGTGCCAGTATTTGCTACACGTTGGAGCAAGTAGCCTCAAAATCTCATCCCACAGGATTGGCTCAGAAAGCAGATGGAGCTGAACTGTTAACTGCACTATCCGAAATACACATACCATGAGAGGATTATACGGAGTTCTGTGACAACTACACTTATGGAAAAGGGGGAAGAAAGGGGCTGAAGGAGTCTGAAAAGAAAATTAATAAATTCAGATCAATGGAACAGGCCTGGACGCTGCTGAAGAGGCTCTTTTAAAAGAGGCACAGACGATGGTCACAGTCTAGACCAAACACACACAGAGAGAAAAGTCAAGACAAATCAGCACCATTAAAAGATAAGTAATCACGTAACAGTGAGATACAGCAATAATCTCTCTGTCTCTGCTCTGAGGTAAAATCACCTGGAATGTGACATTTGTTTCTGGGCACCTCCTCATCAGTGACTGGAGAGAGTTCAGAGAAGAGACACATAAATGACCAGGGTGGTGGAAAGACTGAGCTATTAGGAAAGGAAATGAAGAGCTACATCTGCATAGCCCAGTTACATGCCAATGACTAGCAGACGAAGGGAAAGACATGAAAACAAGCTGCATATAATTGAAAGGTGCAAATGCCAAAAAAAAAAAAAAAGAAAAAAAGGGCAAAGAAGAGAGGGTAGCTAAGAATAAATTGGTGTATGGATGAAATCAAGACCAGCAACATAAAGTTGATATTCCAGTGACCAAACAGGGTGAGCCTCAAGAGTAGTCTCCTTAGGGTAGGAACTGAAGGTTGACTGTGTGTTTAAAACTGCCCTAGACAAAACACTAGACATGTGATGCACACACCATCCTTCATTGGCCCTGGGGAGATGGGCTGAGCAGGTCTTGATTGTTTTTCCAGTTTGAGGACTCCAAGGTACACTGTGTTTTTCTGGCCTAAAAACCATCCGTAAAAATATGGAAACCCACGAAACACACTTTGGCAGGTTACATGATGATTAACCAGACGGACACTAAATTCCTGTTCAGTGGATAATCCTGTGAATTAGATAGAGTTGCATATGAAGAAAGGAGTAAACCAGCAAGGAGCAAAAGCTAGCGAGTTGAGGAAATGGCTCTTTTAGCATCAGATGGTACAATGAGGAGCAGCCACACAGCAGAGTGTATAATCCATTGCATGAAGAGAGAGCAGCATGTATGGATCAGGCAACAAAATGTGACAATGGAGTTGAGGAAATGACTTTAAAGGATACATGACCTCCTGAACCATGAGTTGGCCAGCTAGTCTATGGAAAGTTTGCGTGCTTGCATCACAAAACTGGAAACCTGACTGTGCAAAAAGGGAGCTAGTCTCTCTCTATAAAGCATGCTAAGAAAGTCAATGACAGAAAGACAGAGTGAGCCTTGCACTCTTCGATACTATTGAACCGTGGATATAAGCCTATAAAAGAAAAAATAATACTCCCCTTACTTGAGTATTATAACACTGCAAAAGCTGCACATACAGACAAAAAGTATCAGATCCATGCAGTGGGTGGCAGTGGAGGGAGCACAGGCATCTGGACATGATGAGATGAAACGCTACTGCCACTTCCATCCATAGCTCCCCAGCAGCAAGGAGTGCAGACAGGAAAACCACCAGCTAAACCTGAGACACAGAAGTTATTACTTAAAGCAAAGCAGATCTTGACTGATTTCAGCCTGCGCTGGAAATAATCCTTAGCTTTTTTAACTGGAAAGTAAAGAGCTTATGGGTGAGAAGTAAGGGGAAGGTAGAGACAGAGGAATAAACTTGTTTTTGCTGACAGTTTTCAGCAAGAAGGACAAATTCTGTCTTTACAGCAGTGGTGTTATCAAAGAGAAAAAATAGGTTAGTGGTATATTCATTTGAGTGGTATCTGTTATTATTTTTGTATTCTTTAGAACTAAGGGGAAAAAAGACAACCTTCTTTGGATCAGAGGCACTAACCGATTTAACTCCCATAGGAGGGGCTACTTCAGACTTGGTGCTGCCATGTAGCCCTGACAGTGCAGCACCTTCCTGACACTGCTAGGTCAGGCTGAAGCCTTATGAGCACATCTCTGCTGATGGTGGGATCCTTCTATGATGTGAAGGAAAGACATCTCAGGAAGTTTCAGGTGACATTATACAAAGTTCATCTTTGCTTCTGAGTTATTCTTCTGCTAACCTTCCTCATTGGTCAAGTATGACATCCAGAAAACTCTTTCCCTTTTCTCTACCTTCAGGAGCACAACTTCAAATTCAGCATTAAAGTACATCTTTGCAGAAGTGGAGATGTTTGTACCAGCAATGGTGCTTACTCCACAAAATGGTAAACATTAATGCAGTACTGATTACTTTGCAAATCATGCCCCGAGACTGAAGGTCCAATGAAACAGTGATTTCAGAAGCAGTATCAGATAAGGTATTCTCATTACTCCCCAGGCCGTTGCAAACTATTACTTCCTGATCCCTGTAAAAATCCGTGATTTAGAGAAAGGTTGGTTTTCTCCATTCATAGCCCAACTCTACAAACAGCTGTGCTGGCATGAGTGAGGAAGTTGTGCAATGTATTGGGAAGCCTGAGCAGCCAAAAAGGGAAATCTGTTCAACTGGTTTGCTCTCTGAAGCCCATGTATTGACAAACCACTGCCTGTACACCTTATTAGCTTTCTGCAGTTCCCTGCTAACTAATGGTATGTACCTGTCCATCTGCAGAGCCAAATATAGCTTCTTTTAAAAGAATCCCTGCTGAGCCTGACAGAAGACAAGCCCACCATGTGTCTGCCGTGAAGTCCTGTGACAAAGGTGGCTTGAGGATCTGTGTTTATCATCCAGCTGATGCACATTGATAACTTGACCTCTACATTTACAAGATCTGTGTAATATTTCATTGCTTACCTCAGCTTCTACAGGTCCCATATCCTAAAACCCCACGTACATCACAGAAGACCTTCCAAGCAGCTGACAGACAAAACACTTCTGACAGCCATTCTGGCTAGGATAACACTGAAATATGAGAAATGCAATGCTGTTGACCCCCCCCAAGTGCAATCTAATTTTAACATTAATACTGTAAGTCCTTATAAATAGGTTATTTGAATTACTTTCAGCCTGTCCAAACCAGCACTCCTAGCCCTATGGGTACTGCTGATATGACTGACAGCTGGTAGGTTTTCTAAACACCAAGGACAGCATTGCAGTCACTAGTGACTCAAACTGCCTAAAATGGTGTGATTTTTATCACTTTAACAATACTTATGACAACTTTCTTTAAGCATAAAGCTAAGATTTATAAAATAAGCCCATCTAAAACTTTGAAGTGTGTATGTAAATTAAGTTTAAAATCACATACAAAGAACAGTCTGACTCTGCCTCATACCAACATTAGAAAAAGGTCTCTCAGCTCACAGAAACAAGCTTGGCCCTCCTTTCCTCAGTTTGCATAGCCTCCCACTCTGCTCACTCTCCCGCTCTCTCTTTTCCCTGGGAATATAGATAGGACTCTCCCCACCAATATAACAATCTTTGACTTCCTTTGGGGAAAAGCACATGAATGTGGTAACCAGCGAGACAAGGCTTGCAAAAGAATCAATGGCTGAGTTGACCAAGCTAATTCAGCTGTTAAGAAAGAGGCCAAACCCCATAAAGCCCCTCAAAGGTCAAAAAGAGTCTCCTAGACTATGCCCAAGAATGACCTGAAAGTCGGTGTCATCCCAAGAGTGCTAATATATTAAATTCAATGGCAAAAAAGATACTATGCAAGTAAGAACTTGCTCTGTACATGAGCTGAAGTTTTTAAACTGTCCCCCACGGAGATAATCATAGTAGGATCCACAATGAGAAGTATCTTGTTCCCCACCAAATACTAATGTAAACAACACCATGCTTCTATACTCAGAAAGCATCTACATCTCTGACAAGTCTTCTAAGATTTCCGAGACCAGAGCAACAAAAGACAGTCAAATGCAAGCAGGCCTTATTTTCCAAATACAGGTATCTTAACATCCAAAGGGTGCATTAGGATTTTTCTCTGGCTCATGAAGTATTAGGTACTAGAATACCTAATGTCTCATGTCTGATTCAGCTCCTGCTAAAATAAAAGATGCTGGTGGATCCAAATGGGAGGCTAGGACATTTCACGAAACTCTTTAGCCATTATCAGGCCTGGCTGGCTATGATACATAAAGAAGCTTTTTCAGGCAGAAGCAATGAGCATGGCTCCATCCAACCTACACTGTGATCCTGCTAGAACAGTCCCTTTAGTAGAGACCTGTGTTATAGGAGTCACTTCCTAGTTCAGATGGAATCCATTATATAGCACTAGTAAAAAGCCTTAGATCACAAGCTGTGAACTTTCACCTAGATACTGATGAACTTAGACTGAACTTAGTTACATGAGGGAAGGCCCCAAAACCAGTGTAAATTAGAAAGATAAGATAGCCACATCCATCAGCAGAAGTTGCCTCCTTGAGAAAAGAAAAACAATGGACCCCTGGAGACAGTGAAAGGATCCAGTGAGGAACAAATTGACCCCAGACCCAAATAGCACTGTTGGACCAAACAGTCTCATGAGGGCAGGGGAACTTAGATTGTAAGGGTATAATTGCCCAGAGATTCTTTTGTTTGAGGTCCCTCTCCAGAGGCACCCAGCTCGAGCTGTTCTTCACCACTGTACCACCTAACAAATTTGTCTGGCATACGTCATGTTGGAGATTCTGCTTTACAAAACCTAGGGTCAAGCCTGAGGGAAGAGGAAGCATCCAAGAGTGAGTGTGTGTGTGTGAGAAGTCAGAAGGGGCACCCATTGGCTCACTGGAGTCTCCCACTGCCAAGGGACTCTGGTCCTAGCAGTTAAAGTCTCGGTGGTGTGTGTGTGGCTCCTTGATTGGTGTGTGAATGCTCGGGCAGCGGCTTCTCCTTTAACACCTGCACACCCTCCCATGTGTATCTGACCTTCTGTATACTGTCGGCATAGGTGCACCTACTGTTGGTGCAACAGATGTTAAAGCAGGAAAACCTGACTCCCAAAGTGGAGGGATTAATGGGGCATTAACATTAAGGTCCCAGTTGTGGCCATTTAAATGCTAACAGCCTTAAGTAAGCTATCCAAAACACAAGCTTGCTGTGTGAGCCACTAGAACTTAATTACAGAACATTTGGGGCCAAAACTTGCCCCACGATATGCATGAAGTCATTCTGATGATGCTAATGGGAACCCATGTGCTATATATTAGAGAAGCAAGTGGTTCTAAAAAGGGCTACTTTAAAGCAGAATGTAACAGGTTAGATTTTACTGAACAGTCCTTCTACCACTTACATTCACAAAAATTAATCATGTCACAGATGCCCAGACTCATCAGCTGGGCTCCAATTTACATTCTTCACTAATGCTCCCACAAAAACAGTTAAAGAAAAGCTTGGTTTTAAAGCCTAGAATGTTGAATTAATGTTCTGTTAAATCTGGGAGATTTTGTCCATGGATCTTTATTGACCCTTGTTGTAATTCTCCTTTTGACACTCTTCTGATGCACCTTTTCCCATCCAAAGTGTATTTCATGGTCCAGAGATGTTTTTGACTGAGCGGAGTGTATTTTCACCTCCTTTTTACCTCCCAGAGCAGTATTTCAGGGCCCATCAAGAGGTATGCTATTAAACCTAAAGCATGCACACAGCTCCTCTCGCGTTGCAGCTAACAGATCTGTTAAGACTTCAAATCTGCTGGGCAGCAGCAGGTAAACACAGCTTTTGTTTTAGCAGCTCAGTTACAGCTAAGTGAGCATCTGCCCTGGCTGTACACAATAAACCTTCTATTTCAGAGGAGTATAATTGTCATTGCATTTTGTTGTCCTTTGGAACTTGGAGCAAGAGGCTTCAGCCTGAGTGTCCACTGCAGTGTTTAGGACGTAAAAAACCCCCATCCTTCACTGCTTGCTACCATAGGCAATTATTGATAGCTATGTAAAATGAAAGGGAAATATCTCACTACCTTTAGGTAGTAGAAGCCCCAAATGATCCACTTGGCATAGGATTCATACACAAGAGGCAAAGCAGTAGAAATTCAGTATTGTTACATGGTTACTGTACTTGCTATGTGCAATGTCACTTTAAAGATTTTCCTATTCCTGTTGACAGGTTAGGGGGCTCAAGAGAAGTGTCTGATCAGACTCTGCTTTTCAGCTCTAATGAACCTTTCTGCAAAGTGGGAGCTGAGCTGGCTCCATTTGCCACTTCTCTTGTAAGAATTTCACTTGTGGAAGTTATAGGCCTGTTCACTCACATCCAGCCCTTCATTCCCCCCAAAAAAAGACCTTTATATCAGCATTTATTCAGGGAATGCATTAGTACTTCTGGTTTATGTCTCCATGAATGGCACATATGCAACTTTGAAAGCAAATCTGTGGTGAAATTCAAGGCAGGAATGCAGCATGTGTGTGTTCAGAACAGTTTCCAGCATGAAGACTACAAAATAATCGGCAACTGAACCAAAATCTTAGATTGGACAATTTCAGCTAACTTCTTCTATGTAGAGTTATCTATAGCATGTAGGGAACACATGCATACATGCTTTTGAGAAAAAATACCCAGCCTTTCAATACACACTGACATTGCATAGTATAAGCATTACTGTTTAACAAAGCGTTTGGGGCCCATGCTAACTTTGATTTGTAGGGCTTTAAGTTATGCAACTCATGCTAACATTACTGTATGCTGTTATGAATACAGAGAAGAATTTTTAAGACCAGCTCAGCATGTTACACTCACAGCTCTCATTTAATTTCAATGTAAATTGTGTGTTTAATCTCTTTTGAAGGTTTCAAAGATCCTATCCATATCTTTTGGGTAGAGTCTCATGAAAGGATGCAGCGTAAATTATACCTATGCATTCCATTGCATTCCTCCCTTTCCCACACTTTTCTTTCCAGCTGTCCCTTTATCTGCCTTTTTTGGTTTCTTTTTACTAATTTCTAGTCACTCCCTTAGCCTGCCACTTGTTTTCTGCTTTCAGATATGGAGTTTGTAATACCTTCTAATATACATCTTTTTCCTGCTGTTCCTACTCACCTCTCCTGGCACCATCAATATCACATGCCACCACAGTACCTGGGATGTAATTGCCGTGTTTACCTTCACCTTGCATTCATTATGATAAACTCTCTCCGTCTCACACCCTCACCTTTTGTTAACTCTGATTTCCTATCCTCTTCAGTTCCTACCACTCCAGAAAAGGCAGGAGAGGGAACGAAGTGCTTGCGGAGGCAGGGCTGGCTGTCACAGATTGATTGACAATGAGCACGGTGCCTGCAAGTGCCGAGATGCTGCAGTTTGTAGAATGAAGTGAGACCTTGGTGCCCAGTATGCCCTCCTTGATTGAACAGACATTTTGAGTGTGGCTGCCGATCACTGTTAGCCCAGTGACTCCCTGCATTCTCCTCACTTCCTTCTCCCAAGCTGTCAGACTGGCAAGGCTCAGGAGAAATCACAGGTTTCCTAATTGCATTTCTGCGTGCACAGACAGAAAACTTAAATACAGGCTGTACAGATGATGGAGAACGTTTTGCTCCATTCTGCGCTAGTGTGGGCTCTTCAGTTGGTGCCTGGCAGCTTCCTTGTTCCTGAGGACAGAAAGATAAACTGTGGATTTGTATGATGGGGAAGATGACTCTTAAAGAGAAAGGAGAGAAAAGGAAATTCATTACATTTATCTGTGCAAACATTTTCTCAAATGATTCCTGCAATTTCATGTACCGAGTCCCCTCCACGAGCACATCTATCCTGGATGGCTGTATCTTGGATTTATAGAAAAAGCTTGTTCCTTTATCTACACAGTCAGATTGGAGCCCTTTATTGGTGCTGCTCAGTCTGTTCAGACTCTTCTGCCTCCTCCTTACTCAGAGTCAAGGCATCGTGCACTGTTTTCAATGGCTATTTAAGCAGCGAGTAGGCTTTGGCAGCTAGGTAATCCAGAGAGAACGCACAGCAGCAGCTGGTCTGGACTGTGAATCTGACTCAAAAGTGGTTAAGTTTTCCTTCAACTGCACAGGACAGACTCATCTTTTAACAGGTCATTTTCTAGTCAAACCAAACACAAAAGTCTACTAAATCAAGAGGGCCCAGCAACTCTTGGGAAGCCGAGTGCCTTTAATAGTCTGAGAGAAAGCAGGAGCCACAGACAGTCCTTCTCCCAGGTTATGAGTGGCTCTATGGGCGACTTAGTTTACTTTGCTCAGTGGCTCACTATTACTGAAATAACAACAAGTCGCTTTCTTCTTTTTATCGCAATGTCTCATGGGAAGCTTATTTTGCATACAGTGACTCAGAAAGCTGCCTGCTAAGCTGCACGTACTGTATGTCTGTCTGGAACAAGTCAGAGTAATTTGTCCTCTTGTTTACAGCAGCCTATTTATAACAGTACAGACATGACCCAAGGATACACCAAGTCTCCCCTCCAAACATCCAGAAAGGGGCTTTTCACACTTATCACAAAGCCAGGAATACTATAGCTCCCTCAAGTCCTCCTTCCAGTGAAGATGATCTCCAAGGGCAACAGGGAGGATAGTGGGTTAGAGCAGGCTTTGAAGAAATACATCAGCAAGAACATTTGTTGTGTCATGATCACAGCAAGAATCCACCTGCCCCAAGATGATACAAGGCCCAAAAGACAGAGGACAGGTGTCTTTGAATACCTAAAGATTATGGTATCTACTGTTACTATTTTCCTCAGAAATATCTTGTTTGCAAAGGGTAATGCATCTGAGGGATGCAGACAGGGGATCTGCATCCTTTTGGATTTTTGTTTAATAGCATTCAAAGCTCAAAACTGCTAGAATGAAATCTGTAAAACCACCACCTTTCTCTGTCAGACAATTTCATCTCTTAGTAATACCTGTTTCAGAAAGCACTGTATGTCATGTATGTAGTAGAGACAGGTGTGTAATGAATCATACATGTGTATTCTAAATTAATTTTTCACAGGAGTAATTTTAAGTGTCCTACATTAGCATCTCCTGCTGGCTAACCTTTCCTTCCAAGAATTAGATTAACAATTCTCCAACCTGTGCACCTTCAAACAACTGCTTCTTCCCAGAGAAGGAAACAGGCTTTTCCTCTCTGTTAGAGATACAATATTCCTCCTTAGAACTGCAGAAGCCCAAAGTCCAGTCTTTATCCAAAATTTTGTCTTTATATTCATATGTAATTTCTATTTTGCATTAGAAGAAGGGCAACGTCACTGCTCTGGAAAGATAGCAGGATTCTTAATCAGACATGTCACGCTGACCCTGTTAGTAGACTGAAATTAGTGACTATATGAATACATTTCACATATTTCACATGTAAGTATAAACATGTATGTATGTACAGACACACACACACCAAACTCCAATAAAGTTATACACATTCATGCATATGTGTAAACAACTATTTAATCTTATTTTTACATATATATATTTACAGGCATGTTTGTATATATAGTTATACATACATAGATATACTCACATACATAACTTGCAAGCATTTTACACTCATTAAACACTTCCTAAGGTTTGTGCTGTCTCTTTTGTGATATCTGAAATATCTGGCTGAAGATTAAGGGATAAGGTCAATTACGCCTATACTTACAGAAAGGAGACCCATTATGCCTAAAGCTTGCCTAAAATATTTTTCTGTAATATATATGTATTGTTAAAGAACACAAAACCTTCTCCCTGCATCCTCTTTTATTTGGGCTGAGCAGCACCACTTGGAAATGGAGATCACAAATGTCCCAAGCTCATGTCAATAAAACTATCTGTATCATATCACGAATACGTCTGCCATTTCTACCACAACACTCTCCATAACGGGAGCTGCAACAGATTCTGATTCTTCTGCCTTTGCTCACAAGCTTCTCCTCCACAGTGCAATTTCTAGTATCTCAAGCTTCTTAACACGTACAAGGAAAACAACCTCTTCCCCTGCTCCCAATCATTTTTTCTTGTTTCTTCCCCTTTTTACATCTTAACAATAGCATGGATCTTCTTAATTTCCCTAAATGTGCAATATCTGACCATAAAATAAAGTGCTCTGAAGTTCTTGAATGGCAACTTTGATTCCTGGAGCAATGACAAATGCAAGGTGTGAATTTTGCAATTCATGATGACAAGAAATAGGAGAATTCTGTAGCTAAGCAAGACAATTCCTTCCATTTTCAAAGAGGATATGCAGAACAGTGTTAGAGGTGGCTTATAAGGTCCCTAACAGATCAGCAACACTATTTATAGCAACACTATGTACGGAAAAGCCAGATATGTAATTTTCAAAGTATTCTAAAATATGTTTACAGCTATTCCCTGTTGCTAAGCTTGGTTATGAAGGATTGGTAGAGTTGACTGAACAACTGATTCAGAATGGGAAAATTTACCCCCTTTTATATTTGGTATGAAAGTCTTAATTTTTTCAAGTGATGTTGTTATTCAGTTGCATGAGCTGAACAGCCTGGATAAATGGTATATATCCCTTTGGCACTATATGAAGGATTCATTTTTTTTAGCATTTGCTATTTATACTGTGTGTCTGGTCATCTAAGTCATATACTTCCTGTTTTTAACTGAATGACAAACTTTTCAAGCAGGAGGATAGATGCCAAATGATACATAAGTACTCATAACCACAAAAATCTTCACCTGAACATTTCTGAAATGTTCATTAGGAGAGAAATATGGCAGAATAAAACAGAATCTGGATAAATATGCGCAGGCACCATTTTTTGGTGTTTTGCCAGGCCTAAGATTAGAGACTTAAAACATAAATAGGTGAAATAAGGAACTCTAACATTTTTGTAAATGGTTTTAGTTTACAATGAATTGCATGTCATGAATTAGAGAGTGCTATACAGTGGGAATGAGGCTTTATGACGTTCATATGGAAGATTTACATTACTAACTTAATTTACTTTCCAGAAAAGTGATCCTCACAAACTTTAAAGATGTTATGCCAGGTGTCAAACATTCTCTAGCCACATCAGAGCAGTGAGAACAGAAACCTTCCCATTAATTACTCAGCTTAGCCTGTGACTGCATTTTATTGTTTCCTGGCAATCCCGCTTCAGGTCCTTGAGCCTTCTCCATCCAGAATGAGTGGGAGAGAAGTGGTGGTAACAGATCTGACTATTGGTTGAGAGCAACATACAGCTCTCTCTTCCCAGAGAAAAGATTTCTACAGCAGTACGTGACGGTAGTGGCAGCAGGGAAGTGCATCTTGGAGTGCAGGGAGATTAAATTATTATTCCTTGGCCTTATAAGAAGAAGCCTTTGGGCTCAGCTGTGCTATAGTCCCTCAGCATTTCAAGAACGGGGCTGGCAAACAGCTGCCTTCCCCCAAAGGCCTCAGCAGGATGCAGGAGAGGGGCTCACAAGGGGAAGCGGCCGCGGCCTCTGGCTCCCAGTACCACGGACAGAGCCGTCGGGAAGGGGTTTCTGCTTGGCGGAACTCCACCAGATCCGTCATCAACGTGAACTTGTCTCTTCTTCATTACACAGAGCAATCAGGCTATCTTTTTGCACCCGCTAACGTGTTGACTGGCACTCTCAACAGTGGCTATCGTGGCCACTGTGGCTTGGAGGGAAAATAATGGAGAAAAATGTAGAAGATGATAAACTCCAAAAGCTTTCTTCTGATTATGAGAGGTGCTGAGATCATATACCACTGACATCAACAGAAGTTTGCATGTAGTTCAATATCCATCCGATTTCAACACTCAGTTTTGTGATTAATGCATTCTGGTATGAGTCACAAGACTAACTCCTTTGCACAATGCTTTGAAAATTATACTTAGGATTGGGGGGAGGTGAAAATTATACTTAGGATTGGGAGGATTGGCTGGACTTCACCATATCATCATCCTTTTATGAGGGAACACTCCACTGGTCTCAAATCATGTCTCACTCCACAGATCTGCATTCCCAACATTTCTTTCTTTTCTAGATACTTACACAAATCATACAGCTGTAGCATCAGCTTACTGCAAGACTTTCGATATATTTTGTCTCATAAAATCCTTGTAGATTACTAGTGCTAGCATTCCAATTTTGCAGGGCTAGTAACTAAGGCTTGGAGATGTTCAGCAACTTGCCTAATGACTATAGAAGAAATTAATAAGTAGAAATCTGAAAATCAGACTTTAGAATTCCAAGTCAGTGACTTAACTATTGGAATAGTCATGCTGTTCACTTCAGGATTAAAGACCTTCAAGATGCTTTTCCTTACGCCCTCCCATGTCACTAAATCGGATCTTGCAGCTTTGTTATTTCTCATTAGATTTTGTCCTGTGCTTTTACTTTCAAAATATTTTGGTTTTAATACTTTTTTCCCTTCCAGCCACTTCCACTATTCCTATCGATCTCCCACCCCCCGCCCCATTTTCCCATTTCTTTTACTCACCTCTCTCTTTCCCAGTTCTTAGCTTCCACCAGGTTCTCCCTTCTCTCTCCTCCTAGGCCCTTTCAATCTTTGCTTTAATTTCCCTTTTTTTTTTTTCTCTAATATCCTCTGCTACAATTATCAGAAGAATTGAAAATGCTCAGAGAAGTAATTTTTGATGCTCAGGTGCATACTAAGCTCTCAAGTTCTGGAAGTCAAAAGGAGGGTAAAGAAATTGTAAGTTTTGGGTAAATGTCCCTTTGTATCCTGTAACATACATGTATATTTGGGGGGTGAAATTCATGATAGACAGCATGTGGCTTTGGAACTCAGTTACCTGAAACTGCCTTTCCTTCTGTGTTCACTTATTGCAACTGAGATCAGCAGAGGCTGCTGTGCTAGAAGTCCCAAGAGTCAGGAAAACCCCATGCAGGATTTTTAAACTTTTGACCCTACTTTCTCCTTTTGTTTCATTAAATTGCTTAAAATTCCATGCATTGTGCAAAACTTGAGTCTAGTTTCTCTGTGGGCAGTACAGGCTATAATTTGTTATGGCAACATTTTCTGGGGATCTTATGGAGAGATGCACACTCCTTCCTGTTGCATTGTGTCTTTCTGATTTCCATTCTGGATGCTCAGAGAGCACTGGACATCTGTCAAGTCTTTCATAAACCTGAACTCCTTGCCTAAATCAAGATTCACTTTCACAGACCAGTTAGGAGTGTGGCTGTTCCCCAGCCCCCTACCTCCTTTCCTCTTTTCTCTGCCAGTATGTTCTACTGCTCCATTCAGTCTTCAAGAGGTCTCAAGATGGTGTGTTTTGCCCTCAGCTCTACTGCCTTGTGCTCGGTGGCACAGACTGTCACATGCAGCTCAGACCCTGTAATTGAGTAATCCTGTCTGCCAGCAGCATCAGTACACTGAGAACATCTCAGTCAGGTGTCATAAAAAGTAAGGTGTATCTGGCAGCCATAAACTTCATTACATCCCTCGCAAAGACCTTATACAAAATGATGCTCCCTTGGTCCAAGAACCTTGTCTTTCCCTATTTCTTTACAACTTCAAGTACAGTCCTGGAACCAGATGGATAGCAAGTGAGAAGTAGGCTGAAGTCTCTTTTCCTGATGGAGACAAACAGTGAATGGTAGCTACTTTCACTATCATGCTCACTGTGCTTTGGCATTTGGAGACATCCTTAAGCACGGATTTCTTGGCTTCTATTGTTTGCATGTTCTGCCCCAATGCTATTTCATTGTACATTTTAATGAGTGAATTTATATAGCTTGCTGCACGAAAATTTCAGTTACAGTATAAAAAACTCCCTAATACTGATTTTTGGATCAGATAGTTCCTGCATGTATTTTTAATCCACCATTGGTTATTGAGTAACTTTTCTCCTTTTTTTTTTTTTTCTGGGACAAAAACTTAATGTGAGTCTGCCCTCAGTACTACTACCTTTTTTTCCTCCCCTATATCCCAGACTACAGCATAGACCCCTCAAACCCAGTGAGACAAGATAAGCCTTTTCTGCCTGGCAGCATTTCAGAGACATTAAGTGTAAGAGAGAAGGTAAGTAATTCACCATGCCTCCCCATTTCTGTAATGGGGGAGGACATCTTGATACATTTACAATACTCCTCTGGGGATATTTCATCAGTTATACCTAAGTCTAATGGACAATAATTGATTTGAACTTTCTACTTAGCACAGAGCTGTAAACAGCTTCACTCCAGGTTGCAGCAGTGAACTGGTGTTTTGTAAAATTGAGAGAGATTTGGAAAACTTCTGCATTGGTCTATTCAGTAAGCTAACAGCTGAATGATCCAGGGGTAAACTAACTTTTATTTTTAATTTTAATAACAGAGAGAGCAATTATTAACCTAGATGATACATTTTTTCATTCATCTTCCATTTTTGTCAGGGATTGGCACTTCAGCTATTTCATTTACTTTCAGTCGAGATTTGTCAAATCAGGATACAGTTTGAGAAGGTATTTTTATTGCTCTATTTAATGTCAGATGCTTATTTTTGTAGTTCTCAGAGCAAAAAGTCCAGAGAACTCTTTGTCCTGCTGTAGTCATTAGATAATATTTGCTAATGTCTAAAGTCTATCAAAAAATAGCATCCAAGGCTCTTGGGGTACTCGCCCCACCATCAAATTTTCTATTGGTTGGTACTTTAGGCTGTTTTATTCCTGGGCATGAAAGCAAAATTCCATCGTTTTTGAAAATTTGGCATATACAACATTATATCTTTGCCAAGGTTTGCAATGTGAAAATACAGAGTTCTTCGTAGCTCTGCTAGGGAGTAACTAAGCAGCCCCTGTTATCACATGCTGTATTTTTTAATGCCTGTTGCATTAGTGATTATCTAGAAAGGTTGCAACTGGGGCAAATGATCACATCAGTAATCCATATTTTAAGATCCTTATTTCCAACATACTGATCATTAGGGTGAGCTATGAAAACACTTTTGTAAGGTCTTAGCAATTCTTTAAAGATAATACCAACGCTCACAGAAAACAGATAAGCAAAGTAGCTATGCTTTATGTTAATACTAGGGTTAGAAATCAGGCAAACAGAAGCAAGAAAAGCCAAAATGATGACCTTCCCAGTTCAGTCTTTTGTTCCACGGAACAGCAGATGTCATTCTGCAAGACTCTGTTTCTTCACTGTTTTGTTGCATTGAGGACGGAGAGAATGGTCTTTTTTTTTTTTGGATCATAATCTTGGACTGTGCTGGAGAAAGTCACTGGCCTTGAAAGCTTTGCTACAGGGCCGCAAAAGTGTCTCTAACACGGGCAGGTCAGAAGACGTCAGGTTTCAAAATCAAGCAGCTCTTGCTGCCACCACTGTCTGACAATTTGAATGGGATCCCAACCTATTTTCAGTTGATATGAACCTGAGAGCCTAATTCTCACAGGACTTTCTTATTCTGGTAGTCTCACTGACATTTATGACACTGTCCCTCTGAGCAGGATCAGGCCTTTTGTTTCCAATTTTTCTAGTTTGCAACATATGACTGAAGATGTACTGAACCAAAATGGCAAAAGGTTAGATGGCCACCAGACTAATGTAACTTGTGCCTTCAGAAAGCTGAGAACCACAGTATTGGGTATGCAGCTTCTCTAGCTCTGGTATTTCAAGAGAGAAAAGCTGTTAATTTCTTGATGGTCCCTTGTTCAAGCAGAGTTTTGGCATTCATCCAGCACCAGTTTAAGGACTTAGTAGCAAATACTAGGTGCAAGTCTAAATTTTACACTCTGGTTTGTACCGGTGCTACAAACATGGCAATAGGGAAACTGGACTACTGCCATTAACAGGCTGTGTTCTCTTCTGCTGTTTGTAAATAACTGATTAAATTGTGTATTTCCATATTATGAGGGTCAGGTGAACCAAAGTTGACTGCCAATATGTTTGTGCTTATTACTTTGGTGCTTTTGTTCTCTTATAGTTTTTTTTATAGTTCAGTTTAATTTGATTTTATAACAAGAGGCACAGCTGTATTTTAAGTGTTTTCTAATGAGTTACTCTAAGGGACACATTTCTTGACCCAATACCTCAATTTAGCATCTTTCTTGAAACAAATTTGCAACTTGGGAATGGCAGAAGATGAAGAGAGAGAGGTGCTAGCACAAAGGATTTCATCTGAACACTTCACATTCCAGCACATTTCAGGGAGAAACTGCTAAAAGGAACTGGCTCTTCTGATACAGTCCTTATCGTGAAACCACAAAGACAGGCTGGACTGAATTATTAACTTCTGTAGTGATAACATTTGCCCCATCTCTTCTATCCTCATGGATATTCTAGGAAATGGATCCTGGATGCTATATGCAATGCTAGCTGCCAATTGCTGCTTCACAGACCAGCACCTAGCTGGTAGCAAGAAGCAGCAGAACCTCCTGGCATGCGGTGCTTTGAAAGGTACCCTTCTGCAGAGATGACAGCCGGGACCAGAGGGATGGCTTGTTTGGGACAGGAGGCATTAGGCCTTGAAGCATTTAGGCATAGACAGATTCTTCGAAGCAGGTGGAAAGAGCCAGTGAAGACTAATCAGCCTACAAAAAATTGCTTACTGTTTTAACTGTAGTGGTAAACAGTTTGCAAACTACTGAGGCAAGGTTTGCTAAATTCACTTGTAAGATGACCGCTTGGTCTTTCAAAGTAATAGAGCAAACTTTGAATCTCCCTGTTTCTCCAGCTAATTTTAAGAAGAGATGGCACTTTTGTTTTTTTGGCTAGGAGCACCAATACCTTCTTCTCAGTTCCCTGGAATGCTCTAGGGTTCATATGCAACATGATCCTAGATGATATGTCACTACTGATGCTTTTTTCTTTTTCCATACACCCTCTGTGAAAATGGTCTAAAGAGGATCTTACTCAGCTGAAAATCATAAAGGGCTCCTCCAATACATACAACGATGACAAAAAAAAAATAAATTCTTTACAATGTTGCAGTATTCCTATCCTTAAATCTTTCCTCTGTTCTTTCATAGTGGCCCTCTCCATTCCCCAACCTCAGACTCTGAAGCTCAAGTATGGAAGCTGTGTCTTTCTATGAGTTTGCTCTTTGCTTTTCCAACCACCATTGCATCCTTTTTTTCTGCAACTTTTGTCAGATTTATAAGCCTTTCGTATAGCTCTGCTTGGCCTAGACTTGTGCTTAGCGTAAAGTGTTTTTTTGGTTGAGCAATCTGTTACACCTTTGCCCATTTAGGCACACTCACCTTCCTGCTTCCCTTCTTGCGCTTTGCAATACCCTGTCTCCATGATTTCTCTGGTATGCTTAAGAAGCTGTTGTGAACCTTTCAGTTTTGTCACCTGAATTTTACAGTCTTCCTTAAATTATCTTTTTTCCCCCCTTTCTTTTCTTTAAGCTAAAATGAAATAGGCCACCTGTTCTGGTATTCAGCAGCATCAGAACTGTTTCTGAAGCAATTCCTAAAGACTACAGTTTGGCCTTATCCAAAGAGCAGTTCTTTAAAGACATGCTGTAAATGAAAACGCTCTCTATAATAAATGCTATTTGCAACACACCAGAACCACTTGACTTTTTCCTTCTAGCCATTCACTAATGAAAATATTAATATTTCTAATTTACCAAAATAAATAAATATAGGTGCAACTGCTAGTTTCTGGCAATATTCTCATTCTTACTAAATGATATTAAAAGAATGTACTGAAATGCAGAGTGATGAATTTGTTTTCATGAAAACAGGGTGGAAGACCTGGGTCTAGTAAGACAAGATGCCAATCTTCATACACAACATCCTTGAAAATCTATCTCTTCCCATTCCATTTAAGAAATAAATTCTGCATTGAGCTGGCTTAACCCAAGGTGCTATAAATGTTGGAATTCAAACTAGATGATTACATTTTCAAATAATTCTTAGATACAAAACAATCTTACATATGGTTCCTAATCAGGGACTCCAATATAATATTGCTAAAGGAAGGTATAATTTTTATTGCTCACCTCTCCAAAACTTTCCCCAAGTGGCAGCCCACACATCTGATCCTCGTATTTTTCACTTGTGATTCTGGATACATTCAACAATTGCCTGGGAAATATTGCAAGGTCCCTTTACACAGGGCGAACTGGGTAAAGACTCAAAATAAGTGGTGCCAATCCTTTATCCATCTGGTTTATGACTGTTCCAGATGGAAGGAAGCTATTAGAACACCACTCTTAACTCCCAGCAAAGGCAGAATATAGTCTCCAAATTAATGATTTACCATATGAGCGACCTAAGCTTCATCAGAAGGCCAAGAAAGTACTTGGCCCACTTGAAAATGTTCGGATCCGTCTCAAAATGGAAAAGACCAAATTAACAGTTCCTGAAGTCTAATAGTGAGAGGAGCTAGGACAGCTTGACAATGCCTGACAGAATCAGGACGAAAGTCATCCCTTCCACTCTTACACAAGTTAGAAGTACAGGTCTTCTGCCCACAACATATTTTAGGACAACAGTGCTCTCCTGCAGCAGAATTTCCACTCCAGTAATGCAGCTGCAGCCATTGACATCCAGCTTTCCTTAAAACTAGGAAAGCTACCAAAATGAGTTACTTTCATTTCTTCAAAACTATTTAAACATCGAACCGTAGTGATGTACAACTAGTGCGGACAACTGGTGCAATCAAGAAGTGAGGGAGGCAATAGCTGGCGGGGTGACCAATGGGCCCCCAAGGTGCTGGGGAAGCTGAATGACAGGGTAGGGCTCAGCACACAAAGGGCCAGATGAACCGGAGGAACCCAAAGCTTCGAGTGACACCTAAAGGCAGCTGCAATAATAGAGACCTTTAAAGAGGTCTTTCAAAGAGGAATGTGGAACGGGGATAGCAGGGGGACAGGAAAGGCATCGCTGAGGATTTTTCTGTTCGTTAAGGGAAGTAAAATACAGCCCTCGCTCATTATGGAGGCAGGCAGCCTCGCCAAGCTGATACATCTCATCAGCCTATTAATAAAGCTCTGCTCGAATCTGGTTTCACAAGGCAACCCATCGGAGTCTGTGCTTCCAACGTGTGGCACAGACACAGGGCTATGGAAAATCTCACCCTCCGGAGAGACCTGAGTGAGGCAGTCTTTTTCATTAATACCAAATCTGCACAATGAATCAACAACAGATTCAATAAGGCTAGGAAGAGCAAAAATAGAGCTTCTGACCAAATAAAAGACATGTAATGAGATCAGAGTGAATTTAATGGGAACCTCTATTCCACTGAATAGACAAGGTCCCAGACATCCTCCTTCCTGGGTCTCAGGAGCTAAGCCAATAGACTTCGAGTTGCATCATTCAGTTCAAAATCAGACGAACTGTAATTGAAATAAAAGTCTTATTTTTGGCTTGTTGATCAAAATGGAGCTCAGATATGCCTGAGGGCATGATTTTCATCAGGACCTCAATGCAATCCTTGATTTCCCAAGCACTGCACCTGCAATGAATCATGGGCTCAACTAGTAGCATATTAATACCCAGTTACCTGGTGTGCAGGTGGAAATAGAAAATGCAATATTTAAACACTTTAAAAGCACCTGCCATTTGTAATGAACACAGTTCTTTCCAAGCACAAAATTGCATCTTAAGACACATATGCCGCTGTTGAAAATCATGCACGATGATTTTGAAATAGTATATTCACATTTGTGCCTACATCCTGAGAGCCTTTCATTTCCCCTCCCTCCAATAATTAGTCTAAAAGACCCTCTTCCTCACTAAGGAAGTTAGTAAAGTAGAATCTCCTTATTGTGATCATAGCAGATCCATTAACCTTGTGGGAGAGTATCACAAAGCACACATCAACCTAAAGCCAAGCAGTGATTCTACACTGTAACTTGTAGTCAAAGGTCACTAGTTAAATCCACTAAAAGCAGCATGTGGTCCCTCTTTTAATATGTAATACAGCAGGTGATGGAGAACTGAGAGAAATGAGAAATCTTGTTCTCATGGGTGAACGGGCAGCCTGTCATGTGTCCAATTTTCCCCACACATGAGTAGGTAATAAATACAAATTAGCATCCATTGTCCTAATGTCTTGAAGCTTGGCCTCTAACTTAGTGTCACACACAGATTCAGCAAATCCTGTGGGATACTCTGGTACCTAGACAGAAGAGAAGATAATTTGGGGGTTTGGTGATCTGAGGCAGACAAATGAAAGAAAGAAATGGCTTCTTCGTTTCACTTGTTTCCTGCAGAAGAAAGCATCTGCATCAAAATGAGTTTAAACATAAGGGAATACATTTTCAATGTGTTGCACAGGGATTTAGCCACATGACTCCCATTGATGTTTATGTGAAATGAGTGGCTAAGTCCCCATGTAATAGGTTGAAATTTTAGCCCAAGGAGACTGACTGTGGAGGAACTCATCAAGGTCTTTGCTTACAAAAACTGTGAACATATCAACCATTCTCAAATACCATCTCTCTTTACTGGTATATAATCAAGTGGACGCTGTGAAAGGGACCAGTGAAATTACCACTATTAAAAGGTTACTGAAAACCTTTAAATTGCTCTAGTAGTAAGTGCATGAACATGATCTGTGGGTGAAAGGGCATGTCAGAGGCTGACTTTTCTGTTGGTTGTGTCACTTTTTACAAGCTGACGCTCTCCTGGAGGACAGAAATAAGGGGTTATTGAAAGATTCCATGCTTCAGACTTCAGCAACAAACGGTTTCTAGCAGCCTGGACATCCTGCTATAAAATGCATCACAAAGAGCTTCTAACCATAGTTAGTCTCAGTAGGTTGCAAGAAAAGAAGGAAGATACTAAATCCCTTGGCTTTTCTCCTGCCTTAAGGAGGATGGAGATAAGCGTCAGATTAAAGTGAGAGAATCTCTTCTGTTTTCCAATTACACAGATACAGGCCTACCACAAGCCAAAAAATTTTCAGTAGCCAAAATTTATGACCAAATCAGCTATATGAATATCGGATTAGAGGTGTAACCAGGAAATACTAGTCTAATTCTTTCCTCGACCACATGACAGTTACTTCTCAGGGTAAATTAGCAAAGGACTAGCCTATTCCTGACTAAAACGCATAGTCGGGGTAACAGTGTTTCTGTGAGATGTGCATCCCTTCTGCAGCGATGCCAATGGAATTCTGCAGCCATTTCCCCTTCTCTCCCCCCAGCAAAGAGGGTGTTACGGACCTAGTATGGACAAAATGGAAATGTTTTAACATGGCAGATCATTAGATTATATTCTATCATCCTAGTGCAGGTTTAAAGGAAGTCTAGTTCAAGTGCAATGATAATAGAAAGCAGGTTCTTTACAGATGTGCAGCCAGCAAAAAAGATTGTTGTATTTATGTAATTTTTTGGATACAGCTGCTGAAAAAACCCTTCCTGTAGAGATTAGTATTCATGATTATTATATAGACTTGAGAAACCTCTGAAGGTTTTGATCGCAGAAAAATATTTTTGATGATTATAAACCATCAGCCAGTGGCACTCCATGAAGTTAGAGCAATGCACACCTATTTTTCTTTGGCTATTACACTACAATTTCAAAAGATAAACCACAGTCCTCTGTGTGTTTCAACTCTGAAATACTGTATATGCGAAAACTAATCTGGCAGACTCTTCTGAAATCGCAGGCTTCTGGGATGAGCAAATGGGTACAGTTTTCTTTTAACTGTTTTTTGAACCCCATGTGTTGAGAGAAAACAACAGAATGGAAATTGCTCATCAAAATGTTAACTTGTGGCATGGCAGAGCCCCAAAGCAGGTGTGTGGCATGCCGTTCCCTTCGCTGACGTGCTTACCACATGGCTCCCCGTTCTGCCACCTCCATCCCTTCCTTTTGGAATTCCTCCTCCTGCAAACACCAAAATGTGGCGTGACACCAAGCCTAGCACAGAAGCAACATGACCTTTCAGAAAGCAGGCAGTTTGAGAAAACCTTCATTTAGGATAATCCGTCATAGAATAATCCTTTGGATTATCTGTAGCGAAGATGGTTCTTCCAGCCCAAACATAACAGTGTTTCAGCTAATACTTTTGCTATTAGGAGCGTATCTTGTCAGAAAAATAATATGATCTTGCTAATTCAAGCTAACAGCTAGGATGCTGACCTATCACAAATAAATGAATTTTTCAAATTAACAAACACTTGAACAGACAATACAAAATATAAATAAATAAAGGATAAAGCATCACAGAGCATACTTTGTTCATTTATTTTGACAACTGCTTAGGTTTAATTTGTGAAAATACTTTACAGTGTACAAGTAAATGTGCTGTGATGAACTTTCTAAAAATAATGAAGGCTTCATCATCTTTGAATGAATGTCTATCTCTGTAGCTTGTAGCTGGAACTGAAAGCTACTAATAGAGAAATTACCCTATAAGGGTGAATGAGATTCTCAGAGAAAATATTGGAGAAAAAATGTCATTTTGGACTTGTTCTTTATTCTTTGCAACAATCTGAATACTTGTACATCACAGGCTGCAAGAAGTCAATAACTGTCCTATGTCTCCTGGATCCTCCAGCCCTCTGCTAAACCTCTGTGAAGGATCGCTCAGATTTCCCCAAAACATCTAATTGACAAACACAATATTGTGTCCTGGTCTCCAGTACCCACTCCCATTTGGCTTGTGTAGGGTCTTCCCATACTTTCACAGGGGTCTCAATCTGATATGCCAAATTTCAGACATCTGCTCACAACCAGGTTTCAGATAAAGAGATGGTTTTGAAATAAAACTGCCCACGGGCCTAGAATAGAATTTCACTTGCTCAAAAATCCCACATTTCTAAAGATACTACCGGGAATTTTAGAATTCACTTTTGAAATATGAGCTTAAGGGTATAAAATGCTCATCTTCACCACACTTTCTTCCCCTCTTTAAATGCAAGAAAATGTTGTAATTTTTAAGGCATAAAGACAAATGTTGCTCCACAAACTAGAGAGCAAACTCTTCTTCCAGCCGCATCTTTGTCTTTTTCTCCTACAAAATACAATGAAAGGATAGGATACCTTATTAATGTTATTTGAAGAGAAGCTATCAAGCCTGTGCTGTATAGGTATTTGTCTCAGGACTTAATCTATCACTCCCCGGGCAAAGCGCTGAACTAACAGTTCACCAGTTTTGTTATTGCATTTGTTCCGCGTGGCCCTGAGGTGCCAGAGATCACCCTGCCATTCTCTTAGAGAAGAGCGCATGAAAGTCCTAATGTAGGACTCAAGTTTCCCCATGGGTTTACATTTCCTTTTCCCAGCTAGATACAATAATCACCTGAAATGGGGAACTTTTGAGGTTTCAGAACAGAAGGAAACCTCCCTGTGAAAAGTTAATGGCACAAAGGAAATTTTAAAAAAATCCTGATAATGCCAAGGGAGTTGTCAGGCTGCAGGAAAGTCTGTGAGCTACAGCAGCACTTCTTCAGTGGCCCTGGGATATTTGCTGAATTCAAGTTTTCTCTTAGAAATGGCAGTATGAACAACTACTGTTTTGTGTGGCAAAGAAGAGTTACCATGCCAGAGCACACATGCGTGGCACTCTTTCCAAATCTTCAAGGAAAAAAAAAGACTGCAGCAAAAACCCTCACAGATTCTGTTCTTAAAGAAATGTGAACTCTCAACTATTTTGGCTGCTGGGTTCCAGCAGCTGCTGTTTATTCCTTTCACCCACAAAAAGAAAGCTGAAGAACAAAAGGCTGAGGACAGAGTATTGCGAGTGAGCTGGCGTGAGTCAAAGAATTACACTGGACGTAAATAGACTGGAGATGAAGAGGGTAGTTGGTAGTACACATTATGCTGATGGCACATGTATTTACCACACTAGAGGGCTGACTGAACAGGCAACAGTCAGGGGAAGCATCTATTGATTGGACTGGACTGGAAAAAGGTGGAGGTCTTGACCAAAATGGTTGCACAAAGCATTCCTAGTAAAATGCAATGCAGCAGAAACCGTCATTATCATATTTATTACAGAGTTAGTGTAGTTTACTACTCAGGTGTGACATAGTATTCAGAGGTGCAAAAGGGGCAGCTCTTGCTACGTAGACAGCATTGATGGGATTTTCAGGCTTGCCATTTTCCTGTGGCCAGAGAGGTAAATAATTCACAGACCTAGGTTAATTTCAGCCACGGGCTGGCAAATGAAGAACCAAGTCATAGCTCTGCAGATACTCAGTTGCTCCACTGGCAGTCTCAGTCTTTCCTTTCTTCTCAGGATGGAAATTATTATCATAGCTCTGAGCTCTGACTTCATTCTTGGTGGGTGAATCTGTGTCCAAATGTCTCTTTGCTGTCTGCTTAGACTAGGTGGGGGGATATTCCCCTAGAGAATCATGCTGTTTGAGGACAATAAACAGCTCTAACAATTCATTATTTTTCTTTAACCCCCATCTCCTCATTATCATTTTGCAGTGGTAAATACAAAGTGCAGATAAGCAGTGAAAACAGAAGACATGAAGTACCCATGACAAAATACAGAAGCATTGAAGTGACACTCCCTGCCTTCTTTACCTGCAGCTGAAATTAACTGACATGCTAGAAATCATAAAGCTGAAAAGTGAAAGTACTTTCAGCAGAGAGTGATTTGATCCTTTTTAAAGATTATTCATAGCCTACACTGCACTGGAGAACCTAGGTCCCCAGGAGTTGTTGGGATACATGCTGCGTAGCTTTCGAGATGGATACCAACCTCATACTACCAGCTGAGCTGCATAGAGTCGTCTGATGCCCTGCGGTCTAACAGCATGAGTTCTCAGGGTATGCAATGTGGACCAAACCATCCCTAAGTCTGGTGGGCATGACCTTGCCTGTGCAAAGCTCACTCATGACTCATCATGATTGAAGCAAAGCTCAAGAATCTTTTCTTTCCTATAACTGTTTTAACAAGAGACGTGTCCTTAGAGGAAATGCTGGGGTGAAAATGTCTGAGTATTATTTGGTATTTTCCTGAAATTTTCCAGTGCTGCTCTTATTCAGGATTAAATTCTACTTTATTTTGTTGTACCAACAAACAAACAGCAAATCCAACCCCAAAGCATTTAGTCTAAATCCACTGGAGTTTTATTGCACTACTGCTTAAGTGGGAACAGACCTCAAATGCTACTTCTCCTTTTCTGAAAGCAGAAGACCTTAGCACTTGAGCTCAGAAGCTTGACCATTAATTGTTTGTATTGCAGAGCCTATGACATACTTAAGTAGCTGAGCACAACAATAAACACAATAGTCAGTTCATTAAATCATTCTTTGTTAAGACTTTCCAAAGCTTTGGGCTTAAGCCTCTTAAAATTGAAATCATTATGCTATTTTTTTAAACAAATGAGCAAACATAACTCACACAAAAAGGGGAAAGCACAACAGAGTCTTTGATGTATGCATCATCACTGTGATGCCTCACTGAGATTAAACTATATGTCTAACACCGCTAAGAGGTTTCAGCGGCACTTTCACGGAGAAGCTGAAATCAGGAAGGGCTATAAAGTGCTGCTGTAGCTGTCACCTCTCCTGCAACAGCTTTCCTTGGCCTGTCACATCACGAGAGAGGCTATCAATAAACTTTGTAGAGTGGTGTTTGTGGTCCCTCTTGTGTCTGTAAGATCCTGTCAAAACCTTAACTTGTTGACGTACCCCGCCAGGCTCTGAGGATGACTGGAGATGACAAAAGGTGGAAGTCGGAATGGAGGTTTGCTGCTTTGGGCGAGTTTGTTCTTTTAACACAATGTGTTAATATTCCAACTTGGAAAAATGAGGACAAACGATTCACAGTCTTGCAGGTATTAGGCAGGTATTTTACACAAGATCCTATTTAGATAAGGATAAAATACCTTAATAAAATGCTACTGTGATGAGCACACTGAATTATGCTCCCTTTTAAATAAAATCACAGTCCTCACCCTTTCTTTGCCACACAGCTCTGGCTGCCTGCAGGTTGTTTCTCCTCTCCGTGCCAACATTGCAGCCACACTGCAGAAGAACTCTCTTTCTCCCTAAAACGATCCTGCACCTTTTCTCAGAGCATGTGTTATGGGCAGAATCTCTGCCTTTCCCTTCCTGTAAATACCTTTAGTGTGCGAATTCACACACTATTAGCGTGAGATCATGTTCTAAGGAAAGCAGGAGAGATATGCAGAGCTAAGCAAAAGACTTAAAAGAAGAAATTGCCCTCTTTTTTCCCCCACTGTTGCTACTATCTGTTTTTTCCCCTCCCTCAGCTGTGTTAGTTATGATGTTTGGTGTTACAGCCATGTCCGACTAAAAGCCAGCTTCAGGGGGTGCCGAGTGCTCCCTGTTCCTGGTGGGGGTTAATGAAAGCTGCCAGTGCTCAGTCTCCTTTCTGGAGCTGTCCCCTAGACTATAAGCAGTTCAGGGCTGGGACCTGTTGCTTATGGGCTTGTGAAGTGATATGTTCCTCTTCGGGAATAACATACAAACAAGAACGGGTACGTTCAGCATCCTATTCTATCAGATCATGAAATCGCTTTTTTGCAATTTTTAC
The DNA here is from genome assembly GCF_964289735.1 of Phaethon aethereus. Lineage (NCBI taxonomy): Eukaryota > Metazoa > Chordata > Aves > Phaethontiformes > Phaethontidae > Phaethon > Phaethon aethereus. The sequence continues at coordinate 93,605,246 of NC_138575.1, read as the reverse complement.
CATTTCTTACAATTGCTGCCACCATGAATTTTAAGACAAAGCTCACACTGATATGGAAGCTACAGAACCGTGGCTCAGCAGAGGACTCCTGCTCTGTGGCATACCAGCCTCTGAGGCAGGTCTTCCTGAGAGTAGGAGCGTGAAAACAAAAAGGTGGTGGGGGGAGAAGGAGGCAAAGCCCGATTTCCTTTTCCCCACATAAAGTACCTCAGCCTGAGCAGAGGGTTTGCAAACTACCTGCCTAGGACAGTTGTGGCCTTAGATCTAAGACTAGGCTTGCCTTTCTGTGCAGACCCAAAGCACATATAGCTTTAAAAAAATGCGTAAATGAATTGAGAGTTAAAAACTACTAGAGAATACTCCCTGGGATTATCTGTACTATCAAGACAGGAAAACTTTGCAGATGCTACTGTCTCTCTAGAGGAATAAATGCTTGTATTTTAATATTCTCAGCAGCTGGTTCCTGTTGAATGCCATCAGGATGATTCAGCCACCCACCAGGAACACCAGTAGCAAGTGCACACACAGAAATCTGCAAAACTTTCTGCTCTCGATGCCAATGCTGTTACTTTGGCAGAGTCTGATCTGTATTAACTATTCTTCATTTACTACCAGTTGCAAGTTTAACTTAACCCTGGGATGGTGAAAGAAAACAACTAGCCCATGGTGCTGCCCTAATCAATCCAACTCTGCCTCCTATCAGTAGTGCTTCCCACAATCCACATCCTTAGCAGCTTACTCTGCGGTTACCTCATTCACCTTTAGCCTCACCACAAGTAACATATCTCTCCTGTGAGCTCATCTCATCAAAGTTATGGTTCAGGCAGTCTGATGTCCTTCCACCTACAGTGGCCAACATCAGATAGAAGCGACATCACCTTATAACGTACTTGGTTTCTACATGAGACTTAAGTGTGATAGATTACTTCCTCACCCTAGCTGATGATCAATTTATGTCTAAAAATATGAGGTCTGCTATCTCTCCCCATTTTGTAAAGAACCAACCTCAGTGACGTTCTGTCTGTGGTCTGCGGATCACTTCCAGGTGTTTTATGGAGGCGCAACTGTCTAGAAGCAATAACGAAGCATTTACTTCTCAAGTGGCAATGCTTCGTGACAATTGTTGACCAAGTCAAATCACTCAAGGTTTCCTCTAATCCGACTGGGCCAAATTTCTGCCTTTCTTTTGTCTGGCATTTCTTGGAAGTAGACTAAATGGTGATGCCAATCTGCAGAACACCACCTGGAGAGGACAGAAACTACAGAAGACAGAACAAAACAGCATAGTCACTCAGAGAGATCGGGGGACCTGTGACTATAGATCCTATAGTAGGGAAAGAGTCTTTCAATCCTAACTCATGTGATAACTGACAACCAGAGAGTGAAAATAAACAGCTCAAATGCAAAATGGTGGGAATGTAACAAAGCAGCTGCACCCATCTGGTCAATAATGCCCACTTAAGTTTTCTTCCTTAATACTACTGCCATTTCATTTGGCTCAATACAAAGGGTGCTACAGGTGGGCAGCGATGTAGTATCAACATTATTCTAAAATTATGGGTTTTAATTCCATCATCACAGAGCACCCTAAATTCAATATTTTGAAAAAAACGCATGCCCTCAACATGGAGATAAATGTTAGCTCAGACCAAGCCAGCAGTGTTGGCCTTTCAACAGAAACAACCCTAAATATTGGTGCCATACATAACGGTAACTCCTCAAGTAATCTCTCAAATGAACGAAAGAAATTTAGATTTATTACTTGTGCCAAGTTGTCCTAATGTGGAAAACAAACCAAAATAGAGAAGTTGAAGATTGTGCATTGAATAAGTGACAGAAACATTATGAACACAAGTGCTCTCCTGTCAGATCCCTGATGTACCCATATAGCTTGTGACACCTACTGCTGACTGCAACGATATTCATCCTGATTAGAAGTGATGCTATCATATTCCTTACTTGCTTCGTAAGGAATATCTTCAAGAAGCTGTGTCATTTCCAGAATCCAGAGTGGTCCCTACCATGATCTCACCTTAAATCAACAAAGATGTGGAGCCGCCACTTGCTTATTCTAATGAGTGAAACAGTTAAGTGCCATTCAGAGTCAGCCAGGAGTCTGCATGAATATGGAAAAGAGAGGCAGAAGGGCAGCAGAAAGTGAGGGAATAATCTTTTATACTGAATTAAAAATGAAAAAAAAAAAAAGAAAATTTTAACTGCTATTTCAGCTCATGTAAAAAAGAAGAATTAAAATTCACAAAAATTAAAACACTGAAAAACAGGGAGTAATGTTTAATTAAACAATAAAAACAGTGTTTTGGGTTTTCTTCTGCCTTGAAAAAAGAATGAGAGGAATGGGAAAGAGAACATTTTAATTTCTTTTTCTTTTCTTTTTTGCAATCAGTAATGAGGTTTCTTTGACCAATTCTTCCAGTAAGCTATCTCATTGGATGTGATGTGGCAACAAGGATCTGTTACCCATTGTGGTTTCAGGGCTGAGAATGGATTGGATTGTCTTCTCTGTTATTTTAGCCCCAAAGTATATTTTAAATAGCCTTAAAGAGAATGAAAATTCTTCTAATACCAGCAACAGGCAGAAATGGCTTTAGAAATTACTTTCATGTTTCCAACAGTTTTTGCTTTTCTCTCCTTCCGAGTAATTTTTTTTTTCTTTGCTTGCACAAATGCAAGGGGATAGCCTTTTTTGAAAGATGTCAGAATACGACACTCGGTGATCCATCAATCAACAAGAATATTCAGATATGTGTTTCTAGTAAACAGCGAGTGTCATGAAGTTTACTTCCACGCACTTCATTCAAATTGGAGACAAGTCAGCCATACAAAGCCACTTTGAAGGGCTGGCGTTTTTTTTTTCTTCTTTTTTCCCTGCATCTTCTTAAAAGCATGTACCTTCTTGAAAGTTAGTCTGATTGGTCCAAGCTGGCACCATTTCAGCGTTTGACCTTCAATGGCAACTCAGAAATTATCTTTTGTCTCACTATTTTCCCAGATTGGTGAGGACTAGGCATGTTTTTATTTTTTTCTTTCCCTTAGTAGAAACCAACCAGAATTTTACCTCAGCCAAAAGATTCTATCAAGATTTAAGAGGAGAACACTAATGCCTTCAAAGTGAGAAGAACTCATTACACTCAGACTCAGTGCTCTTGTAGCGTGAGTGACAAGCATTAACAGTCATCTCACAGGTAAAGGAATCCCATCTTCTCATCTGCCCCAGAGACAGGAAACCACTGGCCGGTTTTAGAGTTGTTTGGAGTAATTTGAAGCCAGGGGGTTAAGGGACCAGTCCCAGGCTGCACCATGAGCAGGCAAGCGGGTGAGGAACATGTCCAAATCGCAATGTCCCAGCCACCAGAGCAAAGAGAGGTACCACTCCAGAGAGGGCTGGAAGAGAAACAATTTGAGAAAACTAACAGTACACTTACCCTAAGAAAATTTTACCCTCGTCTTAGTTCTTTTGTTGGTAGGGAAAAAAGAAAAGCCATGTGTGTCAGAAGAGCTTTCTCTTGCCTAATTAGGCCTCCCTTTCGTTATGCCCTGAGCACTGGAGTTTTAATCCTGAGCACAGAGGGGCCTTGGGCAGAAAATTTGGCCAGTCTTTTTCACAAAGTCTGAATGTGTTCAGACCTTTCAAAACTGTATCAGCCCCTCTCTAACCTGAAGATTAAGCAGTACATTTTCAAAGCCATAATGAGCAAAGCTCACTGGCCTCCTGTGAGACGGGAAACTACCCACTGCTTGAGAAGTTGTAGTCCATACTACCCAAGGTGAATTACTGCTACTCTTTTTGTTACATTCTTAACATAACCTGGTATTTCCCCATTTGTCCTGACCTTATTGATCATTGACCCATTAACAAACAGACTACGTTTGTTTCTCTTTTCTGTCCTTTAATACACTTATGATGCTTCTCTTCTCACACTAATTTCTGTGTCTATTTTCAAGATTTTTTCTCTTATATTTCCATCTCTTTCCCTCTTTGTAACTGGATCTTCACCTTTACCTACGTATTTCTTTCATTTCTGCCTCATCTACTCAGGAAGAAAAAGAAACCCACTGTCTCTGCATACTGCTTCTCTTCTCTATTCACCCATTTCTTCTGCCACCAATAATTCCTCACATCTCACTGCAAATTCCACTACTCACCTTCCCATACCTTCAAACTGTACTCTGTGTGTCAAAAATTCACCATCAAACAGCCAGACCAGCAAAGTTTATCAATACCAAGCATGGGTAGAAGATTTCTGGCAGTAGAGGGCTCCTTATATACATCAAAGGCATAGCTGAAGTTAGTCAAATTCAGATTCAAAAGAAGTGAAATGGACTTTAAAACCTTCAGAATAGTTGACTTAAATATGTGGTCGTTCCCTTACTTAAAGACTTTAAGATTACTTGTCTTTCTGAAAGATATGTTCTAGCTCACCAGGAGGTAAGAGCTTTAAGAAATTCAGTAGGCTTTATCACATGAAGGAAGCTAGATGGGACTATCACAAGGGCCCTTCCTTCTTGACCATTTTCAGAGATGAAAAGGTACCAGCATCCAATCTGGCTCTGACTCTGCTTGGCAGTCTCATCTCTTGTTGCCACCTGCTAGTATATGTTGGATAGTTTGGGACAACTCCTTCCCTCTTCAGCTACAAGGATATTTCTCCTTATTTGCTGGGGTTACCTTTTCCCAAGCCGGTGCTTCATGGCTGCATTAAAAATGGTGATTATGGGGATCCAAACGAATGCATTCCCCTACCACCCTTCTGTACGCAGAGGTTAAAACAGAGCAACTTTTACTTTTCAAGGGCCTTTTTCATTTTACAGCTCCAGTCTCTGCCCCAGTTTCTGCTCAGGGCTTTTCCAGACTGCCTCCAATAAAACTGACCTAGTTCTCCTTGGCTCATTGAGGTCCACAGAAGCATCACTAAGAGCTCAAGATTAATATATTTTTTCTACTACATGTTCGAAGGATCTTAGCAGCCACAGAGCTGTTAGGCCCAAGACACAAGAAGTTATCAATGACTCAAATTTACATTAGATTACCGCTCGGAAATTTATCTTCTTAACCATATCTGTGAGAATACACAGTCATGTCTTAACTATGGTACAACTGACAGATATGGAACCAACCAGCATCAAATACATGGATTTTTCGAGGTCTGTTTAAATTCATTCTAAACCGTGGGTTTATGGCATCGCAAAAATTTACTGAAAAAACATGAGTTAATATTTGTCCAGTTCTTTCACATGAGAAGTGCTGTTACTGTTGTCAAAAAGTCTACTGTGGGCTTAAGTAGCTGTAAGAATGCAAAACAGTTTAAAATGTGAATAGCTTTCGTAACTAATAGCAAGTAGGCAATATAACAGATGGCAACTCACAGGAAAGATAAACTACATCTTAATGACAATAACTTCTATTCAGAGGGGTAGTGTTTCCTAGCGGTTAGAGCATGGGACTGGGATCCCGGATTCCCAGGTTATTCTCCTGGCTCTGCCACTGACTCGCTGTGTGAATTTAGAAAAGTCACTCAAAAACCTCTGTGCCTCAGTTTCCTCATCTGCAAAATGGAGATATTTCTTACAAATATCACCAGACCGCTGAGGGGAAAAGGCTCAAGTTGTTAGTTTTTATAAGAGGCATTTGAGACAAATGAAGGCATGGAAGAGCATGGTCTTTCCTTTATTCAGCCATTGATCAAGTTGCAAAGCGGCAGCTGCTTAACTATGCTCCATACCCTTATGGTATGGTTCAGGCCAGGAAGTGAATGTTGCCCTACCCAACCGACACGTCAGAGGGAATTCACGAAGGCCAAATATAATTACCTTCATTGAAATTTAGCCAGGACATTATGCAATCTTTAACAGCGGTCTGAATCTCTATTTTATATCTCCAACAAAAGGGAGCACCTACAGCTCTCCAGGTTTCTGTCATCATTAGTTGGCACATTACTAGGTTTTGATCAGAAACGAGATTGCTTCTCACTCACTGACTCTGCTTTGTGCAGCTCTACAGAGTTTCACAAAGGTCCTCCAAAGCAAGCACCAGAACAGTCTTACGCTCTCTGACACGAGCATAATAAAAAATGAATAGGCTGCAAAATAAATGTTCGCCTTTGCTTTCCACTATATATCAACTTTTTCTTTTTAATTTTTCCTTTTTTTTTTTTTTGTATGAATGATGGATTGAATTTTTAACTGTATGAGCAGTAGAGACTACTTGGAGAGGGTCCATTTTTGCCATGCTTTCCAGACAGAGATTTCCCCCTGACTTTGGTGAGAATTTAATTAAAATAGAAGTTAGAGAATTGGACCAGGAGGGAAAAAATGGCTGGTTACAGAGAGTAAGATTCCTTGTAGGGTACATTGTGGTGCTTCAGCAACACACAGGCAATGGCACAAACTAAAGCTCGAAACCAACTTGCTGGCTTGTCTCATTAGTGGGGAAGGCTGCCTCAGATCAGCTCTGTTTTGCTCTCTCCAGCTGTATAGGGTTATTGTGGCACTGATAAATTTCTGTGGCTTCTGACAATTCTAGGGATGTATTTCAACAAGCCAAAAAAAAGTTACTAACTATATATATATATATATGTACACACACATAAAAGAACAGCTGATCTCACTGAAGAAGACTCTGGCATCTTCCTACACAAGAGTTTTCACTGGTATTTCCTGATTCTCCAGCCAAAGAAATCATCACAAAAACCTTTTTTCTGGGAGGAGGGGACAAAAATTATTTCTCACGCTAGCTCTGTAGGCTTTATGGGATATGTAGTTGAGATTAACAGGTCAAATAGTTTTAGGAGTCCTATTCAAAGGACTCCTTAAAGAATATTCTATGCAATTAACTTAACGGCTCTCCAGATGGTCAAAACTGAAAAGGCCACCTGAGCAAAAATCAAGTTTTGGAAAGTGCCATGAGAAATTTTACCCAGAGGATGTGGATTCTGCTTCTGCTGGCTTCAGTGGAAACAGAATCACTCTGATTTATTAATTTTGTTGTTTTGTTTTTTTAATCTTAAGTTCATACAAAGAAATGTCTGGAAATTCCATGTTGTTATTTTCAAAAGAGATGAGCTCAAATCACAAAATCTGAATCTGGATGCCTAACAGTGCCAGAAGTTCAGGAGAGTTTGGACCAACAAGGCTGGCTCAGGCAAGTGTTGAGTGTTTTCCCAGGATTTTTTGAAGGCCAATACAAGGGTTTCAAAGAGGAGAGAGGCATGTGCAACATGGCAGAGTTACAAAAAAACATCGCTTGGAATTTCCTGGGTTTTGTGAGATTAAAATTGTAAGTCTAATTAGTTAAAGGAAATTAGCTCTTTACAATTTTCATTTTGTATTGAAGAAACATGAAAAATTAAAAATAGAATGAGAATGGAAAAATTAATGGGTTTTGGTAATTAATTAATCAGAAAATGCTCCTGTCTTAGTGTGACTGCCCAACACACATTAAAAAAGAAAAAAAAAGTAACCATGACTTTCCAAAATAATATAAGCTTCACCTCTAAGCTTGGAACAACTACTTGACATTTCAACTCAGCTCATTTTTTAGCGGTAAGCCACCGAAATCAGTCTTTAGGTTGAAATATCATCTCACCATAATATTAATACAGACACAGAATAAATACATGCATCCTGGCAAAAATAAACCAGAATTTGTTCCTCCTACTGGCCACATCACATTTACATGAGTTGCACGCACTAATGAAATGTTAAATGGAAAGGAAACCTCTTCTGAGAGCAGACCTTTTCACCAAGTGCTGAACTGAGGATCTCTGACATCTGAAAGCAGCGGGACAACTTATTACGCTGTAGGAAAACGCATTTCTCTTGACAGTGGTGATCCAGTCTGAGGCCCCACAAGCCACACACTGGTGCACTAAAGAGACATGTGTTAGACAAGCTGTTTTGTCCCTTGGCTATCACCCTCCCGAGCACTGAATAGATCCGGATTGGGCTGGCTTAGAAAAAAAAGTCAGATGAAAGCAGTGAAATTAAGCCAAGTCAAAACACAACTTTGGTGCAATTCCACTGAGTCCAAGTTATGCTAACAAAACTTCAGCAGCAACGAGCCTGGCCTTCTCTGCCCAGCCCAGAGCCACACTTTCAGACATTAGCTGCGGGGCTTGTCTTTCAGCTTTCTGCAGCTCTTCACTATATTTATTTAATGAGGTAGCTAAATATGTATTTTATCATTATTTGAGCTTATAATAACTTTGAAATAGAATAATCTACTCTGTAGAGATGAAGTCAAAGAAGTCTGAGGAGAATGTTTTTTTCTTTAAATAAAGATGATGAGCAACAATCCACTGAAATGGCCAAAAACTCAAAGGAAGCCTTCTACCTCGCACTTACATAGCTCTCAAACTTCAGCCTTACTGTTGAGCTGTTTACCGATTGTGAAGTCAACTAAATTCATGGGCAGCTACCAGAACGAGCTCACAAATAAAAACCCACAGCTAGGACTGCTCAGAGCACTGGAGCGTGCGTAGAGTAACAGGGAACATCATGTACTGTGCATGAACAGCACACAATTTTTAAACGTTGGTAACACTTATTTCAAAACCAAATTTCTTCCAACAAAGTTTGTGATTCCTTCCTCAGGACCATGAACTAAGCACAAAATGTTAAAACAGAGCTGGTTTCAAGTTGCTAGACAAGGACAGAAAAGGAAAGAAGCCTCAAAATGCAGTCTCTGGTCAAGAGTCTCTTACTTCCCATTGAGATGACTGGCAAAAACTAAATTAAAAAAAATGGTCTGCTGTTGAGAGCGAAGAAGAGATATTGGTAATTTTCTGAAGGAACTACAGGTGTATACAAATAAAGTTTCAGACTGCAGGAGTCATCTCAACCCAGCTTGATCACCTCCACTACAGCGAGTGTGCCCTGCGTGCTAGAGGGGGATGAGAGGGACGCTGCGCCGTGCAAAGACATGTTCTGGGCTGTCTGGTCTCCAACACTGATTCAAGGGGATCATGCTAAATCTTGATGTTCTAGCTCTGTTTTTCACTAAGCCTTTCTCGGGAAAACCTGCACTGACTTCAGTGGGAAGGTGTCTCAGATGAGAAACACAAAACACCACCACCTAGCAGGGAGACCTCGATGTGGGTCAACACACCTACAGTATGGCTGAAATACAGTTGTTTCTGGATTTGTAACAAAAAAATGGCTAATCTGTATTTGCCTCACTTACAAGACTGCTTTTGTACGCTGGCCTAAGTACACACCGGATAGCAAATGCTAAAACTTACGGATCTTCAGCGACGTTCATAGGAGTATCGGCACAAAATGTATATAAATCACGTCTACAAAATACGCCCGTACATTCCCCTGAAGCGTGGCGATCGGCCCGCGCACAGCCGGCTGCTGAACAGCGCGAGTTGGTGGAAGGATTGGCTGGCCAAAGCATCTACCTCTGACGGAAAGTGTCAGTAACTCCTTTGTGTCTCTACAGTGCAAACAGGATTTCAGCTTTGATGATCTTACCAAATTCAGATGAAAAAAACACCGAGTTTCACAAAAATACAGCAGTAATTACAGAGGGAGCAAAGTTGTGTAAAAAGCTCATTTTCTGGTTTGCTTGCCAAAGTATATTACAATTCAGGTTGCACAAAACTGAAGCAAACAAACAAAAAGCCAAACAGTCTAAATTCCTCCCAAACAGCCTAAATCTGCCCCCTTCAAACCCTCTAATTTTGGAATGTTTTTAAGGATTTCCCCCCCTTTTCCTTTAGAAATCAATTCTTAACAATTGTCAAAATAAATCCTTAGTTCAAAAAATGGAAATGAAAACATTGCATAGGAAAGTATCAAAACAAAACATTACCTCTCTTCTGGAAAGACAGACCTTTTTTCTCGCAACGGTTTAATACGTTTGATAGCAATTAATTGTTTCTGTTGACGTGACTTTGCATTTTCAGGCAAAAAGTTTTGCAGTGGTGTTTATCTAAATAACGTCTTGCTAAAGACAGTACAAATAGGGGAAAAAAGTCATGTCCCTTAACTAAAATGTGAGTCGGTATCAGAAATATTGCTGCTATAAGGCTACCTGGCTATACACCTCCAACTGCTAGCTGCTGTCCGGCTCCCTCCATCCTATTATTAGGCACCAGCATTCTGGTACAGGAAACTTTTACGGGTGGCATACACAAAGCACCTCTTAATTTCTACCTCACACGCCATCCTCTATTCCTTCAGCACAGTATTTCATTTTCTTACAGCCTTAACTTCCCCCGTTCGCTCGCCTAAACGCAGAAAAGCCCAGCACAGCGATCGCTGCCTGACAGCTTTTCAAACTCGGTGTGGAGAAGGTGCCCAAATGAAATAAATAAATAAGCAGAGGAAAGTTTATGAAAGTGCAAGGAACAGCACGGAGCAGCAGGAGCGGCAGCAGGCAGCTCTGTATTCCTCCTTAGACCGACACAGGTGTATCCCAACTTCATCCACTCAGGCAGGAGAGACGGGGGGGACTTAACACGAGTGTGCACGGACACACTGAGAAGTGACGGAAAGGGTGAAGGAAGAGGTAGAAAAGCAAAATAAAACCGAAAGGTGTTATTTATTTTTACAGCTCGACAATGAACTTCAATTTTGGCAGAGGATTAAAAACAGCCCTGGGAAATGATTTTTTTTTTTTTATAAAGCTTCAGCACAAAAAGAGAGATTACAAAAGGGATACGCTTGCACAGGCACACATAAAATAGGGGGGGAACTGGGGAGAAGGAAATGAAAGGGAAAGAAAACAAACAGCCTCCTAACAGGCCCATACTGCTAACGGGAGTCCAAATAAAGAGTCATATGATATCTGATAGTGCAGGACACGTCGCCAGGAGCTGGAGCGGATTGCCTGCAGGAAGAAAGAGCCAGTGTGTTACTGCTCAAAGAGCTTTTCTTCCCCCCCCCCCCCCTTTTTTTTTCTTTTCCCCCCTCTCTCTCTCTCTCTCTTTTCTCCTGTACTGTGAACGTGCTACTCTCAGGTCAGGTCCGTGAAGAGTCCCCGAAAGACAGCTATCATCTTTCTTCCTACTTCTGGAAGCAGTGACAGCCGCTGGAAGATGCCTTCTAGTTGAGATTGAGGGGGGCTAAATCTAGATCTCAGCTATGTTACGTCCTCCCTCTTCTGTCACCATCTCCACAGTTGCAGATACAAAATGCTCACAAAAGCATTTAAAAGAATTAACAAAAAGAAAAAGGGGAGGTGGGGAGAAGATTCAGGCAGAACAAAAATGAGACTGCTTATCCTACGGAAAACTTCAAAGGCCAAGTCCCATTTCTGTGCTCTTTTGTTTACTCTTCCTGTGATTTTTTTTTTTTTCCTTTTTGGAGAGTGAGACAGCAAAAGACGAAAGTCACAGAAAACATTCAGACCATGAAAAACATCAGGAGTTGGGAAAACTCTCCGGAGGAACGAAGAAAGCGAGGATTTAAAATAAAAGAAAGGCATTTGTAATTTGCCCAAAGTTCCTCTATTCATTATGTTTGCCAACAGAACGACCAGTTCTTTTTGGTGGTCCATCCCTCTCCATCAAGCGCTTCATATTAAACTGGGGAGCCCACAAAGTACTTCCGACTCAACACAGCTATTGCTGCTACCCATGGAAATGCAGAGCACCTGGGTTACCTGCAGCGAAGGTACCTGGACTCAGAGCAGGGGACTTGAGCCCATCACGACCCCTCCAACTTCTGCTGGGGAAGCTGTGCCCACCACAGCTTCGGAGAGGGAAGAGCCCTGGCTAATGGAGTTGGAGGGGTGCAAGCCCCCAGTGTAGATACTGGTACGAAAACAAAACTATGTTTTACCTGGCGGTTTCGCTTGTGGTGGACAGTTTCCCTTCACTTTTGCAAGGGACGGGCTGTATCCTGCAGGACTTTTTGCCACTGTAGGGTAGTGGCGTTCCTAAAGCGGCGCAGGCAGAGCCCAAGCATGGATTTTCCCCCCTTCATCATACGAGGAGATGTAAATGGACTAATTCTCCGTGCACAGTTAGACAATGCATAGACGATGCTTAAAAACAGTGCCACAGATACATTATGTGATACCTATGTAGCTGTAACAGACAACCTCTTCTGAGGGAAGCCTGCAGCATGAATATAAAAATCAAGGTATTGTAGTAATAATGCCCTGCATCCAGCAAGAATCGTTGTAACTCTGGAATGATTTGATCTAGTTCTGTATATTGTGCGCTTACGATTTTTAGGGGGGGATATAATATACAGCTTCCTCTCTTGTTTCCTGTACCACTGCTATATGATGCAGTTTTTAGATTGGTAATTTGTCAAAGCCAGGAAAATACAAATCAATAAAGGAAGGAAGGCAGAATTTGGCTAAAGAAAGCACTTCCTTAAGCTACTGAATTTGCAACGGTATATATCATCAAACATCCTAATCATTGTACAGGAGACCCTGTAGAGGAGATATCCTGTACGTTATAGACTATATGCAATAAAATTCCAATCTAAACATCTCCTTAAAAGTGATGCATTATCCCCTTCTGTATATACGTGTGCCTATTCCACATATAAATAGACAAAGAGTGTTATCTATAAAGAAATACATTCAGAAGAACAAAAAATCTACAGTGCAAGGAGGTCTACCCTGAAATCCTCAATGTGGGGCTCGATGAGAGAACTAAACTCAGAAGGGTGAAATGGAGCCGTTTGAGAGAGGGTCCCACCGAACAGGAGGAACAAGCAAACAAACAAACAAACAAAAAAATCCCTGAGCTCCGACTAATCATTTGAGCTGCCAATGAGAGGTGACTTTTAGACAGATGGTCAGGGAAAAGCTGGGTCCGTGGACACAGACGTTAGTGCCCCATCTGTATTTTAGGATCCTAGCTTCAACAAGCCATTACCAACTTTTTTTCTAAGTGACAGAAAGTGAAAGATTTCTGTTCCCACTCATTTATTCCTTTTCCACCGAAACCACTCCATTTCCCTCCCCCCCATATGAATTTGTTGTTTGATTTTTTAAGTAAACAGAAACTGTTTGCAGTATAACTTTTATGCCCCCCCCCCCCCCCAAAAAGAGACCAGGTAAGTTGGCAAAACAGCAATTGGATTTAAAGAGAGAGTTTTTAAAAAGGGAGAAAAGAACGACATATCAAACTCACTTGGTCTTGTCCCCCTTCCATTCCTGTTCTTATTAATTCCAAATTATAATTTGGAGGTAAGGGAACTGCATTTCCTTTCAATCTATTTTGTTGCTGCCACACATTCTGTGCTTTGCTTCTCTCTCTTTCTTTTTAGGAGGGGGGGGAAAATTCCCTAATAAAAATAGAAAAACATATCTCAGGCGTTAAGCTCGCTCTCCCCCTTCCTTTGTAAAGAACTCTTTGTTCTCTAGTGAAAATGCTGAAAAAAAATCCCCGGGCTCCCTGAAACAAGTGCAAAACACTTAGAGGCTTTTGGGCTGGCGAGGAGCCAGAAACCCTCCCGCTGTCTGGTTAGGAAGAGAGGAAAGAGACAGAGAGAGAGAGAGGAGAGAGAGGGAAAAAATTGGAGCTTCCTTTAATAGACATAGGAAGCAGGTCTTTTTTTTTGTCTTTTTTTTTTCTTTTTTTTTTTTTTTTTTTTCCTTTTTTTCAAAACTGGCGGTCAAGCGTTAAGTAACTCCCTGCCTAAATCCACCTGCTGGAAATGAACTTGGGTAACCCCCCCAGGGGTGCACAAAGAGGAGACACAGTAACACACTCCCAGCCGCCCCCTCCCCGCTGCCCTGCTTCCATTCTCCCTGCTCCCGGCACACCAGTGCCCACGGCTCCCGCTCCCCTGCCACCACCGCCACACGTACCAAAATAAACGCTTGTTCCGTCTCCTTACAGAAGGGTTGGGGGGGGGGATTTAAAAAAAAAAAAAAAAAGGAAAGAAAAAGAAAAAAAAAGGAGGGAAAAAAAAGCGCTTTTTTCCATCTGGGTTGCGACAGTGATAAGGGGTAGGGAACATCTCATACCTGGTGTGAATGCTAATCAGCCAGGAGTTCTCCTTTTTTCCCAAGACAGGGAACTGTTTCCTTCCAAATTTATTAGAACCTCCTCCACTGCCTCTTTGAAAAACCTTCTTTGTCACCCTCTTCCCAAGTCCTGATACTTCTTTAAAAAAAAAAAAAAATGGCTTCGGAGCTCCTTCTATTCTTGATATTGATTCTCTCTCTCTCTCTTTCTCCCTCTCTCTTTCTCTCTCCCCCCCCACCCCCCCAGCCCTCCTCCTTTCTCCTGTCTCTGTCTCTTCTGAGTGGTCTATTGATAAGTCCCTAGAGGCACTGGGTCAGCCTGCCCGTAGGAAACCAGACACAATGCACAAATCTCCGAGTGCCATTCTGCCATCAGCAAGCAGACCACGTTTAGGAGAGAGGAGGGAAAAAAAAAAAAAAGGGAAAAAAAAAAAACCACCACCACACACACAGAGTAGAGCAAAAGACAGAGAGAGAGAGAGGGAGAGTGTGAGAAAAAGACTGATTGGAACAGGAGGGAGGGAGGGAGGGAGCGAGGGAGAGAGAGCGACACTGCCAGTCAGGTTAATCATCCCTACTTTAATTAGCTGTTCGGCTTAGACATAAAACAATTGAATTTGAATGATCTGTCAGTGGGCTCGGCTGAACCAAAGGGGAAATGCGAATATTACAAAAAAGACTGTTGGTGTATTCAGATAAGCTCGCCGGGAAAATCCTCAAAGGATAACTATTAAAACTTACCACCAAACAAAAAGTACAGATTCAAATGGCATTATACAGAGGCCCTCTCCAAAAAAGCTGGGAGATCCCTTCCCTCTCTTTTTTGCACACCACCGCAGCTCTCGCTGAAATAAGCACCCGCGCCTTCCCACACTACCTGTCCCGCGGGGTGGGGAAGGGCGTGCAGGTTTGCCTGTTCGGTTAAAGCGAGACCGTGCTGCCCCTCAGTTGAATTTTCCTGACGGCTCACCGGAATGTTGCGATTCGGGAACTACACAAGCTCCGGGAGCACAACCTTGCCATGGATGTCTGCACAGGCACAGACAAACCGAGTACCTGCCGGACACAGATGGAGATGCTGTAAAAGGCAATGCCGGGTATTGGGACGGACCAGTCCCAGGCACTGTCGGGGGAGAAGCTATACCCCAAAATAGGTGGCAAAGCAATCTGTTCCTTCTACCCTGGGCTGCAAAACGAGGCGCCGTCCAAATGGATGGATCCTGGCGACAAGCAGGGCAGCGGCAGCGCTGCGCAGCGGGTGAGGCAGAGATTTATGACACTTCTGCGAAGTCTGCTTCTAGAAAGGTGTGGGGCAGGCGGCCTCTGCCCCCAGGAGGGAAGGCAGCAGGTAACACACTGCTGTGAGAGGCAGCTGCCGGCACGTTTAGTCCCGGACATCACCCCCCTGCCCCGCCAGAACTTCCCCTTGTCAGACGCTGGGGACCTGCGTGGGGTTTCAGGGCACGCGGGCTCCGGTGTCCCCTCCTGAGTGGGATGGCACCAAGGGGGTTGTGCGCGTGTGAATTTATTGTGCACGCAAGAATATGCCTGGTATATTCTCTGCATTTTAAATACATTCTCTGTATTTCGTATAAGGTTGCAGCTCCAGCAGTAAATCCGTAATTCCTGATCGGCTCTGTGAACATCTGCTGTATATAAACTTTTAAATGGGCCCGGCTAACCTGCAAGCGTCACTCAAAAGCATGGGAAGAAAGTAGAGGAGAAATTCACAACACTCGGCTTTGAGAGGGAGGGCTGGGATTCCCCCCTCACTTTGCATTTTTGGAACAAATGATTAAAGAAAGAAGGAACGAAAACCAGACAGAAGCTCTACCAACTTCCCTACATTAATTTCATCATCTTTTCTACATACATCTCCAGGCAAAACTCTCACCAGTTTTTATGTGTTTTGCTATTAATGGGAGCTGACGGCACGTATCAGTATTATTAATTCCTTCTATCGCCCTCTGCTCTAGGAAAAGCTCGGTTCCTGCCCTTTTCCACTTTCTAAAATGCCACGTCCTGGGTGGCTGTGTCCCATCTCCCTGCCAGCCCGTTGGGATCCATTGACTCAGCACAGATTACTGGAAGAACTAACCAGGGTCAATAGGAGAGGGATGCACTGCAGAAGCAAATAGGACATTGCACTTAATGAGGTCTGTTAAATGTTCTTTACGAGTTCCCTCCCCAGCCTCCCCAAAATATGAATTGCTCCCATTTGAAATATTATGGGATTATGGGAGGTAAGGCACTATTGAAGAACAGAAAAGGAGATTTCCGAGAAATACAGTGCCATCAAAGGCCTCAACTCCTTTCCAGATGAGGAGACTTTGTAGAGCACAGTGACACAGACAAGTAGTTTTCTCCTCCCTGGGTCAGTACCAAACTAATAATCCAGCAGGGTGCAAAACAGCTCTGGGCTATGTTTCTAATGAAATATGCAGAGGACCTGACCACTTGATGCAGGAGTTCAGTGGAAGAAACAGTGTGCAGTCATGTAATTACAGGCTATGGTAATGGTACAAGGGGCCCTCGGTAGGTTGCACAGACAACATTAACTGTGGCATTTCCCAACTCTTAAGTGCTTGACTTAGTAACATTAACATTACAGTAATGCATTTTCAATATAATTTCTCAGGGTTTTCTTTTAAAGCCAACTTAAAAATCAAATGCTGTTCCGTGTTGGATGCTGAGGCGGGTGAGCACCTGCGGAGCTGTAATACAGAACTTCACCACTTCAGCCGGCAGCGTCATCGGCAGCACGAGTAAAACGGTGCTTATGACGTCGTCAACCACTAGCAGAGCATGAGGACACTTCATTCAGGGGTTTGATGGCGTCTTCCTGACAATGGAAATGCTGAGAACCAGGAGCACTGGGCTGACTTCCGAGGAGCAGAACAAAGTGCACTGCCACGGGAAGGTACCCTTTGGTCCCTGGACCCCCAAACCTGCATCTCTTCTGCCGCTGTCGGTTTAGCTTCCATCCCCTCCATTCAGTTGACTGCTGTTCCTCCTGTCTTCTAGATTCCTCTCTTTTATGCTATTTCTCCTTCCCTACACTACTCCTTGATGCAGTCAGTTCCTCATCCCACTGCCCTAAAATGAGCATCCCTTCAAACGCCTCTTCACTTCTCCTCTACCCCAGGCATGGATCGACCCTGGACCGGAAAGCAAGCTGCTTAGCATGGTAAATTAGGCCACGTGGTGTTCCAGGCTGCCTTAACTAGACCACTTCTTGCAAGACTGTTTAAAACTAACTCGGGTATCATAATTTGCAATCCACAGTGTAGACATATCAAAATGTCCTTGTTCTCATTTCCAGTGCTTGCTGCCATAGCAACCCCTGGTCAAAAGGAAATTTCCATTGATATCAGAAGGAGCAGCATTTTGCCCAGGTGAGTTTTTACTATGTGGCACATATTTTATTAGCATGTGTTCCTGATATGGTGATCTCCAAATCTCCTATAGTGCTTAATGTAGAAAGCGCTACTGTTAAGTCCTGCTCTTAGTAGGTCCCCTTCTATTAGAAGCAAGGGCCTTTGTCTACAAGTCAAAGACCTCCTGATTTCTACCTGAATATCAACCAAGAGCAGACCTGGAGTCTAAATGCAAATGGCCAAGAGCAGCTCCAAAAAAAATGTACATCATCTTCCCCTCCTGAGATTTTATCACAGATTTTAATTTAGATACATGATGATGATCTCTCTCTTTGCATCGCACCCTCTTGCTTGCTCTTCCTTCAAATAAACCATTGCCTCTATCAGGGCAGTTTAGACAAAGAAGTGAGAATTGAAAGCTCAGTCTGATCAGTTGAATGAAGTTTGCTGTTTGCTATGGAAAAGGCAATCAGTGCTGCAGCAAGCTTTCAAGCTCAACATGTATCATACCCACTCCATAGGAAAAAAGTGTGGCTACAGAACTGGAACAGATCTTTATGAGAACTGTACCGGGATTTGCCACTGGCAAAAGGCAAGACTTCTGAAAGGAAAAGCCACCAGAAGTGCTCCTTGCTTTGTGACTTCTACATGCACCATGTAATGCCAGCCAAAAGCAGGACACTAAGCAACAGCAGACTGGGCAGGACCTGGAAATGGCAGAGTACTTGCTCCTTTAATATATATAAAGTATTCTGCAGTGCAACTTGTAACACTCAGTACGGCTGACATGAGCTGACATTAATGGAAAATCAACAGATCTGGGTGGCACCGAGATGAGTTTGGTTCCTTTGCAATGAAGGAGCTCTGTCTACCTGAAAAATGGCGTTTAACTGTGTAATGTCAGGATAAGTTGTACGAACAGATTCCTCTAGATTTATTGGCTTGTCTTCACAAACGGCTGTGAGTCTGTGCTTCTTGCTCGGAGATGTAAACCAGTACAGCACTTTGGAGAGGGGGAATATATGGTTACCGTTCAGTACATAAGAAATTATAGGAAAAGACTGGAAAGCCCACCTGTTACAGAAATGTACTCCTTCCTTATCTTTCGGGTATGCAATCATTCCTAACTTTCACTACTATGCTTGGTAGATACCTTTGTACACTAAGGTGAGAAAGGTACCATGCCTTGCATCTAACCCAGTTCATTTCTGTCATATATGCAATTTGATTTTCAGGGGCAAAACAAACGAGCTTATTTCCTATTGCACTGATTACCAGAACTATCCCCGCCCCCCCCCCATATAAAACTACATCAAAACTTCAGGAATGGTTCCTAAAGCACCTTTTACTGACACTGTTTAGTTCCCAAGGTGATTCTTTTCAGAGATTTGCTGACAACAGGGAAATGTAAACGGAAACATCAGAGGGGTTCCCTATTTTTTCTCTATTAGACAATCCCAGTATAATGGCCTATTCTGTGGAAGAGCCTCTCTTTTCAAAAAAAAAAGAAAATATTGTAAATTGGGCTATGAGAGACATTTTTGTTCCTTTTCTTGCACATTACTGCCAGCAACAAAATGCTGAAAAGTGAGCCATGCCCTCACGGGCACCAGTGCAATCCCCTTGCCTTCGCTGGAAAAGCAACAGTGCAACCTAGGGGAACTCTATAAAACATCTGGCTGAGAAGACACAAGAAGAGCAAGACTCTTGCTTTTCTTCCTCTTCAGCTGCATTGGGTCAAAAAGTAACATTTTGAAAGTGTGTTTTCACAAAGAAATCTGATCACTAGTTAAAAAGCAGATTTGCAGGTGATGTGTTTCCTGTACATTTATATGGATGCTTATTGTGAAGGCCTCAGAAGACTTTTGAACACTGAAAACATTAACTCTCTAACTTGCTCTCTACCCTCTATCACGATCCATACTGTTGTTAGCACACTGCATCTCTGCTCCAAAATTAAAATCACTTAAACAGCACTGTGTGTTATATTCAGCCTATTCTACTCTATTCTGTTGTATTTTATTCTACAATTTTTGAAAGAAGCCTAAGTATCTCAGGGTGTCAGGAGGCTTAATTTTCTCTCATACTTTCATGGGAAGACAATTATAATTTTGATTTGAAGAACTTTGAAGTGGAGGTTTGCCCCACTTCTGTTCTAAATGCTGACGTGAAACATGCCATATACCCATCTTACTAACTTTGGTCCTGTCACACATTCACAAATCTTATTTCCCGCATTGGGGGGTGACAGGTACTGTGCCTCTGCCTCCAGTCTTTCTTATCTAAAGATGTCTTGTTTCCGTAGGCATTTCCATAGGCTCAATGCTGAGCAAAAAATGTAATTATTTTGATATTCCTCATTCAGGACAAAACCTTTGTAAGAACAACAGTATTACGAGCAGTCTGGGGAGTCATACAGCCTCAGCATACCAAAACTGTGATATTCCCACCAAAATCACCCCACTGAGGGCTTCTGGCTTCTCTTTCCAACCTTCAGTTTTGTCTCAGGGACAGCTGCAAGGGTCCCTGCTCTGCACATACCACTTTCTCTCTTAGACTTGCATCTAGAGTGGGAAGCCAAAGAGCCAGAGGATGGTGTAGAGTTCTGTCTCTTTTCTGCAGCAGATCTGATTGTCCATCTTGTCCTTGGGCTGGGTGGAGCCGTGAGGAAAGAAGACACAGATAAGGTTGATGTCCACCTCCACTCTCTCCACAAGACACAGCTGCAGCTTGCAAGGTGACTGGAACAAGACCGGCTCCGGAAATGAAGAGTAGTGCATTGCTCATTTTTCCTGCCTGTTTGCTCCTAATTATCTTGCAATACATTTCACCGGTAGTTTCATCATACAGAAAGACAGAAGATCCTTCTGGTTCAGCACATAATGACTACTTTTAAAAGGGCTTGCTATTAATTCTTGGGCAAGCCTCAGTCTTTTCCTCCCTCCCCCAAGTTCACTGCCTCTCATTCTGGGTTTGTTGTTTTTTTGCGGGGAGGGGAGGGTGTCACTTCTCTGACAATGTATTCTGATAAAAGGAAAAGAAGGGGCAGCAGAGGTGGTTTTTACTTTCTTTTGATGAGATTTTGGCCACACTGAAAGAAGTGTCAAAAATTCCAATAATTTCATTTTGGCCAATACAACACCTCTTACAGGCTTAAGGTATGCAACTCCTGTGTAGCCCCTAGTACAAATCAACAGAGCCTCTTTCTTTTATACTTGTCTTCTAATATTTCTCTCTGACCTTAGAGAAACAGAGAATTGCTATAGGGCAATGAACTCTCATTTTGCCCTTGACATTTCTGCAATCCATCTCCCTGAGTTGGGAGACCCTTTCACAGATCTGGAACCTCACCAGCATAAGGAAGAATTAGTATAATTAAGAATTAGACACAGGGTCTTTAAAATGGGAATCACAACAATGACTTAACGTCACAAGAGTGTTTTCAGAATTAATTCATGTAAGTAAAGCACTTAAAAGATAGAAATGTAGGAGCTGCCACATCAGATTAGATCACTGCTCCATCTAGTTGAACATACTGTGCGCAACAGAGAGCAATGATAAGTAGCAGAATTGGGGTCCCCCCTCTGTGAAGGAACAGGGTTCAGTCTAAGCATAGTCAATGACAGCCCTTGGTTACAGCATCATTTTATGACTTAGGGGACATATTTAAGCCCCTACAACCCACTGTCACTAAAAAAAGTGGTCTTGCAATTAAAGGAAAGAACCAGGCACAGCAAGAGTCTGGTACAGTGGCCGTAGAGCTGTACGTTCATTCCTGTGCAGGATGGCTTCTGATCAAGAGTTTCTGTTTATCAACGACAGAACCTAGAATTTTTCTAAAAATCTCAAGTTTAAGAAACACAGTTCTTGAAAAAATGTGCAGTAGGGTATAAATGCTTATAAAATGGGTACATAGAAGGACATACATGCACACACAAACAAGCTGGTTAAAAAAGTAACCTGATCTCACGGGCTCTGCTTTGAGCAGGGGTGAGGGCTGGACCCAGATGACTTAAGGAGGTCCTTTCTGGTTTTTATTATCCCAGGATTCTGCGACTCCACAATTTTCCATTGCAGAGTTCTGTCAGTAAACATGAAACAACTTGTGGTAAACATAATTTTTAATGAAAATATTATTAGGGAAGTGTCTTGGGTCCAGGGTAGAAGCTCTAGTTCAAAGCCAGAGAAAGAGGCTGACCCAAGAGCCTGATGATTAAGGGTGTGACGAGGGAGACCCAGAAGGGAACAGACTCCCACGCTCCCTCACCCACTGGAGGAGTCCTGGTCCTTCAGCCACTAGCTCTACTGAGGTGGGTCTTTTGAAAACTCATTTCCTTACGAAAAATTTTCATAAAGTTTCATTCTCATACTCCAAAATTTCAAATATTTTCACCATGGGGCATTGCTGTTTTCTGGCCAGCTCACCTATATGACTATGCATTCTGCAGGTACCTGCAGTCCTCACAGGACTGCGAACATCAGTTGTGACAAAGGTAATGACAATCTTTCTGTGAAATTTCATTATCTCAGATCGTTTGACACCTTTATTTTAATTCTTACAAATTTTTCACTATGAAATAGCCTCACATGAAAAGTAGACGGATGGGTTCGGATGAGTTTGTCTTCATTTAAGAGTGGCATTTTAAAATTTGTTTATACTTCTGTATTAAGCATGCAATGTTTAATAGAAACAATCCATACAAAGCAAAAGCCTGCTGAAAGATAGAGCCACAAGATATTTTGGTGTCTGCTCTATTCTATATTCTACTTCAGGACAGAGTAATGAAAAAAAAAAAAATTAGAAGATAATCTGTGAAAAAACAAATCCCCCATAACTGACCGAACCATAAATGAGTCTTATATTACCGGGATTGGATAAAGTATCATCAGTGCTGGATTATTACATAAGAATATGTTAGTAATGTAGCAAGAGTCTAGTCTTTTAAGATGTGAAAGAGCGTTATCTAACCTCTCGGCAAAGTTCAGGAAGAGGAGCCATATGTCCAAATAATCATCTTCTTGCTGGTGTTTAACATGTCAGTTTTTTCAAGGGGCCTATTTCAAGTTTTAAAAAAAAAGGTGTGAAATGCATTTCGGGTTTTTTTTGGCAAAAGCAGCTCATTTTCAAGCTTGCAAGGAAACAAGAAAAACAAAATCAAATGTCAAATAGATTTGCTCTTTGTTGTAATTAATACGCAAGCATTCGCTTGTAGACGGTCCTGAGCCTGAAAACATGTAGCATCAGTTGTGGTGCTATTAAAAATGAGTAGTTCTCTGGGAATCAAAGGGCCAAGTGTTCAACCAGTGAAAATCCTCACACAAATCAATGGCTCTATGCCTGTTTACATCTGCTAAGGGTCTGGCCACAGAGGAAGGACAGCAGGAAGCCCGATGACCAAGGACATGCCACATGCTTGCAGCGTTGGGCCCTACATGCGATGGGACAGCAAAGAAAGGTAGGGCAGACTGCTCCAGAGCGAGAGGTGGGAAATGATTAACTGAAAATAAGGAAATCACAACCTACGCTGCAGATTACGTGCACGCTCAGTTTCTGGTCAAGGAGATTATGTGAGATTTCTCTTTGAGTCAGAGCAATGTAGTGGATAAAAAGGCCCTGTCTAGCCAGGGGGATTTCCTGAGGCCATTGCAGACCAGCTCAACACGCTGTTAAGAGGCTCGTTTTCATGAGAGTTTTTGTTGCATTTGTAACGCTGGCTCCAGGTCCCCTAGAGCCTTAAGTGCCACATCACAGCGCTACAAGCCCAGGGCTGAATGCTTGGCATGGGACCAGGCATCTTCCCTTTCTTCTCTTGGTTTCCTCAAGTCAGCAGGTGGGGCTCCAGGGCTCCATCTTGTTTTGATTTGTGGGGGGAATATTTTTCTCCAAGAAGGTTGAAGAAAAAATTTCCTGTTGAATATTTGCTCTTCTCCTTTCCCCCATGTTGTTTTGTGGAGAGAGTGAAGAAAAAAAACAAAAATTTTTTTTTTTTCTTTAAAGAGGCTCGCTATTTTTCCTGAAACGGGTTGTTGGAAACACTTCATCACCAAGGTCTACTGGCCTGAGAGCTGCTTGTATTTACATCAGGGTGAATCAGTAGCAATTCCACTGAGGTCACTGGGAGTGCTCTGGCAGGCAGCTCCCCTCCCCAGACATGGGGGCGCTCTACCGAGCCAAGCTCTTCAGCGGGACCAGCCAGGGCCCAAGGCTGTGCCAGGCTGCAGGGATGGGTGTAAAATGGATGCAGGGCAAAGAAAACGTAAACCTCTACCAACTCTTCCTGTGAGATGGTCATAAAAGTGCTGGAACTTAAATGCTGAAGGGAGGAAGCAGGGGGCAAAGCCAACACAGAGAAAAGCCCTACCAATAAAAGTGCCTGATACCGGCCGGAATAAGAGAGAACGGGGGCAACATATATTATTTTGCTACTTATTTTCCCACACGCTTGTGTCCGATGTGTAATTCTCTCATATCATTTAGGTCGCTGTTGGACTTAGCCCTATGGGTTTGAACAATTAATTATTCTCAGTGATAGAACTATTTCATTTTCAAAACTGGTTTGAACGGTAGATTAGTTCTAGATTAAATAATTTAACTACAGATCAGTAGTAGGTGTTTGCTCTATATTAAGTTGGCGTATCACTGAGCAGGTATTACTTTTTAACATTTTAATATACTTAATAATTTATAATGCTACAGTGTAAACTGGCTGAATAACCATCACCTCGGAACTCTACAGCCAACACCTCCAAATTCAATCTCTTCTCCAAAGAGCCTTGTTCAATCTTATAAACAATCAACTAAGGGGAGAAAGGAAGGAGTGTAACCACAAAAGACTGTAAAAAGAAAGCTGCTTAACTCTGTGAGCATCAGCTCTCGGGTTGTATGACCGTACGCACATGCGATGCCTTGGTTTCCCCATTCTACGTAACAATGGTACCTACTTAATCGATTGCTATAAAGACCATGCAGTGCTTTTTAAAATGGTTTTCAGCAGGCTACTTAAGGTAGACATTTCAAATGATTTATCAGAAAATCTCTTAAAACGACCCTTAAATGAAACTTGTGCTCAGGTGTTCTGTCAAACCAAGGAGTGGTTCATCCTCTGCCTCGGTTTCCTCTGCAGCTAAGTGGTGAGAATACGACCTTCCTACTTCACAGAAATCCAGGGAAAGTTAATTAATTAACAACTACATAGCACTTGCAACTCCTCGGGCAGAAAGTCTTGAGAATGCAGTAACATTAGATACTACAGATAGCTGAGGCAGAAGAGGCCCAGAGCTCACACGGGAAGAAGTTCTGAGGTTCGCCATACCAGAACCAAATGGATCCGCAGTTGCTTTTGTGCAGAGCAGCAGCTGCTGGGACCAGGGAGGATGTGCCGTGCGCTGCTGCCCGGGAGAGAGAAGGGCTTCGGACTGCTCCCTCCCATGGCGCTTCTCATGCACAGCCCGAACCGCAGGCTGCTTCTGCTCCGCTGGGAACGGGGGCACCAGGCAGGTGCCTGCTTTCTGAAAGGAAAAGCAAGACTGAGAAGAAGAGGTGCATGGAGAAGGGATGAAGGAAGGGTGTATTTTCAGGGGAGGGAAAACCACCAAACGCTCGGAAGCAGCAAAATGACTTTACAGAAAAGAACACTGGAGATTCGTCAACTAAACTTGCTGCTCAAACGTCGTATTTAAGTTCAGCTGATGATATTCAGGGGCAGGAATGACCAGTTTGGGTTGCAGAAGTGTGCTGCTGGCCAGCTGCATTAAATATGGCCTTTACCTTCTTGCATTGCTTTGAAGGGGACAGACCAAAATCGAGGCCTTCTGATATCCAGCAGAGAAACTTGTCCTCATATTATTATGAGGTCTGAAACGCTGCAGACAGAGAACCGAGCAGTCGAGAAGATAGAGTGTGTATTATAGAAATAAACTGGAAGCATAGTTAAAGGTCAGCAAGTCTTTTTCCCTCCAGCTGCCATTGATATGAATGATGCCCATTCTTGCACTGGCAAAGGGAAAGAAAAGATGAGTTGATGTCACTTTCCCTTCTCTAAATTCTCAGATATGATGACTAACAGGCAACAACATTTCACTAAGAAAAAGGCCTGTTTTTCACGTAAAAGCACACAAACTATACAGAGAAAGTCATTTTCAAGGTCAAAGGGTTGTTTTGACGTTTAAGAAATACTAAAACAGATTTTGGCTTTGAAATTTGTAAACCAGAATTACTTCCTGGCCTAAGAGACAACCTGCCAAATTTCTAGCTGACCACAGGCTTTTCAGGGTAAGCTAGAATTATCAGATACATTGTATTGTCTAGGTGCATGCCTCTGTGATTTTAAAACAAAATGTTGATCAACCTTAAAAAAACAGTTTCTGAGCCCCTTCATACAAGCAACATGTACCCCTTCTTGCAGTAACTGAAGAGGCAATACTCTCTTTAATAATCGTTTTGGTACAATATTTTGTTCACTCCTGGAGAACTCAACAGCTTAAGATTAATGCACTATATGAAAAAAATGGAGGGAAACAGAAACACTTCAGCACACAGAAGCCAAATAACTCCTTTTATTTTATACCAAGACTTTGATCCTCCCACCAATCCTGTTGCAATACAAACCGATTTCATTTAATGCTACATCTGACAAGCCAGCCTTCTCTGAAATTGCAAAACTCTGCTAAATCCCCAGATGAACTGCAAATGGGCTGAGGGAAAGGTTCTCAAATAGCACACACATGCAGGTGGGCCACACATACATAGGTAACACAACCTTGCCGTGCAAGCTCAACAAAACTCGGTGCATATGTAGTATCAAATGGTCATATTGTTGTTAAAGATGTGCAAGAGATTGCATTGCTTCTCCTTGCAATCTGTTACTCTCACAACCCGCCCTTCCTACCTCCACGGCTCCATTTGGCGAAGTGGGCTATAAAATAGTGATGTTTAAAATGGAGAGGCTGTACTTTCTGCCTTGCCTCTCAGGCCAAAACAGCCAAACAAATTTTGCTGTTTCAATTAGGCAAGAAAACAACAATTCTCATTGTTTTCTCTCCATACTCTTTTTCAGTGACAAAGCCTGAAAACTTTCAGCCAAAACCGGCAACAGCTCAAGATGCAGCCCTGCAAAGGCAGCTCCGCTGACTAACAAAAGCCTGCTGGAGTGGAGTGGGAGCAGAGAGGATGATGCAAAGTTTCTGTTGCTTCCTAAATGACTCCCATATGCACCTGTACTATTTAAATGATGCCAATTCTTGTATGGACTATAATGGGAAATTCTTTCTAAGACTGCTTACTAGGTTTTAATTTGTCTCTCCTACTTCAGTCAGAGTTGAAATGCAATTGTATTTAAAGGTCTGTTGTGGTTTTTTTGTAAATTCTGTTCACAACAGTTAGCAGGAAAGCAGAGAATTTGCCAGCCTGCAACTCTGCTACACCCAAACTGCCCTGGGCCTTGCAGGATGTAACTATTTCTCCAGGGAAGGATTTACCTCCAACAGACTCCCCAGCTTACTGACTTCTGTCTTTTATTAATTCTTCTCCTCTTTTCTATATCCAGTCATCTCAACATATCACCTTCTAGTCAACAAATATTTAAAAAACGTACAATCTAAAAGGTGACTCAGGAAAGCAAGAACAGATGACTGATAAAAAGATCCATGAAGATTCGCTTCCTGGTGCAGCACAGGATCCATACATACAAGAAAAAGAGAGAAGCGTAACACTGCTCAGCGTTTGAATTGTTTTAGGTATGAGAATTGCGAAACACTTAAATACTGGAGAAGTTTTGCATCAGAAAATTATTTGTGAAGCTGAGGAAGTGATGCTGCTAGCAAAATGAGAAGAGCATCATTTCCTTCTAATGCTCAGTTAAAGGCCGGCTTAGGCTGTGATTCTGGTTTCGGCAAGAGTACAAGGACAGCTTCTTGTGAGAACCACTGGCAACACTAGACACCTCGAAGGGGAAATGACAAAGGGAAAACAAAACCGAGACCTTCCATGAGCAAGATGGTCAATATGTAGGGCACACGGCCAAAGCTTTCGAAAAGCTGAGAAAAGATCAATGGCCCCCTGCTGTCCCATGGGGATTTGTGGACTTAGGTGTTCCTAGCTGGCTAAATTCTAGTTTCTTCTTCATGTGAATCCGTAGTTTCGGTGCACAGATTAAATCTAACTAAATCTGGGGCTACTGCAAACGTGCCTGCAAAACAGGCAAGTTGAAGTCTGTCTCATGATTACCATTTCTCAAGAAGCTCCTATCAACTGTGCTTAGAAAATGAAATTATATTTATGTCCCACTGAAATACCAGCACTGAATTCTTAACCTGGGTTGCTACTGAAAATCTCCTGCATAATGCACAAGGCAGCGCCGAGTCCTTCTCTTCCTCCTAGAATCGGTGGTTCTGCAGAGCTAAAAAGAGTGAAAGCCATAAAAGCCCGTTTAATCGTGAAAGTAAGACAATGGCACTCTGAACGTTGACAAGGAGTGGGTTTGTCAGGTTAGAAAAGCATCTCTACAAAACCTCTGATAATAACTGAACTTCAAGAGGAACGGTATTCTGGTGAGCTGGGTCATGACTGCCACTAACACAGAGAGGAAGAAGCTGAGGTGCAATGACAGGAGATCAAGTGACTTCCTCAGCTTCAGAGGGAGTTTTACGGCTAGGGTTAAAGTGAAAATTAATGTCTCAGTCCCATTTGCAAACCACGAGCTCGTACTGCTTTTACTACAGATTTCCCTTCACCATGCTGTACTTTTCTTCTTGCTGACTGTTCAGTATGATCATCCAAAAATACTCCTATTTGTGTTATTTTTCACACACACCACCCTGAAACAAAATTCAGTATGAAAGAAGAGCAGTTTCCTCCAATACAGCTCAACATCCAAACTAAGCAGCAGTAAAATCATATTTATTCACTGACTGAGGTTTCAAACAGTAAAATGATTGTTACCAAGTTATAGATTGGACCATGCCCTGAATAAGACCGCAGAACAGGTCTCCGGTGACAGCTCTCACCTTGACAGCCCTCAGGAGCACTGGGGGAGAAGGAGGAGTGTATGCACGCTTGTAACTGGCACGACACCTGAATACAGTCAAGCTTCATGATCACACTATGCAGAATTTGGCAGACTTCGCCTTTGGGGATGAAGGGGGGAGACAGAACGAAGGGCCAGGGCACGCGTGGGAACGAGGCTCTTCACCTGCGAGCTGGGTGTGCCTGACACGGGAGCCGGAGAGAGACGAGCCGATGCTGCGCGTGCCCGAGGGCGCAGCCGTGCTGCACAAGCTGAGCGATCTGAAGGCACGGGTGCTAAATGTGGTCATCTTCTCTTTTTGTGTGAACTCTGGCACGCCCTGTACCTTTCTCTGTGTTTTCCTGTTTGAATATGTGATATTCCAATGAAATATAAATATTAATATTTGATTAACTCACGGCTACGGAGCTTAGTTTAAGTTTACTAGACTTAAAGTCTAGTACAAATCTTTGAAAACTTTGAAAAACTACATAAATATGAATTATTTTATTTTTATAGCATTCCATTAATGACTGTACAGCAGACGTTGATGAATTACATAATCTCTGTCTATATTTGCTTACACCTTTCTGAAACTGTTACCTTTTCAGCAGATATTTCTCATGCCTTGTCTCAATCCAGAAATTACATTTTTGGTAAAGCTTTGCAAGAACCCATTCAGCTGTTTTTGAGTCACCCAAATATGTAAAAAACAGTTTCCAGCTGTTAAGTTTTCCATAAGCCTTTTTTTCTGAAGTATTCTTGTATAATTATAACACAACTTTGTTTTAAAACATCAAACTTGACACGTACATAGTCCTGAAAGAGAAGTAGCAGCGCTGCCATGTTTGAAACCATTTGGTTTTGAAATAACAAGGTTATTACCATATTAAAATATCTTTGTTTTCTTAAAGATTCTCCCAGACACTGAGCTACAGTTTTCTAACCGTAGACACTCAATTGTGTAAATGACCAGTAAAGAACAAGAAAGAAAACAAAGAAAAAAAGACGCTGTTCTTGCAATCTGTGACTGAGCTGTAACAGGGAGCATCAGGGGACACCGTTTATGCTGGGAGCAGGCTCAGACCTGTCAATCTCAGACCTGCCTACGGTGCACCCTGCGTACACACATGCGCCCTTGAGGAGCAAGGCTAAAGCTCCAGCCTGGTGTTTTCACCAGACCCAGCTCCACTCTGGAGAGACTAGCAATGGCTGGGCCCATGCATTCAGTCCTGTCTGCTGGTGGGTGGCTCAAGGCTGCTCTCTCCAAGCCCAGGTTAGTTACCCTGAGTTTTCACTGCTGGCGGCCAAATAGCTGGCAATAAGGTCAGAAAATGTGTAGGTGGCATGGTCTGCTTTCAAGATCATGCTTCAACTACTAGTACAGACCTACAGTTATGTACTCTCCAAAAAACTTGGAACTGGCACTGAAGGTGGGACAAGGATAACCATATCCTTCCCCCTTGCCCACAATGTGCCGCTCCATGCAGTAGCTTTCCATAAAGATTCTGAATTAAATTTGCCGTTGCGTACTTCTACAGTTTTAGTTACTGCATCTTAGCATTTCCGTATAGGATGGCATCAAATCAGACTGGAGATGATTCCTTGCTTATATTAGATAGATAGATAGAAATGCGCTGACACAATACCAAGCAGATAAGAATCAGCCATTTACTTAATTTAAACATTTCATTTAATCTGGAGTATTTCAGGTTGTGATGTCTTAGTGGAGTAAGTGTTGGTTTTGACAACACTAATGGTGGCTGAAATAGGAGCTGTAGTCTGACTGATTATTGGATTACATGGGTTTCACTCTCAGAACTGTTTTTTATATGATGACATAAAGGCATACGTGGCTTTTATGCCTTGTATGAACCATTGGCCTCAGTAAGAACTCTTCTGTCAGGCTGGAGGAACTCTTTCTAAAGATGTAACATTTCTGCAAAAAGAAAGTCACTGCATGTGTAGATTTCTATAAGGGGCTCAACTGCTGATTTGTCTCGACACTCCCCAAGAAGGGACTCCATAGCTGTTGCTCATTCAAAGTAAATAGCAGTACCTCCTGCTCTTGCCTTTCCTGGGACATATTCCCCTACTGTGCAGGTGTGAGTCCACAGGAACTATCAATGTCAGTGACATGACAATGAACCTGAGAAGCCAGTCTAACTCATCTGAAAGCAAAAGACACAACTCTAATAGGCTTTCACACAGAGAAATGCGTGTGTGTGCACGTGTGCGTGCACACCCTTCCTCACCATCTGTGCTTTTATCAGTATACCTATAACCCAGTTGTATGTCTATTACTTTGAGAGGTTTTTGTGAATGTGTTTCAAACCACACCAAACATATAGGCGGTGCTCAACAAACAAAATGGCACTGGAATATAACTACAGGGAGAAAACTCAGCAGCTCCCATCCATCACAGTGTCTCCTCTCTATACTACCCTGCCTTGGTAAGCCCACAGCTAGGGATCATACAGTAAAAAACCCTATTGTAAGAAGGGGACAGAGGTAAGGTTGCTGTGGGAACCTTAACTCTACATTTCCTGAGTCTAGG
Source organism: Phaethon aethereus (assembly GCF_964289735.1). NCBI lineage: Eukaryota > Metazoa > Chordata > Aves > Phaethontiformes > Phaethontidae > Phaethon > Phaethon aethereus. The sequence goes on along the minus strand of NC_138575.1, from coordinate 93,574,352 downwards.
GAGATTAAAATCTCAGTCTTCACATCCCATTAGCATATGTCCTGGGCATACAGAACATGGCCTAGGCAAGCATATTGTTTCTAAAGGAAAAGGTATACTACCGGGTAAATAGGTGTCTGTGCACATTTTGGCAACTCTAAGCTACATAACTCAGTTCTGACCAATGCTACTGGACTTTGAAACCCATCAATACAATATTAAGGTGGAAAAAGCAATAAAAAAAATCCAAACAAGCTGTAAGTTACGTTGTATGCTCTACTGTTCTGTGCGTCAGTGTCGAGACAAAAGAAGAGTAAGAGTTTGCCATTTGCTAGTTGTTAATAATCAAGAGAAGATCTGCCAGACACACTCTACAAGGGCTCTGTCTGTCTGGACCAGGTAGATGCTGCAATACACAAAGGACTTCACACACAGAGAAAGAAAGAGTGTTCACGGACAATGATGCAGCGTTCTTAATTAAGATTTTCATTACTGATACATATATTAAGGTTTTGCTAATGCAAGTACCCAAGCACTCTCATGTGCAGGTAGATGTCTCTGATTCTATCTCTAGAAATCCTTTTGCAAATCATTGCTAACATTCACCAGCCACAGCTCAAAACCAGCTCACCTGCCCTTTGCTATAATGACAATGAAAAATAATAAATGATATTTTATTTGTCTGCCAGATGAGAACTTAACACTTGGCAGGCGTAAGAATGAACAGGCTTTTGCAAGGCTGTGCTACAGCGCATTGAAACTGATTCTGATCTCACTTACACCTGTTTGATGTTGACGTAACATCAGGAGCTTCAATAGTCTGAGTGTAGCAAATGTTGAAGGCAAAAATAATGAAAGAGACACAGAGGTAAATGGAAAAAGGGATAAAACACAACATGAGTTTGCCAAAGGTAGCTTGTAGTAGACTAACCTGATAACTTTCTTTGATAAGATAACTGATTATCCAGACAAAGGAAATGCAGTAAATTTAATCTATCAGTACAGCATTTGATACAGTATCACAAGCGAAATGATGAGTTAAGATGAAGATTTGCAGAAGGACTGTAAGGTGAGCAAATGCTTACTTGAAGGGGAGATGGGGCAGTGGTGAAAAAAGAATTATGGGGCACGGTGAAGGCTGTAGTTCCACAATTTTTTAGTTAAAATAGCATTTTCTATCTAACAAGATTTAGGGGGAGTGGGAAACATTTCTTTATGAGGCCCCTCAAAAGGAGGGGGTGTAGAGTTGGAAAAAGTGGGAGCATGCTTAACATTCATAAAAGGATCAATCAACTTCAATAAGCTGCTCATTAATGATATTTAGGCCTCATTCACCTGTAATGTTTCCATGTTATTTCTATGGTTCTGTCCTTTGGGAAGTTCAAAAATGCTACAACTCTCTCAGCAGTTTACTTGTACAGTTGAGTTAAATATCTAGTTCACTTTTGAGCATTTAACACATTCTTATTCCCAGAACAGGATGTCCATTCATCTACAGATCTGCTTGCTGAATGCCTTAGATCTCGTTTGAATGCTGGACCCTGCCTCCCAATAAAACGCTGCTGGAATAAGATGCGGAGGAGAAATACTTGGTGAACAGAAGGACTTACAAAAGCATTGCTTCTCCCTGAGCATGTTACATGCTTTTCTTGATCTATTCAGGCTATGACATTTTGTGAATTTCCTCAGTAGGACAAACTGGGCTGACCAGTATTGGGACCAGTCCTTTTTAATATCTTCATCAATGACATAGACAGTGGGATCGAGTGCGCCCTCAGCAAGTTTGCAGATGACACAAAGCTGAGTCATGCGGTTGACTCGCCTGAGGGATGAGATGGCATCCAGTGGGACCTGGGCAAGCTCTAGGCATGGGCCTGTGTGAACATCATGAGATTCAACAAGGCCAAGCACACGGTCCTGCACCTGGGTTGGGGCAGCCCCCAGTATCAATACAGGCTGGGGGATAAAGGGATTGAGAGCAGCCCTGCCGAGAAGGACTTGGGGGTGCTGGTGGATGAAAAGCTGGACATGAGCCGGCAATGTGTGCTCGCAGCCCAGAAGGCCAACTGTATCCTGGGCTGCATCCAAAGCAGTGTGGCCAGTAAGTTGAGGGAGGGGGTTCTGTCCTTCTGCTCTGCTCTGGTGAGACCCCACCTGCAGTCCTGCATCCAGCTCTGGAGCCCTCAGCACAGGAAAGACATGGACCTGTTGGAGTGGGTCCAGAGGAGGGCCACAAAAATGATCCGAGGGCTGGAACACCTCTCCTGTGAGGTCAGGCTGAGAGCTGGGGTTGTTCAGCCTGGAGAAGAGAAGGTTCTGGGGGGACCTTCTTGCAGCCTTCCAGTAGTTAAAGGGGGCTTATAAGAAAAAATGGGCACAGACTTCTTAGCAGGGCCTGTTGCAATAGGACAAGGGGTAATGGTTTTAAACAAAAAAGGGGTAGATTTAGACTAGACCTAAGGAAGACATTTTTCACCATGAGGGTGGTGAAACACTGTCACAGGTTGCCCAGAGAGGTGGCAGATGCCCCATCCCTGGAAACATTGAAGGTCAGGGTGGACGGGGCTCTGAGCAACCTGATCTAGTTGAAGATGTCCCTGCTCATTGCAGGGAGGTTGGACTAGATGGCCTTTAAAGGTCCCTTCCAACCCAAAGGTTCTATGATTCTATGACCAATAGGAAGGCAATGATGTTGCACTGGGACACTGTATGTACCAGGATGACGTGCATCAAAACACAGCCATGCCAGGATGGAAGGTAAAGACAGTGCCACAGAAGTCATAGCAGAAGGCATCAATGTGAGATTAATTTGCAGGCTCCAAAAGAAATGATCTGCCAGCAAAATTTCCAAAAAGTTAAGAAAAAACCCCAGGATTTTTGATAGTCTTCCCTGAGACATGCCTCAGTCTACAGGTAATTCAATGACTAAAATTGTTATCTTTCCATTAAATTTCACTGGAAGAAAAGCTGCGTTTTTGTTTTAGTCTTCTGTGGCAGAAATGAATTATTTTGCGTCATAACTAGACCACACTAAGCATGCACAGACAATCACAGCAAGAAATTTGCACTGAAAACCAAAACTTGAAGGATTTGTTAACAGCAAAAATTAAAAAACAGTTCCTGAAACACATCATTCTTTGGGATTGGTTACATGCTGATCACATATAGTAGGTTTCCTTCACAACCTTCAGTGCATATTGCAGAGCATCCAGAATGTAACGCATTAATTTTTGTCTTTTATGTAAAAGTGGATTTACTGCAAAAGTAAAATTCAATTAATCCCTTTTACAGATATTCAGGATAAGTGAACACAGTTGACTATTAAATTTAAACACACATCCAGATCCAAATGTTGCAACTGATCCTTACTTTGGTGACTGGGTGAAGCATGAATACCTTTACATTGTATGCTATTTGAAGTTGGGATTCCAATTTTGTCTCTGAAAAATCAAGCTGTTCAGCGTATGGTTAAGAAGCTAAAACATTAGAAAAGAGCATTCAGAAAACTGATACAGCCATTCTATTAGACTTAAAACTCAATATGATGGAATGGGAGAGAGCGAGATCTATTAAAATCCAAAAGCATTTGCTTTCAGTGGTGTGCAAAAATCTCATATTTTGGGCATGTAAACATATGAAATGAAAATATTACCTGGGGGCTGAATTTGTGAACCATATTCAGCATAATATTATCCAAAATGATGGAAAGAAGCAGCAGTGAACAAGAACTTCAGAGGAAGAAAACATTATTTCTTAATACACTGTGAATCTTTTATGTGTAAGAGTTCCCATTCCCACCAAGAGGTAAAAGAGCCTTCATGAAGCACGGCCTGGAGACTAACCACATATGTTTTGACATGTACACCTGTGTAACAGCACACAGCTAAACTACATGGCAAATGGCTTTCATGTCTTTTTAAAGTGGGAGAGGTGGAGAGAAAAAGGAGATGGAAGAGATACTCTTACAAGCTCATTTTCAACCATGGTGTCCTACACATAGGACATTCAGCATGAATATGAAGACGAGGTCTGGCATTTAGACCTCTGTGAATATTTGTACTTTGGTGCCAGTTTCAATAGTCAAATCTATGACCTTTTGATCAAGAAGTAACTTTTGGGAAACCACCTATTTCTGGATATCCAGTTTTATAGTAACCCCCCCTCCAGCACTACTTGCTCTTGGTACCATTTTAACCTTATATTTGGTGTGTACATTTTATGGAGATGGGTATACAACATAATGTTAAAGCAGGGTCTATCAAAGAGGATTTCTGCATAAGGAGAAGGACAGACAATACATTTCAGAAAAGAAAGACATTTGATGATACAACTGTAGAATAGCAACATGCTTGCCAAAGTTGTAAGATAATTTACCATAACTGCAAAGGGAATATTCTAAAAAACTCTACTACACTCTGTATTGTGCCATTTTGCGTAGTGAATTCAGACCTAACAAACTGGACTGTCTCAATATTTTGATGGTTGGTGTTCAAACTGCTGTAGGAAATGCTGCTACTGATTCAGCAAGGCAGTCTTTTCTATCCAAATATATTAAATTATGCCAGTGTGGGGTAGAAGCGCACTGAACAACTGCATTTTCTTTCTGGCCCTTTCTTTTTTTCTAGCCAAATCTAAAATATTATGCTCCTAGAACTGTGTAGTTTAAAGTCAATTTTTTTTCTGCTGTAATCTGTTATATTTCAAAAATGCTAACGCTCAATACATTGTATTACGCTAATTAGATGAAAAATAACCCAGAAGAAAAAGATCTCTAGTAAGCACAATAGCAGAGAGGTGTGACATTTTCAGCTGTCATGCTGGCCAATCTTAAATTCAATCTCATCCAAGTTCAGTGGATATCTTAAAGGTATTGCAATTAGAAAGCAGGTTGCATACATGCCTCTGTTGTAATCCACACATCAACTTCATGGCTATGGGCAGCCATTATTATTTGTTAAATAATTTGAACATTAACACTTAAACTAACGCTTGAATGAAAAACTAGCATCAGATTTTGTCTTTTTTTTTAACCTGGCTAATTCTCTGGTTTCCTGGGTATTGGGTCTATTTTTATTAAAGATGTTTTAGAACAAACCCATGAAATTTGTCAGATTTGTTTTCAAGAAGGTTTTTTTAATGTAAATCTACTGCTTAAGTCCATTTGATGGTTATGTCTTCAGATAAAGAATAAAGCTTAAAATTGTGGCACTTGTTCAAGAACATTCATCCCGAGGTGCATTCGCAGTTATACAGTTTGATTTCTATAAACACATCAGAGCAGAATTTCTGCTCCGCTGCTATTTCAAGCCTGTTTCACTATTTCTCTCATTTGCAAATGCCAAATAAAAGGCCTCTGCCCATGTTGTTCTCTGTTTTGGAACATCCTCTATCTTCAGGAGACACATAAAAGCTGGGGAAATAATATCCCTTTTCTTTCTCAGATTGCTGTGTAGGTGACCATTCCCTTCCAACAACTCCTTATTTTCAGTGCAGATGAACTGATTCTTCTGGATAATTTGCATGTCTATTTATTACATTAATTATGATACTTCTTGAAAAATGCTAACTCTTGAAAGCTGTTGTAAACATAAAGCTTATTACATCTAGACTTTTTTGGCATTTTGCAAATGTTCATTTTTGATTCATGAATAAGCTTGACCTGGAGGTTATTATCCTCCCCTGAAGTAATGGAGAGCTTCTTAAGAAACCTGAGAATAGAAAAGATGCCTCCTCCCTGTTCCTGGTGTAGCAATCACTGTTGTTGTTCCTCATTTGCAAAACAATACTAAGCACACTAACCAAGTAAAGGGATTCAGACGGTGCTAATTAGCTGCTATTTCACGATGATGGTTCAGAGTGCTAACAGATGACGGTTTGGTGGTGAACAAGTACCAACAGCAGGGACACATATATAGATATCAAAGACTATTTGAGCATCATCATGTCTGATAAAGTGAATACGTATTCTCAGAAACTGGCAACAGGCAGGGTGGAATACTGCTGGGTGTCTTTTGACATATAAATCACTGATCATATGATGGATGGTTCTCATAACTATGATGAGATAAGTAAGATGCTGCTCAGCTTCCCTTAGGTCATCATTACTTGACCAAATATGTCTTCATGAAACTGAGGAATAAATGGCACTTTTTTGATTTCTTCTTTGGTTTTCAGTTTGTGTTTTGTTGTGTTTTTTTTTTTTTTAACAGGATGTCAAATAACAAGGATTAGAATCAGTGATGAATGTAATAGGAATGATGCTGGAGTTCAGTACAACCCGGTTACATCAGAAACCTATTTCAAGGAAACGGACAGATGTTCATGGAATTAGGTTAATATGTCCTGCAACTTCTTTGTATCTAGAACACTTTGGTGCATTTCTGATTTGCAATTACCAGAGCTAACAGCACATAACTCTTCAGTATTGCATGGGTTCCATTTGAACCTGTAGTGCTCTGGCAGTAAAAGAAGTGTCCTACTGTAGCTATTCATCCTGCTGTAGCTAGCTATCTTACTGTAAAGCACCTTAGTATGATACTGTTACATGCTGTTGACAATATGATAGAAAGGCTCAAGCGCAGTTGTAAGACTCTTCTTCCATGAAAAGGTCAATTTTTGACAAAGAATCCACCTGCTTCTCTCAAACTGCTGAGGACGTTCAAGTGGAGCCGAGATTAATTGTATTCCTCTTAAGTGGGAATATCGTTTAGGGGAGAGATCCATGAAATTCTTCCACCTCCAAAACCTTGATGCCATATCGTCAGACAGACGTGTATAATCTGGGGAGGAGGAGGAAGATGACTGGATCATCGTCACGTTGTGGGTAGGGATAAGAGAAGACAGCCCAGCGCTGGGTACTGAGGCAGAGGGCAGAACAAATTGGTTATTGTCTCTAGATCAGAAAAATGCTTGCCAGGTACCATTAACAGCCTCTAATGTAAAAATGTCCCAATTCTACTTTTTATGTTACCCAAAAGAATTCAGAGTATCAGTGGCCCGAAGGACCCATCTTCCAGAGAGAAAGGAAAGAACCAGTACGAACAAAACAACCTTTATGCACATGCCTGAAGTGAGGCTCCAGTGGAGCTTGCTAAGTTGGGAGTGGAGGAGCACAAAGAAGCCCTTGGCTGTGGAATAAGCCTGGCTTAAAAGAAGCAAGAAAGTGTGTGACTCTAGTTTTAGAGGTCAAGAAACAAAGGCAGACAGACAGGAAATGACTTATGCATGGTCACGCAGCACAGCGCTGGTGGAGAGGTATTTCAGCTCCGGGTTTTCACGTGCCTATCTACCATGAAGCCGAGATTTCAGCTCTGGGTTTCCACATGCCTAGCTACCAGTTGCTGCTTCCACCTAAGCTGCCCTGTGCTGCAGAGGTAGAACAATGATAAACCGGTGCCTTTGTGCAAATGTTGAAGGCACACGGTCCCTGCCACAGACAAGTGATTTTGCTGCTGCCGGAGCAGTGTGCGCTTCACGTCCCCGCGTGTCATTAACACTTTTTATCGATATTATGAAGTTCTGCAACAAAAATAATAGGACTTGTCAGGGGCCGTTATGAACCGCCCCTGCTGGATAAATACATAATACATGATGGCAAAGGTCTGATGGGACTTTAATCAATTGCCTTTCCAAGTCAAATAAATGTCACATTAGACGTAAGCCATGTTGCATTCTGTGGGGGCCTCTGCTCCCCTCGTCTCATGGGCCTGACACCGCCACGGGGAGCTATGCACGCGCATAGACTCCTACTTATTTGTAGCAAATCTATCAGTGCAAAACTGGAACAGCGCGTTGTAAATTACAGATTTGGGACACCTCATAATGAAAGGCAAAGGGGAAAGGAAAGAAATATGGGGACACCACAGGCATGATAGGTCAGCTGAAACACATCTCCTTGGTAGCTGGCATGGTCATACCACCTTTCGTAGTCACTGCCGCGTATCTCACGCTTCTGCCAACAGGGCAGGGGAGAAGGAGGTGTGCCGTTTCTTCCTGCACCGCAGAAATAGTGAGTCAACTTTAAACGTTAAAGTCACGTATTTTAGGTCTAGTATCAGGAAAAGAAAGCTCTTTGATTGCTTCAGCATGCACCTGAAAAAATTATGAACGTCCATTTGCACTTCAGCACCCCTTTGAAGAAATTCCAACAATCAAAACACAACTTGAACATAAATTTGCAGGTTTAATTCCTCTCCCAAATATGAAAGAGCTATTTTTCTTACTGTGCTATGTTTTGTTTTGGTTTTTGTTTTTTTTTTTTTTTAAATTCCAGGCAGCACTTTAACAGCCATCTACTTTCCTCTCTGAACGGATAGGAGACATGAATTTAAATTGCAAAATGGAGATCTGAAGTAAAACAAAGTCTAGGCATATTTGAACATGGAGTTCTAAACCTAAATTTAAAAGCCCTCATTATTTTTGGCATTCACTAAACAGCTCAAGCTTGGACATCCCGGAACAGTGGCTTAAAATGTTGGTGGACATTTGGAAAACTTTGGTCTGTCTTTACTTAACTATAGCAAATATTATGAAGTGGTAGTGCTATATTCCCCTTTATATCGCAACAGTAAGTGTCATTGTTTTAAAAACACTAGATTTCACTGCCAATATGTATAAAGGAATCCCAGCAAAATGCAAACTTTTGTTCCAAATATGCAAAACCATCACATGTCAGAACTTGACAAAATTAAAACCTAAATTATAACAAACAACTCTCCCAAAGGTTCCATCTCCTATCCCCCCAAAAAAAGAAAAAGCAAAACTTAAACCATGAAAATGTCAGTTCTTCCTGTTCTAGGTCTTAAAAACACAATTATCTGGATTAATATAGTCTTTTCTTCAATTAAAAAGGTCACCAAATTGAACAACCTACATAGCAGCAGCCAACCCAAGTAAATGAGACCAAGTGAGAAAAGAACCCTACGTAACACCTTCCAAAGAACACACTAGCAGATTTTTAATACCGATATTGTTAGATGTCAAAGAGAATACAGCATATTTAATCTACCCAGCAAGAAGAGCAGGCCAGTATTAGGTAGGAGAGCACACAGGATTGAGTAAGGAAGGGTGCCATGTCACAAGGTCAGATTTCAGCAAGGACAGGTTGAAACGCCAGTTGACTGTTTTCTATACTTGTTCTACGCTTGCACAGCATGGAATGCTATACGTTTTATTCTGAATCAGCGTGCAGCAACATAATGCCCATCACAACAGGTATATCCTTAAATATAACAGAAAACTTGTATATTGTCATCCAGAAATGCACATATACATTCCAGATCAATCAATCGCACAATTGCCACTGAACTAAGCCCCATAAGCTGACACTGCATTAAAATCCTGGACGGCTGCATTAGAATAAAAACTCAGTACTGAGTCCTGTGGCCATGAGGAGCAACAGAGAAGTTCACAAGGGCTCCAGGCTGACTTGAATGGAACTGGAACAAAATGCACAACTTGTATCAATGAGAAGTATGAAATGTTTGGTATAAATACTTACACAAGAGACAGGAAAGGTTCCTCCAGAGGAAGGCCACAAACAGATTGTGAGTGATCTGAGAAGAAAAGGGAGAAAGAAAAAGGTAAATTAAGTGATGATAAACACACTAAACGATACCAATATAAAACAGGGATCGAGGAGACTCACAGATGGTAGCAGTTCCTACAGGAGACAGAAAAGAAAAAATGTTTTAAATTCACAAATGGCATAAATCTTGGAAGTTTTGAAATTACCTGACCCCAAAACTATGTAGCTGAGAAAACTGGTAATGGCTGAGAAGCCTTTCAGTCCTGGGATAATTCCAAGCCAGCAGAGACTAAATATCCTCTGGTAGCTGTTCAGCAGCCTCCGTGAAATAGGCTTGTGGCTCCTATGGACAAATGCTCTTATCACAAAAACACTGCCAGATTTGAATGGCATCCTTCTTAGTAGTCATGCTAGATGATACAGGCCTCTGAAACAGAACTTGCCTTCTTGATCTTGCCCTTCACAAAAAAGGGGTTAGGCATATTATTAGGGCTGAGCATGCTTACATTACGGCTGATAACTGCACAGAAAAACTGTGTTGTCTTAGTTCCTCTGTCAACACAGTATCTTTCAGACTTGACAAATTGTTACCCTGACACCCCTGAGAAACAAATGGCTGCATGAAAGTGGAATGGCTAAAAGTTTTCAAACTTTTGGCAGACTACAGGTCTAGTTTCCAAAGTCTACTATGGCGTATCCAAGGTTTATTGCCAGCACGTTTTCTAAAACATATTAACCTGAGATGAAGTAATAGACAAAAGGAATCAAAGCCTGATGCTCTGAATTGTAACAAGAAGATACACTCCTGTTGAACACAGAAAACAAAGGCAGATGCCCCCCAAATGTTCAAAGCTACGAACCAGCCCTGTCCCCCCTTCCCTTCACCAAGCTGAAGGAAATTCAGGTAGTCAGACCAGTGCTCTCCAAAAAATTGCTATCAGGTGACCAGGAGCATGGTGGACAAAGACCATGGGATCCATGTGGTATAGTCCAGCACTGAAGTCAAGATGTGGCCCTCACCTACTGCTTCCTGTCCAGTCACAGGGAGAAATTAGCTCTACCATTCCTCAAAGCAATTAAAAATATTCAGAGAAATACAAACCAAAGTTGAGCTAGTGAAGGAAAAGTGAGGAGCTGTCACAGGAGAGAAAGTGGGAAGGCAGTCAGAAAATTTGTTCAGAGTGGTAGGTATTATTTGGGGGAATTATGGGCCTGGCAGAGGACAGTGTGAGAGAAAACACATGTGCATATCTAATGGTTGGTCACCTGCAAGGGAGGTGGAAGAAATACAGCAAAGAGCAGAGAGAATCATAAAAACTGCAGGGCAGCAAACAAGATGCTTATAGCATCCTTTGCATAGGCTACCCAGAGAGGCCCTATTTAACAGCAAATTCCTCTTTAAGGAAGCTGCCTGCTCCGCATGTAAGGATGATTTGCATGAGACATATGTCAGGATGGATGCTGCCCAGACTGAAAAGCTGAAGTGCCATAAGATGAAAGGAAGGGCAAGATCAGACTGGTGGAGAGCAGGTCACTATTTATCTTACTTGCAGGAATCCATTACTGTGATGAACTTTAACAGGGAGGTTCTTCTGGTGGAAAAAACCTCCTTTGCCAAGCATGCATCCCTTATGTTCCTTTTACACTGCTCCTGAAGATTTAACCATGAAGCCCATAGATTCATCTGTGATAGACTACATGTGAAGGACGGTTAGTGGCTAGTGGTTGGGAAGTGTTTCTTTCAGGGTTCTGGGCAGATGGGGAAGTGAGCTGCACACCATCGAAGAACCTGAGACAAGAGGTCTGAGCCAAAGAATGTGCCTTGGAGCACTGGGGTAAAAAAAAAGGTAAAAAGAAAAAAGGGAGGCATCCAGCATGGGGAAAAAAAACACAGAATGGAAAATTTTAGGCCGAGTGGTTAGAGCTTGGCTCTGTTATAAGCAACATAAAACAAGTTCTCTTAAGGGAAAGCATCGAGCAACTTTGATGACAGAGATGCCAAAGAATTCTACAGATTACGGCCTGGGACTCTGGAGGTGCTGAGTAATGACTTACACCGATATTATCGTCAAATTTGCTATAAGAAGTGAACAAGATTTTTGTACGCAATTAAAACTGTAGGGTAATTTTAGACGGCACCATATACTAGAGGCTGCAAACTAGAATCTGGCAAATCACCAGAACTGAAACACCGTAATTTTTTAAATTATCACAATTGGTCTGGACACTTGATTACCAGTTTTGTTCAAAAGAAAATACATGAAAACAAAACTTTCCATGTAAAGTGTTAGAAAAACAAGATGTGTCTAGGGAAACTATGATCCGTTCCAGGTCAGATAACTGCAGAACACGTATGGGGGAGAGAAGTGGGCCAAATCCTGTTCTCACTGCGCTGTGCGATCGTGCTGACTTAATTGAAACCATGAGCAGAATCTGAACCATTAAAATGCTGGGGTGAAACTTTTTATCATATGGCGCTGTTTGTCACTAGAGACATACTTAACCTAATTACATTAGATTAACACAGTAGATTTCTTCAAGATATACTATTATATAATAACATTAAAAAATGAAGTCTAAGAACGCTGACTGTTTTCTCCAGGTCTCTGTGTTATAAGCAGAATAATTACACGTCTCTATTTATGTCATTTGTTTTCAACCCAGTATGGCTCTGTTTGGTGGAGTGGACAAAGGGAATCCACTGATCTTTTTCATACTGAATTCCTAGTGTTAATTAATCATTATTACTTGGAAGCTGTTTTGGCCACTGGACAGAATAGCCAGGGGCTAATCTTAAGCCTGCCCTTGCTTCATTGTGGTCAGATTCTGCCCACTTTCTCTACCTTTGCTTCGTGAATAAATTCCATTTAAATCACAAAGACTAAGAGACAAGCAAGGCCTAAACGTTAAGGATATTTAGGAATCTATCCCCCCTTGAGTTTAATGAGAATAAGGTTCCTAAACACTGAAGAATATCTATTTATGGGGAGTTAAGATGGTGAAATCCAGTCTTATGAGTTACATTATATAAGCAGGTAATCGATGTATGAGGCTAACTACAATTTTCAAATGTGACTTAGGCATTCACATCAAAGTCCATTGGAAGTCAGTGAAATTTTGGCTGTAAACCATGTGGGGACTTGAGAATATTTTTACCTTTGCTAGCTTAAGCACCACTTACTTTCAATGAAATTAACATCTTGGGTGCCAAAGCAATTTTTGCAATTGGCATTCAGTTGCTTCTTACAATTTATTCACTAAATGGTTTCAGTTAATCTGCTTCAAGTGCCTTTTTCTTAGCAGTAAATTGGGACAGCAATTCTGCTCCATTTTTGCGAAGTTATTTAGGATCTCTCTGATGTAATGCACTACCAAGGTGAGAAATGCTGCGCCCTCAGTCCATAGACTGGCAAGAAGCAGGCAGACTATGAACTGCTTTAAGCAGGGAGAACTGGCAATGGACTCAGATAAACCTAAACTGCCTGCTCTTGCCTCAGAACATTCTCATCCTTTACTGATACGGAACCAGCAAAGGGCACAGTTTTACCGTATGTAATCTACTCAGCGCCTTGGATCGAAGATGTGGAGCCTTGTCACCCCCCTCCTCCTGGGCGCGCTACACCTGCTAAGTATCTAAACTGGAATTTAATCCCAGTGGAAGATGAAGAACATAATTTACTGGAGAATTCCTCCATTTAGAGGGGGCCGAAGGGAGCCAGTGCCAGTTGGGGGGACACGGTGAACGAGGAGACTCAGCTGAAACTCAGTGGAGCCCTGTAAATGATCTGAGGGGGCAGAGAGGCTGCACTGCGTCTCTGACACAGCAGAGACAGATTACAGCAAAATTAAATTGAGGATTTTAGTGGATATAATTGTTGTTTTTCTATATTAATGAACAACAATAATACGTGATTCTAAACTGAATACCAGGTTTGACATTTAATCTGAGTGCTCATACTATCCATAAATGTTCATAAACGTCACAAGACCCCTACCCTTTGATTGAATTACAATCTAGTACGCAATTTAGGAAACGGATTAATCTACATAGATTTATATTTCTGCAGGTTACATTGTTATTTGTTGATTTATACTCTTTTCCCCTAAGTGTCCTTTCCGTCGAGAATCCAGGAAAATACATGCAAATCTTTAAGAGGAGAGCAGCTCAAAATCCAGCCACTAGCAGCAGATGGAAACTTGGTTCAGTGAAACCTACACTAATTATCATTTGCTTTTTGAAGTCACCCCTGCTAATGGCCAGCAAAATCTTAGTCCCTGTGATATCTCCTATTACCTTCACATTAACTCTCACTACAGCCAGCAATCACCTAACACGTTTCTTGGCAATGCTGTGCAATTAAACCACCTTTCAATCAGCTTGCTGAGGAATCCAGAAAAGGAAACTGCTTTAATACTAGGAGTTAATTACAAGAATGCAGAGGATGGCAGTCAAATGTTATGTTAGCATACCAGAAATATGACGATGCCTTAGCCACAGCTGTCACACGCGAGCCACATCAGGAAGAGCGACATGGCAATGAATAGAGGAAAATTATCTCCAAGTTCTCCCTTTTTTTTTTTCCTGTGGTCATGCTACTTGAGGTCACCACCTCCTTTAGCAGCCAAGATTATCTGGAATTCCACTGTCACCTGTATTAACATGCTTCACTGCACAATGGTGTCTGCTTGGGGACTGATAATGACACCTACTCAAGCAGTGTGTCACAGCACAGAAATGGTCCAAAAGGCCAACCAGACAATAGCGCTTCTGCAGATCCTGACCTCTGCAGGGGCCCAGTCCTGTGCCCTTTGAAAGCAACCAAGTCTTCTCAAAGGGTTAATGGGGCAGGTTCCCCTTCTTCCTCCACATCTTTACCTCTTTGTGCATACTAGAAGAGGGAGCACTCCCCAGTGCAGCCCTTGTCCTTGAGGGCTCATTTGTCCATACAGGACCGAAGAGAAGGGCTGGCTGCTCTCTCCAGTAAGAGAGGAAATGAACATCACTCGGTCGAGTTAGTGCTATGAAAGTCATGAACAGAGGATCTGGTTTTACAACCGACATCTTATTGCAGTGAGGGAGAAAGAACAAATGGCAGAGGATACTGCAAATTCAGCTTGAGGGTCGGTTATATGGTCATGCATCAACTCTTAGTCTACATTACAGGAGAATCAAAATAACAAGATCTTTGAAAAGTGACACGGAGGTTTTGTACGTACACTAGAATTAAGGTAAGTCTGTATAGATTGGAATGCACTTACATATTTTAGTTACGCATCATTAAAGAATTTGAAAAAAATCTACTCAACTACAGGTGCACGTGGTCTTTTTAAGAAAATAAACAGCCAAATTGTGTCTCTGTAGAGACTGCAACAATGATTTGAGAACAGTTTTGAATCAAAATTTATCGATAATACTTCCATCACTTATTTTCCAAAGACAGAGTTTGATTAGAAGCTACAGTCCACAGAAGATAAAAGGTAACTGACTTTTTTCCACTCTCAAACTTGATGACAGAAAACCTTGCAGCTACCTTATCACATATTGTAATGGATTTATGATATAGATATAGCTTACATTTTCTTTAATTAGTATATAAGTAACTATTTAGTATCATTGTTAGATTTGGATCAGAAAGTGCAGTAAAAGGATACTTTTTAAATTTTTGTCATTAAGAATAGCTAAAATGTTAGCCTTGTCTTTTTCAAATTAAGAAATACGTACCAGGAAAAAGAGACTTTAAGTGAGTGTTACATAAAAACTTTTTTATAAACCAGAAACTTCACGGACCTTTAACTAGAAAATACAAAAGAAAAGTCTTGATGGAATGGATTTTTCAGCACAGTCTACTTGCCAGGAAGGCTGGATAATATTATGTTTTGATAATACAAAAGAAATTAATCCAATGAAAATTTGGACTTTCATGTAAATGTAAGCTAATCCAAAAAGACACCAACTCAAGGAGCTGACTCATTCCACAGGTAACTCAGCCCAAAGTAAGTCCTACCAGCTGTTCTCAGTGAAAAGAATGAGATAGATGAAATAAGAAAAGCAACCTCTCCATCTGCAAACTGAACTCTAATTAACATCCATCGGAGGTCTCCAGCTCCCTAAGAAGAACTTCAGTCAAGAAAAGTCTCTATAAAAAGCACCTCTGAGAGAAGCATCTTTGAAAGAAGAGCAGGAGAAGCAGCAGCACATTACAGCTTCAGCAGCAGTTGCTTTCAGGGTGAAGGCAAAACTAGCAAAGAGTAGAAAAAAAGAAGTTTAAATATATTCTTGTTTTATAATCTAAGTAGCACTTTGAGCATGCAACTTGACTTAAAGACGGCCTGAAATGGTATTACTTTTAACTTTCAGTAATTCTAACTGCTGACTACGTCTTTGAGGAATTTGTAAAAATATGTTAAACCAGGACGTTTCATTGGCAGGTACTTGGCCACCGCAGCCTCACAAAGTTCAGCCTACTGGCAGAAGGAAGCTGCCTACCACAACCCTCCCAGTGCCAAGGCACTGCCCCTTCCCTGCTGTCCACCACCGCCCCGGAGGGGTGCATGGGCAAGGAGGCCAGTGCTCCTTGGGTGCTGGGAGACTAATTCTGGGAAACAGAATACCTGGGAAGGGGCAGCCGCTGCCAAAATAACTCACATTGTCTACTTCTGACTGCCCAAAGGGGCTGCACTGTAGGCCAGGTTCATTGCTCTGGTGGCAGCAGCTGCCTGCTCCTGCCTGTCATTTTTCCAGCGTCCCTGATGCCCTTCCCTCATTGCGTGGCTGTGTGTTCTCCCGTCAGGAAACAGTGAAGGAGCAAAGATGGCCCTCGAAAACATGGCGGTTGCAACATAACTGGGTTGCTCCCATCCAGCTTACAGCCTGCTCCCTGTTCACTCTTGGAAAAGAGGGAAAAAAGAAGTCAAATGTTGACCAGATCAGTTGTCTTTGCTGTCCTTAAACAGTTTTGGCATTTCCATTTTAGAAAATATTTAGTGTTGGCTACTCTTGGCACTGGGAATTCAGCTTTGAAGCCTTAAACAGAAGAAAACAGAAAACTTATCTACCTAAATACACAAGGATATATACCTAAGGTTCTGGCTGTCTTTCAGGATCATACCCTAAAAATAAAGGTCTTGGCTCTGCTCGTGCCTGTAGGTGAATTTTCTGTTCTGGGCAGTGTGGTTGAACTGGCAGCCCACAAGTTAGATTGGTTGACTTACACCGTAGCCACATCAAGTCATGCTCTCCTTACTGCAAGCTGGATAAGCAGAGAAGCGTATCTTCTGGTTCCCTGCTTGCAGGTTTGCAGCTCCAGTGCATGATACACATTCCCTGCACCCTCTCAAGTACCTGTCCTGAATTCAGCAGTGCCAAAACTGGACTACATAGCATGAGAAAGTACAATCAAATAATACTGAACTATTTAAGCAGGCTAAACTTAAGTAACCGAAATGTTAAGCTGAGAAAGTATGGTACTGGGAACTAAATGCATCTGTATTAATAATAGTAATTAGTGAAGTTTGTCTACTGTTAATAAGGAGATAATTGCTATAAAATCTAGTGATATATACAAATAGGTTACTGATGTGAGGAAGTGACCCTGGAAAATTATTTTAAGTTATTGGTTGGGAGCTTTCTATTGCTAATTATTATTTTCTTTCTGGGCATTACTGTTCCTCCAGGATGATCTGATAAATCTAGCGGTGTTGTGATCACTTCACTAAATGGTATCTTTGGACCATATATGGTCCCAAGAGCCATGGCACTCCAGTGTACTTTACGTAATTTATTTCCAAAGTGAGACGTGCTGACTCTTCATAATATTTCTTTCATTTTAACATCTGACTAACATTCAATTTGGGACATAAGTACTCCGATATATCATTTTTCCCTGAAGGCACTGCAGATCAGAACTAAAGGGCACTGGCTGAGTCTGCGAGTACCGTGAGGCTTGGAGAACAGGGTGGGCTGGAGTGGGAGGCACTGCTAAGCCTGAGCTGCAAGGGACTGGAGGGCTGTGCAGGGATGTGGGGATCTGCACCATCCATGGGTGCTGGGAGGCAAGGGGCATGAGCTGAGCTCTGGCAAGCCCCAGGCTGGGATTACATCGGACTTTAAAAATCAACCTTGCTTCCTTTGGTGAGAGCTGCGTGGCAAAATCAGGAGCAAAGCGGCAGCAAGATCATTACGGAAAAGTGTAAGTGTGTCAAGTCCATAGTCACAACCATTTAAAGACAATGTCAGATTGTTTTCCTGTCTATCCAGTAAAGAAATCACAACATGACTATATGAAGACCTATAGGAAAATGCTACCCTGACAGACACCGTACACAAGAACAGCAAATCCTTGAAAGGTAAGGTACCATGTGGTTTGTGCTCTGTTTTTCACAATTTGTACTGCTTTGAACATGAACTGTGTTCTTGTGACAGTATACAACACTTGGAATGAGACTAAAAGCATTACAGAAGTATTTCACTTGCCTTTAAACCCCTGCAGACCCACTGAAGTCACCAGGGTTATGCAGCTGCACCACTGTATGTGGTGTTAAGCCCCCAGCATCTACAAAGTTTAAATATGTTCTTGTTCTGAGTTTTGCAGGAGGAGGACCACCTTCTTTTTTTTTCCCCTGAAAGGCCATAATCAATACTTTGGAATTTCTTTTTCACCTGTTTCTTCTCACTCTAAGCATATTAAAATAAATCAAAACTACCTTATAAAGATCCACTAAAATGGCTTCTGGGAACAATACTCTCCATTTTATATTCAGTATGAGAACAGTGTACTTTATAGCATGCTGTTAGTTTTGTGACACATGCGCTGAAAACCGAGTTTCAGGGGAACTAAATTTTTCATTGCTCTTTTAGATCGGGATGGCTGGCTGAAGAGTCAAGAATACAGTCTCATCACTGAACTTGATCCCTCTTATCACCAAATCTGAACCTGTCCCTAATTGTAAGTGTTAATGCTAATGCTAATATATCCAAACCACCTCCCACCTTCATTTCTTGTTTTATCAGTTTAACTTTGACATGCCTCCCTCCATGACTCTCGTCACCAACGTGATGCTGCAGGAAGGCAGTTTAAGTAGTGCAACAGCAGGGTAGCTTAGATGGCCATTTTTTACCAACTCTTCAATCTTAACTGGAGTATCCATTTGATAATCTAGATAAAGGAAAACACAGGTAGTTGACTGAATCAAATTACTGCAAAATGTAATTGAAGAGAAAAGGTATATGCCCCAGTCAGACATAATATAAAAGAAACCACATTGTAAGACCCTAGCACCCGTTCTAGTAGGACTTGCCCTCTGAAGCAACGCTCTTCCAGTCCTGAACTTCCCCGCCTGAAGAACCAAACCATCTCGGGCTATCTCAGCCTGGCAACTTCAGTTGCTGACCCAGTCACCAAGCAGAAATAATATTTATAAATGAATGGTGGGATGGGTCATGACTGAATTATTTCTTGGGTTTTCCAGACTTCCCAGTTTTCCCCAAACCAGTATAATCCATCCATATCAGTACAGCTCATCCAGAGAGAAACTTAAGCGCCTTGAAGCTCTGGAGTTCAATACGCAGTCTCAAGAGTTTTATTTATTAAAAAAAAAAGTCACACCAGCAAGCTGAACATTACCTTTTGTTTTATAGGGGGAATTGTGTTTATTCCCATTCTGTGTAACGAAAAAAGGGAAGAAGAGAAAGCTAAACTCATCTTGGAGCTGATCAATACTAAAGCAGAACTGCAAAATGAACTGACATATTTTGATGCCCAGTTTAGAGCCTGAACCACATCAAATGAGAAGAAAAATCCTTAAAGAAACCTGAAAAGCCACCTGCATGCTCCTTTCAATAAAGAAAAGCTGATCCCTTTGATTGCTGAAGCCAAACCAAACAGCAGACAGAGATTTTACAAAGTCTCTCAGTGGTGAGCCATAGTTTACGCTATTTATCAGCTTTCCTGCAAAGCGTAAGTGTCCATTTCACAAAGACAAAACCAAAAGCAAACACTTCCAAGAACTTATCCAAACCCAGTTTACATAGTTCGCTGCATCCATTCACTTCAGAAAAGTAAACCCTTCTTTATGTGTTGGATTTGAATACAATCATTATACCGTTTTCCCAGTTCATCTAAAAATGCAACAAGTTACAACAATCAAAAAGAGGTTTATAGGTGAGCCAGTTTAAGAAGCAGCACAATAAACTGGCATTACAGTCTAAGAACATGTCACTTCTATAGGTGGACCCTGTCTCATAAGTGATTGTAGAGTTATATTCGGTGTTAGTTTGGGAGAGAAGTGGGTGGGGGAGAAAAGAATCAGATCCAAGGGATACTGTATAGCATGAGAGCAATGCTAGCTTTATTTTGCAACCCATTATTTTCATAAGAACATGAATCAAAGAGATAAACTGTGCCAATTTCTTCATAGCTGACTTGTTACAGGATATTGTTTGAGTCTTCACTAATGACTCCTTGAGCTTGGTTATTACTGTGATTAGGAGTTGGGAGGATAGAGGTCTGAGACCTTTCAAAGGAAACATTTTGTTCAGAACTGCTACAGAAAATAAAGTCAGCATTACAGTAACTTTAACAACCCAACCAGGATAGTGGTCTGTGCATGCAGACCAGCGCTTTTGCTATTTTAAGTGAGGGAGATAAACTCCACATAAGATGGGAAGCTAAGATAACCAGCTCTTCAGTCTTGGGGATCAGAAAGCTGTCAGTTTGAGAAATATGAGTTTCTGTGGAAACTCTCTGGAAAAGGACGGATGGTGAAGTTATTAGCAGGTGGCAAAAAAAAAAAAAAAAAAGGAGATTTAAAATTTGCTTTTGGTTTGTGGCATGGATAGATAAATTAAGGAATCCAAGATGCTTCGATACCCTTGGTAGCCTACTGAGATAGATTTTGTTTTTATTTTTATGCAAAAGCAGGCTGTATGCAATGCTATTCTGCTTTGCCAGTTATCCCCAAAAGATCAGTGGCCATGCCCATCACTGAGGTCAGCATGAAAAACTCTACTGGCTTCATTAAGAATGAAGCAAAGAGGTAACTCTGCACCACGTTCATTTGTAGCAATGGCAGATAAAAAGCATTCCTTGAAGACAAAGGCAGGTTTTGTGGGATCTGGTTCCCCCCCAGACTCTTATCTGCTTTAGTCACAAAATCTTAGTTTCCTCATGCCATAAAACTGAGATTAAAATAACTCACTTCCTCAGAAGGTATGTTGTCAGGGGATGTATTTAAAAATTAAGAATCCTTTTCTTTCATTATCAACTCTATCATTTATCAGCTCTAGCTTTTATCACCAGCATCTAGCACTTGCCAGTACAGCAGGATCAGAGCCCACAGTGTTTGTCCAGACCGCTTTGGTACCTCTCATAGCGCAAGGTACCCAGCAAAGGTATCACCATACTGCAGTGAACCTTCACTGGAGGATTTTGAGTTAACCCTGTATTTGAGAACAACTAGAGGGTTTCCTTATTCAAAATACTCAACAATTTCCATTTCAGTGCAAGTGAAATGGTGAAAAATACTGAGGAGAGAAATGTCTTCTGTATCCAGAGCTTTTTAATGCACATGGCCATTAAGAGACCAACCCATCTGCTTTATGAGCTAAGCTTGTGTCCTCATCCTAAAAGAGCCTTGAAGAAAAGTTATGGACTTGACTAATGAGCAGACTCTATTTACTAAGATAGCTATACAGAAAACGCACGTGTTTCCTCAAAATATGTTTTCCTGGGGACAGGGCAGTGGTAAGATATACCTTGTAACCTGGCAGATGATCACTGTTTTCTGTCTTCAAAGAAGGGAAACCCAAGCAAGCAGACAATCTTCCCCATCCGCACCATACGAAAGTGATCGCTGGGAAGGATTTAATGGAATCAGCTTGTCAAAATGATGAAGTTGAAAAAGCTTTTACAGAATATGTCCATGACAAAAACTTTAGCATAATGTATATAGTGCAGAGTGGTTTTTGTCATGGCAAAAAGGAAGGAATATCATTAATTCAGACACTAAGTGTAAGGTTCTGCTAAAACTCTCCATGGGATAAATGGCAGAAATACAGCCTTGACCAGACAAATGGAGCCAGGCAAGTCCCAGTTCTTGTTAGAAGTTATCGAAAGTACCGTTGAGTTTTTCAAGTCTGTCATCTCTGGTAGATGATAAGAAAAGGGTTGGGCTGTTTTCCTCAGATCTACAAGCATCTGGCTACAGTCTTGCTGAGGCATATACATGATTGGAATCGAAAATGAGCTCTTTTAAAAGTGCTTCTTAAAGGGACCCTATTCATACGCAGTACTTTCTCCCCAAATCTTTTATGGGAAAAAAGCTCATTACGGTCACACAGACAAATGCTGTATAATCTTTCACCCTGTCCACTAGCAACATGTTCAATCCAATTTACAGCACTTCCCGCTATTCTAGTTCTGGACTCCCCACACAGCTCTCCTAAATGCATACCCATCCTGACCCCCTGCTCCCCACCTGCTGCTCTTTCAATTTCAGGCTTCCCTGGAGCACTGACTGCCATTCATGCCTAATAGCAAGGTGGAGCAACTTGATTATACAACTCTGAAAAGTGAAATTTCTGTGCCTTTTGTGCTGAAACGCCATAATTAAGACATATATTATTGTATGTTGGAATGCTCCGAGGTAGGGATGAGAGTGGCCTTCACTTCAGGAAATGACATTTTGTATCCATGATAATTTATAGTAATCTAAAAAACAGAAGTTTCTGATTGACACTCCTTTAAACTCTTTCCCAGCTTGTTGACAGATCTATCCCTGCTCTTTGCATCCACTTCCCTGTCAGCACTAAGGGAAGTAGGGGCTGCCAATTAGTAGAGAGAAATTTTCAAGGAATCATTTACTTGGCTAATTCATGTCCTTGTCTGCTTTTGGAAGGTCCACCAGCAGATTGCAATTTTTTTTTTCAATGTAGCCTATTTTTTTAACCTACCTTGAGCAATGCTGTTCATGAAGCATATACAGTCTGTTTCAAGTACTTGACATTTGGAGCAGGGGTGCATAGGTGGGATCAAGCAATGCAATAGACCACATCACACAACAGACATACAGCATTGTTTTTGCCTCCTGACTGGATTAATGTTAAACCCTTGAGCCCTCAAACCACGTACTCAAGCCCGTGCTTAACTTCAAACATGTGAATGCAATGGGACTCAAGCATGTAATTAAAATTTAACCTTTACTTCAGGTTCTATTTAACAGAAATGGACTTATGTATGTGCTTAAATGGCTTGCTTTTTAGAGACAATTTATTGAGAAGAGATGAAGACATCACTGGGATTTGGATTCATTCAGGATTAGAGAGGAGAGAAATGTTGCTACGGAATTATAAAAGACAGTGACTTCTTTTAGAAGACAAAAGCATTTTTGATGCAATACTAGATTTACTGATACTCTATAGCTTCCTGGTTAGGGACACAGTTTGACTTTCTCTCACCATTTTTACGCATATGTAAACATTGTGCATCGCCATTTGCAGAAGGTCGGGCCAACTCCTGGGCTGATTCCTTTGACCACACGAGGGAGGTGAGAAACGTATGCAAAGCCACCTCTTGCAGCACTTGCCGCTTACAGGTAAGCTGATAGTTCACTACCTGAAAGCATATGAGCATGTGATTTTCAAAGTGGACCGTTTGTTTTCACTTAGAGGAGAGCCTGCCTGCTTGCATGTTTGCGCAAAGCAAACACGTGACGGGCGTGACTGCAGCCGGAGCAAACTCATTTGTAAAAGTAAGCGCATACTCATGGACTTTTTGTGTGTGCGCGTTAATGTCCACACAGTAGTTCTTTTATTAGGTATAAATGGCCCTTTCTGGTTGACACTGAGGAACTGTGCGTCGGTGCTCGTCCCACGGAAATATTCGCATCTGCCAGCCTTCCTCACCTGTCAACGCGCCCGCGCACAGGGTAGGGGCAGGGGTGAATCAGAAGGACTGACAACAGAGCTTGCATCAAAGGTAGTATTCCTCCGCCTCTCTGAAACGCAGACATTTTACAAGCCTTTCTCCCTGAAGGAATTAGGATTAGACTTCAGAGATGCAGAACAAAACAGAGTCGTACAGGCACACAATTATTGGACTAAGTCCATGGACAATGATACCATGGGGTTTAACGTTCACGAGGTCTTTTCAGACTATTGTAGTACCCTCTCTCTTCTGAGAGTCCTCTTCCCAGAGAAAGTCTCCGACCCTTCTGGCAGCGGCCGTTGTATTAGCTGGCATGACAGACCCAGGTGTCCCCTGCCTCACTAGTGGTACCGTGCTCCCACTAGAAAGATTCAGTATACACCTTTCACATTTCTTAATAAAGGGAAGGATTACAAGGTACTAAGAGTATCAGGCAAAACCCCACCAGTTCCTCTTTCACCTCAATTCTCTTCTCCCAAGCTATTCATTACATCAACTCTATATTAATTTATCTTAGGTAAACAGCACAGAAATATTATAAACAGAATCAACTCCTCTTCAACTTGCTACACTTTTTTTTCCTTTCACATTCTTTACAAACAGAAGTGGAAAAAAATAATATATGTACATAGCAGCAAATGTTCCCTCACTATTTTTCTTTTTTCTGTTTTTTTAAACTGTTTTTATCTTATACAAACAGTGGTGATGGAATTATAAACACCATTATTCCACCTCCATGTTAATACTCTTATTATCTTGCATAAACAGAAGTGAACGAATATGTACATGACACCAATCAATCCTTATAAAAAAAAAAAAGGAGAGAGAAGTTTTTATCTTTTATAAACAGCGGAGGAAGAACTTAATGAATTCAAAATGTAGTTTTCCTGTTTATATTATTATGATCCGAAAGTAGAAACCAAATGGATGTATATTCAACATCGTGCAAGCAATCAGTTATGAAATACTTTCTTTCTGCTGACTTCAAGAGTAAATGCAGTATTTGTGAAATCTGCTGATCCGAGAGATCTGAAAACTGGTGGCCTGAATTTAACCGCAGAGCAGGCAGGCCAGGGGCTGCGCTGTCTTCTCCTATGATACTTTCGCCAAAGTTCTTCATCCCCTTCCTTGAAGGGCCACCCAAGGTAAAATAGGATAGCTCAATCTCTGTGGTGAACCATTAGTACTTGGTCTTCCTGCTGAGACTGCCAGATACAGGGGGCCAATTAATACAGATGGATTTTGTGTAATGTGGACACCTGCCACTAGAAACTGGGCTCACACCCCTAAGTCATTTCACAGAGGCCACCCAACAGCTGTTTGACAGTAATGACTTTGGGGCATGAGTGACCTAGGTCAGATATAAATGTGTAACTTCAAGCTGATAGGCTCCATATGTCAGTACTAATCCCCGTAACCACCCACGCCTTCTGCTTTCTTATTTCTGCGTGTGTTTGTTTCTGGCTGATCTTCTAAAGACCATCTCCAAGCCTAAAAGATTTTTCCCTATACCTCATATGTCAGTCTTAACTGGGATGAAGTGCAGTTTCAATTTTTTTCCCCTCTACCATACTTTCCCATGGTGGATCATCTCTTCCTTTGCTTTAGTCATGCAGAGTCTACCTCTTTCTCATCCCGAATGAAGGCAGTCGTGGCAACTGGGTTTCCCACAAAGGACAAGTAGAGCATTTTTTTTTTTTTTTAGGGCCTATCCCTTTTCAAGAAACTGGCTGCTCTTTGAGTTGATGATGCTCTTCTCTGCTGTTATTCTTCGCAAAAGCAACATGCGTTTTGTTTCAGCTAGTCTGGCTATAAACACAAACTGGGGTCTCCTACGTAGCTGGGTGCCACTTGCATTTCTTTTAAAAGCATTTATTCTGAGGCCCCAGCCTGAAGACAGCTGCTTCAGGGGTGTAAGTGTTAACTCATCCTGCTTTCCCACTCCCCACAAAATTGGGATCTTTGTATATGAAGAGAAGATCACTTGAAAAATTAGGACCCAATGCCACTGTACAGATTTGAACAGGGTGCATGGTCTGAACCACCTCCTAAAAGGCAAAAATGTCTTCTATGAGTTATTGTATGTGCTAAGGAGATCACAAAGGAAAACCTCTCTAAGAAAATTCAGGGGAATTAGGGCAAATCAGGGAATGCAGAGTCCCTCTGTTTAGGGGCTAGCAGAAAGAGGTTTGCTTGGCAGCAATCTGCTTTGCTGCATCTCAGACTGTGAAAAAAATTCCTTAAAATAATAATTGCTCAGATAATTGGGATGCACTGATCATGAATATAGAAACAGTGTTGTTTCCCCTTGTTTCCCTCCTTTCTCCTCCTTGTATCTGACTTATTTTCTATATTTGTACATACTCTGACCCTTCTGCTTGTTATCAGAGAAGAGCCCTGAGATGCAAAGTCCTGGTCATCAGCATCTATGTCTGAATTCCCTCGGCTCACAGGGATGTTTCAGTCTAAATTTTGCAGCATAAGGTCCCTCTATCTAAAAAGGCTTCTTAAGGCACCAAATTAAACACACAAGGGAGAAGTAAGGCCTTTCAGAGGAGGGTAGCCAAAAATAGAAAAAACCCCATATTTCACCATTTGTTTTGAAAACACCAAAAATGATTAAAACATATTATAAATGAAACTAAACTAAAAAAAAATAATCTTACCATATGAACAAATTCCCTGCCAAGTTCCATTTTTAAATCAAAGCCATTTTAGGCTCATATGTTGAAAAAGAGCGTCTTAAACTAACAAACTTATGTAATGGATTTTAAAAAACTGCACAGACGTGCTCAACTGAAATTGCCAAATCTGTTCGGACTACATGAGGAGAGAGGAGGAGGAAAGGGAAGGACATACAAAGGTTTGGGATTCATCTGTGCAACTGCCCCCAAGTTGAGAGTCCCTTTGAAGTTGGTTCCAACTTTCAAGGAGCCAAGAAAGATGACTCACTCCAATCTAGTTTCCCCCCTACTCCCTTTCAGTAGACCTCAAAATCTGAGACAAATACAACTGGGCTTCCTTACCCATAGTAAAAATTATGAACTTATGTGAGGATAGCAAAGCGAAAGGAAAGGGAAGGAGGTGGGTGAGTGAGAAGAGAGATACAAATATATCCACAAAGACTCTCAAACAAGAAGCAATAAAGGTTAGGGAGCTTTTGGGGTTGGCAGAAAAATATACACTGAAAACTAGGACAAAGACGTAAATTGAGTGGTAAGCAAAATGCCATTAAGCAGCATGAACAGAAAAATGTGAAAGACAATTAAATACTTGTAGATCTAACCTAGCTTTTGGATAGTTCTTTTCCACCTAAGAAGTATCAGGTTTTGCTTTAGTCAAGAGGCTATCATTACATTGTAAGCAAGTATAAGAAAATATAAATTATAAGAGAAAGGATTACCACCCAGCTGTGTTGCAACTGAAAAGGCTAAACTGGAAGTCTCAGCCTGTCCAGGCAAGGACTCCTTGCTCCTCTTCAAGCACTACATCTCTTCTTCCCCCCTGAGAAGCATCCTGATATTTTAACCCCACGCACCAACAGCCCCATGACTTCCCATAACCTTCCCTCCGTGAAGAATCGGGATGTGTGACCTACCTTGTACCTGTCCCTTTGAAATTCTCAAAGGCCAAGTGGAACACCTGACTTACTCAGGTGCACCTGCTCCTCTCTTCATGCCAAATTTTGGGTGGCCAGGAAGGCCTGCTCACCCTCTCTCGGATTGTCCAAGTGATCTGCCAAGTCTTCCTAAGAGTCAGTTGCATTCCTTCGTCTGACATCTGCCAAGGTCAAGAAGCAGGCCTCTTTCTTTCCCCTTCAACATGTTCCCCAATCAAATTTTGTACCTCTAGGAATTCAGCTTTAGCAATAACAACAAAATTACTCCTGCGTCTGGTGACTGCATGGCCGTGCTTCCCTGGCATGTTACTGCATTCACTTCCCGGTGTTCAGACATGATTGTGTCTGGATCCAGGTTTAAACAGCCCTTCAAAGCCCATAGCTGGTGGAGTGGTTCAGGGGCAGTGTCCTTATTTCAGCCTCTCCCTGTACTAATCTGACAAGAATGCTGTGAAGACCAAAGGGTAAAGAGTTATAATTGCTTAGTATCATAATTATAGGAGGGCAAAGGGGGTTCTGTTGCTTTTTTAAAATTAAAAATGTGTGCAAGTTCAAGAATGCTTCTCTGTCAAATTTACACAGAAAAGTAATCTCAGTTCATAATGATGAACAATGACTTAACTGGAAAAATAAATCACAGCCAGAAGGCAGGTCCCAGGACTGTGCAGTCAGTAGAAGATATAAAATCCCTCATGATATAAGAAAAGTTACAATAGAGCCACAATAAACTGTCCACATTTGCTGGCCTAAATCACTGTTAACTCCTGTACAACCCAGACATACGCACATGTTTCTTCCAGTCACACTTCTGCAACCAGGAGGCCTAAGAATCACGCCATCGGTGACCCATGCTCTACCCCACTGCCTTCAGTGAAGCCGCATGGGTGTAACCTAGGCAGAATTTGCCCGTCTGGGACGAGGGAGTTCAGAAATCACCTCAGGAATGTCTCATTACAATCGGATTTGCGGACTGTTTATACAGGCACATGCAGCGCTATTCTTTAGACTCCTTGTTTAGATTAAGGTCCCTGCATGTGAGGAGCTTCAGGTTCCAAGGAGCTGCCTCTCCCAACAGCATCAAACTACCGCCTTGTGCCGCCAAGCGCATGCAAAGGGCATGGTGGTTTCAGTCTCATTTCCCCGAAAGCAAAGGTTGGATCAAGAGTTTGATGGAAGGCCCCAATTGTAAGCAGCCATCAACTCAGACTGAGGAAGGTCCGATCTGAGCTTAAGTATCACTTTGTGCCTGTAGCTTTAATCTAGGAACTACCAAGCGATATGCCATCATCAACCCCAAAGGGAGAAGTCGTACCAGGCCTACAAAAAACCTGTACTTGTGCCTGGCCACTGATCTTGACTGAATCTTTAAAACAGATTGAGAACTCCTAGGAAAAGTGGCAATGAAACAAAATGCCCATGCTAAAGTAACCGCTTCTCCGGGTCTTACCACAGCAGGAAACACATGCTATGGTAAGTCATTATTTACTTAAGACATCCACAACCTAGGAACACTGTGCATCAGATCAAGCACCCATGGGATTTGTTCAATACCAAAAGAGAACTGGGACATTTGAGCTATAGTATAGAATTAGTTACAATAATACAAGCAAGACAAGAGGCTCAAATATGCCTTCATTTGCATTTCCAATTGTATAAAGTCTCAGATGTTGCGTAGCTAGAGGTAGACTCTGGTTCAAAAGGTCTTAGATGACTGTTCCTAGAAGGTCCTAAGATTCTTGGTTTCTACCAGCTTTCAAGGAAGTTGTAGGTGCTCATCACCTTATCATGATGTGGAAAGTCACACATATTCTGAGCTTCTAGATTTTAAATTTCAGAAAGTATCTTCACCAGTAAAAACCAGAATGACTTCCACACTTTTGTTGTATTATTATTATTATTATTATTATTATTATTATTATTATTATTAAACAAGCAAAAGTACAACTCCCCAAGCTTCAGTTCACTTTTTATGCATGTGTGGAAGTGTCTTTCTGAGTAGAAGAGCAAGACTGTGCTGGGAAAATTAGTAATTTCCAGCTGGAGCAATGTACAAAGAAAAAATTGTAATTTGATCAAGGGAGAGATATCTCTTCCATTCTCAAAATCAGTATTCGCTGCCAGATATGGGAAAGCTGTGACTCAAATCTGTAAATGCTTGTGAAAAC
Source organism: Phaethon aethereus (assembly GCF_964289735.1). Taxonomy (NCBI): domain Eukaryota; kingdom Metazoa; phylum Chordata; class Aves; order Phaethontiformes; family Phaethontidae; genus Phaethon; species Phaethon aethereus. Next base: position 93,545,141 of record NC_138575.1, on the reverse strand, counting down.
ATGATGGTTTGCAATAGAATGCACAAGCACTTTACTTACAACCACCTCTTTAAACACAAGTAGGGAAGGAAGCATGGCCTAGGGGCTAGTGAGGATTTGCAAAATTATCACGCACTTCCACCAGCCCCAAGGTGAATGGCTGCTCCAGAGCAGTTATCCTGCCACAGCTATCTGGCAACACTGGCCTGATAGTTCAGTGATGAACAACAGTGGAAAGTGTGAAGATTTTTTAAGCCCTCCATCAACAACCTGCCAAACCCCAATCCCACCACTTCCCTGCACCCTAGAGAAAGCTGAGATTTTGCAAGACTTAGGGCAAACTGCTAAGAAACAAGAACACCTGAGCATCAACCCCATTTTTTCATAGGGACTCACAGTGAACCCCAGGGCAAGTAAGTTCATGTGAACACTTCTAACCAGTTGGTTGCTTGATTTTCCACAGAGCTAAAAAGGCATGAAAAAGTACAGTAGGAGACTATCAAAATGCATCACCACACTACAGCAATGCCGTGTCCTTTTAATGGGTCCATTCCTTTAACAGATGTTTGAGCAATGGGCTGCAGCCTACTACAGCTGAAACCCACAGAAAATAGACGTGTGCATTGTTCAGTTTTTGGAAAGCACTCTGTGGCCTTTTAGAACTGCGGTGTAAATGTAAGCAGTACCTGATCCCAACTCCCAGGAATCATTAAAAGCCAGTGCCAACATTTATTCCAAGTCTGATTTACAGTTCTTGTCAGTATAAATACAACTGTCCTCTTCTGCCACAGGGAAGGGTGAACTGCTTTACAAAAAAATGCAAACCAGTCTGATCTTTTACCCAGAACACTGCTGAGTAACTAATCCTTTAACCATGCCAGTTTGGGAATGAACAACAAAGGCAACAGGCATTTTGTTCTGGGAAGAGTTGCATATTTGGACCCTGAATCTTCTTCAAACTTTAAAAATGCTGATGGAATTACTGAGCGCTTCATTACTAAATAAATACAATGAGCTTTTGAAAAAAACCTTTGTTTAGACATACAATGCATTTTGCCAGGCCTATGACACCAAGTGACAAAATATTCTGTTCAGCACAGGCTTTAAGTAACTTGTAGTCCCGTTTTGAAAATATAAACGTTCAAAGGAGTTCCTACCATTCTGGATACTTAGCTAAACAGATCTTCCTAGTCCTTTACCTATAAGTGCTCAGACAAAAGTTAAATGGACAGAAAATAGATGAAGAGTCCGGAGCTATCTTCAGAAAAGCTAGTACTGTCAAACTCAGCTTTGCCTTTGATTTCAAGAAGCCAGTATTAAATCTAGGATTTCATTCTCTGCTTTAATACACACTCCCTTGTATGATCTAGTAATTTTCTGCCTCAGTTTCCCCTTGCCACCAGGGAATAAATTCAGTTGTAAAATAAACGCTTGTTTTTAAATTATATGTCATTGTCAAAAAAACCCAAACAAACCCCAACCCTGGATCCCTACAACACAGTTCAAAGAGGGGGGAAGACTCTGAAATTCTACCAGCCCTAAGACAGTCAATATCTCAGTAAGATACCAAGAGCTTTAGCATAAAGGCTTTGCCTGTAGCAACCTTTCTTACATCTTCTGCTCATATTTCTGAGAACTAGGAATCCTTTGGAAAAGCAAAACCGGATCAATATAGAAAAGAAGGGCTCTGAAGGGAGTTTAAAGAAATCTTGCTTGCTGCAACTCCCCTGTTGACCATTGAAGCATGAAGTTTAAACGTTTCCAGCCAAGCCTTTAAAAATACTTACACATTGTGGAGCTCTTCAGAGCATTTTGTCTTTTTAAAATCTAATAGAAAGGTAGATACACCACATTAGATAGACCAGATCAGCATTCCTGCTCAGCAGATGGAGCACAGATGGAGGATGCACCTGACCTCAAAGCTAGAGCACAAGGAATTGGTCTGACTTAGAATCAGTTCTAGGCATTTGGATGTCAAATGTTGCTGCCACCCCAGCTCTCTATCCGCCACTGCTACAATGATGCCTGAAATGCTCATGAACCAGATTTTGAAATGCTGTGGCTCACAGTTCAAGGCTATAAAGCAAATCAGAAGTTGTCGTGGTTTTCTTTAAAATACCTGGTAATAAACCGTCATGGTTTATACTTCACACAGGGGATGCTTCACAAGAAGCTCAGATGTTTGCAGAGTTGGGATAGAGCAAAGAGCCTGGGGAGGTAACTTTGTTTACCACACCAATGCAAGCTGTTTGCATTCACGAGTCAAAATTCTTGGGTTTTCTGCTCATCTGAAGTGAATCTCTCCCCTTTGAGCTGCAGTGCCATAGCAGAAAACATACAGTCAGAGAAACCTGGGCTTCCTTCACACACCTCCCCCAGATTCTGGGCTGATTCTCTTTACCTTTTTAAGTACTTTTAAGCACAGTCCACACCAAGCACCTCTCCATTTTTGCCACAATTATCTTTAAAGTACCTTTTACAAACTAAACGTATGTACATACAGGTGTGAAATGGTGGCACAGAAAAACTAAGGCTGAGGTCTAAAATAGTATTTGGATTCCCATTGTAAATGGGATGTAAATGTAAATTTGTATTCCCATAGTAAATCAAACCAACTTTATCATTCATTTTATCTGCTAAGAATAGTGGAAGCTCAATTACCTGAATATTATGCAAAAATACTAGTAATTATTTGGCCAGTCAAAGGTTCAGCTAATGTAGGCATTTTTCAGTGGAACAAACAGGCTATAAAGGACACAACCCAATCCGAGATAGATGGAAATTATTCTGTATCCTAAGCCAAAACAAAAATTGCAGAACCTAAAGCTGTAAGTCATGCTTGGACTCAAAACTGGTTATTCTCAAGTACAAGTACAGGCCTCAGTGTCATTTCCACTACCGCTTTCTTGTTTTCTTCCTTTTGTACTAAGTATCATATGATGGAACATATCATGGAACTGAGTATCATCTGGGTGAGCACAGCTACTATTACTTGAGATTTTTCCAATAGAACATATGGCCATTGGAAGATGCCGATTTATCAAAAGTGAAACACTGAAAATACAACAATTTCAATGAAAGTTTGTTTAGGAAAAAATGGAATGATCTGCTACAATCAAGTCAATATTGCATCTCAATATTGCACCTTCTAGAGGGTTTTTTATTCAGATGGAATTGCACAATTGATATTAAAAATAAAAGTAGAAATCTGAACAAATGTATTAAGTTTTTAATGGACTATCAATTAATTTTTTGGAACAAAACCACGGCCATTTATGCCAGAAAAGGAAAAAAACCACACACACCAACATCCCCTCCCCAAACCAACCCACAGAATCCTACAGCTCTCTGAAAACCTGAAAACTAATTCTCTCTTAGTACTGTGCACATCCTAACAGAAAAAAAAGTCAGTTCAGCTTTGTTACGCACGTGAGAGTGGAATACATGGAGATAGGTCCACCCTTCCTAAATGCCACCGAGATGCAATGCTTCAGGACCATCTGGGGAGTGGCAAGAGGAGGAAATAACAGGGAAGAAATAGTGAGCTGCGTACACAGGATCTCCTGGCTACATCCCACACGTAGAGACTTAACAGTATCAGCGGAGTCTACTGGAGTCCTAGGGCTACAATAATTTCTGCAGCGACATCGGTACGTCTGTGGGCTGGGACAACAAGGTCCCTTGCAGAAGGGAATAAATGGGCTGAGGTCACATACTCCCTCTGACTTTTTGCCTGACGCTGCAAGACTGGATCTGCAAAAAAGCCTTGCCTGGAGTACACAATCAAAGGATGAGAATGTCCCTCCTGCCATTGATTTCGGAACAACCCAGGTTCCCAAGTGCTGCCACCGATCAGGGCCTGATGCGTCTGTGTTTCACAAAGCACCAGTACTGAGCCCATGCCTGTTTATGCAGAGATAGCACAAGGACCAAGAGAAGTACTTCAAAACATGGAGGCATGGCAAACACCATACAGAAATCTAACCTGTGTCCTGGTTTTGGCTGGTTAAACTCCCCTAACTAACCCTCAAATCTCTTTCCTGATAATACGCTGAGCCTCCAGCCCTGCATTTGTCTAAGCACTATGGCTCTTGAAGAAGAAACATTACATTTTGCTCTGACTCCATGGGGGGAAGAACCATCATTCCCATAGCAATCAGAAAATGAAAGACATACGAGGACATAGTTCAGGCATGAGAAAACCTTACCCTAATTGCTGATTACTAAAGTACCATAATGTGCTAGAGAAGAAAGGATTCCTGAGAACATCAGGACAGGACATTAGCAGATTAATATTAATCTCTAGAGTTCCAGATTCATTTCCTGTCCATGCTAATGTCCTCTTTATTACTGCAGAAAACAATCACACAAAAAAGTTCAATTACAAACAGGAGAAGAGACTTAAAATATTAACATTTTAGGAGCTTTCAACCAAATATGTATAATTAAATGAAAAGCTAGGCTAATGCAATGTTGAAGTTGAGATTTTAATTGTGCAAAGGTCATGGAGTTTAGCATCAAAGTTCATCAGTACATTTAATTACACTGGGCCAAATTCTGCTCTCAGTTACATTGGCGTAAATGTAGAATACCTTTACTTTATTAAGCAGAATTATTTTAGTGTCATGCTACATTGGTGTGCATAAACACTAGGACTTCCTCACAACGTATGCAATACAGAAGCTATACAATGCAAAACACTACATGTGTACTAAAAAGCACGTTGTAGACATTAGACAAACCATAGCTGAATTTAATTACATACTCTATGCAGAAGTTCAATGCAGAAAAAAAAAAAGAAGAAAAAAGCACTGCCTTTTCAATCACATGAGACTTTATAATTTGTCAAATTATTTCACATTGTGAGGACAGCGTGACGAAAAATTGTATCCCATGCCTGCAAGACAGCAAAAGTATATTCATTGTACTTTTGTACAAGTAATACCTGACTTTTCACACTGAGTTAGCACCATTGCACAACTAAGGACCTATATTCAAAAGATGGCCTCATTTTGTCTATCCAACATTGCACTGCGTAGTCAGACTTGCATATGCACTCTGTCAACTCTCCACTGCAACCACAAGGGATTGAGCTGTTGTCTTCCTACAGAGAACAACATACTGAACCCCAAAAGCTTTTGCACCCATAAACAGTCCTGTTTGTGAGCAAGTGCAGCAAACAAGTGTGCTTGCCTGCACAAAATTGCATGTGAACAAAACTCACTTGAAGCCCATCTAAAAATCCGGTATAAAATGTCCTCATTCTCCTTTAAAAGACAACATAATTTAAAACAGGAGAAAACAGAATAATAATGTACTTTATTGGAATAAGTAGGTCATCAAAAAATAAATGCGCCTACGTTTATTGGAACGTCTAGTCCTCATAAATGGCTTAATGGATTTTTTTCAAACTTACTGAAACATTATTCACCTCTGAGCCTAGAACAAGCTTCAGAAATTTCAGCCAAAAAGGTAATTGTTTCAGAAAGTTATAAACCACCAAAGATAGGGGGCTTGCAATAAAAGTGATGTCTCAACCATAACTACAATAAATACAGCTAATGAATAAATGCAGTCTGGCAAGAACAAATAAAATTTGAAAAGTCTGATGTGGCCTGCACAAAATGCAGGAAGGTAATTGAGTGAGTAAATGTCAAATGAAGGATTATCGTGTCTTCTAAAGAATTCATCTCAGCACAAGATTCAGCGCAGGACCTCAGGACCCAAAAGCAGGATAGCTACATTTTGAAGCGAAGGAAAACCTCTCCTTCTTTATTAACAGCAGTTGTATCCTATGCCTGCAAGCAATAATGATGCATCAAAGATAACATATTACTACAATTACCTGCACTGGTAATTTCTAACTGAAACGCTGACAAGACCCTACCTTTCTCTTCCACAGCCTCCCGTGCTCAAACAGTACCAACCTACGCATTCAAACACCCAGATACTGTCTTTCCAGTGGCAACTCTTTGTGTGGCAACCCTGTAACTTAACTCCCATCTCAGCCATGTGGGATATATTTACGTACCTGCGGTACCATTATCTGTACACATCACATCTTTGTGCTCTAGAACTGTACAGACAACAAAATGTATGTTTGATAACACAGCAAACAGAAAGACAAGGAAGGGTATAATTACTCGGCTTGGGTACAAAAGAACACAGATTTTGGAGGGCGTACTTTTGCTGTAAGATGCTCAGAAAAGCTTCTGGATAATGAAGACTGCCCAGCCATCTCCACTAGACTCAGACAGGCACTGCTTTCAAATAACATTATCATCTTATGACACAGTCACAAGTCCTGGCTTACGCATCTGCAGATGCAGTCTCAAAAATCCTTTACAAAAGGGTAGAATTGGATTCGAATTCCCACTGTAAATAACCAGAAGGTGTGTGTTCTCTAGTGCCACCTAGACACCACTAAAATAGTCCTCAAACATTCCTGCTTGGAAGATAAAGTATAGTGCAGAAATCTTGGGAGAAAAACTAATTTTACATCACTTTGGTTCAAGATATGCAGACAGAAAGTTACAAGAAAAGCTTCAAAACGACCACTGATTCTGCCTTGAAATCCAGCCACATCCATACTTCAGCGTGACCCTTTTGGTTCAGCTGTGGAACATGATACTTCAATTAAAATGTCATTCTCCACGTCCTAAGGCATCGTTTGAGGAGGATTTGGCAACTGACAGGCATGTTGTTTATTCCTCAACTGCCTGGATGTTATAAACTTCTCCACCAAAATAAATTAACAAAATAAAACAAATTCCCAATTTTGACAAACTATAACAAGTTGTTTCACTTGCGAAACTGTAAGTGAAAAGTAATCAGAACTCCATTTCACAGCTGGTATTTATGCTTTCCAGGTAGTGAAGTCAAGGGAAGATTTGAATGAGGAAAAGATGTGAAGATCCCATCACTGGAGTCCTTGTATTGTCTCCATCTCAACAACATAGATGTTATTAAGGACATTGGACCATCATTTCTTTATACAACTTCTGCTGAACTTTGTACATTGCAAAAAGGAAAGAAAGCGAATGACAAAATAATCCACAATCGCCTTAACGAATGTTGCAACTGCAAACAGTGCCACAGTTATTTAAACATTAAACCAATTGTCCTGGTTTCAGCCAGGATAGAGCTGGTTTTCCTCACAGAAGCCAGTGTGAGACTGTGTTTTGGATTTGGGATGAGGAACTGTTGATAATGTGCTGATGTTTTGGGTTGTTGCTGAGCCGTCAAGGACAGTCCAGCTTCTTGTGCTGGCCTGCCAGCGAGCAGGCTGGGGGTGCACGGGGAGCTGGGAGGGGACACAGCCGGGACAGCTGACCCAGACTGGCCAAAGAGATATTCCCTACCATACGACGTCATGCCCAGTACATAAACTGGAGTTGGCCGGGGGGGCGGAAATCGCTGCTCGGGGACGGGCTGTCGATCACGGGGTGGTGAGCAATTGCTGTATTGGGCATCACTTGTTCTTATACATTCCTTTGTTGGTATTATCATTATTGTTCCCTTCTTTCTTTCTGTCCTATTAAACCGTGTTTATCTCAACCCACGAGGTTTTTCCTAATTCTCTCCCCCGTCCCGCTGTGGGAGGGAGAGTGAGCGAGCGGCTGCGTGGTGCTTAGCTGCCGGCTGGGGCTAAACCACGACACCAATAAAGCTTTAGTTTGATCAAGGTCCTCCTCAAATCCTACATCTAAGCAGCCTTTTGCAGCTAAAATACCACAAGCTTCTCCTGTAATTCATTCTGCCATATACTTTTATTGAATACTGTCTTCATCTCCCTCTGAAAACTTGTATTGGGAGTTGCCAGAGAACTGCACTAACTAACTTTGTCAAGCAAAGTCTAGGAAGCAATGTAATTCAATGCTTGTGTTGCCATCATACTTTTTCAATTAAAAGGTTCCCCAAACCTTTTTCTTGCTATTTTTAGGGGTGCTGAATTGCCATTAATCTGGTTCAAGGCACACTGAACTTGGTGTCAATTTCTCTATCAACTCCAATGGGTTTTTATGTGGTCCTTCTGCAAAAATATCATTAAAGATATTTATTAAATAATCACATGTTATTTCAACTGTTATCTATTTCTTATACCATGCTATCTAAGCACTTCCAAAACACGTCCCAAGTTATAAAAAATCCCAAATTCTTGCAGAATGTCAAGTGTCTTGAATCCTTCCTTGTGTAACTGCAAGTAGTTCTATTGCTACTTGGCACAGCTGTCTTGCTAGAAAATCTCTGTACTTTTTGCTTGGTTCACTAGAGTAAGGGTATCTATGGCTTGGCAATTTTAGATTCAGGTTTGTCTCAGTTTTTTCTTTAGATGATTCACAATTCAAAAACCTCAAAGAATGAGACCTGTAATGAGGAGAAACCATTTAATCTGGTTTAAAAATCTGTGTTTGAAACTTTAGAATATCAACACCCCTATAGAAATACTTAGCCACACACAGGGCTCTTCTCATTTTAAAGCTTTTAAATGAATTATCACAAACAAAAGGCTGGATATCTTGCAAGTATAACTTAGCATGTTTCAACTAAGATCTAAATAATGGTACAGATTTTACAACATCTAAAAATGTGGCCAGACATTCTTTTGGCTAGTCGATATGCTATTTCAACAGCTTGGTATTTTATCATTTCCTTCTCGCTTGATACTTAGAGCCATCTTTTCTCTATCAGTGTCACTAAATGTACCATTTCGAAGCACGCAATAGTCAAAACATAACATAAAGGAGAGCTCTTCTCTACGCCTGGACTGGTGACGTAGGTACCTTTTTCTGAGAGGCTGTTTATCAAGCCAGGCCGTGCTTACTGTTGAACGGCTGAGGTTCACGTTGCAGTTCAGTATTCCAGTGTGAACGTGAAGCCCACCAAGCCCACCATCCTTCAAATGCATCTCCTCCCGGCTCAGCAAGCACAGCACAATGACAACGTTTCTGGTGTTGCGGCTTTCAATGCAATGCTCATTGTATAAGCTTTCTCTATCCCTTACAAAGTCAGTTGCAATTTCCCATTTTCCTAGTTCCCTCTTATTTAGCCCCTCTTCTCAATACTTGTGTACTTCTCAATTCTTCGAAAGAAGCAGATTGGGGCCATCTCACCCCCTCACACGCTTCATGCAGGAGAAGCCTAGAGGGTACTCCCAACTCCTCTGGTGGGTGAGCTGGCAAGCCTTGGAGGTGGCAACAAAGATCTTTAGAGCAATTGTTATTAATCAAACATAACAGCAGGCAGCGACCAGAATTGTAAAAGGCATCCAGTGTCAAAGGATCGACCCTAACCTGCTAAGGTGCTCTTGAAAATACCTTTGGGCAATCAGTGACATCTTTAAACACCTAAACGCTTTTGATAATCCAACAATTAGATTCCTCCATTGCCGAGTCTCTGTAAACAAGAAAAGTGACAACAGTGTGCGCATGTAGCCAAATGCAACATATAAAAAACTGCTATAAGGCTGGTATTCTTATCCTGAATATTGAGGCACGGTCCAGAGGGGCTACACTGTCTACCACGCAGCAATCCACTGGTTCTAGGTATCCGATTATGCTACAGAAATAACTGCAATCTATTCTGTTTCTGTATGAAGCGAGGGTGCCTGTGAAGCTCCAGACATTATTTGCCCCAGGCAAAAATTGCATTCACTTCAAGGGTTCAGAGGATATTGTTCATTTACTTTATTAAAGCATTTGTTCCAGTTTCAAAATATAGCACATCTGAGATTTATGAAACATGCCTAGTCAGTCAGATGTCTGGGTATCACCAACGATCGGGATGGCAGGCCATTTTGAAGCCCTGTTTAATAGTAAAAAATCACTGTTCAGAAAATCATTTCCATTAGCAAATAATGTTTACAGCTGAAAGGATCTAAATAGGTTCTCCACTTCAAAAATAAAAGACAAAGCCTAAAACCAATGATTAGGTCAGATAAGCAAATGGTTAAAAACAGTTAGAAATCAGGGTTGCTCTCCACTTTAATTTGATTTCGCTCTCTAAAGTACCAGCACAAAGCTCTTCTCTTACAGGGAGCTAAATACCAGCTATTCCTGAAGCATTATGAGAGTGAAGGAAGGGTTCAGGAGAGCTCTCTCCTCTGAACCTCCAAATTTTTCTGACTGGGATCGGGTAAAACACTGTCATTAGCACTTGAGCTCGGCTCAAAAGTCGCGGGTACGGCCTGCCCACTGGCATTTCATGACTCCTGAGAGTCATTGTTGAAGAGCAATGCCAGCCTCCTCCTATTCCCCCGTTCCTGCTGGCACCCTGAGGCAAGCATCTGGGAGTGTATGCTGCCCTTCTCGGAAGCAGGTGCAAGGAATGGTAGTCAGTGTGTTCGCTCCCCATGAGCCTGCTGCAGGCAGGCGGAAAAGCCTGGAAATCCCTCCAGTAACCCTCCCGGGGGAGAATGAGAATTTAGCCAAGTGCACTTAAGACCAAAATTGTTGCAGAAAGGAGACACACACACACTTGTTAAAATCCGTCTGTAGCGTTCCCTCCCATCCTCCCCTTACCGTGGACCGATCTGGATTTCTAAAGAGTGTAATTATGTCTTGCACAATGATTATGAGCTTTGGGAGCTCTCAGAGAAAATTTCCTCTACTGCACATGTGGCCATTGGCTGACATACCAAACACATATCACTCCATTTGTTATTTTATTTATTTTTTTCACTCTGCGTTTTGCTGGGAGAGAGGCCAAAGGGAAGGGACAGACACCCAAGCCCAGGGCCAGGTTCTGCACTATGCTGGTGTGTCCTGCAGGCCAAAGGGAAGAGTGGCAAGAATGACCTTTGTTTGCCAACGCTCCCATTCCCCTCCCTGCCTGCCTTCCTACTACCAACAGCAGGATGTCTAATCTATCTGTACATCACCAACAGACGCTTTACTCTGAACGTATTTACAGATTCTTGATTTTCCCCTCTTGTTTTAAGTTTTCCCTTCAAAGACATACAAAATATATTTTGTCTTCCCTAAAGCAGATGCTCAGAATTCACTGTATGCCCATGCAGTGATGTTATGGTTTACAATAATTGCCAAGCAACCTGGTAGCTTTAAAAAGAACCCACTGGCTGGCAAAATGCTAACAGGAAAAATTACTATAATACCCTATCCTCATTTCTAAATGGATCACTGATGGGCTGGACATCAAATTTGTCAATGGGAGATACCTCTGTACCGAGTATAATTAATATTTTCATTTTAAAAAATCTCTCCTGAATGAGACGACACATTGTCCACTCATGTGAAAATGGCACTACTATATATCACAAATGATACAGCCAGTCGAGAACAGAAGAAATTATTTCACCTGCATGCTGTGAAAATTTCAAGGCACCTGCGCTTGGCAAAATGGAGGGTATGTAAGAATAGTATCAGTCAGCTTGTACGCCTGAGGGTAATGGACATCATCCTTTTTCCCATACCAGTCACCATCGTTTCCATTTCCAAAGGGCCTCCAAAGATGAAAATGAACTTGACAATCATTCTGCAAGGCAAACTGATCCTGATTCTTCCAGTCACTTTGTAATTCAGTGCAGATGGTGAGAGTGAGATGTTTACTGGCTGGCAGGTAATGAGCCTCGTTGTAGATAATAGTGATGGACGGGCAATCTTGCCTGCTGACAAGGAGGCAACTCAACGTGGGCACATGGCATTCATCCATGACTTCATGTAAAAGGATAGCTGTGACAATGTACACAGGTTATAAACTACCCTCCTCTGTTAATGTCAGCATGCAGCTATACTTAAGCCTTTCCAGTTCACATTTAAGTAGCGTAGAATTGATCCTGATTGTCCATGAAAGTAGAACAGTCTGATTTGTGACCTAATGTTTACTCTTCTATAAGAAGAAACTTGATCTGTTTAAACATCTAGATATTCCTTCTTCCCAGGTAATGCCATTCATCACAGCTGTCAGTGCTTCTTTAAAAGAGAAATGACCCTCAGGCATAGTATAAAACTCTGCAGAAGAACTATGTACACCCTTGCCAAAAGAAGAAATACCTCCTTTTTTTCACTGGGTTTGTATACACGTTGTGAAAGGCCTACACACACTGAATTATAAGTCAGTATTTCCATTTCCATCCCCACCCCCATATAAAGGAACTCGTATTAAGAGACCTACACACTGTCCTGATTTTATTTATCTCAGACATAAGCGTAGTGGATTTGGACAAGCTCAGCCATTTGATGAGATATACTTAAGCAGCTGGTTCTGAGGGAAAATCAGAGTAATTCAGAAATGCAACAGAAGATAACAGAAAAGCCCTAACTCCATTTCTCCTTTCCTCATAACTTTATGAAGAAAAAAAAAAAATAATCACACAGTCAATCAAATACCACTGACGTCTTTTGTTTCACCAGAATATATTCCTTGTGAAGAAAGGGATTATGGCTAAAATTCATAAAATATGCATTTAAAAATGTATTTGTCCATATACATACCTATATGTAAATATACATATATATTTAAACATGGATATTGTTATTCCACAGACATTTGGTCATAGTTTTCCTGTTCTGAATCAAATATCCTTTCCCTCCTTCCCTGGTGCAATCTGATCATTTGTACTGTACCCGGGCTTCAAGACTTGATAAATGATCCCAGTGCTATGAAAGTTTCATCCAAAACCTGTCTCTTCATAGATACGCTCCAGATATTCTTTCTACTTTAAAGACTCATGTGATCATCGCTTTGATCCTTTCTCCCTCAGCTCTATTAGGGGCACCATCTCTTCAGGGCTTGCAGCTTATAAAAAGACCACCATATTTTGATATGCCTTTGATGTTGCCTTCCAAAGTATCTTTGATTGTTAAGTTCTGTTCAACTCTTTCACCATTAACCGTGATTTCACTTAAGAATTAATAGATCTATGGTTTTCTTGGAAGGCTAATTTAGAAATTCTGCTTTCTCTGGCGCTATTTTTCCCCTGTTAGATGGAAAGGTAGGTGAAACACTACAAAAAACTGATCGCTGTTTGCAAAAAAATTGAGACTATAGATAAGCTCATACTTTTCTTGAGTTCTGAGTCGTGCTTGTTGCACAACTCTCGTACTGAATCATTAAGCTGCCAGCAAATGAAGTGGTTCTGCAGGATGATAATGAGCCACACAGACCTTCCACAGGGCCACTGGTGACTGAGAGCTGTTACTGATGGATGACTCCTCAGTAGGACTGTGGTCTCAGTCCTGTGCTTGAAGACTAAGTCTCCCCCACATCTGACACTTGCATTCCCGCTTCTTTTGATGCTCAGCAAAGAGCATGAAACTGAGGCAGCCAAAGGAACTGTATTGCTTGAAGTAAACTAAACAGAGAGCAGTAAAACACTTACTCAAGAAGAGAAACTGGCACTGTCTTTCAAGTCTCCTTAGTAGGTATTTTCAATTTTTAGCTTATGATATTTGAGATTTATTCCCCCTCCTCAGGCATCACTAAGTGTGACTGAAGATTCATCTTCACTGGTATAAAGAGACAGATGAAGGCTAAAACCAGGTCAGCCATATAAGCGCACACACACCCCACAGGATTTATTTATACACCCTGACTACACTCAGGTGACATTCTGATACATTTCAGGTTCTTGGAAAAAAAAACCCAACAAAGCTCCATCTATGGAAGCTGTATTTCCGTGTGCCTTTCCTTTTTATTTAAAACTATCCTGCTTTTCCCCCATGACCCTGTTTACTTCCTATTCTTTAGAGGAACAACTTAGAAGACCTTATCCCCTCTCCTCACTTGAATGAAACTGCTACTAATGGAGACGAACACACTTAGTCCTTGCAGCAACTGGCACGTGCATAGCCATCCTTTTCAGTATCTGCAGAGGGCCATCGCTGCAGCCCAGCGCCTTTTTCTAAGGCCCTGCCAGCACAGTTTAAGGGTTCAGTCCCAAGAGCGCTCATAACGCTACCACAATTATTATTCTGGGCTAACAGTCTAACACCTAACCCTTGGGACACCCGGAGCTTCTGATAAGACACCGCGATGAGAGAATCCAAATTCAGCTCATCAGATATGTGCCCTTTCTAACGATCCTTCCCATCACTCATCGCACTTGCTATCTAAAACATCTTTGGCAGAGAAGAACAGGCTGGGTGCTACATGACCTGTTCAGAGGACTTCTCACCCTCCGCCGCTTAAGTGCACAGTCTAACGTCGTAGCTTGAGAGCCCCACTCAGGGCTCCCTGCGTTGCCTCACGGTCGGGCACGGTTCCTGCTGTATCACGCCTTTCCCAGAACCTTAGCCCCGCTGGAAAGCGTTCAGCTTTGAGAGGACCCGTCTTTATGCTGATAACACTAAAATATAAAATAATGCCAACAGCTGGTGCTACAAATGGCTTTTAAAAACGATGTTCATTCACTAAAATTCCGCTTGCTACTTTTGACATGAAACACGCAGTCTCTAATTATTCTGATCAAGACGGTGAAATACAAAAACAAACTTTAATTGTGTTTAACAGATATTTAATCAGGACTCACTGAACTACAGATTAAAGCTGAAATTCATAAACCATAATTACCCAATTGTCGCAAGCTTTTTGGTCCACATTCTGCTTCCGTCTGGGCGTCTGGCACTTTGCCCCGAATTTCTTTTAGTGTCTTCTCAGTTTCATTGCTGTTCATGTTTTCCAGCAGAGATTTAGCACAGATTATAAAATATCTGTTCTTGGCAACTTTATTAGTTGTTTTTTCTTACAAATATTATATCCCACCTATCCCCATCCTGGGGCTGAATGAACAGGCGTACACCGTGGGTTATTTCTTGCCACAAGCTACCCTTTCCTCCTTCCAGCATCCATGGTATTCACCCATCCTACCCAGGTTCTGATTCCCTGACCACTCCCGTGCCACCTGAGCATTGTCTGGATATTGCTTTGAGCATGCCATCAGACATACCTACCATGAACGATTCCTTTCTTTCTCCAGAGATAAAAGAAGGTGCAGTATGGTTTCCTGTTTTGGTAGGGGCTTTTTTTATGTTCTTGATGCCCTGCATTTATATTTATGAAGACATGATGAAAGAAATACGCTTCCCATGGGAAGGAGAGAGTGGTGAGGCATACACTAACCACCAGTTCCACAGGGAATTAACTGCATGGGCTCAGATTGCCTCCGGAGAAAATTACAGATTGTCCTTTAGAAGGGAGAGACTGATTGTGCCAGAGAAGTATGGTTGTTGACAGCAGTTTTCTGGGGACCTCTATATGTCGTGTGCAGGTTATGTGGGTACTCTGAAGGCAAGGTTTTGATTTAACATGTATGAGAAAGCGGTATTGACATCCAGTATTTTTACAGTGATCTGTGCTCCCAAGTACGCACAATCCAGTGTTCTCTGCTAGGCAGCGTTTCCCAAGTCCTGAAGTTTGCATGCCTAGCTACACTATATTGTACTCTAGCAGAACAGGCATGAACCTCAAAGGTAAAAGCACTGTCCATTAGGACGAGACAGGTAATATAGAAGGGGTTAGAAAACGGTACTCCGAGAGACTCTGTGAGACCGCATCTTTTGCTCCACAAGGATGTCTAAACTACAGATCAAGTGCCTTGGACACAACTTTTCTTTTTATTTTCATGGTGGACTTCGAGGATCTGGGGAAAAGTAAGTGGAGGAAATGCTATTCAAAAATTTCAGAGAACTAACAGCCAGAAGATAAAACTAGGAATATAGATGCCCTGTTTTGCTGCCATTGTACAGCATTAGAGGTGGGTCCTGCACAAGGACAATGCTGAACTTTCTGGGAATGGATGGGAGTTTAGTTACGTTTGCTTATTTGCATGAAAGTGGTCTTTCCATGGGAGCGCTCACATTGCCTTGAAAATTCAAGACTCTTCAAACTCCTTCTGTTAAGAAGATGATTCCTTGAAATAACATTCTTCAAAGTCTCCACTGCAGAACCTCCCTCACCAAGAATCACTCTCAGGGCTTTGCAAGGGAAGGTTATGATGTGGCCATTCAGACACAGGAAAAGCAGCTTACCCAACTGGTATGCAGGTCAAGCTGGCAAACAGCAAAGGTACTTCACCCTATCTGAACGGTGAAGTAGGTTGCCATGGTGGCACCAGGCCGGCACAGTCAGCCTGCTCAGCTGTGGGGAAATACAGAACTTCTCATGACTGGGTCAGCCTTAACTCCTGTTAAATCTGATGCACGAGACAGGCTGGGAGGAGGTATGGAAAAAAAGACGTTGCGGAAGCACGAGATCTCAGGTCTCTGTTGAAGATGCGAAATAGAGTGAACTTGAGTAAAAAAATGGGATGGCCTTCCATGCATACCTGCCACTGCTTTTTCTCTTAAGAGCTGTAGTGTTCTTGAAGAACTCCGAGCTTGGGTAAAGATATACAGAACCACATACTGAAGTTTGGCCTGAGGTATTTGTCCTTCATGGTCATTCATAAAGTTCAAACAATTTCCTTTATTATCCTCACAAGAAGTATAAGAATACAAGCTAAACCTTTACCTATTTCCTTGGCCCTGTTCTCAGCTAACATGCAAAGCATACATGCATTTTTTCCACATCTTTCAGACATTTTTCACCATAAAAAACAGTATTCCGCACATTTTTTTCTGTCATGGTCATTTTGCCCTATCTCCACTTCCACCTCTTTTGAAGATCCAGGCGGTTCTATGCCCACTGAATCAGTCACATACTGTCCTCATCAGATTCTTTAGAGCAAGTCTTAAACAAGCAGCAGTATACCACCTTAGCAGTCACTGCTGCATGTACATTAAACTTTTTTTCCCAATATAAACCTGCTTTTTTCTTTGCTTTTGAAACCTTGTCTGAAGCTTTCATGACTTGACTGACTTGAAGGTCTCTGCAAGAACCCACATCTTGCATTTCACAGCAGCCAGATACCAGACTAGGAAGTTAGAGAGACAAGGAGAAATTTGCTATTTCTTCTGGTTCCCTGTTTCTTTTCCTACATAAGAGAGATTTGATTCTTTTTGTCAGCCACACAGTCTGAAGTCCAGTCAGAGTTAGGTCTTAGGATCTCATGCAGAAGTCTGACGAGAACATGTGCTATAGGATGGCAGATGGCTTGCCGTGCAAGGTAAGCCTGATTTTTCACAAACAAATTGTTTTCCAGTTCGGCACAATTGTTTGTCCAAGGGTTTCAAGCTCCGTATTTAAAGAGTGATAAAGAAATTGCTATCTGGTGTTAGTGTCATTCTTCATTCAGACTGTTCCTCTGAAAACAGCCTACAGCCTTTGAGATGCAAAATGTATCGTTTTAATGTAGTCAAGGTCCCTGCTTGCTACATTGCTAAATCTATTTAGCAGATTCTTCTTGGTATAATCTGTCCCCAGACCTGAGGAAGCTCAGTGATTTTAAGTGTTTTAAGCTAATGATAATGGTTAGTGCTGAGAACAGATGTACCTGGCTGTGGTGTGATCTATTCTATTAGGCTGTTAGGAGCTGTATATTCATATTGACTTACCATTTTATGTCTATTTTCAAGGTGTGATGGCTGCACAGGGTGTAGTCTGTTTTTTTCCCCTGACATATGATGTATCATCATATCTGCGTTTTTTGATACATGGTGACTGCACAGAGAGAGAGATGGAGAGAACATCTGCATGTTTGCGTTCACGCCTTCCCAAGATTTTGTATGTCTATTCTTGCTGTCCACTGGCAATATTACGGGAAGCAGTGATGTATGCCTGCATTGATACTAGACTATAACCCAGGAAATGGTTGCACAGATTAGATGTGCATGCAGAGCGTTTGATGACTGCGCTAGGTATTGTAGAAGTTTACTTCCCCTGGTGTGAAGGCGTTGTGCATGAGTGAATTCACTGTAATAATTGGTGGCTGCACTGATAACATGCTAAGTGGAAGCTGTTTTACTACTCTTCTCTATCCATAACACAACAGAACGTAAAACTCTTCAGTCGTATCAATAAATGGTGCTTCACTTCCCTTCAGCACAATGAAGTGAAATTTCCACTGAGAATTATTTTCTTGATCATATTGCAGGCTTGGTCTTGCCTTTCACAAACATCTGCTATTGCCACCCTCTGGGGACAAGACACTATTTGAGCTGTGCCGTAGAGGAGGTCTTGTAGCTTAAGGCTTCACCTCAGTCCTCCAACACATAAGCAAATCATTCCTACTTACAGGGACTACACCACTGACGTCCTGCCAGTAGCAGTGACAGAATTAAGCTCTTGCAGAAGACATGCAACCTTAACTGGTCCACATTATGGCAGTGCAACAGGAGACGTGCCTACTGCAAATGAGTACAGCCTCCGTAAACAAATCTCATGCATGCAACCTCTCCCCTGTGAGAATTCAAAAAGCAGACGCAAATGAAAAACCACATGGGGCTCTAGCAGAGACCTCATCTCCATCCTGACTAAATGAATGAAACTTATAGAGGCAAGATCCAACAAGGTTAAAATCCAAGACCACTTAAACAACTATAGCCACGGACAAGCTGAGAGATATGCAAACACAAGACAAGACACTCGATCTCAACGGAGACACAGCTGAAGGTGTCACAGTGCAGCTCTGGGTCAGCACACCAGCAGTTCAAGTTCCGGATCATGCTTTGAGCATGGAACTCAGTTCTTGTGCTACAGGGCACTGCAGTGATGTGCTGCAATGCTAGAAACAGAAGGCTAAAAGTAAATTCAGACGTTCTTTATCTCTGATGGTTTAGCCAACTTGACTAAAGCAGGGCCCAACGAAACGACAAACACTATAAGCTTAATTCTAGAGCTTCAGGTCTCTTAATGAAAGAATGACACCAGTATCATAAATTTAATTTTCATTTTAATACAAAGGAAATACAACTCAGATGTAATTGATATATACTCTCTCCATTCCCTAAACCATGTTCTGGGCACATTCCTTGGAAATGGAAATGTATTCTTAAGAAAACACTGTATATTAAATACCTAGGACATTGCTTCATAAAGCAGATGATTTTGCTATGAAAAGAAAGAATGTATAAATCCTAATCTATTTCTGACCTTTGAGGTTCTGCCTATAGATTAATTTCTCATTTTTTTCTCCTGTTGGCCCATTTCCTTCCTAAGTCCATCTACCACAGAAGTCAGTTTGCCCTTTGTAGCCTCTCAAAACATGAGTTATAAACATCCTTACCTTCTTCCAAATTCTTCTTTCCCTTGTCAAGATTTTATACAGATGCATAGGGGAAAAGGCCTGGTATCTGACATTTAATAAGAATCTCAAAGAGAATACACACAAAGTGCATTAAGATTTTCTCCCTGGTACTCAGAATGGAGTGAAGGCTGTTTGCTCACTGCGAGGAGATTGGTCTGTATCTGAAGCTGGGATCTCTGTTTCTGCAGCTGGTACAGCCATTTCTCTCTTACATTTTACATTCCAGCTAATAAGGTTCATTTTTTAGCCTGGGAAGAAACCATCTTTGTTGGAAATTATGTTCATGGAATCACGAATTCCTCAATAAAAAAACAATTTAAGTGGCAGTTATCTGGGATGTTACACACTGGGACATGGTATTGCACCAGCTATGCTTGGCTCACATTTTTAAGGCGTGTTTCTCAGCTATGATGTTGAGAAATTTCTGTGGCTTTGGTTTTAAACGAAAATTACTGTTGACAGAATTTAAGATGAAGTTCATGATGCAAAATACAGTATGAGGAGCTCTAAAAATGCTTCCTTAACTTACATCACTCCAGTGA
The DNA here is from genome assembly GCF_964289735.1 of Phaethon aethereus. NCBI lineage: Eukaryota > Metazoa > Chordata > Aves > Phaethontiformes > Phaethontidae > Phaethon > Phaethon aethereus. The sequence goes on along the minus strand of NC_138575.1, from coordinate 93,525,479 downwards.
TCCTACTCATCTCCCACTTCTTACTGTCATGTGTTCTGTTATCTCTATGTATTGGACTGTGGGTCTTTGCAAGAGGCAGCCTGGGCACAGCTAATGGTGTTTTTTAAACTTGAAGTAATAATAGTGACAAGAAGTATCATCTGGAAACTGCAAAATTCATGACCATAACCTCCCAGACTAGGCAAGAATAGCAGATTCCAAAACTATTCCAGTATTTATACAGATATTGAGAATATACGAGAAAACCCCCGCAAGTTTCCAACACAAATCAGCCACTTGGGTCATTCTGGCACTGATCACTGCTGGGCTGCGTGCTCTTCTCTCTGAAGTACGTATCCTAAGCTGCTGTGAGGGGCAGGGTGTAAGTTTTGGGAAGGGGCAGGGAGCTGACAGCCAGCAGTAGCAGCACAACTCGGCGTGAGCACACCGCTGCTCTCCTTCACACAGCCGCCCAGCGGTGGTCTTTGCCCGGCTGTCGCCGGTCTCCTCCGCCCCTGCCACTGCCTGCGCCCTGCGGCACATCCTGCCGCACAGGCATGGCGGGACCACCCCTGGGCGAGGGGTGGCACGGGGGCATTTCGAGTAGGACAGCAGCTAAGGGGACCCCTGGGGGAAAGGAGCACGCCAGGAGGCTGTCGAATGACAAGAGGTCTCAAGGCAAAACCAAAAGACACGCAGAGGCACCCTGCTACGCCCGCCGGCACAGGGCCGCTGCAGCGGCAGCGGTTTCGCCAGCGCGGACAGGCAGAGGACCAAGACCCCTCCCAGCCCAATGACCAGAGCCCGCAGGGGAGGAGTGACGAGCACGAGGCGCAACACGGATGGCGGAAAAGACAAGGGACAGAGAGGTGTCTTCTACCCAAAGTCTCTAATGTGAGGAGAGGGCAAGTATTTCTTACGCTTTCTTTGAAGGTCAGCGGAGGCGAGTTCTCACCAGCAGGCCACGAAGCCAGAACCGCTCTCACGCTGGCAGGGGAGCGCGGCAAAGCGGCAAAGCTGGCGTCGCAGCCAGCTGCGTCAGCAGCTGGCGGCGAACGACAAACGAGCGTCGCGGGGCACGTAAGGTATGCCACGGCTTGCAAGAGACCCCAACGTCTGCCTTTTTCTCCTTTGGGAAGTCCTTGCGGCAGCTACCGTGCTGATGGCAACTCATAGCGCAGAACTGGGCTGAGCGGGACAGAGCCCAGGGCAGGGTGCAGGGGCCTGGGGAAGGCGGGGGCACACCTGCAGTGCAGGACAGGGAGGACGATGCTGTTCCGTGAAGCGAACAACAATCGCTTCTGTAACCAGAAAGGAAACGGGATGATGGCAAAAACCTGTTTTGACATGACGCAGCGGGGAAAGCATTCATTCATTTCTAGCAACAGTCTTTACTCTTGTAGCAATCTTTATAGAGGTATCACTTGTAACCTGCTTGTCAACCCTACACTTCTGAAGAAACTTCTCATGAGGGAGGGGAAAAATCCCTAATTACTGAAAACCACCCCAGGCTGTGCCTTCAGGTTTCGGTCTGAAACCAGTACCCGCAACAGAAACCTTTCAGCAGGAGGCAGCAAGGACTTCTCAGAGAAAAGCTACAGGATCAGGCCACACATTCCAAGTAAAAACTGGCCTTTTTTCCTCCTCCTCCCAATCTCATTATTCCCAAAAGACACAATGAAAATACAAGATTGTTGGGATTTCTATAAGAAGATTTGGCAGGTTTTTCATATTTGTTTAGACTGTAAGATATAATTTGAATTTGGGGCTTGCCTCTCTCCCTCTCTCCCTCTCTCTCACTAAGAAGAATGAGTTATTTGTTCTCTGAATAAGTATTTGTTATTAGTGGATCAGACATGGATAAGGTATATTATTACAACCATGTTTGTTAGGTATGATTTACATTGTTTGCTGCATATCATCTTAGGCTGTCTTTAATTTTGTTATACTTTAGGGGTTTTTTGTTTGGTTTTATGCATTTAGTCACAGTTGGTTGTGTTTTGAACTTCGAAAAAAATTAATACAAAGGAAATTAAAAAAAGAAAAAGAAAATATTTTCAAAATGATGTGGAAATCAAATCTATCCCTCAGTAATTTGATTTGTAGGAAATGGAGAGCAAAGCATTACAAAGCATTACAAACAGAATGCCTTGAAGTGCATCATAATTACTTACATGTGCAAATACATTGTCTAGGTTTAGGCATTCAGTTAATAATAGTCATATTAATTCTATGCCCTTCCATAGGATTTTTAATCCAAGCTTCTCCAGGTTTGCGTAAGCAATCATTAACTAACGTTTGGGTATCTGTGTGTACTCTGCTGGTCCTAAGGATGGAGAAATAGGGGCAAAAGCTCTCCAAGGTCAAGGACAAATGATGAATTGGTTTCACGGTAGGAAAGAACTGCACATGAACGTTTTCTAACAACAGGCAGATCAGAGATGCAGAAGTTTGCAGCTGATCCTACAGTTCCACAACTTAATGGCTCTGTAAGAATGAAGGAGTGCAACAAATGTGTATCTTAGACCTTCTGTTCTGCAAAGTTTAAAGGCTGAAAATTGAGTTAAATCAGACCCATAGCTAATCTTTGCTGGAACTGCGGTACATACAAAAATATACCAATATTTGGTAACAAAGCTCAAAGACTAACAAATTTGCCTTGTTTGGAACTCTTGACCAGTGTGAATGGCTCTCATCTGAGGCTCCATAAATAGTTTTCAGACCACACATCCTTTGTGGAAATCTGGGCTGACTGTTGAAGGAATCTGGACAAAGGTGGCCTATAAAGTTCAGTTGTTACAGAAAGTCCCGAACGCCAGCTTTATGCTTGTACATTATTCTCACATTGATCTCTTAAGTTTTAAGTACCTGAAACTCTTAACAAAACTTTGAGCATGCCATACTGCCCAAAAGATTTTCCACAATTCCTGCCAAAGAAGAAATGCTGGATTTTATACTCTTCTACTGCTTACTTCCGTGCCACTTCCTAACTGCACACCTGCGGTGCTCTCTCCCCCAGGTGAAAAGAGGAACCCATGGTTTCTGCAGTCCAGGCCCTTTGTTCCTTGTTAGCCAAAACTCCATGCTTCATCTACTAGAATATACGTTTTCATGCTTCACTAGATGACCAAAACCCAGGACCACCAAATCATTCTTGCTGTTTCATTTAGCCATGTAATAATGCTAATGCTTTAAACTACTACCTGCTGAAATAGTGGTAAGCAGTTACTGACCCACGCAGGTGTACAACTGCCTGTTTGAAGGATTTGACATTAACACATGCCATTTTTGTTTAGCCTACATTTCTGTGCTCTGTGTAGCTGCGAGAAGAAAGTGTTTTGCTATACATTTCCATTACCTGTTATGCTTTACACTAATAAAAACACTGGATATTATTTATTTTTCTGGCTGACTGACAAAGCCGGGCATCAAAGCATCATTCCGGTGTCACATACTTCAACACTCTAATCTTTCAGAACTTGTAAAGCAATCTCTTACGGCACGTTGTGGGCTGTGAGATCACCCTGACAAACTGTGATAATGTTGGCAATCTCCGAATGGGTGTTCATTTGCAATCTTACTACAGAGGAATTGCTACGTTTCCAAATTTGAGGGCTTGACATAATCTGCCTCCACAAAGCTATCAGGGTCTGTCATAAGGCTGTCTGTGACCCAGGGACTTTATGGGGTTAATATCTATCCCCAGTGCAACTTCATCGTAAGCAGTGGAATTACCTAGAGTATGACTTTATCTATCTATTTGCTTTCTTTCTCTTTATTTAAAATACCCCTTTTTTTTTTTTTTTTAAATTAAGTGCAAACAGCACCTGGTAATAACATCTGAGTCAGGTAGGGAGATTGCTCCTCCAAACCATGACCAGTTTCTTACAGTTCGTGCCAAACCCTCTGCTACCCTCATCACACTTAGCGACTGAGAAACAATGCAAATGTCAGGTCAAGCTACAAAGCTATTGCCATCATCTCTTCTCTTCCGTATGCTCCCAGTACTGGCAGTCTCTGGGCTGCAGTCCACAGGATATCCACAATTATGGCCCAGATTGGGGGGGGGGGGGGTAGAAAAACGATGGTACTCTGCCAAGTATGTCAGAACCTGAACTTGATCCATTTTAAAATTGAAGCTGGGGACTGTGGGACAGCACCACATTCTCTATAATCCATCTAAAGGAAGGAAAATAACTTACCATCTCAAAAAAAAAAAAAAAAAGTCAGAGTTAGTGCAGACCTAACATAAATAACTATTTTATATTTGCCTCTGAACCTTATCTTTAACTAAAGAAATATGCTGTCTTGACGTAGAAGGAAGATTTTTTAAATGCCATAAGACTGTTAAGCACCACAAGAAAAAGTGAGACAGAGAGTCAGGTTTCGTCATATTTATGAGGGCCACAAAACTGCTAGTGAAGTCATTTAATTTTGAAGTTACTTAAGAGTCCTTTAGAAAAGCAGGGAACACAGGATGGAAATAGAAAACTAAAAAAAGTGCATCCAGTATTTCAAAATAAGTTCCCTGCACAACACCCTTTCCCTATCATCCCCTTAGGCAAATTTACCAGCTCAGCAGCTCCTGGCAGTTAACAAAAGATCCTCCCCAAATCCTGCTCAGGGTGTGGGTGAGCCGCTGGGACCTGGCCACGGTCCGGTCAAAAACCCCGTGCCAGGGCACAGGCGCTCCACGTCAGCACAGCGCTGGAGCACAAGCTTAACTATAAGGACCGGCTTGGATATTCCACTGAACTAACACTGAGATGTTTTGCTACCTTTAGTACATTTTTACAAAAGAAGGTCCCTTCCTTGGATTATTCCATCTAATCAAAACAAAAATTGTTAAAAGATGCGCTGTACTTTGTTTTATCCCCATTTAAGCTATTTTCTGCATTTTATTCTCTATGGAAAAGGAAACTCAGTGTCACTATCCAACCTCAGGAATAAGCACCTAGCTGCAATGCTACTGGAAAATTTTTGAATCCAAAGAAATTCTAAACTTGTATTTTGGCCCAAAATTAGAGCAAACTTGCTCCTGCTCTTGTTGTTAGTAAAACACCTACTGCTTTTGCCAGGAGCAGCAATTATCCCCTCGTGCCTCTTTAACCCTTCAGAAAAGCATGTGCAGCCTTGGAAGCCCAAGGTAAACGTTTTAATGTGCGTATTATCTTACTGAAGTCAGTAGGTTGCACAGATATAAAAAACCAGCCTGCACGAAAAGATAGTACAAAGATCCATGGGCTTCAAAAGGTTAAACAGCTTCACTAATACAAACGCTGCAGATGGGACAGTCCCGAACGCAGCAATGAAAATGGTATGTGCTTTTCCTTCCCCAGACTGCTTTCTTGAAGGCTAATGTTTTTATTTTACAGTTGGTGGGGAATTGGTGAGTAGACTTGTGTACTAGTTATTATTTTCTATCTTTTCTACATAAATCTATTTTTAAAGAAGAAAAAGTCAAAGGAAAGAGCCCTACCTCTCAGCTAGTGCCACTTCAGAAGCTTTTTGCTAACCATAGCTGAATTATAATAATGTTTCTCCTTTTTCATTTACATTTTTTACTATTACTACTTACTATTTCTAATACTGACAATAAGTCACTATGCACCCAAAATCTTCTGAAAAACAAAGAAAACAAACTATCACTGGCAGATCACTATTTATAGAGGGAAAGAATATAGAAACATATTAGATTTACAATAAACAAGGGGTTTCATACCATGACAGCAACTTTTAATGTAATTAATTTGTCATATAAATTAAGTCCCCGGGGATATCCCGTAAAATTAATTAGGTCAGAGAGAGAAGGAAAACAAATGGAAAACTTCTCAAAACTCCAGCAAACAACAGGTTTTAAACATAGCAGTATCAACAATCTCACTGTAATGTTCTTCCCTCCTCTTCCTCTATTATTCTTTCCAGGAGACCAAGATCATCAGATTGGGAATCATCTTGGCCCACCAAGATCAAGGAGATCATATAGGTTCAAGTACACAACATTTCTGAAATTGAAAATTTTGCAAGCAGCTGTGTCTTTCCGAACTACAAACTCCCTGGAAGAATTCTGAAATATAATTTAGTAAAGACATTCATTGTGTCAATGGGGCTTTTAACTACAAAGCTACAATTGCAAAATCTGGGCATGATACATTCATCACAACACAGAAAAGCAAAGGGGAGGAGGGCTGAAGAAAACAATAAGAATTTTAGACAAATTTCAATACTGGCCAAACTCATCTTCAAATCAAAACTCTGAAGCTTTGCCTGTTCATCAGCTTCTCTAAAGTTTAGGCAAAAGGGAATTTGCCCGCGTACTTTTCCTGCACCACTCTGGCTTCATTTTGTGCAAGAAACAAAACTTAGCTTTTTTCACTCTTCTCAACAGAGCTCAATGAATTGGAAGTGTTGATACCCATGTACAAAATCAAACACATTTTCTGATCCCATTCTGAACACAGATCAGACTTTGCTTTTCCTGATGCCTGTGCCACCTTCCAGTATCGACTTGAGTAATACAGGCAGAATAAGGAAGACAACAAAATGCAGGGGAGTAACTGAGTTGATGGTGCTTGATCATTAATGACATTAACAGACTGCACTAATGGAGTGCAGTCTCCACAGTACAAATTTCATCTGGATCATGTGAGGGCATGAGATCACATTTCTGCCAGCCCTTATGTGTGTTAATGTTAGCAGTGGGGAACAAAAGGTATCAGATAAGGCATGGGGTTTGCTGGTAAAAGTCAACACATCAATATATATTTTAAAAGCTGCATCAGAAGAATGAATGATCTGTGCTTTGTGTTTTGAGGTGACAGAGTTCTTGATCTGGTAGAAAGTTCCCAAACCTCGATTTACTACATTGTCAAAATATAGCCTGAAGGGACAACCTGACTTAAACCGTCTTTATGACTGGTGATGAAAGAACCTTGCTTGGCTTTTAGATCCCAAGGTTGGCTCAAGACAGTGCAGCAGAGAACAGAACATCTTTATTTTATGCTTGGAGTTCACAGTGTTCCTCTTCAGCATAGAATCAGGTTTTACTGTATAGAATTCTCACACACAGCTCGCTGATGGGTTAGAACTCACACCTTCAGATTTTGGGGATATACTTCACACCTTTCATTATTACTACTATTAAAGACACACATTACAGAGTCCTCATGTCATTGCAGCATCTGTAATGCAAATCTTTAGAAAATTCAGGAAAAAAATGTGTCTTTTACCAGGCCACAGCATGTCTTATTCAGCCTTGGAAAGGCTTCAGAGTGCAGTAACCACATTAATTGGACATTATGTGGACAGCCAAGGGTAGCTCAGTTACTGTGCAGCTTTTACTGTTCCTTGTCATATTGTTTCAAAACACATTTCGTGTTTTAACCAGTCATATATACATATGAAAGCATTGCACAACACTGGACAATGCTACAGATCCACAGGAAATACTTGTTTCACAAACATGAAGCAATCTGCACAAATATAAATAGCATGGCCCAAATCTGTTCTAAATTATGCTTATGCAAATCCATGTAAGTCAACTAGTACCACTAGCAGAATAGACCAGATAAGAGCATGTAAAAAAATAAAATGTAGCTCTACTGTACAGCTATCCACGGGCCAAAGTCTGCCAGCCTGCCATCACTTACGTTCTCCTACTTTCCCAGCATGGCTTTACAGGAAATAAGCAAAATAAGAGTATCTGGGACTTCTAGTTCTTTCATGTACTGGAGGACACATGTCCAAGAACATATGGACTTAAATGTGTCAGCATCCGACATCACTCTTATTTCAAGAATGTTATTAATTTTTGTGGGTGGAGTCCAAAATTTTAATGCCATATTAGCACACAGTGGCTGTTTCTGTAATGCACGTGTCATGGGGAGCATATGCGTAGCAGTCCAAGGACAGCATTTTAACTTGATTTCAAGTGATTTTCTGATACTCTCAAAAGATGAAGTAATGATGCTACTAGCAGGGTATTTCAAAACTTTTTCTTCACAGTTTCATCCATCCACCTCAATTCTGACCAGGATATTACGCTGTTGCAGATCTGGACTCTCCACACACAGCTGTTTCAACAAATCTCATTTTGCTCTACAATGCACAGCGTGTGACTTCAGGATTGGTATTTTCAACACTAAACTAAGTTATATGAGTGACGTATGCTACTCTAGGCAGAAAGCAAGATTAAGATCAGAAAATTCTTTGCCCTGCTAACTTTACCTAAATTTCAATCCAAATCTTCTCAAAGGAATTAGCCTCTTTACCAAATTTGCAGGTACAGACGGATACTGTGGATATCATCCATGCAACCATTCCAACTGGATACAGTGAGAAATGTATTGCCAAGGGCTTTTCAGCTGTGAATCAACAGGTGCTTTGGCACAGCGATTTCTACCTGTTTGTGGTTTTCATCTTTGGTTTCAAGACAGAAAATGAGATGATACCTTTCAATGCTGCATCTCAAGCAGGCTGCAGGGAGAGCGAGGTTTCATTCCAACCAAATCTCTCTCTCTCTTGCAAAGTTGAGGAAAACTGCCAACCACTGCTGCTCTTGCCATCAACACGCAATGTAGATGTGAGGAAAAGGCAAAGTAATGGGAGAGAAGAAAAAGGAAAATAAAAATCTAAGTTTTATATAAACAACAAACTGTGCATAATGACTACATCTGAGGACAACTAAATTAAGAAGTACTGGCTTTAGTATAAGGAAACAAATAAACAAAACCTTGGAACAGCTTAATCTAAGAGGCTTTTTTTGTCTATTAGATACAGAGAATTTTTGTTTAAATTTAGTTCCAATACTTTGAAAACATATGATAAACTAAGGGACAACATTAAAGAAACAAACATAACGTAACATCAAAATGAACTACACCATTACTCAGAGAGCAGCCTAAGCCCCTTTAACACACACCCTGCAAAGCATCGGAAGCACTTACAACATATGTTCTTGCCTGCAAATAGCCCAGGGTGCAAGAGGTGGGCTTAGTTTTGTGGTTTTTAAAGCCTTCTGCATGGGCCTAACTCTGCCTTTGTTGAAGGTAGTGTTAACACACATCGAATGCAGAGGGAACCAAATGTGGGTAACTGCATACTTTGAAAAATCACACCCAATATGTTCAACTGATGCCATCGTTCTCTGAGGACAAGTGTAAACTATGAAATACTACAAGAAATAGAGAGCAGTAGTCTAAAGTAAGCTTTTCAGAACCAAGGAAACCTATTTTGATACTTTTTCACAGATAATTGGGAATGTGCATCTTCAAAATAGTAGTCAAGAGTAGGTAAAGACTGTCTAGAGATCCTTACTGTGACAGAAGTCTCAATGCCTTTTCATAAAATAAGAGTTATTCAAAGCAACTCTGAGCAACCATTAAGAGAACAGCCAGCAAAACCACGCTTTTCGGATTAAAGAAGAAAATGAAAGTCAGTGCTTCTCCACAGATGTAGACGTAATGAGAATGACTTCAATATCTGCTAGTAATCAAAATGGGTCCACATTCACCAGTGCACAGAAAAGTGGAATCCTAACGATCAGTGAGAAACTTTGCTTAGCCCCAGTAACTGTAAAATCATTCCAGGAAGTTGTATGTACCAATTTACCTACAAAAGAAGAGAACTGCATGATTAGATTGTATTAAATCATCTATACTAATAAATACTGAGCTGAACATAGAATGAAACTTATCATGAAGATGTAATCACCTGGGGAGTAAGGGACCCTAAAATGTTCTATTCCTGAGATAGAATGAAAAAAACCAGCCAAGTGGGTCTTTTTTCCCCCATGAGAAAGTGTTTCCATAAAAATTCACCTCTGATAAAACCAAAATGGAAATTTCCCATCAACTAGCTAGAAAAAGGAAAAAAAAAAAAAAGAGTAAAGAGCCTTCCAGAATCAGCAGTTGGGAAATATTTGTTTTGACTTTTCTTGGGTAAAACAGTTATTCCCAAGGAAAAATTTTATTTCAAGAAAAAGAGTTTCCACTGAAAAATCATTCCAATGGAAAACGCCTGGCCACGGCTACAAAGGATAGGACCACTGGCCTCAGCCAGGGGAAGGGGAATGCCAAGGTCAGTGGACTGGGTCTGCCACAGACCTCTTGCACAATCACGGGCAAACTGCTTCCGTTCTCCACGATGCTATTTCTCCTCCAGCTTTTCTGCCTACATAGACCATCCACTCTTCAGGGCAGGGGCTCTCTCTCGCTGTACGTTGTACGCAGCCTACTGTAACACGCGTGTGCAATGACTTCCAGCACTGCAGTAACAACAGTATTTTTCACTCCTACAGCAGCTAGTTCCCAACACCGAGATGAAGAGAAAAACACAACCTATGGCTGCAAGACACTGCTAATCAAACACGACTGTATACCATGGGGATGGGGATGGGGGGCGGGGGGGGGATATGCCTTCTCATCACAGAATTAATCAAAGTTTACACACACAAAATCAGACAACTCTATAGCCCAGTCTTGTGATCTGTGTTCCAAGCTGCCAGAAATAAGGCAGGAAAGAAGTGAGGAGGGGGGAGCATCTCCTGTGTTCGTAATGAAAGAAGAGAGATAACTGGACTGAGAGCTGATGAGGTTACAAGGCAACAGCAGTGCCATGAGTTGTTTGGGCTTAAAGCCAGATGTCTTGTATTTCCTTTGATTGTTTCTAAATAATTAATGGTATTAATTTAATCATGTGACACTCCCCCTTCCCCCCTTTAGTATTTGGCTCTGTGCACTAACACTAAATATAAAGGAGGAAAACGGGACTGTCTATAGCATACTGAATATTGATGCTGTGTGTTTGGACTGCAACAACGGCTGATACTCATATCCGTAAGACTATGTATCTACAGCACTCACACAGTGTTTGCACAAAGTAGATCAAGTAGTAGCCTTCATACTCCACCCATAAACCAGCTCAACTGTGGCATATGGACACTGCATGTTTGAAGTAGTAAAAGAGAGGGTACAGCTCTCTCTCCGCCCACACTAAGATGAACCTGCCACTACTACTTCACGTAACATTTTCTGGCAAGCTCCCAGTTTTCAGTCATGCTGGTTTGCTTGAAAGAAACACTCAGAGGAGACTCTGCTTGTCTTGCTGTTCGAACAAACAAAATAATCACGCATCTTGAGTTAATGGTCCAAAGCTTAATGAAGATCATAGAAAAGAGGCTACCCGTGATGTGAGCATTCCCTCCTGACTTATCCACATAAGCCACCGCTGTTGGCAAAAGGAAATGGATTATGAGGATAATAAGTAACCCTGAGCTCTGTTCTAGACAAACCTTTGCCTGATACAGTAGCAGTCAGCGCACAAAGAAAAAAGCGACCACCAGCAGTAAAAATTTAACTGCTCAAAAATTTTCTACGCCAGGGCACTGGCAGCAACAGCAGGAGGACCTGTGTTCCTGCACCTCTCTTGTTGGGGCTGCAAGTCTCGGGGAGGCACCAAGTCATCACATGGGAATATTCTCAGCGTTAGGGCTGAGTACTAGGACTGCCGAAATGTAACAGCAGAAATCCTGAGCAAATGAAGGCTAGTGAAGGCAGCTCCCTACTCCCTACATGCATATGTACTCAGTAAAAATGTTTGCCCATCCTCCTACATACTACAGCCCACTTGCAGCCTCCCTAGTCAGGTCTCCAGTCCCACCCATCTTACCTACCCTTTTTTCCTACCACATTTCCTCTTACCTTGAATCCCGTGGCACCCACCACCAGATAGTTTTAAATGGGGTAGCTGTAAGGTGATGGAAGGGAGAAAGAAATCTGACAGCTTGAAGTTGGAGCAGACCCTCGCCTTTGTCCAGCAATGCCCCAGACTTCTGGAGGTAAGCTCAAAGTGATAGGAGGCCTTCACAGATGTCAAAAGAAATTTCCAAAAATGTGCACAAAGCTAACCTCATCAAAGAGTACCTGTGAGGAGTCAGAGGGGGCTTTGTCAAGTCTAATTTCTTACATTTTACCCATGGCTCCCTATTTGGCTGTCATTCTGCAGCTAGACTATCGGATCAAGACTGACATTAGTGCTTTCTGCAGTTACGATTCTTCAGTCAAGGGTCGTGAATGCTGAAGAGTTCTCCACTAGAAAGCCCGGTCCTAATCTTCAAGGACTTAGCAGTCAAGGCCTACCAATCCTACAGGCATCTTTCTCCATGGCTAACTCACCAAGCCAGTTGGGTTCCTAGGAAGAAGTCTGTTTCATTATGGAAAGATCATATGGGATGTACATATCTGAGCCTTTCAACTGGGACTGGGGCAGAGCCAAAACCAGCATCAGCACTGCACACCGCAAAGAACATCACCTGGAGGGAGCACCATTGACTGCCAAATCTCAGGCTGCAGAGCAAGTGGCAGAGTGCTCTGGGTATCAGAGCTCAGGCTATGGGGCTCTTCTGCGAGAAGGGAGCAGAATGAATATCAAACTAACCATGCTGAGCAGAAAACATCTCACCCTGGTCTTTAAGTCCTTCTTTAGCAAGGTTATAAGGCTGAATAACATCACAGTTTTCTTTCTCATGGACATACATAAACGGAGAAAACACGAAATAGTATCAGTTAAAACAAGAAGAGAAACCTCACATGACTCCTTCAGTTCCTACTAGCTACCTGCAAAGAATAGCAACACCTACACACAACAACAATCACTTCAGGAACACCTGATGCCAGAGTTCCCCAAGTCTTGGAAGTCGTTCACAGACCAGTGGGCACTGTGATTTTGAACAGGACCGAGAGGAAACTGCTTCAAGATAGAAATGATCATGTAGAAATTACTAAATTGTTTGTAAGGTAGAAATAGCCAGCAATACAGTTGAATGGCCTTTGAGTCTCAGCACTTTACGAACAGCCCTTGTGCTTATTGGCCTGTTTTTCAGGACTTTTGGGGGGGAGGGGTGTAGAGTGAGAAGATGGCATCTTTGCTGTGGCGACAAGGATCCCTGAACGTGTCTACATGTCAGACTTTGCTAAGAATGTATCTTTTTTTCCTTCCTCTGCTTTATTTCCCTTTAATGATAGTTTTGCAGTGAATCCCATTTGTGAGTTCCTCAAATAAATGCAAATTTCATCTTGTAAGCAATACCCTCCAAAACACTACTACAACTGAAAATAAAAATGCTAAGAGCTAAAAGGCACTGGGTCTTCCCCAGTGCCCTCATCTCCCCAATGCACTGGACTGCTTGCTATTATTACCTACGGAGTACCAGGCAGGGTACTTGGTATTATAAATATGTACCGTATTGAAATATATAGTCCAAGTCCCCAGGGCCCTACATTCTAATTAGAATTACAGTTGTGCAAATAACTGATTTATTTGGCTAGCTGACCAAACTGAGAACATGGAAAGGAATAAAAACCAAAAACCACCTAGGTATTTGACAAAACGGGCTAGTTTTTTGTTCATGTTTGATACATTTCAATTAAAATAGACTTTGTTTCAAAACAAAAACAGAAACCTTGTTCAGAAATACCAAAACAAAACCTTTTGGCTTTCTAAAACATTTCTTTTAATTTTTTTTCGCAGTTAGTTAATTTTTTTCCTTAGCTTTAGATAATCTGTGTCTGAGGCAAGCAGTTTTCAGCAAATAAAACATTGAACTCAACAGTTTTACCCAACTCTAAATCTAAGGGCTGAACTGCAAGTTGACCAGCTCTTGCCTTAATGAAAGAGCAGGGATGAGGGAATCTGCACTCTCTTCTCGGTTCAGCCACTGTCTTTGCATTCAAGGTGAGTTATTATTTTGTTTCTTTATGGTTGTCTCTCTGTCCACACTCTGTCTCTGCCACCTCTGAGCTTGTCAGGGTTAGATGCACCTCCTACGGCATGTCTGTATAGTGCTTAACACAATAGATTGCTCATCTCAACTGGGGCCTATATGATTTACTATAATATAAATAACGGCTCAACTGCAGTCAAATCTCTCTTTAATGCCAATAGTTTCACTTGCATATATTTAGCAGCCCATCATGGGAACACCAGCTTCTTTTTTAATTAATTACTTATTAATAGAGGTAAAATATGAACGGACGACACGTCTAGATTTTTCCTGCTTCATCAATTTCAGCGCTCAAAGAAAGCATCTTGTTTACAGCTACCAGGAACCAACAGGGACTGTACTGAATGAAGCCTGAAACCCAAGATCCCCTCAGCACTTTCGTACCCCCATTATTTGGGGACAAATCCTCTCATCCCTCCAGGGAAGGAAATGTAGCTGGATTGAGAGAGCTGATTAGCGAAAAGCCTCAGGGACAACCTCCAAATTCTCTGCGCAGGGCTTCAGGCACATGACTGGCACCGGTAGGAATGGGACATGCAAGCCCAACCTCTGCACAGAGGTGGAAACAGCCCACGAGGCTGAAGGGAAGAGGTCTGGCTGCCTCTGTTTCCGAGACCCCTTGCATCTCGCAAGGCCAACTTGCTTAATCAGAACACGACTTTAGGACTCGTTAGAAAACACATACCACAGAAACAGAAAGGAATGCTACGTTACAAACTCTTCCAGTTCGACGCGCGGCACTGGGGGCTGGGGAGGTTTTTGAGAGCACACGTGGCTGTCACCGGTGACGCAGTCAGTCACGTTTTCAAAACACAGGGGACAGAGCTGCAAACGTGCCCCATTATGCCTTGAGAAGTACTCCCTGGGCACAAAAGGTGCGTGGGTTACGGTAAGCTCGTCTGTTACTTTGCTGAGACCATAAATGGCAGCACAAAGCACCGACGGAGAAAGAGCAACGGCAGAGTGTAAGGGGCAACCGTTCCTACCGTACGGGCCTGATCCTGGGTGCCTCGGGTATCCCGGAGTCCCACCGTAGCTTTAAACCCAGGCTATTTTTCCCCATCCTTGCGGCTGCTGCTCAGCTCGAGGAGACACCGCTGCCGTCTCGCAGCCCCTGGGGCCGCGCCTCACCCCCAGCCTCCGGCCGGGGAACCGCTTAGAGGTGTACGGACCGCGCCGGCCACTGCCAAGGCCACCACCTGCAGTTGGCCACTCCCTTCCGCGGGCGAGTGCCACCACGCCATGCTCAAGAAGCAATTATGACAATTAAAAATAAACCCTCCTCCCTGTCGGTTGTCTGTACTTACTGGCAATTGCTGCCATCTAGCCAGACGCAACGCCAATATTCACAGAAGCCTTCAGCCTGTTTATTTTCCCTTTGCTGCTTGGCCTGAAGCCGGGATAAAATGCATCCCTTGTTATTCACTGCCTCTGCGGAGACATTTGTAAACTTTCACAGGGTTTTCCTTTTTTCCCAACAGGTGACAAAATACTGTATAACTGCAGGTGCTCTGGGGACATAAACAGGAAAATGGAGATCAGATGCAGCTGTAGTCGGAGTAAGGGAAAAATCAAGATAAAGGCAGCTGATAAGAGTGTGCTAAAAAAAGCAAAGAAATTACTGAGAAGGGGTAGTTAGCTACTTTTGTTGCCGACTTACTCTTGCAAGGTAGCTCTAGCAGAACGATTTAGTCTATTTTGTTACCATGCTGAATTTTTGCAGGTGTTACCAGGGGAAGGTTGTGAGTTTACTGAAAAGAAAGTTTCTGGATGTTACTGGAAAAGGATCAAGAAGTTGTTGACTCAAGCTAGCACTGAAGGATGTGCTGGAGGTCGCAGCTGAGGGGCACTGGCTGCCGTTACTGGACTTGCGAAGTAGGAATGATAAGGAAGATGTTTCAGAGAGCTTCTGAATTCAGATTTATTCTTCTAAGAATTTGTTCCCAAAAGTCAGTCAGGAAAATGTTCCTAATGGAGGGCTCACTCTGCACCCAACCCTTCATCTCATTTTGGTACACATAAGATGAAAAAAAGAATATTCTAAGGAGACTTAGAAATGGAAACATTCAGACGGAGTTTCATGGCCTGCTTTCTGCCTACAATTCAGCTCTAAAAAGCCAATCTAAACTTCCAGACACTGTGGCCATTCACTTCTCTAGACAACCTGGTTTCAAAGCCATAGATCCAGCAACGTAATAAGCAAGAGGTGGAGTACAAGGGGGAAAGAGAAAATAAACATGACTGCATAATAAAAGACACTGATTGCTCTCTGGCCATAACAATTCGATCAAATGGAAGTGGGACACACACACGCAGCAATAAATGTCTGTGAATCCAGATTTCTTTTACTGTACTTCCTATTCCACCAGGAGAAAGAAGAAGTTGTATTTTGCTTCCCTGAATTTTTTTCCACTGAAAAGGGAGGTTTCACGGGTAATCTAGAGTAATATTCAGCTGTGAATCCAATTTATGCAGTGGGATAGGATTAAAAAAGGAACAGAAGGTCTGGATTCTCAACCTGCTCTAACAGTTTTGATTTGAATACAACCCAAGTCTTGAAATGGCTTGTTTTCCACTTCTGGTTTGGAGCTGGTTGAAATATTGCCACAGTAGCACTTCCTGTAAAATTTTTGTCCAAGATTCTCATTATTTGGAACTAAACTCTAAAGATTCTGGCACCGTGAAATCCAAACAAAACTCTGTTCCTGACTCAACTGGCCCAGGAGTCAACCCAAGCTTAATCTGGTTCTGGGTCCAAATCCAGCTTCAGCCCATTTCCATTGTTATATAGATTATGCCATAATACCACCGCTAGCCTCAGGATTTATGATGCCTCCTTGCAGGATGCATATTTGTGTGTAAATACATAAATCACATCAGATAAACAAAGAAGACATGCCAGAAAACAGGAGGGGAGGGAAGAGGAGAGATACCTACCAAGCAGTTTGTCTCTAAAGTGTTGCCAGTTGTGAAAGGACTTGACGTGCTAATATCCGCTCATTCAGACTCTTACAGACATGCTAAGAGCGTGACGGCTGGCAGGCAGTGCATTTAAGTGCTGTTACTGAGGCCCCCAAATATTGACAGAGTGCCAGACTCTGAGAAACTATTGATGTATGCAGCCGGCCGCTGCTCCAGACACCTCTCAGACAGAGTCTTTAAATGTCACAGATTAATGAATTTTCATGGAAGGGAGAATGAGAGAAAGAATTAAAAAAAAAAAAAAAATCCCACAGCACCAACATGAAAGCATCTTTTATCCCTCAACAAAATTCTGCCCCCAAGCCTCAAGATTCCTAATAGACTATAACAGATCGTAAGTCGGCAGGAGATACGGGGTGGAGGAGGTTAGACCCTCTAGATCATGCAGAGCATCCTCAAACAAAGCCAGTATGCGAGATGTTCATTTTTTCAAAAAACAATGAGGGACAAGGGCCACTCAGATCTCAGTTTTGAGTTACAAAGCTTCAGGGGTAGAATTGGTTAAATGGTTTTTATCTGAGGTACAAATGGGGCCAAACTGCAAAGTTCAGCTGTCGACTTTGAACAACCCTAACTTTAGAGCCATTCAGATAGACAGCCGTACTTGGACCCTCTCTTAGTATTTGATGTTGTGCTTGATCTTATCCAAGAAATTGCCAAAGTTATGATATAACATTTTTAAGCCATCAGATAAACCAAGAATGCTGATTATTTCTCTTTTTTTTTCATTTATATCAGTGAACTCAAATATGTATGAAAGAACTTCAAATATCATTAAAATGTAATAATGCAAAATGCAGTTGGAGCGTAAATGACAAATCTATGCATAAGACATGACTTAAAGAGGAAGGAAGTGAAGGGATGATGTAGATGATGTATGCAGAGGTAAAAATGGGCCACTGTGTTAAAAATACAGCTTCAGTGAGCCCTGCTGCACCTGGCCACTTGGAAGTGGGGCTCCACAAGCCATTTGCTCCTTTTCTCCCAGAGGCACAGGCACCGATTCCTGCAAGGCTCAACCGCCCCCACCGCACCCAGGTTGTCCCACAGGATTTCTCTTCAATGCAATGACACTGAGCGGGGTGAGCACCAACACGCCCAGCTCCTGGCCAGCTGTCTCCTTCCCCCTCAAAAGCACAGCCATTTGGCAACACCGACAGAGGAAGAGAAGCTGCTGCCACCACGGCAGCCAGGTCTGTCACAGGAAAATCCGGAGAAGCTGAGAGCATCCTGACAAGCAAAGGGAGTGCTGTACGAAAAGCCAGGCAGCAAGACCCTGTTGGTGACCCAGCAAGACCCTGTGGTTCTCCACTTACATTTTTGCTGAAAAAATTTACTTTTTTTCTTTGCAGAAAAGTCAATGTTCTTCACTAAAAACTGTTCCCCTAAGTTCTCTCTGTCTCTGGCCACACAAGTCTTTGCTGACCACAGCAGCTGTAAAATCTCACTGTATGAACAGGGACTAGCATGAGCAGTGTTCAAGAGGAGCTTGTTTTCACATCATCTTGTCAGTCAGGTTATTTGTGAATACCTTCACCGAAGCAAAAAAAAATTTTTTTTTTTTTTCAAAAAACCAAGCTACCTTTCTGACTGCGAAGCCAAGTGGAAACAAGTGCAAGGACTCTGACAGTAACCTCCAGCTCCTGATGACATAGAAGTCTTTGGTTTTTGAAAGCCAACACACTTCTGTAGGTTGGCACATGTGGCAATCAACTGTATCATGGACTACGACGTCAGCCATTTGCGTTATCCACTCTTGTCACCGCCCAAAGCATGTCTTCCCTTCCACCACACACCCCAAGATCACCAGAGTTGCAGGTTATCCATTACCCATAGCTCTACAAATGATCTGGATGAAGCAGCAAGTAGCCACCCTCTGCTGACAGCCAGAGAGAAGACAGAGCACACATGCGTGTAACAGTGGATGACACAAATGACTGATTAAATACATGAGAAGGCAAAATGTCAAAGCCTTTCTATTCTGAGAACAATCTCTATACAAAGAAAAAAAATCAATATAGATTTTCACACAGGGAACTATTTTACACATCATTGTAAACTTACTTTAAAACACTCAGTACTTTTTCTTTAGGACTTTTAAACAGACTAATGTTACTGCCCCTTCTGGCCTGCTATTTTGCCTCACATGCCCCTTCTCCTTTCTTCTTCTGTCTCTTTTTAAAAAATAGTAAATGGGGAGCTATCACAAAACACTAATCAAGCAGCACATCTTCAGCAAAGGCCAGCACTGGTTGCACTGAAGGAAGATGTAAAAAGCCTCAGTATTCTGCTCCTACAGAAGCCTTCTCCTATACCTCAGTAGAGATTGGCTTCAGTCTAAAGACTGAAGAGGAGCGCCGGGCGGGATAATCCCTGAAGCACAGGGAGAAGCCCAGGTGCCCGAGCTATGAAGTTGTCCCTCACAAGGGCTGATGACCCAGACTTTTTGCGATGCCAACATGACGATGCCCCTTTGGGTCACTTCATGTTCTGAGCACGTGCTAGGGCACGGCAGACTCGGCGCAGAGCCCCCCTGACACCACCTCTCGCCAGGAGCGTGGTGTGTATCCGCGGGCAATGCAAACGTGGTGTCCTCCAAGACCACCTCACACAGCAGCCAGTAACAAAACTTTCTTGGGGGATTTGTCTCTTTTCTGGAGGAATAGAAAAAGGAAGTTAACATTTTTAAAATGTAGCAAAACTCTAAGTGAGCATGTTGGGAAGGGAGCAAGCTGGGCAATTTTCTAGCTCGCTGCAGGGCTAGGACAGTTTTTTTTTTCAATGAGCCTTTGGCATTTTAACTAAATGAAGGGACTGAGCTAGAAGACACAACAAAGTCCTATGACTTGTCCAAAGTTATGCAATAGCCTTGTTTCCCTATCTTCTTCTGCAAATACTAGAATAGCTAAGTCTTGTCCCCGTTCTCTTTGTGTTCAAGAGATTTCAGTTCCATAAATTCTGCACCATCTCCAAGAGCAGGATAGCAGAAGTGGGCAAAAATTTGGAAGAACTGGAAGTATTAATGGTTACACAAAAATTGTCACAGAATAGAAAAAAGTAGAATAGACTAGAGTACACACACAATATAGCAATTGCAAGGGAATGAATAGGAACAAACATGTTACAGAATTAAAATTACTAGGTCTGAAAAGGACCTTGGAAGCTCCTGAGTTCAGCCTCCTTCACCTTCCTTTATCAAAGGCCATCTCCTTCGTCTCATCTAGTCCCTTTGATTGTCTCCATATACTTTACATCAATTAATTTATTTCTTGTAGTCATTTCCGATTACTGTTGTCTACCTTCCATCTTTTTCTTTCCTGTCCTCTGTGGGCATGTGTGTGCATACATCAGAGATCACAAGCGGCTTGCACACCCCCCTGCTTGCTGGAAGTCCTACCCTATTCTGCTGACTTACTGCACTCTTAATCAAAAGGGCAGGAGGAAGCCGCCAGGATTCATTCTTCCCCTTCTCTCCTTCTCTCCCCCTCTCTTTTTTCAAATGGCACAAATGTCAAACTTTCTGAAAGGATGTTTGGCATAGCTGAGTTCAGTCATGTAACGTACAAAGTCGGTATGATCAAAAGGTTGCAGGACTGCCCACTGCTAAAGAAGAGGGGAAAAAAAAGGAAATGGGGATCTCTTCTGAAGTGTGAAAGAACGCGTGAGCCAACTGTTGCCACTGGAAACACCATGTCTATTAGCAGCAGCAGTGGGTCTGAAACACGAAAACCTAGGTCCAGATTCCAGCTTCTCTGAAATTCAGGGTTGTTCTGATCCGATTTTCCTCCCGTGAAGAAACAGGGATAGACACAGCTATGGAACTGAAGACTTTTATTCTCTGTGCTTTCCATCGTTATATGGAAAATGACTGTACCTACGTGATAAAAACAGCAGTTGTTTTTGTAGTCAAAGTTGCTGAAACTAATCAGACAGAAGACAGATTCACCCATAAAAAAAATACGCGGTCTTTCTGATGTTTTCGTACTGCTACCTCTCACCACAGTGTTTTCATTCTTCTTCTATCCACCACTGAAAAGGAGGACTGATTATTCTGCCCTTCTACATAACCAAGATGGCTATGATTTCATGTGGCAACTGGTTTGCAGTCGTTGGGCACTTCACGATTGCTAAACTGCACCCTTGCATTGTCCTCTACATTTCTGATGCAACATTTCTGGTTTTATGCAGTCATCCTATTTGCTCCACGTTGCTGAGTCCTTGTGAAAATGTTTGCATCTTCTCACCTAATGTCAACATTAGAGAACACCTCAGCTATGCCACCAGCTCCGGCAAAACACCTGCACTCACAGTGGCCTAAAAATTGGTGGTCAGAAAACTCAGCACAAAGAATCTCTCCATGAGCAGAGACTGAGTTTCCCTGCCAGAAGACAACCCCAAAAATGCAGATGGAAAAGCTCATTGTCAATATCCATTTAATAGAAAAATCTTAATTATAGATAGCTTTCAGTCCCAGAACAGTAGAAAGGAACTTGAGATTAATTCCCCCTATGACAAAGTATGTGAACAATAACCAGAATTTGTAATCAATACCCAGAGGATAGAGCATCCAAATTGTAACAGGGATTTGGGATTCATTCCCAGAGGGCATAATGTATGATTTGGAACAGGTAGTCTGGGATTAATTTTTGATTATGAAATATTTGAACAGCAATTTTCAACTTTTAATGAAGAGAGGATGTGGACACCACGATTAATATAATTCCTAAGTCTCTCCATCATATTTCAAGACACAGATGACAGATCACAAACAGCTGCTCAGGTCGTACACAAGTTAATGTGGGAGTGCCACCTAAAGGAAAGTGCACTAGGATGGGACTCTGGAGAGAGGCAGGCAAAGACCAGAGCTGCACTTTCTCCATTTCTAATAAAACTTGCTTATTGAAAATTCTGCTTTAGAAGTAATTATTCTGTGTTTGCTGACTTCACACGGATAATCGTATGTCAGCAAACATTGGTATGGAAACATGTCTTTTCTCTTACACATGGAAAAAATTTAAAGGTGTTCAAAGGAGAAATAATTCTTGCTCTAAAAGAAAATTTCAAAATTGGAGCGCACAAGGCAAAATATATAGAACCCTACCATGTCCTGATGGGGGAACACAACCCAAGTTTCTGAAGTTCCTTAGAATATAACAAAATAGCTAATTATTTGCCTAGAATAAAGGTAACAAGTGAGCTGTGAAGCTTACCCTTTTCTGTCAGTTTCTACAAAATAATTTGCTTTATGTTTTCCTCACAGGCCAATGAGTAATTTTAACGATTATGAGCTGCATCTGTAGCCCTGTAAGACAAGGGAAATTTCCTCTATCTGCATATTTTGCTATTTATGAGTTCATGTAACAAACTGATGTTTCAGAATGCAGGTTGATTGTCGTGGGGGTCAGAAAAGCAGGCCTCCACGTCCAGCCTTCAGTATGGCTCAGTTGGGCAGATGCAGTATCCAGAAGGAAAACGTCGTGCCCTGAAACAACTGCTAGGAGTTGCTTCAGAAGCAGGACTAAAGATGAGATGAACCAAAAGTCTGTTTCAGCTCAACAATTATTTTATTCCTAATTTATCTTTTCAACCTTGTAAAATATTTTAAAAGGTGCTCTGAATTTCTGAAACGGAAGATTTAACTCTCCCATTTTACTCCTGCTGCGTAAAACTTTTGGGTCTTTCACTGAAAAGAGAGAAGCCAGCTGGAGTTCCCTGTGGAGCCACCCCTCTCCCCTAAAACCTCAGACCCACATCTACCCATGGATCATTTCCTAAGCCTCCAAAATTATACATAAGTATGCTGTCTCTGCCAGACCCTATTAATCACAAGCTGCTTCTCGTTTCATTTCAGTATTAAACTCATCTTGTTCAAATCTCTAATTTTCCACACTGACAGAGGAGTTCTCTATACATCATTCAGCTCTATTTCCTAGATATGTTCAGAATTACAAAATTCATTCAAGCCCATCTGATCTCTTCTCACTAAACCTTCTGCCTTCCACTGACTGACAGAGAAGAATTAGCCTTCCTCCTGTCAAGTATACATCTTTTCCCCACAAAAGTATGCGAAAACAGATCCAAATACAGCCAGTGACTCAGCTTGCCCTTGTACTTGTGTCTTTGCTCTACAGAGCAGTCAATTTTATGGAGCAGCAAGTCCCACTGATACAATATCAGACAGACTACTAATATTTCTAAAGTAAAAACAGCTGTAGCATTCCCTACACGGCAGGGTACCACACACTGAAAGCAGCAATACGGATGAAGTGATACCATCAGCACCCCTCATTCTAGTGGAGGCAAGAAGTCTCACAATGAAGTTATGCTATGGAGCGACACTGCTGAGCCTAATACATCACAGGTCATTTTAAGTCATTAAAAAGTAAAAATTGCCAACCACAATTATTCTCAGTGATCCTATCTAATATTAAACCCAGATGCAGATCTCAGGGTTGGGAAGAAAGAGCGTGTCAGATATTCCCTGTTCTTCCCCTGCTGCAGCAATGTCATCCATCTCATCTCTAACCCAGTGCCGCAGCTTCTCTCCAGTTTTACAAAGACACTGCGGCACTATGCCAGCAGAACAAACGATGGTACCGCTGTAGCAAACAGGAGACAGGACCAAAACACCACTCAGGTCTCTGCTTGTGTTTTTTTGGTGAGCCAGGCATTCAGCAGAAACGACGACGCCTCCCCCAGAAGATACATGCCACAAGATGTTTGGTGCTCCACAGCTGGGCACAGCCCCTTTTCTCACCTAGGTCAGGTATCATTGCTCTCCGAGGCTCGGGCTCCCAAGCAGCAAGCGTCATCCCCACAGTGTGACCCAGGGACCTGCAGAGCCCTCCACTCCCATGCCCAGGCTACACCAGCTCTTCTGGCAAGTTAATCAAAGCAGCTATGGCAGGGGACGCGGGGTCAGAGAGTGTCCATCAGGGCATGAGCTTAGATTAGTCGGTCACCTCACCAATTTCTGCCTCAGCATCCCCAAAGTGTGAATTCGTTCTTGGTACCTACAAGTTAAGAGGTTGGTAGCTTTAGAAGCACTGTATGTTAGACAGACAGATCGATATTTCATTTTAAAGAACACTCTCTACTCTACTATACTTCTGCTGCTATGAAAGAAAACAGACTCTGTTGCAGTATTTTTTGACTGAAAACCTGTAGAAGAAATTAAGTTACAGTATTCTACAACCAGAATCTGGAAGGGTGTCCCATTGTAATATTTTCAAAGAGAAGTTGTGCATGCAGTATGTATGTGCATATGGTGTTTATGAATTGTTTTTTAACTTTAGATATTTTATTCATTTTTCCACATGGTACAAGTAGAACACACATCTTTGTTGGACAGACACCAATACAGTAACATAGCTTTAGATTTCAGGCACTCAGGATTCAGTGGGACAAAAGGCTACCCTATCTTCATGCCAGGACATCGCGTCCTGAAATTAGGACTCATGCCATCAGGCAGTCAACATCTCACTGAAGATACTCAGCCCTCAATACGTTCAGTTATACTAAGTGAAGGAAACTGTAACCACTTCCAGTTATTCCATACAGAGATAAGGTCCATGAGAACTCCGTGCCTTGGCATACAATATGCTATTTTGATTTCACTGTATTGTGGGATCTGCTGTTATCCACAGTTCGGGGACTTCAATTTTTTTTTTTTTTTTCCTCACTTGCACTACGCTCCCAGCCAGCATAGCAACTCCAGTCATAACAAGGTTCAGAAGTCCGTAAAGCAGAGGGAGGGAAGCGGGTAAGGAATGGCAGAAAAGGACCTGGCTAGAGCTTTTCAGAGCAGAAGCAGAAAGGGCAGAGATGCTACTGGCATCTGCATCCCTACCCGCCCCAGTCAGCAACAGGGAGTTCAAAATTCACTTCTCCCGTTTACGCTGGGTGCATGCGTGTAAGCTGCTCTCACAGGTTCATGGGGAATACCGAAAGCATATTCTCTAGGGTAACTGCCTATCCAGGCTCAGAAGTGTAGCCTGTTGCTCAAAGTCAGGTGAAATGCAAGCACGAAGAGCTCACCTTCAGACCAGAAAAGTCTGCCCTGCTACTGCAGACTGCCATGTCTAATAACTATATAAACCTTGTCTATTTCATTTCAAAGCTGCCGTTTCATTTAAGCTGTACCACGGTCTCGGGAATCACCGGACGGTAGCATTTAAGAGGGAGAGGCAACGATTTAATTGATTTTCCAGGAAAAAGCTGCCTCCAAAAGTAAAATAAAAGTTTCCTTTGTAAAGAATGGAAATACTAATAATATAACTGAGTGCTTTTTATAATTTAACATGGTGAACCATCATTCTGTTAAGTGAAATGTAAGAAGGGACAAACTGGTTCAGAGAAAATAAATAAATATTAATTCTGTTCCCACTGGTAATTTAACACCTATCTCGCACCCCAAGGTCTGGGAAACACTGAGTACAAAAACCACTTCTTTCCCATTATCTGGAAAAAAATGAGGATAAGGGAAACAAAAATTAACATTTACATGAACTTGAGATGCTTTGGTTTTCAGATAGTCAAATTAAAATGCCTACACTGGGCATTTACGGCACACAAAACTAATGATTCTTGTCCATTGTCCTGCAGAAAGTCTCTTCCTGTGCCTGGCTTAAATTTGAGGTTTCTTGACAAGCTCTAATGAATGGTTAACCTCGCTTTCCTGATAAAAAGCAAATGCTCTCTGACTTCACTCCTGAAACGAGCCCATACGGATGAAATACACGAACTCCTGCCCGTGCGACCGCTGCTGTTTACTTAAGCGTTAAAATAAAAAAAGGGGAAACTTTTTTCGCTCGAGCGCTTCAGGTGCCTCCGCAGGGAAGTTCGGCTCCGCTCCCCCAGGCGTGGAGCCGGGGCAGCGCCGAGCCCTCTCCCCGCACCCGTCCCTTCTCCCCCCCTCCCCGCAGCGGGGCAGTCCTGGGGCTGCGGGGAGCGCTTTCAGCGGGGCGCGGTATAAGCAGGGGACGTGCTGTAGCCTTACGGATCGCGGGGGCGCAGCGCGCTTCCCCTCCCGTGCGCCCCGGCGGGCGTCTACAGCTCACGAGTGGGAAAGGTCAGGCCTGTCAGCTACGATGGCAACGAGCGGCCTCGCCAGCGAGCCCCGGCGCGCTCGCCCGCGGCCGCTGACGGCCGGCGGCCGCCTCCCGAGCCGGCGCGGAGCTGCGGCCCCGGAGCGCCGGCTGGCTCCGGGCACGGCCCCGCCTTGGTTTGGGGCTCCTGCTCCGTCCCCTAAGTGTCGGGGAGGCACCGCCGATGGCGAGGGTGGCGGATAACGCCGGTGTTTCGGCACTGCTGCCTTCCGAAGCCACTGAAGAGATTTATTATTTATAGGCAGAGGGATGAAAACGTGAAGTACGTACGTGGGGGCCCGTGGGGGGAGGGCGGGTTACTGCCAGGCAGTAATTTCAGTCTGAAGTTCCTATGACTTAAATAGCCACTTGAGCTCTGTTCTTGCAGTTTACGATGTCAATAGAACCCCTAAATGAAATTACAGCCTTCTGATACGCAGCGGGGTAGCTTTTCTTCACCGTGTAATATACGCGGCCAGGAGAAATTGCACTATACGTGGAGTTTCACTAAAGTAGAGTTTACCATAAGAATGTTCCCGCTAAAATATGATTAGGCTTCTTGATTGCCGGATAACACATCTAATGAATCGGGGTGTGCGTGACAGCCATGTTTTGTGAACGCAGACATATACCCTGAGGTGAACTGGGCACTCCACCGCCTCAAAGCACCAGCTATTTCGTTTCCACCATAATTTGCACCTGCTCTGTTTTGCCAGCAGCACAGACCCATGCTAGCTCTGGAACTCGCCTCGGTTCCAGGAACTGGAAGCATGCACAGAGGGAAAAACAAACAAGGCAGCAACGGGGGGATCTACACGCTGTATTTACAGGCTTTTTTTAAGCATGCCTGAGCCTGGCTAAATCTGATCAAGTTTTCCTTTCCAGTAGCCCTGTGAGGGCAGGAAAAAATATTTCCACTTTACAGGTGGGTAAGTGAGACATAGATAGAGGTAAAGAGCACACAGTGATGGATCTGGGATACACATTCAGGTCTCCTAGAAGCCTATTCCGTTTCCCTCCATTCTCATTACGTTATTCATCCATCCCTCTTCCCAGCCCAGGAAAGGAAGAAAAACCTTCATTTTACCGTTCGCGCTATTTCTTTATCCTTTAGCTGAGGGCATAACTTTAATTGTTGAAACGTTCCACGTCACAACACAACTCTGCAGTTGATAATTAGTGATTTGTGGTTAGTGGCCAGCTTGACCTCAGTAACTTGCAGATCCCTTTTACTTTCATATCTTTCCCTGTCATATGACTTAACTCAAAATCAAGTTTCACTTTCTTTTCTGATTTACAGGAAGGGAAATTAGTGCTGTTTCAATGTTGTGACCCTGGAAAACACGCTATTGATCAACTTCTGGAAAAGACAGGCTTAGAATTATAAGAAAAAACATTTAGAACACCTTAAAACAGGCAACGTACTCCAAATGAGGCAGTTGCTTTTATGTACTTTTACTGCAAAAATTGTCTCTGGATATAGCTTAAGTTCTTATACTTCTGAAGTGTCCCAGCACCTATGAATCTGTGTACCTTTATCATTACATCCTTTTTTGTGCTTTGTTCTTTGGCTGATGCAGTTAACAGTCACAGAACAACAAGCATATCACATCAAACAAAACTGTTGTGCAGAAAACAGTGGTTTTGATTTTACTACATAAATATATATTCTCTTCCCCAAAAGTATAAACTGATGGTTGAAACACAAGCAAAAGACTACCATTTTCTCTTTGCTTCTGTCAAGCAAGAGATGATACCTTTCCCACTTTATCTATGGGTAAAAGAGGGAGGTTTAATTCAGCAGTACATGTAAAGCACTCTGAGATTACTAGTTGGAAGGGATGCTGTAACTAAAATGGCTACTGCTAGAAGCAAACAGTGCATCTATAAAAGAACGACCATATGTATTCATTTCCATTTTTTAAAGCAACTATGGTAAACTATTACACAGTAGACAAAGAAGCTACTACTAATGAGACAATTTATCATCTTACCATCCCAGAGTGTTTAAACAGACGGTTAAAATATGATTTCAAATTGCAGATTTTCACCCTAATGACTTTAGACCATAGACAAACCATTATAACCTTGGACTACAGTCAGTAAGCAGCTTATACCATAATAAGAAAGACGGCCGATTTTCTCCACAGTGCCGTACATAAATACCAGCGAAGACAAGATCCCTTGCTACCACAGAGACTAGCAGAATAAATACATTAATTAAATAATTTAAACATTGAGAGGTTTAGAGCAACACAGAGTCTCTCAAAAAAGAAATTAAACATTGTTTTGCCTTCTTGGTGAAAGTTGCTAGAGTGACAGCCCTTGACTTAGTATAACCAGAGAACAAGTGTTATACAGGCAGAAGTTTGAAGTTTCAGACATTTAGTGCTGTGCTTTGAGAACTTTCCATTTCAGAAGTACTTATGTCTTTCAGACTTACACTGCCTGGAGGGAGAAAGTAAATCAGAGATAAGCTTCAAAGATCAGACCCAAAAGTGTGTGTGGGCGTTCAGTATAGCCCATTTAGAGAAAAGAAAAAAATCCATTATGTTTCTATCTGTGATGTGAACTGCCTGAAAGTTTGGGATGTTCTCATCTGGCAGCTGCTTTGAGTACACTGCAAAAAGGTGATGCAACAGCCAAGCCGGGATCTTAACATCAATTTAGTCAAAAGCTGGACCATTCGGATTGGGGCTTTGATGTACATAAAGGTTACTTCTATGTGTATGTAAGACTTTACGGAGGGGATCAGCCAACTTAATTGCGGGTATTGTTAAGAACTGGTGATTTAGTTTAGGTTCAGAGAGAGGTCCCACAGCACTAGGGAATGAGGAGAAAGAGCTAACCCTCGCTGCTCAGCGCTGAAAAAGGTCTGTGGTCAACTTACGGTTTTGTGTATGAAAAAAAGAGGAGTTCACAATTCTTTATGGTTCTAACGCAAAACCAGATGAAACTCGGAGGTTTTGTCTATCTTCCACTTTCAAACTTCAGTCTGAAACCGAAGCAGGGGGAGGGACTGAGAACCCCACATGGATCGCAACCAACGAAAATATTTGCAAAAATTGCCAAGCAGTAAAACCACCAAATCGTGCATGACTGTACTTATTGGTTATAAGAAATAGCAAGTAATTTAATTTGGGTTGGATGTGATTTGATACTGAGCTCCGTTCTGAAGTCAATGTCAAAGCCTCTGATAACTCCAGTGAACGACCGTTCAAGCGCCAGCCTCTACGTCCTGTCCTCACGACCTACCCTGGGCGTGAAACCAGGGAAAAGATGACTGGACTTCCCTGTGTGCGACAGGTGACCAGCAGCATTTGGAGACGGGCTGCTCCCCTGGGGGTCAGAGAGACGTGCTTGTCGATACACCTGCTGAATGGATCCAACTCAAAGGCAAGACAAAGGTCAGAAGAATGCTTCCTAGTTAATATCCCACGTGAGACACATTGGTGCCATTAAACATCTTGTTCTTTTACCATGGGGCACATTTCAAAGAACAGGATAATAACTCAACAAATATTTTGACTGCTACCCCGTGTTTCGTACATGCCTACTTTGTTAAGCATAGAAAATGTTAGTCAAGGAATGATTTATTTCTTCGAATCAGATAATATGGAAGATGATGAAGGATGAATGGAACAGCCCACGCACTGCCCTGGCCCTCTTTAGCGCTACAGCGGTAAAAGATTAACAGAAGTGATACATCCAGCAGGGCAGGAGAGGACAAAAGGAGACCCTGAGCCGTCTGGGCCTGGAACTAGAGATGCACATCCTACTCCTTTTTCTTTCATTGCCTTTCCCATGTGGCCGTGAGCAAATCACTGCAGCTTTCTATGCCTTGGTTTCCCTATGCAACAGCTGGAAATAACTCTGCGTAAGTACCTTGATGTTGGCCGAGACACCCAATTCTTTAGCATCCAAGATTTTGTATACGATGTTCTCCAAAGTACATTCCCCCCCCGCCCCCCCCCGTTGCCAGCTCCCCATGCGGACACAAAGAGAACAGAAGGGAAGCAAAAGAGTTTAAAAAAAATTAAAAAATAAAAAAAATATTTAAAAATCCAACCCTTCCCTCCCCCTCAAATGGACCAGCAGCCTATAAAACAACTCGTTCTTCCTATTCCCAGAGGTGGCTTCCACAGAAGCATTTTCTTTTGCTATGCATCCACTGTAGAGTTTCTTTTCTGCTTGGCTGGGCAATCAGGTATTCAGAGCAGAATGTAAATGCTCAGAACACAGCGGCATGAAAACTTGCCAGACAGAAACTCCAAGCGACGGATTAACATTCCCCCCCCGCCGCCCCTCCCCACGCCGACAGCCCGGGCACGGCTGCCGAGCCTGACCCCCACTGGTGACGGCGGGGACGTGGGGATGCCAGGCCGGGTGCAGTCCCCCTGGCCCGGGCGACAGGGAGCTCCCTGCCCCTCGGCTCGGCAGCCTTTGCTCCAAGCTCCATACAAGCTCCATATTCCTCTGTGCTTCTCGCTGCTTTTGTTTTTCTAATATTTAAAAAAAAAAAAAAAAAAAGGAAAAAAGAAAAAAAAAGCAAAAAGCAAAAAGAAAAGGGCAAAACACAACAAAAAAACCTTTATTTCCTGCTTCGCCGCGGCGGCCCCGAGAATAGAAGCCTTGACACATCAAATTCTGGGAGCTCACCACTCACCAGGGCTGTGGTTCCTGGTCCAAGCGGTGACGAAGGAGAATCACCTCACAGTCTCTGGAGAGTGGCAGGGCTTGGCTGCGAAGCGCGCCCCGCGCCGATGGGCTTTTTGAGTTCGCTCTGTTCCAGAGCGAGTGCCGAGGCAGAGAAATTAGGGAGGGGAGAGGTGGGAAGGAAAATCACTGGAGCCTCTTACGATCAAACTTCCACTAAGCAAGAGGAAATGTCTTATAAATAAACAACAGCAAGAGAAACAAAAAAATCCATCCCGTCCTGCCAGAGGAATGTACATTATTGTCTCTCGACGGAAAACTTTACACCACACCAGAAAGCAAGAAAGCAGCCATGTCTCCTGAAGCTACCCTCCCTTACGGGGCGGGGGGGGGAGGAGGAGGAGGAGGAGGAGGAGGAGGAGGAGGAGGAGGAAGAGGGCAGCACGAACTGAAAAAAGAAAAAAATTGGGAAGTTCATGCGATTTCCCAGTAGACAAACAAAACTATCCAAACTCAACAGATGTCACTATGCCAAGGTTTCACGCAGCGCTAAATTTCTTTAGATCTTATCATCGCTCCGCCTTTAGGACACATTCAGGGAGGAAGTTCAAGGCAAGGGGAAGGAGGAGAAGGTCACAGTATATATATATGTGTGTGTATATATCTGTGTGTATATATGTGTATATTTATTTATGCAGAATATGAACATTTTATGCATTTTATGATGCACTTCTATAATAATATTTTTCTATATGTACTTCCAAAAAAACAAGGTACATGAACTTCTCCCATACCTCTCCAGAATTTTTTACATTTATGGGCCAGAGTTCCAATGCCTTCGTTCTCATCTCACAAGACTGCAGCTGTAGTCTACTTAAAGCTAACATTTTATCACACTGCAGTTCACAAGTGACACGAGTTTGGTGATTTCAGTACAGTCCCTTGCTTTGCAAAAAAAACTATTGCATGATTTGGCACCACACGCAGCAAATAACAGTCTCTTTATGAGGAACTACAGATGGCAATTGAAAGAGTAATTCAAATAATTTATCAAGCACACTTGGAGACCTAGAATGGGGGATGGCCTGAGTCGACGCGAAACCAGGATGCTACAAGTCATTGTTAGGGAGCTTATTAAACCTGCCTCGCATGTACAGCGTTAGAAAATCACAGATTGCTGATGAGAACCGAGGTGCTTGGCAATGCTGTGTTTTGGGTCATACCTAAGAAAGCAGAGTACAGCAGGTGAGGACCTACTTCACAGAAGTGGGGCAAAAGATGTCCTGGCAGTCTCAGTCTGCACTTCCTTTCTGGGGGACGCTTCCATGTGAGACAGAGCTGCAATGCTGAATGTGTACGGTGCCCACCCCAACACTCAGCTTCCCAAAGCTCAAAAAATTGCCTAATCTGTCGAATTCCTGCAGACTACCGTATTCGCAAGACACAAATGAAAACATGTTTTTCAAACTGATTAGTTTTACATCTGTGTGTTCTTGCTTGCGAAGCAATGCTGTCATAGACTCTTGTTAGCAACAATCAGTCTATGATGCAGGTGGGTAAGGCAGAGACAAGCTTAAGATTGAAATACGGTTGAAAATAAAAGCCATGAGTCTTTAATGCAAAATTTACAGTAAATCATGGCTTCTTCAGGCTCAGATCTTTTGGGGAAGCTACTGTTAAAGCATTTCTAGATCTACAATACCAAGGTGATCTTAATAAAATAAAAGGAAGCATTTTCAGAAGACTTCTTAAGGCAAGCGCAGTACAAGTGACATCACCGATACATCACTGGGGGAGCTGTGGGAAGGAGGGGAGTCTGATCATTTATACCAGACTAGTCAGCAAATTGTAAATCTGACCGTCTAGCTCATAGATGCCGATACCGCAGAGGTCCTAAGCCTGAAAGGACTTTGGGCAACAGAGGGAACCCGTTGGCTGATCTGATCTCACTAAGAACAGCTTTGCTCATTTACGGATCAGCTCGCCATTCACCTCTCACTACCTGTACGTTTACCAGCATTGCCAGAAATACTTAAGAAAATGGAGACAAATTTGAGCTCTTTCAAGTGAAACCTTATTACTGAGAGGTGTCCAGAGAGCCAGGTGCTCAGAGAGCAGAGTGGCGTGCAAAGGATAATGGAACGGAATTTGAAAAAATAATTCCTGACCATGCCGAGGAAAACCTTCAGGATTTCTAAGCGGGCAACATGATTAGCAGGCTCATCAACTGACCTTAGGTTCCCAATACCTTAGCTGCCTTTAGGGGATTTACAGAGATGGAAGTGAGGGCAGTATATGGCCCTCTGTGTTTAGTAAGTCATTTCCTAAACAGTCCACAGATCAAGAAAAGACATTAAATTAAGCACCCTGTCATTCTTATTATTTAGTATCATTAAGCGTTAGGGATGGCTGTACTATAAAAACAAGGAGCAGAGGACCAAATGAAATCTTCTATTTAACAAAAAGAGCCTATGAAGTTTCTGAAAATTAGACTAAACAAAAATAACACATGCAGCACACAGATCACGCAATCGTGATCAAAATCTCAGCAAATTCCAACTGTCTGCCTGTCAGCGCAGACTATTTCCATTGCAGATTTCAGGAGACTCTGAATTGTGCCATTCTTGTTTCACTGCCGTTAACAGTGGCCGCAGCCTCAGAACTGCAAAATAATAAGAGCCAGGAGGACAATCATTTTCCTCCAATTTTTTATTTTGACATTTCCCATTCGTGCCCTTTTTCAAAGTTTTAATTTGGTAAAGGCACTTTTCAGCCTGTCTTTTAACAGGTCACTAATAACTTGGAATGCAAGATCTTATATTTCATTTTTTGCTGCTGTGACCACTGAATATTTCATTTACCCTGAATACAGCAGACCACTCTGGAAGGTGTTTTTGGTTTTGTTTCCACAACACTGTTTCCAGACTAGTTTTTGTGATTCGTTATTTTGCACTAGGCTAGTTTGATCTTACCTGCTAAAGTAAAAGCAGTAGACTGCCTACAGAAATATTTTCATTGTTTACATAGCTTGGTGAGGCAACTGTACTGACATTCCTTCTTCTTGGGACCTATATTCAAATAACAGGGAGTCTCGGAGGTGGTACCGAATTAAAACACATGTTTTCTCTATGCAATACTTTGTAATATTCGTTAACAGCGTTACACACACTAACATCTGTACATACACGCACACATATATAGAAATAAAATCACCATTTTCATCACACATATATATAAATAAAACCATCATTTTCATTTCTACCTCCCGACTTGGCTGCTAGCCCTCCAACTAGGAGACCGAATGCGTTTGGCTGCAATTCTACATACGCACACGCACAAAATACGGAGCTAAACAGAATCCTTTTAAAAACACAACGGTGTGACCTAAGGGTTCCTCTGCCTGCCTTGTATCAGTCGAGAGAGGAGAAGCCGTGAAAAGGCTGATGCTCTCGCCCAC
Organism: Phaethon aethereus; assembly: GCF_964289735.1. Classification (NCBI taxonomy): domain Eukaryota; kingdom Metazoa; phylum Chordata; class Aves; order Phaethontiformes; family Phaethontidae; genus Phaethon; species Phaethon aethereus. Next base: position 93,491,539 of record NC_138575.1, on the reverse strand, counting down.
CTTGGCAAAGAGAGGGGGAAGAAACCCAGCAGAGGCAGCCGAGCGCTTTTCTCCCCTCCCCTCCGCTAAGGCTCTGCGCTCGGAGAAAGGCCACGCTGCGACCAGACCTCAGGAGCAGCTGCAGATAAGCACGGGGAGGTCAATGCTGCTTTTTGCTCCGTTAACCTCCTGCTCCACCTTCGAGGAGGAAAGGGAGCAAGAGGGTGCGGGGAGGGGAGGCAGGCACCTGCAGCGAGCCAGGCAGCCCTCCCTGCAAGCCCCATCCATGGCCGGGCTGCCTTGGATCCCGGGCTTCGCGGGATTCGGGGGCTAGTCCCCTTCGCTCCTGCCAGCCCTGCCCTCAGCACCGAAGGCGTCGCAGGAGCTCTGCAAGGGAAGCTTCATGGCGCTTCCCCGCAGCTCTCCCCTCTGCTGCGTGTTCCTCTGTGTAGGAAGAGATACGCAGCCTTTGGCAGCGGGTGCAAACAGATGAGATAAACAGGGAGAGAGGAGATAAACCTCGTGGAAAAGTCTTCTCCAGATGTGGTGACTCTATCTATAAATAGAGATTCTCCCAGTGTCCTCCAGATGCAAACTCAAGAGTTGAGATCTTTCTTGTTTTCTTGTTTAGTACAACACAATTAAAACATAACAACGTCTCAAAATCTTCCTTTATTAAAAAAAAAAAATAGGTCACGGACACAGAAACAGTCAGTCATGGTTTGGAGTGGGCAAGCAAACAATTTTCATTTGATTGTGCCCTTGTTTTCGTAACTAGCCTTTCTGCTGTGACCCGCTACACTTACCCTGTCTGCTGCGCTAACCAGCAACATGCCTTTTTAATCTGCCTTCCTGGGGTCTGCATTTGATTACAGCATTCATGTTCTATTTAGATTCTTTTGAATCATGCCCTGTGGTGCTAGCACGAAAGGTGTTATTTATAAAATGAAATTCTGTTGTATTGCAACTTGGATTCAAAGAGGACAAGTAATATTAAATACTTACTTTATTTAATAATATCTTGGATTTATTAACTCAATTTCATTACAAGATTAGAGACGGTAACCTGGAGGGGGTTATTAACTAATAAACAGGCTTCAGGCAACTTTGCCCCATATAAAATAAAATAAATAAAAATACATATATATATGCATTTAAATTACTTCTCTTTTGATGGCCCAGATACACACCTCTAGCTCAAAAGAACGGCTTTCTTGATAAATAGCGTCGCAGAGAGCTCTTGGCTGGAACCCACTAGGCTCAGGGTGCCTTCAGGACAATGGGCATCCATATACAACAGCTACCCCAAGTGACTGACGCTGTGTAGTTGGTTGCATCCCACGTGGGATGAAGTCTACCACCCAGCTTTGAGTGCAGCTTGCAGTTACTTCCAACCACTGTAGGCAGCACACCAGAAACCATGAAACTCATCTCGACCCTCCTTGACTTACCCAGCACTGCAAGGCTCACGTTTGTGAGCTATTCCACAGCTCTCACTCTCCCAGCATCAGTCCTGCACGTTTCAGGATGTACCACAGGAGACGCACCTCAAGCGTCTGGGGGAAACCGTAGGCAACATGCTATTTCTCCCCAAAACACACTCCTAATGTATCAAAGAGCTTCTCTTTCCCGAAGGAAGAGGGCACAGAAAGTTCCTGACTTTGTACATAGTATGACAAGACTCTGTATTCTCATACCTGGCTCTTCACGGTAACTTAGACTACATTTAAAACCAATGCATATTCTATTCTGTCGGATACCGCACAACTAGCAGTTGAATTTAACTGCAATCTCTTCACCTAAGCAAGCTGAAACATGTTTGCTAGCATCCCAGCCTTGGGATTAGGCCCAAGTTAGAAAATTCACAGTTCAAAGCTCCCTAGGAGTACAAGAATATTGAGATGCACTTTTTTGTCCATTTCCTAAATAAAACTAATAAATGCTAATACACTTAAATCCCTCTTCTCTGAAACACTCTACGACAAGACGTAGCTTATGTGACTTTGAACCTGTCAGGTCCACAATAAAGCCTGTGTCTTGACATGGGAAAATAGCGCAGTATCAATGTCACAGGTACTACAGGCTGGGAATTCCCACTTGGAGGTGCTTGGCTGCTAAAAGCTTTCACCCCACATCTGTTGCACAGTGAGCTGTGAGTCACCTGCAGTCAGCTTCATTAGACCTGAGGTGTCACTCAAATAAGACAAGCTCTTGCTAGAACAAGAGAAATCAGATTTTTAAGCATTTGATAGATTAAAAGGAAAGTGTCACGATATGTTAAATGGATATTCAAATACTTTAGGTCTCAGTTTTCAGTTACTTACAGATCGTATGCCTTTGCTTAAAGCTGGATGGTAGGCAGAGACCAAAAATAAAGGGTGAACGATTTTTTTCACTCATGCAATTGCAATGAGTCGTTAAAATATAAAATCCAGTACGTGAAGATCATGAAAAGACAGAAATACTTAGTGACTTAAATCTGTCCAGATCCCTCAAATTCAGGAGAGAACACCTACAGCATGTCGGTGCACAGATATTCCCAAGAGAAGCTGAGGTTAAGTAACAGAACTGTATGGAGAAGAGGTTAATTTGGGTCAAAAATGAAGGGAGATTGAGAAACAGATTTATGGTGAAACTTTCAAAGGCAGAAGCAATAATTGCACCCGCAAAAGGCATGTGCATCATTGCTACAAACAAAAACACATGCTTGGACTCTCTACAGGCAATCTGGCATCTGTCTCCTATTCCCTCCCTCCTCCTGACCCTGAGACCTCTCTCTCTGGAATTTTGTTCCATGAATATTCCATAATGCTCCACTCGGCTCCTATTTTCATGATAAGTCAGTGAAAACGCATTAGCTAATAAGTGGAAGTTCACAGCATTACTGTCAATCAGTGGTTGGTTTCCATGAGAATGGAGACAGATCTCAACCGAGAAAAATAGTGAGGTTCAGGCACAAGTGATATTCAGTCTACATATGTTATGTATACACACCACTTTGAAACTACTGAACCAACTTATTTGGCATTTGATTTATTACCAGGCTCTCAAGGGTATCTACAAAATAAGCCAAGTTTAAACAACATTCATTTGGGTCATTTTGAAGTGAGGCAGAAACCAAATATATTATTGGGTATGTTAGGAATATTGCAATTTATTCTCATTCTCTCTTTCCTCACTTCTTTCTATCTGCGTAAAACCACCATTAAAAAAAATAAAAGACCGAAGCTTTTTTCTAGGTTTTGTGGTGTTGTTTTTTTTTTAATTTCATCCCCCCAGGTCTCAAAGTATAACAATTTCTATCCTAAAATAGCTAGTGACAGAAAATTGTAACTGATACTGTGGATTATAAAGGGAAACTATCTCTGTATTATTGATAAGAGCATGCTACTATTCCTGAATTAATGCAGTCTGTTTACCGTGAGCAGGCTAGGAGAGTATACCCCATGATGCAAGGGCACAGGGTATGCATGGGGTAGAGCTTTACAAGGGCACCTTTACCTTCTACTGTTTTCACCCACTCATTAAAGTTTCTTGCATTTTCTCCTCTAGAACTAAACAAAGTAAACAGTGCAAGGAAATAAAAGCCAGTTATTTCCTTTCTTTAGGGGCTATCAAAACCAGAAATGCTGTAAAATGTAGATCCATTCTAAATTCAAATGTCCTTAAATTTTAATACAATTGGGTCAATAGCTTTACAAAGAAGTGCTATGAAAAGAAGGTAGTTTTGTAACTTTAACAGAAAGAAAGAATCAGTTTTAAAATATACCCCAAATTTAAGACTATTCATATAAAAGCTTGTGGTTTTACTTCTGATTAAATTAATGGAGAATGAGCTTACAAGGTGGTGGGAGAGAAGCAGCAGCAAACCCAAAACTAGTTGACAGACACAGTTAAAAAGCCTAATTCTGTACAATTGCTTCAGTGTGAGTGATCTCAAGAAGAACAAACTAGTTCTACAGGGACAGATGGTCTGAACAGTGGATGGGAAAACAGGAAGAGACCTTGGGAAGACAACGTCACTGGGTGAAGCCTGCACGAGCCAGAAATCCCTTGGCCTCTCAAAGAACCTCCAAGAAGGATAAACTAAATGCCATTTGTATGCATTCTTCCACGTCTCCACTTTCTTTCCACTCTCCTCAACCAAGAATCTCTCTGAATGTATCTACCTAATGAAAACTTCATCTTCTTTTCCTCAGTGAAAATTAAAAAAGTTTCTGGGATAGACCTGTTTCTAAGGCAAACAAGAATCACACTATAGGCACACACCAGGAGAATTTTGTCCCTCTTGGGATGCTCTCTTTTTGCCCATGTGAGGTCAGCCTTTGAAGCCCACTCACACAGCTCTATAATATATTAAAAGAGCTGTTTAATTAACCAGTGGCTAATATAAAATTGATACTTGGTTTCCATACTGAGATTCAGGTGTGCATTGTAGGAAGCTGAAGGACCAGGTTCCAACACAGTTGTAATCCTGTTTTGCACTATCCAGTGAAACCACAATGTAAAATTTTTATTCTAGCATGTTTTCATCCAGCACTCTGTGGAAGGACCGAGGCCCATTACAGCCACAGTACATGGTAGAACAAACCAGTCGGACCCCGGACAAAAGCTTTATCCTCTCTGTATCTCAGTTTCCCCAGTTGTCAGGCTGGAAGAGTAATTTTTTTTCACTTAACAGGGACTCCTTGGGCATTATCTACTTAACATCCAGATTAAAAAAGGCTCAGAATGGCAACGGGCTGAGTGAGTAGGCTTGCTGCAGTAACATGGCTATTGACAGCAGGCAGCAGGTAGCACAGATCTTCTGAAAGATCACTCATGTCGATTTTAAGTTATGTTCATTTTGTGCCTGTTCTGTAGGCCCCTAGAGATTAAATACAGCTGAGTGCTATTATACAGTTAGCTCCAGTAAATGAAAAATATACTCTTTTAGCAGTTTTATTCCTTTATCAATTACTACTTTAAGAGACTTGTACTGTATTATTTTATATTGGCCAGTTGTAAAAATAATTTATTCCCTGAAGAGTATTATTCCTTTAATATCTCAAATTTTTGTTCAATGTTTACTATGTGACCATTTTTGACAGACACTGAAAGGAATACTTTATTAAAGGAGCTCATGCAGCTCCTTTTCTTAGGTTCATTTTGACCACGTTTTAAATAAAAGACCTGGATAGGATTTCTGGTAACACAGATTTTTCTGCTTGCACATTTATTTGCATTAGTGCATTTTCACCACGGGGGGGGGGGGGGGGGGGGAATCGATCCCATCCAGATTTCTCACAAAGCACGAAACCTACCTATTGAGGACCAAAGCCACCTTCCTCCCTTCTTCTAGGTACATCTTCTTTTCCTAAGCTTGCTCCTACCAAGGGCTGTATAGTATAAAAATGAGTTCCTTACAGACTAGAAACCCAGTACAAAAGCCATTGGGATGAAAACCTGTCAAGTGAGCACAGAGCCACTACACAGCTGGCAGGGAAGCATGCTTAAACGCTACTCAATGACTGACATTGTCAGGTAGCTCTGTGACTTAGCTCTCTCTGTAAGTAGCTCAAAACACAATGAAAATAGCTGTCATGATGAGGAAGATGTCCAATTGGATTGAAAGGGCAAACTTATGTCGTACGATGCAAGAACCCAGATCACGTTCAGCAGAGGCCTGTGATATCACAGAACAGGGTGACATCATTATGCAGGCCTCAGTTGTGGTCATACACAGTCCAGAATCAATTAAGGATGAAGCCATCTGCAATGAAGTTTATCTAAGGATGAACAGGAGAACGAACAGGGTGTGCAGCAGAGCAGAGCTGGCATTTGAGCACCGCCGAAAGAAAACTAAGCTTTTGTGGAGACAGTGTTGCACAAACTCATAAAACCTTTGCTGCTCAACAGAAGATCTTGATTTCACTGCCAATTCATAATTCAGATCAGATGATGAAGGATTTCCTGAGGTTCGCAAACCCTGCTAACGATGGGGGGCCCAACTCAGACTAACCCTGGCGCTGTTAAAATGAAAACATACCGTATTCAAGATTTTGTACAACTTCAGCATAAACCCTGGAGGCCCTAAAGACTCACCTGAGTTTTGCTTTAGGCTACTAAACTCAAACAAACTTTGGGAGAAAAGACTGGCAAAGCTCCTAGCCAGCAGCTTTCATCAGCAGTTCTCAAAGTAGTTTACAAAGGGATTTCCTATTTTACAAGGGCAAAACTAACACAACGAGGAGGAATGCCTTGTTCAAGGTCATTTAGCATACCAGTGGCAGAGCAGGGGCAGAACTCAGGTTACTTGTGGTCTAGGCCACCATACTTCCCACCAGACACAATGCCTGAAGAAAATGGATGCCGCAAATTAGCAGCAAAATTTTGTACAACTCTAATCGGCAGCTGCAGACACACGAGTTCCCCCAGACACCTCCTCCTGCTCACTCACATTAAGTTTATCCACTGCATCTGGATGAAAGAAGTCCTTTACTAACTGGAATGACTTGTGTCAATCTTTAGCTCTTTAAAACACTGACTAATTTTAGACTTTCTGTGGTTAAATACATTTGTAAACTATTAAAACAGTCTCCTGGTACATGGAAAACATATGGTTTCAACAATGTTATTCCTTCATGAAGGCCTGTGTCTTCAAAGTTTCCTTTAGTTGTACACTAAGCTTGTTTGTTGTTCGGAATGCTTATTTTTATAACTATTTCTCCTCCTTTCCACAGCTATTTACTTAAATGATATATATGTGCATATGTGTATATATATATTAAAAACAAGTACGTGTATTGACTGAAGATGTAACTACATGGTGCTAGTCAGAAGAGAACACAAAACCTGCATACCCCAGGAACGCGTACCCTCTCACAGCTGGTGCGCTGCAAGTTTGCAGAGAGCAAACGCTGCTTATTGCAGGGTTTTAATTTCTTACACATTTGGTTAGTACATTAAAAAACAGGGAACAAGACAGCCTGCCCAGTCTGAGACCTACATATACATTCAGAAAGAATCCCTACATTTTATTGAGCTAACAGTCTACTAATGAAGAATATCCATTGTTTCCCCACCGCTCCCAAAATATTAAGCTATAGCTGCTCTGCGTTTTAGCTTTTTTTCCTGGAACTATTTTCCGTGTCAGACTGCAATCACCATTTTTGGCTAGCTCCACAGCCACCCTGCATTTGCCTTCCCTCTCCGAACTGATCCGAGCAAACCTGCCTTGCTCCAATCTCAAGTCAGTTTGTGAACATGGAGGAAACTGTGTTGATCTCGAGTATCTCGCTTGGCGATGCAAACTGCTGTTGGGTAAGCAGTTAATCTTAACCTCGTTTTGCACTTGATGGTTGGAAGGGAGAAGTACAGCAGACAAGACCAGGCTAGTGTTAAGTGGGAAACTGTCGTCCGTGACCCACGTTTGGAGCAGGGTGCAAAACCAGGAACTCCACAAATTCCATCACTCTTTGGAGAAAAATTAAACAGGAGGCAATTTTTCAGCAGCGCATCACTGGTTCAGTTCTGAAGAACAACGGGTCTGGCCTGACACCTGGCCTGAATGTACAAGAAGTGGACAGGGAGAATATTGCTTATATCAGAGCAGAAAGGTTGCTTTAAAGAAATTGAGAACCGTGCCTCTAGGAAACACGCTAGACCTATACTCGGTAAATTAGGGGAAACAGCTGAGAGAAGCCAGTAAAAAGGACAGACCAGAAACAGAATTGGAAAAGGCATGGTGATAAAAATGCAGGGTATAAGTTGGGTACCATATTGTATTGCTGGATGAGGAAAAGCAAAAGCCAAACAAGACTGTAAATTCATGTCAGATATTAGCTGCATTGTTTAATGAACTTTGGGGACGTGCTCAAGTATTATGACTGCAGAATGATAATCTATAAAATAGAATTTAATATTTTTCCTTTCAGCTATGTTTTTTTCCTTGCATTTTACTGTTCTTTAGATTGAAATTTTTTTTTCTGTGTGAATTTATGCTGCCAAGGTTGGAACTGACTGATGTGTATGCATCTTGTTTGCACAAAGAAATCGAAAACATTGCTCATGCAAACATCTGGATGCAACTACAGAGGTCAGAAGGAAACACTTGTCCATGGGATCAAAATGAATAAATTAATAGATTTATGGCTCAAACAGTCTGCCCAAGTAGCACAGTTTTACCTCCTAAGTAATGTAAGCTATAGAATTTCACTTCGTTATGTCTGTGTCCTGGTTTCAGCCAGGGCTAAACCATGACAGTCTGTATTCAATCCATAAAGTGAGAGACTTCTCTGAATTGTGAGAACAGAAGGGGAAAAAAGGGTAAGAGAGAGATTAAGAAAATGAGAACTTGACCTGGCATGGGAGAATAACTGTCAGTTAAGGAAATGAAATGAAGGGAGAGAAACACTTGAAGGAAAAGGTGTCCTTACATTGAGTGGAGGTACTTGCAAAAGACCTGATAAATCTGTAATGCAAATACAGAGAAGACAGCACTAGGACAGCAAGGGAATAAGGAAAGATAAAGACAAATTCCCTTTATGCCTAAAAATGACCAAGAATGTAGTTACTATAATACACACTTGTTAGGTGAGCACATCTGAACTACTATGCTTCAATTTTTATCTCTTGCTCGATGTAAAATTAAGTTTCAAGAAGAGAGAAAGGAAAAATGAACTTGGCCTCCAGACAGGATGCTGAAAGAAGTGCTGTTTGCTTTATATGTCGGTGCAGTTTTTTGCCACTCCTGCTGGAACAGCATGAAGGACAATTACTTCAAGTGTAATGAAATGAGTGCCCTAATGTGAACACTTCCAAACACGAGATCCATCACGCCTCGACAAACTGTAATGCCAGAACCCGCCGCCATCACTGCTCTGTCCGGAAGCTGCCCTCAAATATTTCAGACATTCCTGGAATTAATAAATAAGTGCTGATTTGGCCTGCCTGGTTGCTGCCTGGCATCCCTGGCTGGCACTGCCTTACAATGGATGACATTGTTATGCTGCAGCAATTCTTTTGCTTTTCTTCTTAAATTTCCCATTGCCAGCAAGAGCAAGACTGATTCATTTCAACTAATGTGACTCTTGAATCAAAGATATGAGTCATTTTAAGAAAGCTTTTGTTGGATGCTTAGTCTATCAAACCATGCATACTTTAGATTATTTGGCTTCTATAGATGATACAATCAGGCAGACACAACCATTTTGGTTGAACTCAGGTACATGTTATTTTTGTGTTGAAAAGCCGGACATGGACAAACAGTTACACTGCAGCCTCATCTAAAGCCTATGACCAAGCCTTTGTGTGCTATCTGGAAAGAGCTGCATAGTACAGTATGTTTAACTACTTAAAAAATGACAAAAAGCAAGTGAAAAGGACAAAAAATCTTTGTCAGTTCCCAAGTCAGTGAAGCTGCAGGGCTCAGAATTTGCTTTATGCAATAAACATAAATGCCACGTCACAATGCAAAAACTGGAAAAGGAAAATAGAGTATTTTCTCCTGTTGTGCTTTTGTCCCATGGAGCAGCCCATAACACATCACTTCACTTGGGGCTGCTCGCTGGACTAAACAGAATAGTGTATTTCAAACATCTCTTTAATGAATAAAACTAAATGTAATACTACAAATATTGTCTCTGCTTTTTAAAGCTCACAGACACAGAACCAAGTTTCAGCTGAAGTTCATCAGGCTGCCTGTGGAAACCACCAGTCTAGGACCATACTGTTTGCTTTTCTATCCATGCATTTTCACAACTAGCTTTCATTTGCAAAAATCCTTCCAAGTGTTACTTAGTCAAGGCTCACAATGGGTCTTTGAGATGGGAAAACAGTGGCAAAGGTGTGATGTGATCTACTCAAGGCCACAAAAGGAAAACATTGTCAGAAGCAGCACTGTTAGAAACCAGGATTAGGAGAACTCTTTCTTGTATCTAAAACATGCTTTCATTATCATAGAAGTAACTGCTCAGATCACCCACACTTCTTTAAGACAAATACAGTCCTGATCCTATTATTCAAAAGTGTCTGGAAGGAACAAATTTGCAAGGCGGAAATGTAACATGCATGGTCCTTTTACAGAGAAGAAAGTAGGACTGCTACGGATATTCAAATTACCTTCAAGCCTTAACTCCCAAGTCATTTTAAGTGAAGCTGCTAAATGCAGTGCTTCCCTTGGGTGCACATAGGTACACTTGTATAATTCCAGATATTTATACATAAACTATACGTACATCTACATATATTTAAGCATGCACACACAATATAAAGTGACAAGCGTACAATTATTTGGCGTGGTAGCAGCACTGCATTCTTGGGACTTGTTCCATGAGCAGGCTCAACTCTTTCTCTACTGGACTTGCAAAGAAAAACCGGACAGCATGAATGTAGCACTCCTGTCATCTGGACAGGAATACTAGCAATTACATGCCCTCCTCTCACGTTAATGTCTTAACAGTCCTATATAGCGGTCTAGTCCCATGTAGTGGTCAAAGGAACCCATACAGGGTTTCTTTGAGAGATCTATCCTTTTCCTTCTCCTGGCTAGACAGTTGAAGTTGCCCCTATGATGTATACTGAAGAGTTCAAGCAGGAAGGATGTATGTGTAGGTAAGAGGAACTGAACTAGGAACCCGAACTAGGAACAGAGAGGCTCTGGGTTCTTGATCCGTATGTTCCTGGGACCTGCTACCCATGTCGCAGGACAAGTCTGTGCTTCCACTTAACTATTTATTAGAAAAGGGATGAAAATAATTACCCACAGCACCTGGGAAACTGAAAGGCTTGATACGCGCATGTGTGTATATTTGTGTACATACATGAAGTCTCCTGAATAACATGGGGATATATGAGCAGATGCTCCATTTAGCCCTGTCCTCACTCTCCAATGGAGGCCAAGAGTATGCCTCTCAAAGGAAAGGTATAAAACCAAAGCAAGCCTCTCGTCATACCTTCCCAGAATATTCTCCTTCGCTTCAGTGATTTAGTTGATGGGCTTATATCATAGAATCATAGAATATCTCAAGTTGGAAGGGATTCATGAGGATCATCAAGTCCAACTCCCTGCTCCACATGAGTCTACCTAAAACTAAACCATGGGCTACTTTACACCTGGAGGTGGAGTTAAATTCCACCAGTAAAGCTAGTAATCAAAACAATAAACAATATCCCTAAGTGGTAACAAAACACAAGCACAACCATAATATATTGCAATATCGTATTGAAAAACTGCTTTGTGAACTACTAATACCTAATCAAACTGTTTCTTCAAAGCAATGCTATTCTTATTTCCATAGGTGGCCCCAACATCATTCAGAAAAGGGCTGCATAACCAACCAGCACAGCACAGTATATATGATTGGTCCTAGATTTGAAAAGCAGAACAGCATCATGGTGCACATGAACAAACAAATACTTTGAAGAGGCAGTGCTCATCAGCTTGGGTAGAGTGCCATGCTGTCATACCTATGCCGCTTCTCCTTTCTCAAGGTGGTTTGTTCACCGCTAACTTGGGTTCTCTGCACTGTACTGAACTGTGCAGGTAGTGCCCATTTTTCGACTCTCTCCCGGACTAACTTCCCCAATAGCAAGACCAGATTGGTATTGCAATAACTAATGGCAACATGCATATGCATTACTGCAGCCTGGTGTCTTCTGCTTAAATGTTTTCTGAGATACCAATGCTTCTGGGAATAAAGGGTGACAAAGAAATTAAAATACTCTAGAAACATGGAGGGTTTCCCTGCATTCAAAACTGTGCTATCTGTGAGCCTGATGACTGTCTGAGTTAAAGGTCCATTTCAGTTGATCAATGTCAGCTCATGGAAAACCCAACAGGAAAGGTCAAACTAGAAATGAAGGTGACCTGCTATCATTTTTCTGAACACATCCAAGTGGCAATGTTTAGTAGGATTCAACTCACTTTAGCTATCTGTAAAGTCTGCATTTAGCCAGGTACCCTTGCTAACCACTGGATAAAGACAGGAACCTGTAACGAGAAATTCGTCCTATCATAACAGGTCTATCAAAGGAGGAGATTAAATCATGCTCTAGAAGGGCCCATTTCTCTTCAGTTATTTTAGAAAAAAATCTGAAATTCCGACTTTCAGATTTCCAAGGTTAAGCAGGAAGGATTTTTACTCTTAGCTGGAACTTTGGCAGCTCACAAGGTAGTAATGGGTCCGACCCAAATGCTGGATTCCAACACTTCAGAGCTTGGAGGAACCTTAAACCCCAGCTCACAGCAAACTTCACAGACTTCTTCTGTACAGACATGCTTCCTGTTTGTTTGCAGAGGTGTGTGCTGGGGCAATTCCTCTAATACTTCTCTGCTGTAAACTGGTACACTTTTCTTCATTCTCCTCTGATGGCATTCTCAGTATACAGATGGGAAGAATAAATTTTGAATTTGTTTGAAATTTATTGAAAAAATTCAAATAAATCCTTTCACTGTTGGGATCCCTTTTTCTATATCTACAAAAGGGATTTATGTATGAATTCCAGTAATATTAGCAGAAGTTTTGTGAAGAAATCTGCACTAAGAAGAGACTATGACCCTGAGTTTAAAACAATTCAAGCTCAGACATCTGAGGACCCCTGTCATGAAGACAAAGCAAGCAGTAAGGAATGTAGCACAGCTTATTTCCCCAACAACAGGACATTTAGCCTGATAAACTCAAGTTGCCTTGATTCAGAAGCAGAAACTATTACAAATTAAACATTTTCAAGGTGGTTTCGCTTTCACTTATCATTTGTTTGGATATTCAAAAAACAAACCCAGAATAATCGACTGATGCTCATATAGGAGGAAAGGCAACCCAATTCCATTCGTTTTTTAAAATACAACAGAAAGTAATGTTATTCCCATTAGCAGAAATGGATCGTGATGCTGCTCTTCAGTCAGCCCAATCTCTGCTGTACTTGGAAGAAAGTTACAGAGAGGATCCCTAAGCATATTTCCCTGTTTTTGTCATTCCACCTGGAGAAGCAGAAAGAGCCTTTGCACAAGTTATTCCCAGTGCATCCAAAGGCACTGCCTGTGGGGTTCTGCAGCAAATTGTCTGCCTACAGGGAAACCTTAGGAAAAGCTTTTAACAGATTCCTGCAAGAAGAATTAAATAGTTCTTCAGAGAACAGATGCGAGGAGAAAAGAACATTTTTCCATACCCTGCACCTGCTCCAGCCTCATATAACTAGATGATTATAGCATTCCTTTCTTAAATCATTCTCAAAAGGGGACCAAGTTTAAACTTTAGAAACCTCAAACCCTAATTTAACCAAATAAAATACCACTCAACCCTGTCGAATGCTTTATATGAATTCTTAAATAAATGAGGTAAGTTCTTCTTGAGTGAGGTATTTTATTTATTTTTGCTTTAGACCTAACTCAAATCCTGTAACTCTTCATGAACAAGAAAGAAAGAAAAAAAAAAAAAGTATTTTAAGTGCACTTGCCAGATTCCAAACTGGGTAAATACAATTTTCTCATTTCAGTCCATTTTGCAGTTTCAACAGCATAAGTTTTCTCCCTCTCTAGGTTAGTGAATAATGTTCTTGTTTCTTATTCCAAAAGTGGTCCCGTTTTTTTGAAGTAGATGATAAGATTCCTGTGCCTTTTTTTTAAAAAATTTAAAACCCTGATTATGAAAACATGCACTTGTATACTCAGCTTACATCTATTTAGCTATTCCCCTGAATTTTTAGTCCTACAGGACTAGTCACACACTTCAATAGTAAGTAGAGATAAGTATTCACAAGAGCAAGATCTAACTTTATAAGTTCCGTTAGAAGTTTTTCAGATAAAGAAATCTACCAACATTCCAACTACTAATACCAGTGTTTATACTACTGTCACTGCTCTGAAAATACAACAAATACATAACATAAAATGCAAATGTAATGTAAATATTGCAATATTTACAAATGCAGTTCCCAGTAGAACTGAGACATCCCAAAATCAGTGACATTCTCAAATTCCAGAGAAACAAATCTCCTTTCTGAGCCACTACATATTGCAAACTGCAGTATCCAACATAAAATTTTTGTAATTCTTATTGGTAGCTTTTCCCGTTGTTACTACTGCTGACATCAAAAAAGTAGTATTGATCAGAGAATTTAATTTGTTTTATATCCTTTAAACAAAAGCAGAGACTATCTTCAATAGCACTCAGCTCAGAAGTACCTGCATATATACAGCCCAGATCAGGGCATACAGATGTTACTGGAAGCATTCCCACTTAGCTAAATGGTCTTCGGTGCAGGCTTATTGGGAAAGTTTCCGGAGCTGTAGGTATAATTGCACTGAAGCCAATGGAAGTTCTGGGTGTGCCATTAAATGAGAAAGGAATAGGTCCACATGGGCTTGTACAAATTAGAAAGATTCTAAACAGACTGCAAATCTACTGCCAATACCTTAATTTGGATTTTGAAACCAGAAATTCCTTCCTCTGCTTTTTGCATAACAACATCTTCATTTTGTCCTGTATTTCACTCAGAAATCTGGTCACATACATGGTCAAGACCAGGAACGTAAAAATCCAGCATTGAATCCTGAAGCACTATTCACTTCTTTCTTGGGCAAAACTCCCTCTGAGATCAATAAAAGAGTATGGGCTAAAAAAGCAGCTGAGAATTTATCCAACTTGAATAACAGATGACACATGATAACATGGTCCTGTAACAATTTGCCCAAACTAGGAGAACTGACATGCAATAGGATTTTTTCCATGACCTGCCAAATGCCCTTTGACCTCTTTTTAGGGTTCTCCTTAGGCCTTTTGCTGGAATTCAAAACACTTCTAAAGTTCATTGTCAAAAATGCAGATACCTTACACCGCTTCAAAACTCAGAAAGACACCTGTGTACCTAAACTGTTCTCCTCACTCTACCAAATGCTTTGTCCTGTAAAATGATAAAACTGATTTCTCAAACTAGGCACTGCATTCAACTGCTGAAATTATGTATTTCTAAACATCCATAAGAAATGATAAGACTAACCTAGGACTGGAGCGCATTACTTATTTGATTTTAAGAAAAGGTATATTTCACAGAAATATTTGTATGTCCCAACAAGCTTTTAAAGTAGGAATTCTCTCCCAAGTTTGAACAGTAAAAATACCAAAATATTTTTGTTGATGTATTTATTGCACTTTTCATTAGATGCCACAGCAACAGTCCAGGCTGAAAAACATTTGTGTGGATAGTTTATACCTGCTAACAGACCAGTAAAACCAATTGCATGAGCAACAGAAAATGATGTTTACAACAAATAATTCATGTGAAGTATACAATCAGCTGTTACTGGATGAATGGATTAAAATATATACTGAAAAGTTAGACGGCTTAGTCTCCAGCCCATAATGGAATTTGCACAAAATGGTACTAGTTGTTTACACATAGGAAGTAAAAAAGCACATTTAGATCAGTATAGTTCTATGTAAACTTCATAATGTCAAGCATAATACACCCTCCTTGCTAAGGGACAAGAAGAGCTGCCATCAAGGAAAGCTTGTTGAATGGCACTCATCTGTCGCCCAAAGTGCAGTTCTGAAGATTAAAGCGATGTCTAATCTGCAAAGGGAAAGGGTCTGAAGTAAACAGAAAATTTCTACATATAGGCTTATTTCTTTATATCAGAAGGAAGGCTATGGAAGAGAGTTTCTGGGAAGAAAGTATCTCTAAACAGTAAAGCAAATTCTCTAGAATAAGATAATAGGGTTTCCACTGTTTGTCTCTTTGGAGCTTTCCTGTACAAAGTTAAAAGCAAGTCTACCAGAACCTGGAAGCTATGCTACCTGCAGAAAAATTCCATGCAGCAAAAAAACCATAGAATCATTTAGATTGAAAAAGACCCTTAAGATCATCCAGCCCAACTATTAACCCAACACTATCAAGTCCACCACTAAACCATGTCCCTAAGCACCACATCTAAATGTCTTTTAAATACCTCCAGGGATGGTGACTCAACCACCTCCCTGGGCAGCCTGTTCCAATACTTGACAATCCATTCAGTGAAGCAATTTTTCCTAAGACCAAATCTAAACAGCCCCTGGAGCAACTTGAGGCTGTTTCCTCTTATCCTATCACTTGTCACTTAGGAGAAGAGACCAACACCCACCTCACTACAACCTTCTTTCAGGTAGTTGTAGAGAGTGATAAGGTCGCCCCTCAGCCTCCTCTTCTCCAGACTGAACAACCCCAGTTCCCTCAGCAGCTTCTCATAAGACTTGTTCTCTAGACACCTCACCAGCTTCGTTGCCCTTCTTTGGACACACTCTGGCACCTCAGCATCGTTCTTGTAGTGAGGGGCCCAAAACTGAACACAGTATTTGAGGTGCGGCCTCACCAATGCAGAGTACAGGGGCACAATCACTTCCCTGCTCCTGCTGGCCACACTATTTCTGATACAGGTTGTGGCGAGGTGGGTGTTGGTCTCTTCTCCCAAGTAACTAGCGATAGAACGAGAGGAAATGGCCTCAAGTTGCGCCAGGGGAGGTTTAGACCAGGTATTAGGAAAAATTTCTTTAGGGAAAGAGTGGTCAAACATTGGAACAGGCTGCCCAGGGAGGTGGTGGAGTCACCATCACTGGAAGTGTTCAAAAAACGTGTAGACGTGGCACTTCAGGATATGGTTTAGTGGGCTTGGTGATGTTGGGTTGATGGTTGGACTTCATGATCTTAAAAGTCGTTTCCAACTTAATGATTCTGTGATTCTGTGATCATCAACTAGATCAGGTTGCTCAGAGCTCCGTCCAACCTGACCTGGAATGTTTTCAGGGATGGGGCATCTACCACTTCTCTGGGCAACCTGTGACAGTGTTTCATCGCACTCACGGT
Source organism: Phaethon aethereus (assembly GCF_964289735.1). NCBI lineage: Eukaryota > Metazoa > Chordata > Aves > Phaethontiformes > Phaethontidae > Phaethon > Phaethon aethereus. The sequence continues at coordinate 93,474,742 of NC_138575.1, read as the reverse complement.
GAAAAATTTCTTCCTTAGATCTAGTCTAAATCAACCTCTTTTAGTTTAAAACCATTACCCCTTGTCCTATCGCTGCAGGCCCTGCTAAAAAGTCTGTCCCCATCTTTCTTACAAGCTCCCTTTAAGTACCGAAAGGCTGCAAGGTCTCCCCGGAGCCTTCTCTTCTCCAGGCTGAACAACCCCAACTCTCTCAGCCTGTCCTCATAAGAGAGGTGTTCCATTCCTCCGCTTCCTCTGGACCTCATGTTGATCTTGGGGAAGTGACTAATACTAACTTTGCAGGTCCTTAACACAATGTCTGGAGCAAAACTGTCAAGAGTTTCCTTCTGTACATTGCCCCTTTAGCATACAATGCCCAGAGCGCTCATGGTGTCTCTATCAGCTGCACTCGTGAGCCACAGCAGGAAAAAACCTCAAGCAACAGTCAGAAGCCCACGGAGCACAAGCAAAACCTGTGTTTTGGAAAGGTAGGCCTTGCTGAACCTGGAAAGTATTATGGCATCTTGCTTTTCCTGAGTAGGAAAACCTTCACCTCCATTTTAAGCAATACACAGCAAACAAAATTCTGCCTCCTATGACATGGCAGCATGCAATGGTTCGAGTGATTGCTTGCTTCTCCTCGGAGTAGGCGCTGCAGATTAGACATGCCTATAAGGGGAGAAGAGTGGCTGAAAGCTTAAGACTCATATCAGGGGTGTCCCGTGGAAGAAGTGAGTCTGCTTATGCACCGCGTCACCCCCTCGGTCTGATGAAAGCCTCCGCACCTCCCCTCCCTCCCCTTTCCTTTAATCTCTGCATGCTGCTATGCGGAAGGTGCCAACTTGAGAACAGACAGTTCTGAAAAGAAGGCAATTAAAAAAAAAAGCACAGTACTTTAGAAATTTAAACAACAAGCCCTGTGATCATAATAATTCATAAAGGGAAGGATTTTATGAAGTCATTTCACGAGCACACAATGCTTTTTTTTTTTGCTTTGTTTTTTAAATAAATCCGTCAGTACACATGCCAAGGCAACACATCTGAATACAATATCAGCAGACACACCCTGAATCCCTGCGCCTATGCTCTCCCAAGTTACAGCAAAAGCTAAAAGCTGGGCTTTTTGCCTACATTTTAACAATTATCAATTTATTTCTTTTCGTTTGGGTGCATTAGTTAAAACCTTCCCCCTCCCCACTCTTTCTCTCTCCTCCTTTACAAGCACTTCTTTTCTCCTCCCTTCACAAAAAAACATTATCTGAAAAATGGATTTTTCTCTTAGTGATGGTAAATGTGTCTGTTTAAAAACAAACAAACAAACATGAAGAGATCTAACTTATAATGAATCCCTGTGGCATAAGGAAGCCCATTCTAATCTCTTCTTTATTGAACTTGAGTGATAGTTTTGCTCAACGCGTATTGACAGGGCCGTCCTGTTTCTCAGGCTTTCATTTTCCCTCAGTTGGAAAAAGGATACAGTGCATTTTCACATTCTCCAAGTCTGCAGTTGTTTTTATATAAGAAGCAATTTGCTTGGGTCAGATCAGGTCAAATGGGAAGCCTGCCCAGCTCTTGGTTTTAAAGGAAAAACATACAGAAAGACACAAAAACACAGCAGTTTCCTTCATTAAATTCCACTCTACCTGCCATGGGCTCGCAGCCACAATGGAATTTCCCACCCTGGCTGACCAGAGCTAAACTTTTATTTTTAGGGTTGGTTTTTTTTTCCCCTTTGAATAAAAAGTCTTATTAGTTTTCTTTCAAGTGAACTTTAAGGTAAGGGTTACTAAAGTCAATGCAATTGTCCATTTTTAAAAATAAATAAATTAATAAAGGCCTACACAGGAGTGGGGCCAAATGCCGAAGTCCTTACTGAAGCCCAGATTCTGATCTCTGTTACAATGCTGTAAGTCAAAAGCAACTCTTCTAAAGTTGTTGGAGTTGTGCCTGGGTAAAAGATCAGGATCCTGCCTCAGTTTTTAACTCATTTCTCACTTGGGGAAGACCTCAGCTGACTTCGGTGCGAGTTTGCCTGAGTTGAGACTGCCTGTGAAGCACAGCGTGAAGCCTGTCTCTGCAATGTGTTAGGCGTTCTGCTGAGCTCTTCCAAACTCACAGTGGCTTCGACACTTGAAAAGAATGGCGCTCAAATAACTGCCTTTCTTATTACTTAGTAATTGCAAAGGTTACCAGCGCTAGGAAAGCTTACTCCTAAGGAAAAGGAAAGCAGCCACAATCCTCCCCCAGCCTCCCAAAAAATCACTGAAACCCAAGGTGAAATTCTACCCTGAACTGCAGAAGAAGATGCTGAGGGAGTGACTCAGCGTGTACATTTTTAAGAACAATAGATCACGAAGATGCTTCATTGATTTCAATACAGCCCTAAGGAGAACCAAACACAGTTGCTTGCTTTGCTTTGACTATGATTTCATTGTACACACAGGCAAGGCGGGGGGGAAGAGAAAAAAAAATTTTAAAAAGGGATACATCCTGAGCCAGACGTGAGACTGTTTCTTTTAAGATGCTAAAAAGGTGTTCAATTAGAATTCGGTTCCATCAAGCTATGAAACCATTTGTACCTGGCTTCTCTCTGCTGAACGCCTAGCTAACCCCATTGCTTTGCTACTAGTTTGCATTTAACTGCAAATGCTATAATTAAGTTTGCAGAACAGTTTCCATTGAGACTGTTTGCCCCTAACTTTCTGCAAAGTTCTGCTTTCAGGCTGAAAAGGCTGGCCGCAAATGAATGATGCAAAGTATAGGGCAAATTGGAGGCAGGTGGAAAGAGAGTAGTGGAGGATCTACTCAGCCTTGAATTACAAATGGGTGGCCCCCTCCCTTTCTCACAATTTCCTCCACCTTGAAAAGCCATTCAGCTCTTTTTTCTACAATAAATTAAAAAAAAAGGGGGGGGGGGAAAGTACAGTTGGCTCAATGCCCCTGTATCCTCTGTTTTCCAGACACTCATGTGTGAAACAATGGCAGTTTTGCCTGAATCAGGGCTGAGGATTGCTGGAATTGGCCTTTGAATGATTTTTTGGACTTACTATCGTGACTTTCATCCAGAGATCACAAAGGGATTTGCACTATTTATCACACCAGGCAGACCTTTGAAGCAGCTTGAGGCGTATGATAGCAGAGTCACTTCTTCCCTTGCAGTCTCCTTTCCCCGGCAGTCTAAGAAACAAATGAGTTTTTAAAAATTTCATACACTCTCTTCAGTTTCAAAGGCTGGCTAGTAGGAAACCACAAAGTTCTCTTCATTTTATTTTCCTACGGTCAAATGGTTCTTTTCTTTTTCTTTTCTCCCTGCTCTCTCCGGTCTCTGTTTTTCTAGTTGATTCATCTATTATCCCTCTTTATATAATCAAATTTCTCTACTCAGTGTGTCATTGTGCTCAGGCCGTATAGCGCTCTGTCACCTCCAACTCCTTTCCTTCAGAAACTCCACACCCCAATTCCTCTTTAAAGTTGCTTGCTGAAGCATTTGTCCTTTCAGCATCGCCATACGTTTATAAACTGGAGATTAGTTCACTTTGTCTGACTTCCAAAGCCATTTGCTGCTTGAGACCATTTCATGAGCTTGTCTATTCATGTGGATAAACAAAAAAACCTCAGCTATAATGTGAATCAGGAAGAGGAAACAGCAGTTGCATGGAACAAATGCCAGTGAGGGTGAATCCAGTAACAGTCACCGTTTTTGTTGGGGCTGCCCCTGCCTGAACTACTCGACTCTGACACACCTTTAGACAGTAGGATTTTGCAAGTTAAAAGGATGCTATTCCTTTTTTTCTAGAACCAAGTGACCTACTGTAACATTTTGCTTGTGATTCCAGCATTTCTATACTGAAGAGTCCCTAGGTTCACAAACTTCTGTCTAGATGATTAATCTGAATACTCTGCAGTTCCCTAGAGCAGTCCATGATTTCCCACAAAGCCTTTAAAACTTACTACTAAACTCGGGATTTTGAAGTGACGTCTGGCTAGCAGATGTGCTTATTCTGGAACATTTAGATATCTTCTCTCAAAACAAGAGCCCTTTCAACAATTTAAATTCAAGTCAATGGCAAAATTCCTGTTGATTTAAAAAGATATGATCAAGTCTTGAAAGAGGGAATGGGGCCCGAGTGTCAGACACTTCGTATGTAACATCAGAATATATAATCAAATTTCAGTCTTCAGATGTACTCATCAAATTGTGTTGATTATTTGCAGCTTAAAAACATGGTAGGAGGCAAAAAAAAAAGGGGTTTTCAAATGGTTTACAGGAGAAATGATGGCTAAAGTTAGATGTAGCCCAATCAGCTACCTTGGGCAGCAGAAGGCCTGCAAGACAGTCCCTTTCCCTCGAGGTCATTCAAGATGTGCCACGTCCACTCCCCTGGGAAGCGTCTCGTCCAATTTGCAAGACACCACATGCCCCATTTCCCTGCTTTAAACCCCTTGGACCTGCATTTCCCCTTACTGCAACGTAGAACGCCGAAACCCTCCCAGGCTTCAGGGTCTAGATTCACGTGTCCAAGACTCAGAGGAAAACAGGATCCTCTCTATGCAATCATAAATGGTATGAAGTGAATAGAGGTGAGAACCAGAACTTTTTGCGTATTTGGTGCAAACCTCTACGCGGTAAATGGCTCATCACAGACTAACGATCTATCGGAGGGAGAACCAGGAGACAGGTGTGCTGCTGCAATCTTTAAGAAATATTTGCCAGTAGAGCCTTGACTCTGGTCAGGGAAACTTATCAGCCTTAAACACCACAACTGACTAAATAAATGTCTTACAATTTTATAAATGACAGCAGGAATGACTGTAATTATGCTTATTAGCAGATAAAAATGTCTCTAAAGGATTGGACTGAGGTGGCTTATAAAGCAAAACAGGAAACGGGCCCACTGAACACATCTGTGGCTCATGGTTAATATAAGCCAAAGCCTTATATACGTTCATTTCCCATGCCAAGCATGATCATCATAAAGACATGATTATATTCTATCACTTATAGGGGTTATAGCTTGAACTAGTATAGAAAACTAGCTTAAAATTGTAATCATGTTAAGATATTACATGTATTTCCTTAAAGATGTGCTTAGCAATTCCGTCTTTTGAGTGCTTCAACAACATTCCCAGAATCAAGCCTTTAAAATTAACTACTTCATTATTTGTGTTGCTTAGAAGTTCTCTAAAGGCAGAGTAGAAAAGAAGTTTCAAGTATGTTACAAGTTCTTCTCTATAACCTGCTTGTGGTGCACACATTTTGATTGAAATTCCACATAATTTATAATTTTTATAGCCCTCAAGAGAGTGGTAAGCACTGGAAAGAGAAAGTAAGAGATATTAATCAATCCTACCTCAATGATTTGAATATTTAGGATGAAATCATGGATCCAGAAAGAAACTATTTCCCATTGATTTCAACATATCTGGGATTTCAGATTGCTTATTTGTAGATAATTGTAGATAACTTGATTACTAAAGTACCTAATTGAGAAAACAACTGGGCAGAGCTAAAAGCTCAGTAATGATAAGTTAACCACCAACAAAACCAATATTTACCCTTTTATTTCTCTTACATCAAGAGCAACTAGCCTTCCTGCCTTTAAAGCCATGCACTGTACCTAATCTCTATACAGCTGAAAGCCACAAGACACATTCCACAGACAAAGAAGAATATGAGGTATGGGACCTCCAAAAGCAATTCACAGGTTGGAGATCACAAGCCCTCTCAAGAGTCCTGCTGTTTTACTGCACAACTGCGCTGAGCTGAGCTTGCAGCTGGGAACGTGGGTGAGCTACTGATGTCGGCCTCCCTCGTCCCCCCAGTGAGGGACAGAAATGATTCAGCAGTGCCCTGATCCATCACCCCTCCTCAGCCCTGCTTCGGGTTGAACTCGAAGTGCTTGCACACCTGTGTACAGCTAAAACCAAAAATCTTTGCTATCGCTATTAGGAGACCTATAGATTAAAGGTTTGAGGGTCTACGCTGCTTGCTGTGCTGAGGGGCAGCACATATACCCGGGCCAGCTCGGGCAAAGCAGAAATAAGCCCCACAGGGGTCTTTAATAGGGGAGCTCAATTAGCTGCCTAATAGGAATATTTGAAGATTTTATGAGAAACAAAAAAATTCACTGCAAGGCTGACTTTGTAAGGTAGGTGAGGATACCCAGATTTTTATTTTAAATTTCATCAGAGTCACCACGACTGAAATACTTATATTTTTGTTCACATTCCAGAACCTGCCAGGACCATCCTTTTTATTAATTTAATATTATTGTCATTATTTTCCAAAAATGTGCAATTCCTGCATCAAAAAGAGCTAGCCGGGTACTATATTTGAGATGCTAAGGCTGTAGGAATTCTCTAGAAATGTTCACCATTCACTTGCTCAGAATGGCAAGTTTCAATGAGATTTTCCTTGCTTTAATCGGTTTGAGCAAGTTCTGTGGCATTCTCTTATAAATAATAGAAGCTACACACTGCACTTTTATACATCATTCATCTAAGGATCTCATAACTTAATTAAGAGGGACATTGTCAAGTTAAAAATCATATATTTTTTATTAAGTAATTTCCTTATCTATGTTACTAATAACATTTTAGGCTATTAAGCTGAAACAAATTCTTAAAATCTAATTTAACATCTACTACTAGTGTGTATATATTATATATACACACAGCTGGTTTACTTTCTGAGATATTAAAACAGATGTGCTAGCTTTACTTTTGTTTCAAGTTGGTTTCATTTACAGATTTTCATGTGTGAACAATGCTCTTCCTTTAGAGTGGTATAAACACCCCACAAGAACATTTAAATGCAAACAAAAAACTACATTAACATGTAAGAAAATAAAACATATGTTTTTGTTAATATAAGACACGCAAGGATTCAACAACAATAAAGCTTTAATTTTGGAGAAAACTGTCTAACATTGTATGGTGGTTATTTGCACTTTCTCTAAAGGAAAGGTGACAAGTACTACTTCTGTGTTGCTTAATTATGGGAGGGCACAAATCTGTTTGCTGTGAGGGAATACATCATTAATAAATTCATTCAGCTATTTTTGAGCCTTTTCAGATACCCAGAAATGTACTGTTACTTCACTGAGGCTTAAAGCAGAGGTTTGCTTTCGATGGGAGAAGTTAGCTGTGGGGAAAGTTAGCATAATCAAGTTTCTACCTGTCACAGCTTAGTTAAGCTGTAAGTTGTTGAAGTCTACACAGCACTTCCATTATAGGCGGACAGCACCTAAAACACTGCAGGGTCTCTTGGAGTCTATATAAATAAAGCGTAACATCAAAAACTACAGTATGCATTTTTTCCAACCTTCACTTAATACAGGGGAAAACTAAGACACATGATCAAAGTCACACAGTGAGTCGATGATAAAACCAAAATAAAATCTATAGCCTTCACCACTCACTCCTCACTAGATTACTTAGTTTGTTCCTGACGTTTCAATGTATTTTATATGAAGAACAAAAAAAAAGCGCTATTTTTTCGCTTGTACTCTTACTAGCTAATACAGCAAGGAAGATGGGATTTTGACTTCCAGTAGGTCATTTTGCTCAGGAGATTCCTTCTCTTTCATGTCTTCCCTAGTTTCACTGACGAGCAAAGCAGGTGTTCACTTGTAGATCCAGAGGTCCCACCACACAAGCCAAAAGGAATTCTACCTTTCATTTTGCTTTTTAATGGTGGATTGCTCAGACATCAGTCCCAGGAGACATACTGCCAACTACTAACTTCTTAAGTGGGTGGAGGTTGAAATGGGAAGCAGGTCATGGTGTAACAGCAGTGAGTCAGCTCTGGCTACTGTTTAAAAAGAAAACTGCAATAGGACTGAAAATAATAAATATAAATAATAAAACATACAAGCAAAAGGCCTCTCAGGAGCTGGTGAGGAGCCATAGAAGTGTGCTAAAGCCAACTCTGAAGAATGGTGGTGCAGCCTTATACTCCAAACCAAACACAACACTGTTGTGCAGAACAATCCCTTAGATGAGAAAGACTAGTGTTCTTCAGCATTAAATGAGACTGTCTTCAAACTCAGTTGCAAATGCTACATGCTCAAGGTTAATCAGTTTTGTAGTGCAGAGACAACATGAAATTAGGCCAAGGACCACCTTCCACCACAGGAGGAATTAAAGAAACACATCATTATTCTGCTTGAGAATGTGTTTTACCTAATAAATGCGTGAGCTTTCAGAGGTACCCTTTTGCTGGCTGACTGCAGTAGTGGGACTTGAATGTGTATTTGTTTGTTCATAGACAAAACTCTGATAACCTCCGGTAACCTGTGATTCTCTGATAAAACTTTCATTATTTCACCCTAATATCATCTTAGGTCAGTGTCAGATACACCCGCATGAGAGACATAGTTTTCATAAAGAGCAAGAAAGTGTGTCCAGGATGCTACAAAACATGGATCATGAAGCCAGGATAAAATTTTTGGGTTACAGACTTTTCATGTTGCATCTATTCAGGATCCAGGACATAGCAGCTGAGAACCATGGCCTGGGTCCGAACGGTGGCATTCCTGTGTCAGCTGCCGACCAGACAGAAAGCTGCTTCATGGGCTTGGTTAAGCCTTTCAAATTATCGGTGTTTCATTTTCATAATTTGTCACGCACAAGCGTGTCTTGAGAGACGGTGCTTTAGTACTTTGAAGTCCAACTATCATTAAGTATGTCTTGACCAAACTCACCAGTGACAACTACAGATAGAATAATGCTTTTCAAAACTGTATTTGTGTCTTTCTGTTGGTGTCTTAAAAATGTGAGGTCTGATTACTCTGGTATTAATGTGTATAATTGTCTCATTAATCAGCACAGACCTTTTTCAACTGTATGTATGCTTCAGCAGCGAATAAATTGTAACAGTGATGGTATTTTTCAAGTAATACAGTTTTTAAATGTCACACACATACATGTCTGAAGATATCTGCCTTCCTCACTGGCCATTCCTAAGACCAGAATACTGAATTAAAAAGGTAAGTTGTCTAATAAAGCAAAATCAATCCTTAGAGTCATGCACAGCTATCACTCTCCATGCCCACTTTTCCGACTTTAAGACTATGTTAATGCCCAGAAAGCAGATTTAGTCCTGTATTTCTCTGCCTAGGGGGGTTTCTCTTAAAATTTAAAAATAAATCCCTATAGTTCACTGATTTAAAAATATCGCTGAAGCCAAAGTAAAAAAAGAACAAAAACTAATACACTAAGACCTGATATAACTTAAGAGTACATTTTTACTGTAATTACTGAGGAAAAAATAATAGCAAACCAGCTGTACCTATATATAAAGGAATTTAAGACAGATGCTGGGGTCTGTTATCCTCATCTCATGGATAGGCTGAGCACACAAGGAAGATGCTCACAGTACAGTAGTCTTATATTGCTAAAAAGATTAGCCAAAGCGACCATGAGCCAATGGCTTCATCCCTTTCCACACAGAAGCTAAAAAATTCCAGTTGACCATTATCCTAAAATAGTCCTGTTAGGCCACTGCATGGTGATATTTATTATGTGTATCCAGATCAAAGGTGTTGCAAAACACAGGTAAAGAACTTGGTTTTTCAGAGGTAAGCACTGATAACAAAATACTTGATTTCACAGTGCTGATTACACAGGAAACAAAAAAAATTTCTATGTTCCAGTAGCTGAAATCAAACATGATTGTATTCCACATCTTTCTGTCCTTTGTCCATTTTTTGGGGGAGGGTCCCCCCCCTCAAACACGCACAGTCTCATCTACTTTATCCCTCACTCTCGCATTCCTCCAACCTCTCCCTCCACAACCAGCTATCTACCCACTGTTTTATCAGGCGTTCGTGCCCTCCCTTCTCTCTCTAGCCATTGCATGAGCCCCCAGCAGGGCTTTCTCCCCCCGGAGCCACCCTCCTGTCAGGTCATGGAGAGCCCAGTAAGGCAATAGTTGCTGCAGGAATTCCCCACTGACCATGGGCTCCTCTAGGGTTTATGCAAAGGACTAAAGCACAGAGTCTTTTGGTCTGTGTTTGGCTGAGGTCATCATCAGACAATATAGCCACGAATTATAACTTTGCCTCGTCCCTCACCTCTCCCTGAACCAGTTTCCTCTCTTCCCTACAAAGAGAGGTAGCAGCAGTGAAGTACATCCTTCGGGTATGTAAGGAAGGCCTCCTTCATTAAATGCTATGAAGTGTTTTGATATCCTCAGAAGCGTGGTGTTATTTAAGTGCTAATCACTCTAGTCTCCAGTATGTCCAAAATGATTTCACTTGTTACCAAAAAGCTCCGTTGTCACACATTACATTGCCATTGCACTGAGAAATAATTAACAGCCTACATTTTGGGGTCCATTATTTGAGCTGTCTGACTGACTAGGGAATTATCCAGAATTCCCAAGTTTTCAACGGAGAAATTAGAAAACATTAAAAAGGTAGGCCAGGGAACAGCTCTAAGAAACAACTCATACAAAGAATGAGAAAAGAGACCATTCCTTACAAGCGCTAAGACAAAGCAGTAGCTAAAAGTCAAAGTAATCTGATGTAACAAGCAGTGTATATGATAATTCAAGAAGATTATCTTTTAGATGGAGTCCCAAAGATTATCAAACTCAAGTATTCAGTAAACCATTCTTAAACATCTAGAAGCTCGAAAAGTTATGAAGAACAGCAGATAGTGCTCAAAACAGAAGATGCAACATGAAATATACCCCATTTTGTATTTCAAATAACGCATAAAACCTGATGTATACAAGAGACCCAGTCTTTGGTACCTGAAGGACTAGCAAATGAGGAATTCACTGTTTCCCCTCTTGCTCGTTCAGAACCTCCTCACCTCTTTGCCTCTCTGGATGCAACCAACTTTATCAGCTTGAAGTCTAGCTAATACAAACACTGTTATAAGTCAGACAGCCAATATCCTTGGCTGACACCAACGAAACCAGGAGGGACTGAAACTCTGCATCCAAACAAACCTCAGACACTGGTGCCCACCAGATTATGACTTCCTTACTTTTCAGAGCTCCCATATTCAGTTAGCTAACAGTGGGCAAGTGGTTTGATTACCAAAAAACCCCACCAACCCTTCCCCTCCAAAAAAAACCCCAAACCACCACAATAAATCTAAACCACAAAAAAAACTAGGTAAAGTACCAGTGGTACAGAAAATTCAAGAAATAAATTGATAAACAAACTCCCAAGCTTTCAACATATATATAAGGAAGCTGCAAATTTGAACAAGACCAAATCCTAAGCAGGAGGTAGAGGAGCAAACATCTTGTAAAGGCAGTAGAGGTATGTTAAGAACCTGAACCCCAAGATCAAACTCAGTCTTTGAGGAGCAGAGGTCTGGGAAGGGGCATCTTTCAAAGACTCTTTCCTTACATTCCAAAACTATTTTTCCTTACAGTTTCAAAGCTGTAGAAAGTCATCTTTCTTTTCTTTCCAGTTTCAGCTCCTGACTTTCAGCGCTGCCGGCCAGGCCGGCACCCAACGCGCTCAGCCTCTAGCCACTGTGGAATTTCTCACCCTGGCATCACATGCCCAGCTGTGCTCATGGAAGTGGAAAATCTGACAGCATTGTCTGAAAGACACAGCTTGGGATAATTGTTCCTCATATTCCTCTGTCAGTGAATATTATCGTACTCCTCTCACAGGAAGGCTACTATACCTTTCATATGCCCCTGCTCCCAGCCACAGAATTCCTCTTTGCCTTTAAAGCAGCAGTTAAATATGTTATGATGTGAGAAAAAGTTTTAAAATCATGTGCAGATTAAAGCTAAAATCTCCATTAACTGTACCTGCTTTAGTAGGTTCCTTGTGCAGCATAAACACGGGAAGAGGAGGAAAAGGAAACCAAAAGGTATGTATGTTTATGTAACACAGACAGATGTCCTTGATGCCTGTAGAATACTTTTTTTATAAATATAGATTACACTTGTTTTAATGCAGGAAAGAGAAATCACTGTTACACTACAAAACCTTTGGTGTGAAATTTAGAAGAAATGCAGAAAGAAGAGCTGTGCAGCAGCTCACACCACGGCACGTATCTGTTGCACACACAACAGATCCCAAAAGGAGGAACCATTTTCATCACAGATTCAGGCTTTCTACCTTCAGTTCAGTTAACATCATTCATCACACCGAATTTTGGTATCTATCTAACCTCCTTGCAAGGCTACTGTTACCATCATGCCCGAGCTCCTCTTGACCTGCAGTGCCTCCATCCCCGCGTCCCCGGGAGGAAGAGCGCGCTGCTTCCCCGGGGTCCTCTGGGAGGGCGATGGCAAAGCACGGGAAACAGCCCAGGGCTTACACCTTTCAGGTTAGCACCCTGACAGCTTCACTGTCCAGTTTTTTTCTCAAATGGAAGCTGTGCTTTTTTGGTTGGTTTTTGGGGGTTTTTTTTGTTTTTTTTTCAGGGACACTGAACTGAAAAGAAAGATGCCAATGAAAATCCTGCTTGCTCCAGTGGGACAAGGGCTGAACTTTCTAATGTTCTCCACTGATCTACCTTCCCTTGCCCCAACCAGTGATGCACTACCTGATTACTTGCAAGTCATCGCCTTTTTTTTAGAATGCTAGCCAATGCTTAAACATTCATCTCACCGGAGACTGTCAAACCTGAAGTCATGACTGAACGACATTCTCTCTGCTGCTTCCTACCGTTTCTTTTGCTACAGGTAAAGGTGCCATTGTTATTCAAGAGGAGAATAAACAGCATTCCTATTTTACCCAGAGAACTTGAATGACAGTTTCTCTGAGCAATTTTCCACCCTCATATTTGTGCACGCTGCTGTAATGGCAAGCCTTGTGCTGATCTCATCTTAATACTTCGAGGTGAAAGCTTATGTTAATAGAGCAAATTAAGCTACGCAGTTTCACAGCACCCCGGGCTGGTTCCACACCAGGCCTGATCTCCCATCTGAAATGGAGTCAAAATGAAAATTTAACCAAAGCCACTCAAGTACTACACTGGTACCTCAAAGTAACTTTGGTGATCCAGAAAACATAAATAGCTGAGTCCAGGTGTGGGAAGCAATGTTGTTTGTAATATATTAAGTAAAATACTTTCATTTGATTAAGTAGAACAATATCCATAGTCTCTATCCCTTCCTGTAGTCCCAACAAGCCTCCCCTCCATTTGCTTCTACACGGAAGTAGGTGTAGCCTAGCTATTCACGTATCAGTATCTCTTTGAAAAATTAGAAGCGGTGATTAAGAGATACCTTAAAGACTGTAATAGAGCACTTAAAACAGAGGCGCACAAAATCCCCAGGCTTTAATAAAACTTAGGCCAATATATATATATAACATGCATAAATAATACATGTATTTAGTGCAGTGGATGCCTTTTCCTATATATTTTGTATGTTATGAATTGAAAGAAATGAAAAAACATGAAGTAGATACAAATACATGCACACAGAGAGAGAAAATTATGTGGCCCTTTCTAGCATGAAAAGGAAATTATTAAAAGTTGGATAAACAACAACGGAGGATATGACAGGGGCAGCTGGAGAACCACACTGGGGGACAGGACTTCTAAGTGAATCCACACAAAAAAATGTCTCCCCTGACAATCCGTTGTTCTTCAAAGAGAATAATGATTCTAGAGATGAGTTTGCATTTGTCTTCGGATGTCACAATAAATGCTAAGAAAGCAGCTGAATGAGAGTTATTATTTCCTCTGAGCAACGAAGGATTGGGGTAGACTGTCAGAACACCAGCACCCGCAATCTGAGGGCAGATACAAAGCAACAGCAAGCTAGCAGGAAGCTCAGAATCTGTCCTGGGCCCTGGGAAAGGAAGATGAAAGAGGCCATGGGGCAAACTGGAGATCTGAGAAAGGTAGATCTAAGAACCACAACTGCAAGGCAGCTGTTAAATCATGAGGGAAGTAGGAGCATTGTTTGAGAGAGCGATCGCAGGAGGCATAATGTTTTCCAAGACCATCAGAACATAAATGTATGTGAATCGGTGGAGTCTTCCACAGAGGACTATGCTACTTCGTTGGAATAACTCATCGGGTTTGGGGGTACTGGGGCTGCATCCAAGTCCTTATTCATACACTCGCTACCCTGAGCACAGCAGAAAGAGCTAATAACCCCTCGGTGCTCGAGAGTATCAACAGCTATACTATGGGCTATCTAATCCTCCCTCTCTAAACGAGCATGCTGGGCAGAACATAAATCCAGCCCTACCTCTGAGTAACAAGATGCTTTTCCAACGGGCCTGATGGAGTACTTGGCCTGATGATGACTTTCACAGTCAGATGTGCAATCTGCCCTCTGGCTCCCTGTTGGTTTGGACTCACTGACTATATACTCTAATACCCAAGACTGCAAGAGATAAAAGCAAGATTCCTGTTTGACTAAGACAGTGTGTTACAGGCAATAGGTAAGCCATGTCCTTGCACCTGCTGTTTGCAGAACTGGCCCTTTCTACTGCACACTTTTCCCTGCAGCGCTCCTATATGGAAGACGACAACTGTAAATGACAGAAGAAGCAACCTTTAAAGCCACTGTATAGCGGCTGGGGAAAAAAAAAAAAATCACAAACTGACCCAAGAAAGTAGGGTATATCCTGTCTCACTTGGTCAGGCTGCTTTGGAGTGTTGGTGTTACAATGCTAAGGAACCTGTTTCGTTGTTTGCTAACTTCCATGGCACACCTGAATATCTTTGTTTAATCAGAACGAAGCCTAAAATGGACGAGGGATTGTGTTACGAAAGCAGAAAGATATTTTTTAAATCCACAGCCCTGCCCCCTGCCCCATACCATTCTATCAAAACATACACAGGAAAATGTTTACAAGTTATAATCTTCTCAGCTAGGCTTAGTTTCCTGTATATATTTCAAATGCAATGTCTCCAGAACACACACACACACAAATCTAAGAATGCAGGTGGGGTCCAAACAGACCTGAGCCCCAGATTTTAGATGGGAACCATGTTATCTTCACATACGTTAGCTTTGGTCTTTCAGTTTGCCCCATTACAGTTGGGTTATGAGATGAAGTTCAGACTGAAGCTGAACGAAGGGGAAACACACTGAAGTGCTGCTTTTTCTGTACGTGAAATTGCTCACAATTAAGGGGAACTCAGAATCATGGTTTAATTTGGCATTTTCAGAGCTGAGATTTTTTCATTTCAAAGACTGAGCTAAGTCTGCAAATTTCAAAGTATCTAGCACGCTATGAAAAACAAGAAAATGGAGCAATCACCAGAAGAGAGTCAAGTGCTTAAACTAGGACAAAGTAATAACTGACACGGAACTGGGACTTTCCCCCTGTTTTCACTCTCACAATCCTGTGGTAAACCATTTCACTTCATCTTTGATTTAATTTAGGAAAAAAATTATTGAAAACTCTCATGCTCGGAATGAGTATATATTAATCTTTTGTTCTGAGTAACAAGGTGCAAAGAAATGTAGTCCTGGCAGGATGCTAATTTCTGATGTTGTCAATTAAAAAACTTCTCCTGGTGTTTTGAATGGAAAAATCTCTCAGAAAGTGTTTTTATCGAAGCACCCGGTTCCAAGTCCTGGATTATTAGGTTAAGCTCCGTCAGCAGAGAGACCAATATAAATGCTTTTCATACCATCTGCCTCGATGCCTTGACAAAAAAATAAAAAAGAAGAGAAAATACATAGGTCCAAAATCCTCTGATTTTAACCTGTTTCACTTTAATATAAAGCTGAGAAATTCAGGTCCTAAAAATATGTGATGATTTTCAAGATGAAAAACATGTGATTGCTTTCTTTTCTTTTTATCTTTCCTCCAAACCTCACAGAACATCCAAAATCACCCAGTGTTCCTAGGACCTGATTTCTTTTTACATTTTAAAATCAGAAAAGCAGCTTTAAGTAAGTGTGGGCACTAGCAAATTATTTTCTCCACTCCCTTTTGCTGTTCTGAAAAGAGCTTGTTACAGTGCATGCATTTCTACCTGATGTTTATCAGGAGGCTCTATATAATTACCAAGGTTTTGATTTTCCTGTTTAAAAACAAATTAGGGTGGTGTGCAGGGCCTTGCAGTATTAGGAGGCGACTCCAACAGCTAATGATGGAGGACAGTGCCTCAGTGAAGGTGTTAGCGATCCATCTGGCCAATTAAAGAGTAACTTAGGCAGAGCCCGATACTATTTCTCAATTATGGTGGCTGTGACATCGAGGACTGAGAAGTTGCGAGATCTGATGTAAAGCAATAAAGTGAATCCTTACGAAGAAAAATTAGGGAAAAGCGGCTGTAACCCCATGGCAGAGAGGAAAGGGAAAACACTACCTGCCAGGGACGTACCCCGACTTACCAACGAGAAAGGGGGCTGGACTTCAAAGAAACCAAAACAGCTCAGACGCGAAACAAATACCGACAAAAGTCTGTCTTCCTACGGATTTGCGATCAGAGCCTGCGAGCGCTACGCGATACGAGCACCATTATCGTAGGCCTCCCCTCCCACAACGAAGATAAAATCCTCGGTGAGCAAAAGACAGCATGTGCTGTGGCTCTTCTGGAGCAGAGCCTGTGCTGGCCAGCCAGCTGTCCTCCGCCGAACACGCTTAGCTGGTAAGTTCTTCTTGTCTTTCCTTCAGCAGGGGCACTAATTTGAGTTTTTCTCCTCTCCTTAGATACCCGTTGTGTAGAAAACGAATTATCTTTTCAGTTCGTTCTGGCTGAAGGTGATGGGCACACTCGACAGCCACGTATGGGTTTGACAGGCAGGCAGCGGGACTCAGATGAGATAACTTGGCAACAAGTACGCCAGAAATCTGGGGTGTTTAAAACCGGGAAGTGGATCCAAACTTCACTTAAGCCATGCCTAAGGTAGAGAGAGACCAAGGCCTTGTTCTGTTTGCTGCCTTCGCATTCGGACCTCCATGAGGCTTGACTGTGAGCTATTTTCTCTTCTGGCCAAGCCCGCAGAAGCAGGCCGTCAGGATCTCCCATCACAGAATTTGGACGTGGACACCCCACAGGACTACCTGACGTATTTCATATCACAGGCTATTTTAAAACTTTTTTCTTGCGTCTTCAAAAGCATCTAACTTGAACTCAGAAATCAATAATAACATTTCTTCCTGTCCTTTCCCACCTGAGAGACTTCTTCTGCCCTCACTTCTAGGAGGTTGGCACATCCCTTCCTTCCCATAGCCAGTCTCCCATGCCGGCTTCTACTCCCTCCTTTCACCTTCCAACCGTGACAGGAGGAGTTAAAACCTCGTGCTGTTTTCTGGCCGGTACCTTCTCAAGCACACCAGCCCTCCCCTCGCACGCACGAGTTGCACTGCCCTCCCTCTGGATGGTTCCACATATCTGTCCTCTGAAGCTACAGGGATGGGAATGATTTTCCTCAACATGAAATGCTGTATAAAGAGTGTGGGTGGGAAATATGCAGTGTAATGGAACTGAAACCCCATAAGGGAAATCAACCCAGGCAGCTGCTGATACACTATTTACTTGGATAAATCATCCATTTGCCTCTCGGGCAAGATGACTTGAGGTATCACCTACCCAGGATGGCAAGTGCAAATATAAATAATAAATAAAACTATCTGAGGAAGAATTCTCACTGTAATGGGTTTTATAGAGAACTAAGTTTCAGTTAAACTTAATCCTTGCCGTCTTCTGTGTCTCCAGCAGCAGAAACATCTGGTCGGTTTTAGATTCCCCTTGGATTCCCAACTTCAAAGGGAGTTATAAAGAATAACAAATACATGTACTGGCACTGAAAAAAAATATTAGAGCAGCAGGAGAGAATGGTAAAATTGTCCTTATTTGACTGCTAGTGACAGGCGCCACAGGCAGAACTGTGAGAAAAGATCTTAACGGCTCAGACAAATAAGGCTTTTTTTTTTTTTTTTTTAATGACTGGCTCTCTTTACTAGTGACGCAGAAAATCTATGGGATCTGCCCCGTAATGGCAAGAAGCACATATGCCAAGGAATATGCACGCAAGGGTATGCAGAAAACAGATTTAAAATCAGATATGTCCTAAATAATAGGCAGGAAAGCAGGAACTAAGTTTTGTTCCCAGCCTTTTACTGAGAGTGCCCTGTGTATTATTGTTGGGTAAATTACAGAGGTCCAAATTTTGGCTCTTTAAAGGCAGTAGGACGTTTTAAAGTATGGTCAGAAACAATGACTGTCATATGTGCTTTACAAATCTGACTTCAAAACCTCCAGGAGCAGGGGTAGATAAGCAAACATGACAACAGATGTCTGCAGCTCTCTGTCTTTCCTCCACTCTCTGGTGCCTGGAAAGTGAATGCCATGCTCCCTTTACGAATGCAGCACCACCAGCAACAACTTCTGACATGTTTCTGCCCTTCTGTGCAGTGAACAGAAGCACCTAGCTTGACACTGATCTTCTGAATCAGTGCGCTGGTGAAATAATCACACCTCACTCCCCACTCTACCCATGGGGCATCAGGATCTCTTTTATCCTTTTTCGTTCTTCATGTTTTACCATTTCAGTCACGGGGTTAATAAAATAAATGTAATGTGAAGGATGTGCGTATCCATGAACCTGTGTGAAGCCTCTTCGCTGCTAAATATTAACTCTTGTTGCACGAACATTAACTCTTGTATGAGCACTAAACTTGTTACCCTCTTTCATCAAAACTCCTAATGCCTAAATGCCTCCTAAATGCCTGGCGTCATGCAATGCAAATTTACAAGATGGATGCCAGAGAGGAAAATTACAGAATAGGCTGTTGCAAACAGCATTAAAACCACAACCATACCTCTTTCACCTCCGTTTACAGAGAAGCCATAGAATATAAGTTTTTAAGGTAGTCACCAAATAAATTCCAACAATTCCTGAATCAGACTGATCAACTTGTGGATATTTGTCGGGACAAGAAAAGCTATACTTGGCAACTAAATTCGTTGTTGAAAATAATTAATTCAGCTCCATTGCTGGAGTTGCAACTATGACTTTTTACATGACCTTATTTTGCCTTATTATGTCATGAGGTAACCAGCTTCCCATTGTTTCATCTTTAAAGGTATTTCAGGATCTCTTGAATGCCCCACATAACAGCAAGATCTTATCAAGATTTTCCCATAAATGCAGCAATCTTATATTTATGTCAGAACTTTCAATCATAAAAATCCTAAGTTCTTGTACAAGGTAATGATCAAAGAACTTCTGCAACAGGCTCCTTACTGAAGGACCCTATTCCCAAATTGATTTCTCACTGCATATTAGAAAACTGTAAGGGAAGATGTTTTATGAACTGCTATAGAAGTAGGAACTAAAGAATATTCTGCGAAGTTTGTCATCCCCAAGGCAGAAATCAGCAATTTCTGAAGCTCACAGTGCAGCATTGTTAAACAGTTGAATCTGAAAAGGGGATCCAAACTTAATCTGAATGAACAGCAGAGACAGGATGAGCCAATTCTGTGTCTGGGGTACTGCTAATGGTTTTTTTGGAGTCATGGTGGGATAAACTCATCCCTTTTGCCCAAGAACTATCACTGGAAGCAATGCTATGTGCAGTAGGATCTCTAGTGACATCAGACTGTTGAGACCTGTGAAACACAACACTTTTGAAAGCTCTACAATCCACGACATACTGATGCAAAATTAACTTTTGGGAAAGTCTCTTTGACTTCTTGACCTGAAGACCTTTCCACTTGTGAAAGGGGGCCTGCCTTCCCAGTAGGGCTTTATTACCTGTGTTGCCAATATCCTCCTATTAGGAACCCCTTCGGATTAATGCTTACAATCTCAATTTTCCAGCAAAATGGCCCATGTACATCTAGAGATGGTAAGGAAAGATAAAAAAGCAGATCACGAAATCTCAAGCTTCCCAAAACTCATGCTCCAAGGGGGGGATTTTTTCAAGTAACGCTTAATATGATGGTAACATCAGAAGTTTTCTGATTTCTGTATTTGCTGTCAGAGCAGCTGTACTGGCAGTGTTGATTCTGGGCTGCGGGCAGCACAGGCTGCAATAGTTTGAACGACAGTCACGGGTTCTGACTGCATCCAGCAGTTTGAGTGGAGAATTTCCAGTATGGACTTGATCCTCAGCCTGCTAAAGCCACGGAGAGAATTTAGATCAGGCTTGATACACGTTCCAAGGAAACTTCATCTTTTTTCTACAAGAAATGCTATATACAGCAAAACACAGTTCATTCGAAAACCATACAGTCATACCTCCTGTTTACACCCCGGAATCTTCACTCCTATACCCTGCAGAAATAGCCTTGACTTTCTGAAGACAGACTGGCAAGTGAGTATCAGGTGAGAAGTGACTGCTGAGAGAGATGTGTCAGCATTCGACTGTTACACATAGTGAGGGAAATAAAAGGTGCTGATTGAGAAGGGGAAGCAGAATATCTTTCTTTTTACATTTGCTACAAGTTTTTTTGCAATACAAATCTTTCCAGCTAAATCGTATCTCTGAGTTTGATATGTTATTTATTAAAAGCAGCAGCACAACAAAAGGAACATAGGCTATCAATCCTGGGACACCAGCTCACAAACACTTCAGTTATATCCCAGGATTTCTCCAAACACCTTTATAAATGTTTCTTTACATCCTGTTCAGAGCACATTACATTCTCCTGTGACCAGAGCTGGTAGACCAGATCCTGCATGGTCTAATAGCTTCTTGAGTACCTTTCCTGTCTTCTTACATGTCTGTAGGCATTCAGGCACAATGCAGCAATTGAATATAACCATTATAAAGACAGTTGAACTCCTGGCCAACCCTCAGCATGCACATATACATTTGCAAAGCATTAATGGCATGGTAAGTTAAAACAACCATCCCAATAATATTAGCCAGCTAGGCAAGACCTACAGATGCTCTCTGTTTGCTTGGGATATTTTACTGCTTATATTATTATCTTTTTAGTGTGTGCTGCTCCACTAGCATGCAGGAAATATAGTGAGTGTGTCCACAACATAAACAATTTTATTTATTTATTTATAGAGCTCTGAGGTGGGGGAGCTTTTATTTTTTTATTTTTTAAGGCCTAAACACATCAATATTCCAGCTCTTCATGTCCAAGTTCAATGCAAAATATATTCTTCAGATTAAATCAGCCTCCTTAAGACTAAATTCAATTTATAGTGATATAGCAGGTTACATGCTTAGTCACGTAAAAAAATTCTGATGAATACAGGAGACAGCTGTTGGACAAAGCATACCTTCCTGCCTTTCTTGTCACAGGGCTGTAACTGAGAAATACCGAACGAACTACACTATTGTCCAAATACATATTTATTTAAAAGCAGCTTTTCTGTATCACAAAATAGCCCTTTCCATGTTTGAAAAAAAGAAACAAAAGGTTAGCTGGTCTAACAAATGGAAAAGCTTTTCAATCCGTATTATCGTGTCATCTTGCGTTTACCTCTGACCGGAGCTAGAACTCCAAAGTTTGCAGAGCCACAATTTCCCCTGAATGGGTGATCAGACACTGACTGCTTTGCCCCTAACTTACTAAAGTTGCAGTGCTGATATTCCTAAGGAATATGACATTGCTGTAGCCAAGTTTAAGGAAGCCAGATTTGAATAACCGAGGTATCACAAGAGCGGGCTAGTTATCTCAGTCCTTGTTCAAAAAATAAGGATCATCACACTGTTAAGACATGGTCAGGTACTTTACGTTTTCCAGCGATAGAGCAAACCTTGACTATGTTCTTCACTTTTAGACTTCACTCTTGCCCTGCTTATCGAAAATACCCCCCTTAAATTAATGTTTTTTCTTTTGTAGGGTGCTCACACTGAGACAGATTTAGGTCAATCCTGAAGATTTTAAACTTAGCCAAAACCACAATCTAAAGTAACATGCCTCCAAGGCATATACCATATTGTGGCCCTGGACAGGACTGCTGCCAGAAGAACTTTACTCTTTAAGTATATGGATCCTACATGAGAATGGAAAGGAAAAAACATCCAATATATTAGGAAGAAAAAGAGAGAATGTTTTGGGTGTTATACAGGATAAGGAAAGACTCAAAGCAATAACCAGAGAGTGCTCTACTAAGGGAAGGTCCCTTTTAAATCAAATCTAAGAAGTAACAAATGGAAGTGAATACGCTAATATTAACTGTATAGGCTTTACGCTCCCACTATCATTACACCGAACTGTTTGCTGACTTTGCAAGCAATTGCACCAAGACAGGCACCCAGAATTTGAAAGGTTTGGTCCATGACCAGCCCACAGAGAAGGAAGCCAGGAGAGCTGAAATGGCATCAAAGGCTTCCTGATTTGCTGAGCAGAAACACAGACTGTATTTCCAGGGGAGATCTACGTATAGTTGCAGAGACAGATTCTGATTAACTGTTCCAGAGATAGAAAGTCCTATTATAACATCAATACAGTAAGATCTCAGCACAGTCTTAAGGGTTCTCACACATTTTCATTTTTTTTTGATTTACTAGAATATGACAGATTTAATAGATTTTTAAAAACATGTTTAGTAGAATTCCGATTAAGTACTCCCCAAAGTGCTACCTAGAATAGCCCAAACACAACCCAACATTCCTGCTTTACAGGATAGCTACAGACTTTGAAATTTGCTTTTGTTTCACAGTTGAATTAAACACTGTATTGCACAGTTGCCCATGAAAAAAAATGAAAAATCATTTCAATCAATTGAATATTTTGTTTTGACAAAATAATTTTGTTTTGATTGTTACTTTCAGTTTTGATTTAAGTTTTATATTAGAACATACATAAGATACATTTTTGAAAGAAAAGTTTGAAACAAAAGCATTTTTGTTCTAGAAATGCCAAAAAGCTTTATCTGGAGATATGAATAATGAAAATAAATAAGAGTCCTAGCAGTATTTTACTTTTTTTTTTTAAAATGAACATGTATTTCACAAGAAGAGAATACCACTAGGTATTTTTTTTTAGTGCTTCTAGTCCTGAACTTTAGTACTCTTTAGTGAGCCTTAGAAACTCATAATACCTCTGAAATGTTATCAATGTATCAGTGACAATCTAATTATTATCAATAATCCAGCGGGTATGCTGTTTTTGTCCAAGAACCGGTGGAGCTTACCGATGTATGAAAGGTGAGAGGTTTTTTTCAGACAGTCATTTATGTAACAACTAACATACATCTTGTTGGGTAAAGTACCCTTAATTACTACTGCCATTTGGGGAAGTATCAAAACCAGTTCTAGGCGGGATAAAGCAGCAGACTGAAAGTCACAGAGAGTCCTACAGAAGAATCTGGAGTGAGGAGAAGTGAGGGGAATGCTAGTTGTTTCTGCTCTGGTGCCTGTAACCTTCAACTTCACTGGTCGAGAAGTGTAAGAGCAGTTGAGACGACTAAGATGTTTAACATCTAAGAATTCATTTTTCTTTAACCATTTGCTCCAACCACTATGAATGCTCTTGATCACTGCTCATACATTTCCAAATGAATAAAATGCAAAATACCGCAAGTCATGTGAAGCTTGACTGAAGCTGCGAGACAAACCCTGGCCTAAAATGGGAAGAATTCAGGGATTTCATCTAGTTCAGGTAGCAGCAGGAGTGCCAATGTACGAAACTATTCATTTAGGAAGACCAGAAGGAGAGACAAAGTACAGCTAGGCCTTTAACGTTGGCAGCACATCACTCCCAGTGATTGGCATCCCCTGGCTATCTCAGCAGAGAGATGCTTATGAGAAGTGGTCATCTCCCATGCCATTTGGTGAAGGGTTTTTTGTAACATGGACAGAATCTCAGTAAGGGCCAAATAATTTTTTTTTCTTATAAAGCAAATTTCTGAACGCAGTGCTTGGAGCAGAAGACCAAGGATTCAAACAACTGTACTGCTTAGTCCCCCACAAAAGCACTTTCTGACTGGACTGGAACTACCACAACGTCGGATGCCACGCTTCGCAAAGCAGGGATGAGCAACATCCTGGGGAGAACTGTGGGGATTACCTTACCTATGGGTTTTTTGAAGTATTATATTTGCGGAGAGGTATTTGTGAAGAGATAGGGTGGCTAAAATAAAAGGAGTTTGGATTGCATATCTTTACAAATAGGTTATTACCATATGAGAGAAATACAAAGGGTTGTTCAAAAACCTGAACTACAGTTACCTCTAGCAGAGCTTTTCCTGCTGCACACCAAGCAGACTGTGGAATTCGCGTTGTGCACTGGGCCCGCATGCTGACACCTTCCACAACCCGAATGGAGTTGAACACTCTCTCCTTCACCTTGCATGTGCCTTCAGCTAAGGCTGTCTGTAACCCCCTCCTAGCTGCAAGATTTCAGAGCCTAACTGCCCAAGGAAGATGACTGACTCCCTCGCTCTTCACAAAATACAAATACAGACTTAGAGACCAGAGAAAACCGAAAAGCCCCAAATACACTTCCATGCCTCAGCATCCTCAGCACTAGCAGTGAATGGTCCTCGAGCTTAGATCCACATTAGGTGAAAAGTTTCCCTTTCCTAAACGCAGTGCCTCTTCCAAATGAGGGACCTTCAATCCTCTACTACCAGCTTCCCTCTCCCCTAGCTGGTCTTAGTTATTAAAACAAGCAAACAAACAAAAAACCTCCTCCCTCTGCCAAGCACCCCTCCCTTCTCTTCTCTCAACTTTCTTTGTGTCTCCCTTTGTACCTCCCAGGGTTTGTTGTTTTTAAGCCTCTGCACTAATACCTGGTCTCTTTGTTCTTTTCTTCTGTTTGCTTAAAACTCCAGCCCCCAAAAGCGAATTTGGAGAAAACTGGCTTTTTCTAGTTGCCCCATTGTTCTTCTCAGGCAAGATCTATTTCAGATGTTTCTATTTCAAATATTTAATGACAGACCTATTCATACAAAGATATGCCAACACCACTCCCCTGTCTCTTTGGCATGATGCAGAACACAGAAAAAGATTGTCACAAGATACAAGGATTCAGTTAGTCAATAAAATCAAGTTCTTTATAAACAGTACGTAGCAGATTCCATACATTGCCACACTTCCCAGCAGCAAAAGCAGCTTCAAGGGAGACCCCACGAGACGGACACATCCAGTTAGCACTACCACAGTGGACCCTGGCTGGCTTCCCTTCCAACAGGACCTGAAGAGAAGCCAAAGACTGTATTGAGCCTTGGAGAGTTAATTTACTTTTGGGGTCTTGTCTTCACTGCAATGTCATTTGAAACTACAATGCTAATGTCACCCCCAGCATGACTCCCACCCACAACAGAAGCCTCTTGCTCAAACTAAGTGCTATTTTAACTTGCCTCTTTGGCCTAAAAAAAGATTGTATGTGGCAGGGCATGTGTTGTAGTTACTAGTGTTGGTAACCCAGTGGGAACTCAGCAGTTCTCTGGTTACGGGTTTAAGCATTGATCTAAGGCCCTGTCTTGCAACTGAGACCCAGACTAAAAACACACAACCCTTATTCCCGGTTATGTACACTAAGCTCATGCAGGGAGCAGGTGACAGTCTGATGTTAACGATTTGCTTCTCCTCTCCTCAGTCTCTGCAGTATGTTGCTGACAAATAAATACTCCAAATTTGCAGAAGAAACCACAACAAATCAGTTCAGGACAGAGAACCCTTAACAACATCAGTCTGTAACACTACTCCAATAAATTGATTCAACGCATGTAAAAACTAGGCTGGTTTTAAGTATTTTTACCCACTACCTCTGCCTACCCAGGCTACCGCTGGGAAGGAGAGGGGCTTTTTGTAAGGACCTTAGCGTCACCGTCTGTGAAACACAGCACAGCTGTACCAATAGCCAACTCTCACATGAACACAGCATGATCAGATTTTATATCCCCGTGATTTATATCAGATATCTGATATAAACATCTGATATTTATATCAGATTTATATCCCCGTGAACTGCAGACCTTATATATATGGACAAAAGTATTTTAAGGCACATTGTGGCATACGAGAACAAGCTAAGGTGTCCATATAGAGAGCATCTGTGTGGCAAATCCAACCTCTTGCATCTTGACTGTTACCTACATAAACCCTCTCTTCACTCTAATAAGCTGGCATCAGATGAGCAAATCTGAGCACAGGCAACAAAAACAAACCACCACAAAAGTGGCCATATTGTCATCTGAACATCTCATGCTCTAGTTTATTTACAGTCTCCAGGGCTGTAATCCCAGCTGGTAGTTTTAATTAGTAGTGAATGTACTTTCACAACAAATTGGACCTTCTTCTTTTTGGGCACCAGAGATCCCTTCCACAGATGACTGTGGAATATGAAGAGACAAATTTGGGGGATGTCGGGCAGGCAGTTTTCTCAGATCACGTATCTGAAAAACTACCATCATTCTCTGGCTTACAAGACAACTTGGCAGCAAGTCAGACTATTTTGACTATCCAGAGGACTCTTCCCCCGGTGCCAGAGCAGTAGCATACAGGCATCATGGAAGCTTCTAACAAAGCATAAACTAATGCTATTTAGAAGTCAACACAAAATTGTGGACTACAAGGCCAGCTGCAGGGGCTGTCTTTCGCTTATGGGTTTTAAGCCAAAGCATGGGATAACATGGCAAGCATCATCAGGGTACGTACATATCTACTTTTTTGCTGGTATCGTACAAGGGTAGCTTTGCCCATTCTGTAGCCATTAGTAAATGCTTTACTATAAAACTGCAAGTGTAGCAGGGTTTTAACAGCCTTTTTCCTCTAGCTGCTCTGGGATTTTTCCTTTCTTGGCTGTAACCAGTTGCAACCAGTTGTGAATAAGTCGTTATCCCTCTGTGCAACTCACAGCAACTAAAAGAAACCAGTGTCATTATGCAAGTTTCCAAAAAAAAAAAAAAAAAAAAAGAGTTTTGTTTTATGGTTAATTATCCATGGTCTATTTACAAAATAAATCAACCCATTGTGCACCACCAGGATTTGTGGCCTCATTTGAACTTTGCTTTTCATTAATCACTTTAAAAATAAAAGCTAACTAGATTTTTTTTTTTTCCTTTCTGGTTTATTACTTGCATCTGGGTATAAATTGTAAAAATGGTGAGAGAACAAAGTATGGATTATTCACCCTCAGTTTCATGACTTACATGATCTCAGTCTTGTCTTTCTCCACGTGCCTAAACAGATGCACAGTCCAAAAATTCCAACATTCTGTAAGAAATGCAATCACAAGAAGATTGAAATATTTTTTAAACTCAAACTTTGACTTATTCCAAAAAATAAATTGTAAAAAGCTTCCCTTAAGAAACAAAAAGGTGGGCATTTATAAACATATTTAAGGTACTATAAGAGGCCAGTAAAATTACTCATGTAGATACCTAAGTAATACACAAATGTTTGTGAGCTCTGAGTGCAAGGCTATTTTGTTTAGACAAAACTTATTTGCAGGCAGGCTGGAGAAGGCAGAAAATAGATATCTGATTTCTTTATAGTGCTTACAATTTATACAAGAAACCAGAAATATTTTTTTCTGAAAATGTTTTAATTATATAAGTTGTTTAGATCTTGTCCCCATGTGATGACAGAGAATTACTGAATTTCTGAAAATTAGCCAATGGAGAGGCAGGCGAAGGACATTTTTAGCTGCTCTGTTAAAAAACTAACTGTATTAACACTTATTTCATGCTGATAGGGAATAAAATGTATATTTGCATAAAACTGAAATTCTGCTCAGCTTCAACTAAGAAAGCTGGAACAATATATTTGTTTCCACTATGGACTCTTCAAGTAAAACTAAAAAATAAGAAAGGCTGATAAACAACCACAATAAAAGCATATATAACACCAGGATATCAAAATGCATGCCCCCTCCCCCCCCTTTTTTTTTTTTTTAATTTACCGGTCACCCTTAAGCATTATTTGCTTCCAGCAGAAAGTCACAGTGCTCCACGTAATCACTAGTGAAATGCTACGGAAAAAGCTTTACTGTCAGTAGGTGAAAAAATGTGGTTCTGCTGCACTCAAGACTACAACTTTTTACTTCAAAGTTCCTGAGCTGGTTGCAAGTATAAAGAAAACTGAAGACAGCCAACAGGTATCTTTAAGAAACTGAGATGAAGAGTTGAAGTTAAGACATTAGATCATTAATACTACATATTATTAATAACAGGAGCTCAGGAAGGTAATTTTTGCTTGCCTGTTGGTGAGAAATAGAATCATAGTGATTTGAAAAGTTAAAGAAACCAACTGCCTCCTCCGCCACTTTGCAGATGGCTGAGCTGCTTTAACTTTCATTTCCAAAAAGTAAATTAGCTCCTACTTAAATGAAAGTAAAAATTTAAAGCTGCCTCCACCTGACTGCAAAGCACAGCAGCCGGGCTGGGAGAGGAACGGGTAGGCCTTCAAAGAAAATAAAAGCCTTTTAAAGTGACTCCTAATATGAACGCCCGCCCTTGCAGCAGCGAGCTGTGGCCCTACAGCCGCTTTCCATTATAAATGCTAAATTGGGAAATGTTTAACATTCTTTGTTTAATCTTTGCAGTATAAAGAAAAAAACCCAGCTGATTCTCAGAAACACGACAGCCCGAACAGCCATTATGGATCTGCCTCTCCCTTCCTCAAAGCAGAACAGACCATTTCCACCCTCAGTGGCGACTGACACTTTTTAATCAGAAATGTATATTTAGATGGATCCCAGAAGACAAGCTGGAAACTTAGTCCCTTTTTTTTTTTTTCCAGTCGTGTAAGGGGCCTAAGGCAATCAGGATATTTAATAAAAACTGTAAGCAGAAAAATAGTTTAAGAAATCTATGTTGTGAAAACTATGGGCAAAGATGGTTTCAGATGTTTTCTGCACAGTTCTCTGTTAATATCCTTCCACAGCCTTTCCATGAAAAGCATTATTATGTGTTTTGATTTAAAACACTATCAGCTGTGTGTGTTTCTCTCTCGTTCACAGCACAGCCAAAGCAGTGAGTCCATCTATTCCGCTGCAACCAGTCACAAACAAAGCAGCAAAAACTCGGGAGCGAGCAATCCTCTCCGCTGCTTACGCAGGCGAGCTCTCCTTCTATCTTGTCTCTGCAAGAACTTCCCTAAAGGGGTGAGTTTCATCACGCGTCCTAAAAGCCAAATAAGTCAGAGGTTTCTTCAGTCGACATTATGAAATAATACACCAAATGGAGTCCCCACAGAAACCGAACCGCTTACAGTTAGTTTTCTTACAAGGTTTTACCCTGAAGGACGTTTGCGGGATCACCGAGCCTAGTTCCCCGCTCTCCTGCTGCAGGCATAAAGGTCGCACCCCGAAGAGCGGGTCTGAAGCCGCCGCACCAGCAAGGTGAGGAGAGCTTGTCCATCCCTCCCACCCGAACCGCCAGCAGGCAGGAGTCGGCAGCGATGAGACCGGGCGTCCTGGAAACAAACCCACGAGCAAAGGAGGATGCGCTCCTTCCCCGAAGCGGGCACAGGCTGCGCGGTACCTCCTCCCGCCGGGCTCCCGTTGAGGTAGGCGCTCGGCCCAAGGAGGGCCCTCGCCGCGGAGCCGCAACAGGAGAACGCTGACCGCTGCGCAGAAGAAAGAGCGAGGAACACCCAGATGTCCACCCCGCTCTAAGCACTGCGCCCATCCCCACGCCTCCTCCATGCTGCCGGACGTCTGTGGTCCTTGCCTGCGGGTGCCGTGGCCCACCTGCACGCGTGGGGTCGAGCAGCGAAGGCAAGAACTTACAGACCGTCCGACGGGAGAAACGAACCCCGGGCTTCCTTCGCTGCGAACGCCTCGGATGGCAATTTCGAAAAGGGGGAGCGCAGGAACACTCAGCGTGGCCGGGCCTGGTACTTTTGTTACAACTACTCTAAATATATCGCTTCTTGCTTCATTTCTTAGACTTCTGTAAGTCAGAAAGATCGTGAAACTACTGAAAGCACTAGCGATGAATTACTGATAGTGGAGGACACAAAAATGTCACAAACTTAACCAAAGTGTCAGAGTTGCGAAAAACACTGTTCTGAGGAAGGGAGGGAGGGAGGAAACCTTGCAGGATAATTACTGGATTAAAAAAAAAAACCTACTGTAGCTAATTCAGCACATTGCTGGATACAGCAAAATTCTATTAACTAGCTATTTTTTTAATATATCCAACCCCAAGCATGTGTCAAGGAAGAAAAGTAATGAAATTTAAAAATAAAAATTAATGTACTGCTTTTTTAGCTTTTGTTGTTTTTAAACCTCTAGGGTTCACATTTAACCCTTTCTCTAAAATAACAAACTTGAATTTAAGAAAACTAAGGCACAGATTTTGATAGTGGCGGGACTATAACACCTTATGTTTAAAAATAAAACACCAGAGTCTTTTTAAGTTGTGAAATGAAGTCTATTCATTAAAACTGAATATTAACATCTCATTTCAGAAACGGTTCAAACCATCCCTTTTGCCTATTTTGCCTATGAATTTAGGAAGACAGAAGTTTCACAGGTTGCATGTCTAGCATCTGGTCAAGTCAAATCACCCTCTCCTCCATAAATTAAAATTAGGTTTCCATTCTGCAGAAAACACAAAATGCCATCATTCTGGTCGCTGTTCAACGGCGTATATATAACCAGACATTTAGCAGTAGGCATTTCCAAGGTTTTTCTTCTTGTTTAATTACTAACTACTCAGAAAATAATTAAACGTGTATTTGACCATTAGAGCCTTGTTAGAAGTCTACATAAGTGTACAAAGCAAAGCTGGGGACTGAAGACTTGGGATGTTAAAGGTAACCTAGTGACAAGCAAAGAAATTTCTCGGTAATAGAAAAGCATGAAGACGCCTTTAACAGGGAAATTTGCTTGTCTGCTGTTAGAAGTTATCAGGCTTTGGAAACCTACTCCAAACAAGTCTTCCACTGCAATTAGTGCAGACAAAAACTTACAGACTAAAACTCTGAGAAGACTGACAAAAAGTAATTTTTGTCCAAAGACATATGACGACTCTTGATGAAGTTAAACACCGGAATCATACTTATCACATTCCTGGTAAAGCTACACAAACTGGATCTTCCAAGCATTTTATAACGGGTTGACAGCTATTAAGGATACTAGGATAGGGATCTTGAAGATCAGAGAGGTTAGGCTCCTCCACCACATGCAACCATGTCGTGAACTGCTATTGATAAGTTGATTCAGCTCCATCTTACAACTACATAGGTCCTATTATTCCTATAGGGTAGTCTTCCAGAATTTAATCCTCTGATGATTAGGGCTGTCTTCTGATTTCCAGCTAACATTTCTTTATGGTTGGTGCCCACAATTTGGTCTTTGTGGCAACATTGGCCTGAAGTTTAAGTGTTTTTTTAAGTTCTCCAAATTATTTCAACACTTTCTCCCTATGCATTTAAATCCACTTTATAAACATTAATAAAATAGCTTTAGACTATTTCTGTAGGGCACAATAAAGCAAGTATCTACTATAATCCCTAAGAGGTTTTGTACTGAGACAGAAATTGAGGCAGAAGAAGTTTTCGTTGCCCAGAGCCAAAGCAAGGGTTGGTTTCAGAATCAGGCAGGGAATCCAGCTGTTCTATTATGCTTTTGAATATATATGTACTCCCCAGTAAATTGGTGAAATATACTTACACAGCTTAGAATATACTTATAGAGCTTAAAATATTTTCACAAAACCCTATTTCATTTAAAACTTGTCTCAGGGATCACTGTTGAAAGATGTCAGCTTTAACCATTTTCTCTGTTATGGCTGAAGCGGGCATAGTTCACACTCAGGCTCATTTTACGACTCCTTTCCAATGCCAGAAGAACACTTTAAAATAACTTAGAATCAAGCCCTATAACTTTATAACTGACCTACTAGACTCTTGACATAATATCAACAGAATTAGCAGCATTACACTAGGGAAGAATCTGTCCAAGAATGTGCACACAGACAAGAATGGTTTGTAAAGGGCAAAAGAAAACAAACCCTGACACAATGCTTGCAACCACAAACAGGTCAGATCCTCAGAGGATACAACTAGGAATAAATTGGCTGCAATAAGTACAGGAATATTTTCTTCCTGTGATCGAAAAGTAGGAACTTTTCTTAGTATTGACCCTTTTCTCCTCTTTTTTGACCCCCCCCCCCCCCAATCCCTCACTTTTGATTTTTTTTAGCAGGGTTGTACATTTTTCACTTCTATTTGACAGAAATCAATTAAAATATCCCAACCAATCCTAGTCAAAAGAATCTCTGGATCTCTATGGACCTCAATCACTTAAGGTAAAAATGAATAACTAAAGTTCAGTGCAACCTAAAATTTCACTATGCTTCTGCACTTGCTGCTGTATACGGAGATTGACCTGACGCTCGCATCAAGGTCAGGAGAGGAAAGGGAAAAAGCTTTCATTGTATACATCCAAAGTTTGCGGGGGGAGAAGAGAGAGGAGGAGAGAGACAGAAACACTGTGCAGAAGCCAGGGATGTTCCAGAGCGCACTGTGACAGGAAAATACTCAATAAGAATTCCTCCAGCCAAAACCAGATCTTAAATAGAACCATTGTCTTCCAGCCTGAAGCCCTTAAAAAGTCTCGAAATTAAAGTCTCTGCTGTGGGCACCCAGTTCTTCTTTCCTTTCATCAGGATTTGCAGGTTTTAATACAATCTGTCGTGAGGAAAAACAGTAGAGCTGTACAGTCCAGAGAGGTAACAAGAGCAAAAGGCAGGCGAGAGTTACATAACTGGCTTTTTACATAAATATTACATCGAGAGATATTTTGCTTTTCAGAAGGGAAAAAGATTTTAAAAAAACAAAGCATAAAACCACACCAGAGAATTCAACCCAACCTCCCTTACTCCTCATCCCTCTTTTGCTTTGTAACATGTACCGAGTAGTTAAAGTGAGGTTTCGCTTTTCCTTTTTCCATTAAGACTAAACAAACAAACAATGCAGCCTTAAACACTTCATGATAGTTTTTTTCAGATTACCTGAAAAGTGCACCACATCATGGAAGCTGGAAAAAAGTCTTATTTTAAAGCACAAGCAAGTCTGCCTTGCTTATCTGCAGCACAGGGCAATTAGAAATGACCATGGATGTTAAACTAACTCCCCTCTGAACAGTCTGAGAAAAGGGAAAAAAACTGCAAGTCTCCTCATCTGTTATTTCCTTTTTTTTTCTTTTTCTTTTTTTTTTTTTCTTTTGGCTGTAGAAAAGCAAAATTATGCAAGAGCTTTTGAATGTAAAGCCTGTGTGTGCTTTTTCCCTTTTTGTCTCTGTGTACACGGTATGTGATATTGCGTAACTGAGCACAGAGTAGGCGGTTAGCATTTACTATTGATTTACACTATTCCATATAATGAATTCAGAGCTCTAAGAGAGACAGACACAGACGAAGAAATGCAGAGGGGTGAGATGCGGATTTAAGGTATGCGTGAGTAGGGGGGCATGGAAAGAGGGGAGTGAAGCGTATAGAAACAGAATGATGCCTTTCTGAACCAAACGTGCTTTTCCCAACCTCTTCATTTTCATGCCCTTTGCTGGAAGACCGGATGCTTAACAAAATCCATGAACCTCTCTGTCGAAAAGCAGAGTTTCTCTCCCACACCCACTGCCAAAATCCTATTAGAAACTACAGAAAAATACATATTAATGCCACTGTGGCACTTCTTGTGATGAAGATGCATTGGAAGCTCATATTCAGCCATGAGGGTCATTAAGGTTACTAAGAGAAATCTTTCTTTAGTAATACTATGTATCAACTTTTGACTTACTCCTTCAGGACCTACAGGCTTGTAGGAGCACTGAACTCATAGGCACTATGCACAGTATGTAATACAAAGCCCCATATTTTTTGAGATGGTAGGGCGACATGGGAATATGGGAATTAGAGATTGGAAACAAGGAACACTTGACCTATTTTGCTCAGTCATTAGGCCTGCCAAAATATCCCTGCTGATCTCTCTTGTACACAAGCACACACCTGGAGTCCTCAATTCAGTCACAGACGGGCCCTTAGCTCTGTAACGGGCATCATTTTGAGTCAATAAGGTTAAATTCTCTCATTCCCACAGGTGAATGCCCACCACATCGCCGAATCCTTTGCCTCCGAGGTGAGAGCCGGGTTTCCAAATTCTGCCTGCTCCCACTTGACCCTAGGTCCTACAAAGCAAGGAGCCACCACCAGGCTGGCACAACACTGGACTGCTCGGCCTCCATTTATTTATTCATAAGGGGCTGGGAATTTTGCTAATAATGTCAGTGTGATTCTGAAGCATGTTAACATAGTTTCTAAAGCACACTGAAAGACTGAGAACTTAAAAGGAGGTTTATTACAAGCCACAGCAGACACCTAGCCTAATATCAGAAATGAAACTGAGTATGCTGATAAACTATGAGTGCTCTTAAAGCTTCTTTTGCATTATCTTTACTGGAAGACATGCATTCCTCACATTGTTTTCTTCAAATTCTCTGCAATGGCAACATGTTTCTTCTTTACAGGTCTGGCATCAGGCATTTTTACATGTCCTACATTAGCAAAGCAAGCAAACAAAAAAACCCATGTTATAAGAAAGGTAAACCTTGTTTTAAGGAAATTCCACAGATATGCAATGTTTCTGACTACTCTGTTGATTTTTTTTCTTTTCTCCAGATCCACATCTACTAACATTAACTGTGATACTACCAGTCAGCATGCAGTCAGGATTTCTGTCAGGATATAAGAAAAAGATGACAGTAATACACCGTCTTGCACGTGTTTATTCATTTTGTTTGCAGTAAACTGGAATTGCATTGAAATTACCCAGAACAGTTTTAGACAAGAAGTCACGTGCAGCCTAACTAGTCTGACTAGTCCTAAACCAAAACTGATCCTTAAAGGAAAAGATTAAGGTATCTGTAAAGAGGGACCTCGGCATGCAATCTGGATTAAGCACTCATTAATACAGACTGGGCCAACTAAAAAGGTGCTCAGGTACGTTTTCTGTGTTGATCAGGAGAACACTGGGGGAAAGAAATGAGACACAGAAGACACAAACGCTACCTCCCTGTCATGCTGTCACTAGAAATGATGCTTCACAGCCAACCTTTGACCGTCGCTATGCAAGGCGAGTGTCTCGGGAAGACTGGAACATAGGACCAGCTTACCGAACAGTGAAAACCTGCACTCTTCTGAGTAGACTGCATGTGAAGAGGAAGGTGTTTTTCAGCACCGTTTATACACTTAAAGCTAGCCTGCAAGTTCACTATGTCTTCATCTTATGGGATGCAGTGCAGAAGCTTCAAATGCATTAGTCTTACTGGATGTTACATAAAAGAGATACAAAGAGAAACTAAAGAAATACCAGCTAAGGGAAATCAAGCTCAGATATCACTAAAAGCAGCTCCAGCACTGCTATGCTTGCTTTATCATCGTCCAGAGTACACATATATTTAAGCATTCATTTGCATGTTAGATTATAAGCAACTGGCGGTGGATTGTACATATCAGGTTCAGTGAGAGATTTGAATCCCCTAAAAATATGGGGAGACAAATTAGGGAGTTCAGTTCTGACAT
Organism: Phaethon aethereus; assembly: GCF_964289735.1. Classification (NCBI taxonomy): domain Eukaryota; kingdom Metazoa; phylum Chordata; class Aves; order Phaethontiformes; family Phaethontidae; genus Phaethon; species Phaethon aethereus. The sequence continues at coordinate 93,439,410 of NC_138575.1, read as the reverse complement.
ATTTTGTACTTGAGGGGCTATCAAGTGAAGCTGACAAAAGTTTCCATTAAAATCAACTTGCCTTCAATCACTCAAAAATTTTGGAATCTTCGCTATGTAAATTTTCTATTCTTATTATTTACCTAATCTGAAAATTCACGAAAACTTGAATAAAGAAAAGTTCATCTGTTTTGCACATAGGGAATGTGAAAAAAAGAACATTCAGAGATTTAAGAGAAAGGAAGAAAAAAGAGCAAATAAACTATCTATAGTAAAAAGCATTAACAACTGAAAATATGAATGGACTCATAAAGTCAATACATACTTAGGTCAGAAAATCCTAAAACAACCTTTGTGTATGCTAACAAACTGCCCTTTTTCTATGTAACTGTATGTTACAGTCTTCAACTTCTCTCATATACGTTGTCCCTACAAGACAACATACCTGCAAAGTAGCATTATTTTTCACTATGCTAGACAGCTGGTTTGGGGCTTGGGTTGGTTTTTTTTGTTTGGTTGGTTGATTTTTGTTTTTTTTTATTAGTGAAACACATTAATAGTAGATGCCATTTGCACTTAACAATTCTATAGCTCTGTATTTGCAGAAAAACAATGTCACTTCTCAGTAAAGACTGTATCATAAGGGAGATACTAAGGTTATAAACAAGTTATTACTCTAGGATTTCATGATTTTGCATGTAAGCTTAATGTTTCTCAATACAGTTTCTGTTTTTTTAATGACTGTAGGAGAAGATAAGCACAGTGCTAGGTTGCCATGGGCTTTTAATGGCAAAATGAATAATAAAAAAATATTAAAATTATAGAGACAAAAAATAAATACATTAGAGATGCTTGCCAACTCTTCTTGCTAGTTAAAGAATCCATAAACCTTTTGCAGACCTCCTGCAACATGATTTTCCTCGCAATGAAAGTAACTCAACAAATACGCTTTTCTTGGCAATTTACCTTTATTTTTTCTCCTACCGACTCCTCTTTCACATGAACTTTTTGGACTCCACCATTTTGGAATGACCATGACACAGCAGAAGTTACTAAACTTTCCCCACCCCTCAACCAACCTATTAAACATGTGTAATGGTGTTATTTCCTAATGGTTCCTACAGGCTGACGTATTTCCAAGACGGTTTTTTCATTATGGCAGTAAAATTGGCAAAGACTCAGAAAGCAAAGTCCAAGGAGACTAGCAAAGAACTCAGAATCAGAAAAAAAGGTCTCTGGATATTTTTGCCATGTCTGCCAGAACCTAAAGAATTGAGGTTATGTCAGTGTTTCCATAATAAACCTCTGTTTTCAAGACTGTAACTCAACTGCAATGATCTGATCCGGACTGGAATCAACACATGCAAGGTTTTACATCACGAGCTTTTTTTTTTTTTAATTTCCCTACTGTAAATACAATTTAATATTATAACTTAATATGGTAAGGCGTTATTAATTTATTAGAATTAGACAGAGAAAGGAGCAGGGAAGCAGAAGACAAAATTCAGAAAGTTCAGTAAATTCACAGTAAATCCTTTCTAGGATAGCATAACTTCCCTTCCACATATTCCTTATGACATTTTGAAAAGACCATTTTTGTACAGTATTTGAGGGCTCAGTGTAATCTCTGTCCAACATACCTTAACATTTATTTTGGTCCCTAAAAGCAGAATCTTATTTTGAAGGTAGTGTGGCTGTTATAATATGCAGCAGACTCAGAGCAGACTACGAGGGACGCGGAAGAATTTACTGGATAACCTTGTTAATTTTTGAAGTACTGTAATTTGTCATACTCATCCACCTCCATACCTCTGAAATATCACTCTTACACTACACAGGCTTCATCCTATGGGAGTCTGAGTAACTCGGGGATATTCAGCCAACAGGCAGCTCGCCCATCGGAGAAGTCCCCAAACCGCAGAGGGCAAGGTACCCTGTGAGGCGGGCGAGAGCTGTGCCCGGAGCTGAGCACATCCTCCAGCCCAGAGGTGGGAGATGCTGCTGCTGCCACACTCACCATGAGCAGCAGCACCTAAACAAAGTCTGCAGGCCCCTGTTTTATGAAATTTTTCTGCTAGGCTCAAGGACAAGCGAAAGCGCTAACGCCTCCTGTATGGTTGGAGATTTCTCCATAGCTTCTTGTTCTTCATACACATAGGGCTTCAGGCCCCTCTTTAACTCAGGCATCTCAATAGATGTAGTAAAAAATAAGCGTCTTCACAGGGTACTTCATGTGACTCAAAGATCAAATTTTTAGAAAGCACCTAGGTGATTGGAAATTGGGGTCTAACCTGAATAACATGTTAAAATATACCTTGAAGAGTTTATTTTCAGGTATCAAAATAAGAAAGCTAAGTAAAAATGGCTTGTGCCAAACCATGTAACGAGTTCAGGAGCAGAACCCAGATGTTCTGACCTGCCTTCCTCTTTTTATCTGCAAAGGAAAATTAGCTTAGACTAGGTATTTTAAGAAAACTAGCATTACATGAGCTGAATAAAACAGCAAGGCTTCCACCGCTTGACATTTTAATTTTCTCTCTTTGGTTACATTTTGTCATACTGACTAATGTTGGTCTAAGTATGAATATATACATGCTGGTGTTTACCTTTCTTCTGCTTTGCTGTGAGTTCCTCAGAATACAGAAACTTGACAATACTCATCAGCTAATGGCATATTTTGAAAACAATTAAATAAATTAAAAGTGAATTGTTTGTAACATAATACAGAACATCAGCAATAGTATTTTCTCCTGTTATTTCTTCGTTTTTCCTCAAGACTGTCAGAGCACTTTGTAAAAAGAGATACACTCTTACTGAACACCTCGCTCCATGAGTAGCTCCAATGAAATCATGAGACCTATTAACAAAAGAAGGTCTTATTCAATTACCCAACTCTGTGACATAATTATTAGCAATTCTACTCACAAACAGGGAAATAAGTACATGGACTTTGAACCATTTGTGCAAGATCTCACTCTAAGCAAGTGGCCAAGCTGGAAAGAGAATGCCAAACTCTTGGCCGCTAGCCTCTTGCTGTAAACACCTCAGTACTACCTGTATTATACAAAGAAAAATAAAACACAGTATTGACAATTTTCTGGCATTTTCCAGGACTCTTGATTTATCTGAACACTCTCATCAAACCGTTACAGAGTAAGAAAAATTTTACTTTTCAGCCCTCCCAAATAACTGCAATGTTTTCTTTATATCTAGAAAGATTAAGACCTTTTTGACTTTAACTGCCTGTATGACAGCGATGGATGAGCCAAAGCTATATTGGTACACCAGAAAGCTGACTGTTAAAACAGTCATCAGAGATGTGCAAACAGAAGACTAAGACACATATATATATACACGCACACTCACGACATTATTTCTGAAAGTTAATTTTGTCATGAACTTAAAAGTGTTTCCCAATACTCTGGCACCCAGGTGTGTTTGGAGAGACTGTAGGACCTGAAGCAAAGATCTGTTGTACAGCAGAAGCAGAAAGTTGACAAATGTAGTGCATGAGGCTTATTGTAAAATAAAAACTAGAGGCTGCACTTTCTCAGACTGTGGGTCGGGATTTTTATTTACTTATTTTAAGGTAAAATTACAAATGTTATGCTTTGTTTCCATCCTCTGACTTCAACCCCAGAAGAAACCATTTTCACGAGAAACAATAACTTGTATTAAGCAAATGATTAGAGACGGTAAATCTTCTTTCATAATTGCTACTCATATTGGAAGGAAGTTTTCTTACCTTTTTACTATATTTGCTGAGAGCCAACAGTGTCATCCCCTCAGTCATTTCAGTGTCAGCTACTCTTATTATACAGAATGCAAGGAATAATGAAACTGTGCTGATCTGCTTGCATTCACTGTATATAGTGTCTATATTTATAGGCTTACGCTTCTATTTGAATCTATATTTATCTGCTTTATCTGCCTACAATGCATCTGTTTCTCATACACACAGACATATATACATACACACGCATGCATGCACACAAATACACAGACATATATAAACACACATACGGGCATATCCAAGAATATGCATACTTAGAGTAGGCTTCTGTTCAACAGTAAGATTTGTATAAATATAAACATATGTGGTATACACAATGTAAATGAAGACACATGCACAAAGAAAATCATAAACAATTACATGACTATGCGTTGCTGGCTTTAGGAAGGTTTATTATTCAGCAGGCTGCCTAGTCAAGAGGATTGTATACAATTAGCTTCCTTTACATTACTTCGCTGCTGTAGCTTTACAAGCAGTAGCAATTTTTGCTGTTATTTTGACTGGAGTTTTTTCTGTGTGAGCTTACCCGGCACAGTTGTGAAATCACTGCCATCCTGCCTGCAGGCTGATTCCCCGTTGGTACCACTAGCAGTTTCCCTCAGGCTAGTCATTAAAAAGGCCAGAGTTAAGCCACCCTGTGCCAGTTCAGGAGACCATTCCCTAGTGGGAAAGAAAAAGGTGCGACTCCAGGTCCAGGTCAATCTGGCAATTTTAAGACAAAACGTTCCCTATGCCTTTAAGAATAAAGAACATTTTCCCAAATTACCAGAGGATAAACGGGGGTATTCACCTTCACATGAGCAGAAACCAGCATGCCACACTTTGTCGTATCACCAGGCAGAGTTGCAGGTATTTTGTCCCATCAGTTAGATTGGAGCTAGGTCTGCCTCAACCCTTCTTCTCGCAAGCTAGGCTGCCATTAAGTCTATCAGAACTGCCCAAGGAGACGATGGAACTGAAGCCTGTGACACTAAGGTCTCTACGGTGCCGTAACGTAATAAAGCCTGCGTTAGGCCACTTATGTAAACAGTTTATAGCGTGTCTCCACTGGACAATCTTAATTCACTACTTGATTTGTTCACATCCTACCATCTCAATGGGGTGTTGGAAGAGGTGGTTCCACAAGACAACAGCAAAGCTAAGCAACAAAGTCACCAGGGATTTCTTTCTGTGTCCCTCATTGCAGAACTCTATTTTGGCTTCCCAGCTGCTCGTAAGGAAGTGAAAATGAACGGCTGATTCCATGCAGCACCTCTGGGCTCTTCTGAAAGGAGCAGGAATCCCTAAGCCAAGAACTACTGCATATATAGGCTAAAGAAATAAGATACAAACAGAAAGAACCCACCGGGTATCAAAGGCAGTTGAAAAAGACAGCCTTACCCATAACTTTTTTGAAATCTTGCAAAACCTCAAATATGGCCATATGACTTATCTCAGTATTTTACAGGAGTGAAAAACTACACTCAAGTCTAGAAAAAGTCTCCTCTGACATCCAGGCAGTAAGTGTATTAACTAGTAACTTAATGGACAAACAAATGATTAGGATATATTTTAAAACCCCAAAGAAGTTCTAAAATACCCTATAACCCAAAATCAGGAAAAAAAATTACCTTAAGAAGACTTTTTATGCCAAGTCTGTGTTGGACAACTAAACCAGAAGTACTACTTCTTATATCAAAGACTTCTGGATAATTCCTTCATTCACTTGATCACACTGAAGAACTGCTTCTGTAGTAATTTTATGCTTATCTGGTATCAGGTGGTCCATTTGAAAGGGTTTTCAGAAAATGTACAGACAAGAAGGCAATTAAATACAGTATATATGTATTTTCCACATAGACAGATTTTCTACATATCTTCATTTAATTTCTTTTGGGTCTTAATATTCCCATTCCTTGATCATTATATTGAACTATAGCTATCGAACAAAACTCTGTTCTTCCCTTGCTGTTGAAGTTACCCCTTACCTCCCGATGGCTGACACAACCATTTTAAAATTTTAAAAATATAATTCCATCCTCTTAACTTACTAATGTTTTTTTAACTGCTCAGCATAGCTAACGTAGTAACAGGATCCACACTACTTGAAAAGTTTTGCTATCTAGAAATAAAATATCAGTTTGAAAGGGGGAAGAGAAAGGATCTTCAGTTAACTTCTGTATTATCTGAACGCCATCGATCTGAGTCTATTATGAAAACACTACCATGCTGCTAAAAATGACAGCTTTGTGATAACTGTAATGAGTCTACATTTATGTTATCTCTAGCAGTGACCATTTAGCAACCAGTCCATTAACTTTTTCTCAGCAGGGTATTTCATAGTTTGTGTGTTTAAGAATATTTCTAAATTGAAAAACATTAATTATACAGGAGGCAACAGATTGATTACAGAATATAGTTTCTGTTTGAGGGTGCCCTACAATGTACCTTTATACATGTAAGAAACTATTTAAGCATTTCTTTGATGCACAAATATACAAACTCCTACCTCATCTGTTCGACATTCTTTGAAATTCTGTAGGTAGAACATAAAAGGAATCAGTTTAATATGAACTCTCTCCTTTCTTATGACAAAGAGAGTGAATATTACCGGAGTTCAAGAAATGCAGCCTTTTCTCTGTATACAATGCAGTGAAAAAATATAGGCTGGGACAAATGTCTAATACATCTTATATTGCTTGAAGGAAAACAGCTATGTTAATACATAAATACCTCTCAATTCTTGGCGCGTTGTCTGCCAGTATATCTTAATATCTGACATACATCTATCCGTCCTTAGGAATCCTTCTATTAGATTTGCTAACTGATATCTATGATCTTAAACATACCATATTATTTCTTGGACAAGATTTAATGGTATGTTAAAATTCAAATTAGATAAAGTAACCCTCTACTTCCAAATAAATTAAAATATAAAAACTTAAGCCCTACCCTTGCCACAGCAAGAGAGTCATGTTACTTTATGCTGATGCAACTGTATGGGTTTATAACTCAATCTTATATTAGTATAACTATATCCATGCATGAAGTTGATCTAGTATAATTACTTCAGTAAAAACATCAATCCTTTCAAATAATATAATTATACTGGTATAAAATCTATGCACATACTAGGCCTTAGTAAATGTCTAAGACCTCCTAAGACAAAATGGTAAAGACCAGCTGTCCATTCCAATGGTCACAATTCCTGATAAATCTCAACAAAGCTGAAGCTGCCCTAGATGTACCAGATGTAAAGCAAGTAAACCACGTGGGCCATGCACTAACGTGTAGAAACAGAATTTCAGAGACCAATAATGAGCATTTAAAGATTAAAAGAAAATATTTGTTGAATTTATCGACAAACAGTAATGAGAAATCATAAAAGGGAATTCTTTTATTGGATTTTGTGGGACAAATTCAAAGAATGACATGGATATTGTAAATAAAGCAAGTCTGTTTAGCAGCTCTTCTTAGGCTTGAAATCTCATCAGCAACAACTGATCAATGCTGCTTCCTAACAAACAAAAATATAAGCTATAGGTATACAAGTATAACTTGGCATCATCATCATTTCTCTGTGCAGGAGAAGCTCTCATATGGCCAACAACAGTTAAAATTTGGAAACAGGGTAGGCAGTATGCTTTCTGAAATATGCAGTTCCACCACTATCTCAACTATTTTACCCATAACCATAACAGAAGACTAAAAGTTGTGACTTCGAAAAGTCAGTAACAGAAACAAGAGTTGTACTAAAATTTGAATGATGCAGGAATGCCTAGCTTAGCACAATGCATGGTTTCTCTTTCTTTTTTAAAGCACCCCCAAGTAGTATAGATAACTTAAGAACAAAACACACTCTTGAAACTGAGATATCAACAGATGAATTTTAAAACATTATAAAAGGACCTTCCCAAATGGCAATGCTCCAGGGCTTTAGCACTGAGTTTGCTCTCTTTAGCACAGAGCTCCTATTTCTTTATAACCCTTAAATACTCTGTGATTCTCTGAACACAGAAGACACCCTTATTCCTCCTTGGAAGCCAGCAGAAATGTGTTCTTGGGGGGGGGGGGGGGAAGAGGGGGGAAGATAAAAGAAAAGAGTGTTTAACTCTGTAGATCATCTTGATCAAAATAATTAATTACCTCAACAAATAAAATGCTGGCAAAAACCAAAGGAACTATCTTAATCCTATCACTATTAACTTAAATTGATCGTCCCAGCTTTCCTGGAGAACTGTTGCAAATCACTTGTCACCTTACACAATGAAAGAAAAGTATCCTCCTCCCTGCAGTAAGCACTGAAAAGCTATTGAGTAAGATTTTTGTAGATAATTAACTTAGGAAGTTATTTTGAAGGCTCAGTGGGAACCTAAGCAATGTGTATAATTATCTGATGTGGGGTAGGAAAGACGACCAAGCCAGGCTGTCCGCCATGTTATCCCATGAAAGGACAACAGAGAATGGGCACGAATGGAAATACAGGAAATTCCGTTTAAACATGAGAAAAAAATTTTGATGGTGAGGGTACTCAAACACTGGAATGGTTGCTCAGAGAGACTGTGGAGCCTCCGTCCTTGAAGATACTCAAAAAATAACTTGACATGGCACTGAGCAACCTGCTCTAGGTGACACTGCTTTGAGCTGGAGGATTACACTAGACAATCTCCATTGACCCCTTCTGACTTCAATGATTCTGTGAAATTTTCTTTTCAGGTAAGAATTTAGGAGCTACACCAAAATGTATTGAAAGATCTTCCCATGCATGGCTTTATTTGACTTGGTCCTGCTCAGAGATATAAAGCTTGACTCCTGGCTACATAACATTAACAGGAAAGATGGGAGAAGTATCAGTAGGCTTTTATAATGCCTTCAGGAGAAGCAAAAGGCACATGCTTTGTCATGTACTGTGTTTATGATAGCTGCTGGAGACTGATAGAGACTCAGGTCACCGTAATCTATACACTATCAGACCTCCTTATCTCTGCATGACACCTTGCTTTAGAAAAATCTTCATTCTGCATCTCAACAAAGCCTAAAGACTCTTTCATCCATCTGATGTAAACATGTCCAAGAAAGAAGTAATGATCTTCTGTACACATTCAACCAGATACCTTCTTCTAGGCTAACGGACACTTCTGAAATTCCAACATGTGAATGAACAGATCCAACCCAACTGATTTACATCATTAATACTAATCTGCAAGCTCTTACCTACTCTAAATTAAATTTTGAAAAAGTACGATTATTTACAAGCCAAGATAAAATAGTGACATAATTCCTAAAAGTCTTAAAAGTCTTTCCATTATTTCTCTTTATCTGGTACAAATAAGAACTTGTAAGTCACAGCAATTGCGGCACAGAAAGAGATGAAGCAATAATCACTGCATTGAGGCTTCAAAGCCAGAAAAACACAAGCAGATACTAACCACCCCAACTAGAAAACCTCAATTTGGAGAGCCCCAGTTGGATGCATATAGAGCTACCTGTATTCTTAAGAATTAAAACCAATCAAACATGTCAGAGCAATGAAGAGAAATACAGCAAAGACCATTTTCCTCTGACACTCATGACCTCTGGTCCTCAGATCTCCTCAGAAATACGGGGAAAAGCACTAAATGGTAAATATAATAACAGAGTCAGAATCCTTTGGCTTTTCTACCAATCTAAAAGATGCTAATTTTAAAAGATAGTGTTCTCAGGCATATTAATCTTCACAAGTCTTTACTAGAGCACAGTGCTACTGAATTTTCAGCTGCTCAGAATTAAAATTAATTCACCTTCTTGGGATTTCTCTAAGTATCTACAAGTGAGAATCTTTTCAGATGTGATTTCTAAAAGATGTGATATGCTCCACAACAATTGATTAGAAGAAACGCTTGGACAGCAGTGTAATTTAAAAAGAGTTTTCATTGCTACTGTCCAATTCTATTTTAAGAAGAATTTGCATTTGGACTGTCCATCTTCCTCTCTAAACTCAGAACCTTTAAATTCTTTACATGGCCAGGAGTTCACACTTTAACAAGGGCTACTTTTGAAGGTTTAGAAAATGATTGATAAAGGGTTCAATAAATGCTTATTAGCTGTTATAAAGGATTGAGTGGAACAAGCCAATTGATGTTTATAATAACCTATAGATAGATCTATGATGTGCTTACAGAATGTGTAATACATATTATCCATCTCAAAAATGTTCTTAGAATATTGATAAATCATATATATATTTTTATGTATTGTTTATAAAGTGTGTCATCAATATAAGTGTAGCTGGATAAACAATGTAGGAAAGAACTTTGCAAGGAGGCTATTTACAGCACCTGTAAACACACGTAATGCTTCAGTATACTTGAGTAACAGTCTTCTGTTTTCAGAAGGATTAATCCTTCTCATCCCTCAGCTGGTGATCCGTATCTTATCTCCCCCTCCTGCATAGTACCTGCAGATATCTAAAACATCCAGGAAAACTGAACAAATTGCACCCACAGTGACATATGGACCATCAACTCCCACACCACCAGCTTCAGTAGGAAGCTGCATGGTTTCCGATTTTCAAAGCCTTATAGGAAATTCCATCCTATGGAACACCAGAGAGTATATATGTAGGGGGAATTTGTGAATCTCCTTAAGGAATTAACTAATGAATGGATTACTGCTATGAACCCATGCAAGTTTTACCTATGTAACAATTATAATATTGACAGCATTTCTCCCTTTACCCTTGTGTAGTCATAAATTATGCATTCTGCTGTTAAATCAGTAAAAATCCTTTAATGTCAGTCAAATGACCTCACATTTCATTGAAAGCAGAATCTGGTCCTGAATGTCACGTCAGTGAGAACATAACAAAATGGAAATCTCTTGTGAGAAGGCATTGCAGAATTTCACTGCACTTTAATGAATCATTTCTGATTGCGGTAAGGCTTTCACTTCATTCACATACACTGAAGAGCAGAGACAACTACCAGTCCTTGCTGTCTTTTTTTGCAAAATAAGTTTTCTGGTGACAACAAATGCCTATCCAAGAAGTTACATACTGTCAGGAAGTTCACTGGTTGGAAACAAACACACTAAATATTACCTACTGAAAAATATAAAGAATGAGGCTTAGACCTCTAACTATGTAATTTTACCAACATTGATGCTAGAGTGTACCTTCAGTGACTCCATTCCTGGTTCACATTTCTGCAGGAATCATAGTTCTGCTTCAACAGTAGTATCATATATTGACTGTTTTCAGTAGAAAGTATCAAGATTGTCATGCTCCAACAAGAAGTCTATGTTTGTAGATCTATGACAAGAACAGGATTGTCCATTTTTTTATTATTTAGCCCCCAATTCTATTATTTTAGGGAACCACCAAGTGAACTATACTAGCTGAAATTCAAGCACAACTTCCTATCTAATACCACTGACTGAACCAGTGTGCTGCAGTTCCATAGGTTTTCCCAGAAGCACAACTACAAAGCACGGTTCTGCAGTGTGATGGTTATGCACGAGAAAACACAGATAACATATCTGGTTTGGGAAACATTGTCAGGTGAAGATATTGCCCCACGTCAGCTCTGACCACGTCAGAGTAGCACATCAGAAACACATTATGGTTCTGATGGGAGAGTAAGTGAATACAGAAACATATTACATTGAGTACAGGAAAAATCTAAGGGCATCATAGAAAAGCTGGAGAGAGTGATTATATAGGCTCAGGGGGATACCAGCAATTATGAAAAGGACATTGCCAGCCACAACTGAAAAGCAAAGAACAAAGCCAACAATATGGTATTAATCACATGCCCTGTCCGCGTATGATGCCAAACTATTCAAAGCACAGAATGTTCTTTGTTCACCTCACTTTATACTGCTGAATGAGTATAGCACTTATGAAAATGAGAGATTAAAAACATTGATATTAAGCAACCTTTGGGCCAAATCCTACTTATCTTATTGATGCAAGTAGTTCCACTGATTTTAACAGATGTAATTACTATTGACTTCAACAGAGCTGCTCACAGAGTTAGGAGGGCAGGATGTGGTCATTGCATAACCAAGCTTCCCTTACCACCATGAATGGTGCTAACTCATCATTTCTGACGCAACCCTCCCTGCTTTTCTGGTAAGGGATCCCTTGAGCAGAAACAACTGTATGCACCAAATTCTGTCATACTTTTGATGTGACCACAGTAATAACTTGAATGAAATGACCAATTTCATTATTACTCACCTCTTCAGAAGCAATAGACACAACCCTCTGACACAGAGAACTTCATAGCACAGTTTTATTGTTCATTCCTTCAATTCCTTATGAATGAAACATCTGAGTGGTGCTGAAATTAAACTTCTGCAAGGACTGCCTACGCTCTGATGTTTATCGTATATTTGAAAAGGACAGTACAAACTAAACTGATTTACAGTAAGTCTCTCGGGTACAGGAATAGAACATTTCCAGCAACAGGCTTCTAGCAGTAGATAGCCCCGCTGAAAGAGATCAGACTCATCCCATTCTCCCTGCTTTCAGGTTTAAATGCAGTCTCATCGATGACCACACTTATTTTCTTCTACAGTACCCCTCAGCACCATGCCAGAATGGAGGAGATTTGAGGGACAACAAGAGAGAATGCAACAAACAACATGCAGGAGAAAATAGAAAGGAATCACCTTGGTTTTGGATAGATTAAAAGTGATGCTAAGGATGCTGCCTTAGCTCAGTCCTTGTTCTTCAGTCATACTGCTTCAACGCCTCAGAGGCAGGTGCTGTTCAATGTGTAAGATGGCATGATGCACATGCAAAGCAGAGCAAGGCGGAAGTCTGGAACTCTTTTTTCAATGATTTACAATTGAAGAGGCAGCAAACCAGTGCTTTACGGCAGTTAAACCCACTGGAATACACTATCAGCCAAGAATGCCTGTCTTCAATCCCAGCCTTCCACAATCCACTTGCTACGGCATATTCTGAACGGCTAGTTGTAGTGGGGCCCAATTCTAATCTCTTTCTTATTTCATTATAAAATTTAAGTTATCTCCATCAATCTCAAATTCCTGTGTGGGCAGCTGAGATAAGAACCAGTCTGAAGATGTTCTGCTGCACTGGTTCTTACTCCTCTCAGTGAAAGATTATTCACTGCCCTCTCAAATTCCTACTGGCTCCTGAATGTAGTTAGAGATTCGAAGCTGACACAGATCTATATCACAGATCTATATATTTAAGGACACAGATTTCAGGCACTTAAAAAAAAAAAAAAGTGATCTCTTCTTGCAGAGCAAATCTTTGCATGTAGGATATTATGAAATTCTTCCTCGTTTTGTAGAAATAATACAACTAGGCTTAGATCCTGTTATGTGCACATTTTTAAAATGATTGTTATCTCAAGCACACAGAATAACGGTTAATATTTCAGATTTTAAAATACAGTGGAGCCTCAATTATCCAAATTCAGTGAACCCAGACAAGGTTTTGCCCCTTGTCATTTATTAATTAAATGGTAAATTGCTTCTGTTACTAATTATTTCCACAGATCCATGGGCATGCAGGGCATTTTGGTTACTGGTAAACGCGATTATCAAGCTCTATTCAGTGTTCTTCCCATGTTCTTCAGATAATTGAGATTCTGATGTACCCTGAAAACCATTTAAAGCATTTTTTACAATGTATTACTGGGAGAGCTTCCAGGTCTTGCAGGTCCTCTGGAGTAGAGGCATCCCCAAGATTGTGGGAGGCAGCACTCTTGACAAGCCAAAAGACAGGAAAGTGTGTCAGCCAATACGTGAAACAAAAGCAAAACTATTTCTTGAGCACAATCTGACAATTTCTAATCCCACCAGTATATTAGTTTGAATGAGTGACTGATTGTCTGAATAGGATGCTAGCAAGTCAGGTGTTATGTTAAATTTGCTCTTTTTTGTGGCTAGTCTCTATTCAAGGTAAGAGAAGTTTAGCTGAAGAATCCTTTAGATGAGAGGGATCCTACAAAGGAGAAATGGTTCCAACTAGAGCAAAACGGACCAGGCTTGAAAAGACTATCTGAGGGATTTTCAGGCTAGAGGTACAGAACTGTACACAGGCCAGAACGATGCACCATCTGTGGGTGAAACCATGAGATCTCTATACCTTTGTAAAAAAGAATAGGACATAAGCTGGTAAAAGTCAGCTACCAAATTCAGCGAAGAGCTGCCTCAACAGACGAAGTCTGTGGTCACTTTGAGCAGAGTGTCTAAACAGATAGCCAGGTCAAATGTGTAAGTACTTCAATACAAAACCTAAAGTCTAAGGACTAAGATAAGAGAATTGCAACGCTATTTTTCAAAGAAAAGACTCATACAAGACAACTTCAGCAGCTGAAGAAGATGTTGTATGTTGCAATACTAAGGTGTGTTTCATAATAATCAGAGAGTAGAATGTACAGGTGAGGGACTGCTGCTGTGAATTAAGGCATATATAAATAAATAAATGAAAATTAAAAAGTCACATAAAATTTCCATGTTTTTTAATTCCAGGCTTAAAAAGAAAGAGAATGATGTTAGAATCATACTACACAATATCCTACCAAAATGCTGACAGTGACTATGAAATGCAAAATGGAAGACTTGAAAGGCAGCAGCTAGCCGGAACACCTATGAAAGAAGGAGCAACTTTGCTTTAGTGCTAAAATCACTAACCCTACTCTAGTACGTGCGTATTAAAGAACCACCTTGTAATAATGAACATCATGCACGTAAATTCAGTTCTCTATAGGACTGAAATAATAATAACAAAATCCACTACAGCAATATGTAATTTCAGGAAAAAAAATCCTATTTGAAATAAAGAACATAGGAAAAGGAAATTAAAAAGAAGCAGCTATGGGTAAAATGCTTTAAGATGCTACTGTTAGAAGATACGATATGAGATTCATGTCTCCTACAACTAACAGGAAAGCCTCAGCTTAGAATAGCTGTAATAATCCTGACCCCCAGTTGTCTGTCTCAATCGTTCTGAGGAACATCTCAGCAGTTTGTCTGGCAGACACAGCAAATTACAGCCTGAGGTACTAAAGAAATCCCTAAACAGTTCTGATTTACCTGAATATGCTAGGTTGTAAACTGTCATAATTCAGTTGCCACTTTAGATGAAAATCCTTTGCAAGAGGGCAAAAATCTCCAGGAGAAAAGCATGCTACAGTTCCTTTATATGCAGGAACCTTTACAGTTGTCCTACAGTAATTCATTTCTAGTCATTACTCAGAACTCACGAAACAAATGTATTACCACATGTAAAAAAAGAAAATAATAGGTTTTTTAAAAAGTGAGCCAAGTGAAGGGACTTACTAGAAGTAAAAAGACACCATCCAAAAAGAGGAAGTAATATCTAAATGCAGAAAGCAGAAAAAGCTGTGTATTTTGATGATTTTTTTCCTAAGAAAGTAAATGTAGAATAAGGCGGGCAGATGTAAAAGTTGAGGAACAACATTTTAAAGCCATAGATAACCTTTCTAAACACTTTACACATAATCTGTAAGGCCAACAGATGAGGTGTAAAAACAGCATTCAAAGAACAAAAACCCCAAATTAATTCTTTGTACTTGTGTTCACTATGGGGAAGTTTAAAAAGGTTTGCAGGTGAAACCCCTTCTCTGGAAGGTCAAGTCTGAGAAAACGTATAATGGAAAGAATAAATGGTTCTCATCTAACAGTTATAAAGAAACTCGGACATGAAAGAGCTTAACTAATAATTCTTGCACATAATCAATACTCAGCACTGATCGTAAGGGGAGGGGGAAGTTGGGAATTATTAAGAACGAGTTAGAAAATCAAACTAAAACCATAATTATATCCTTCTAATAAATCCATTGTAGCCTCACACACTTAATACTACATCTAGGTTTCAACTCTCAACGCAAAATCGGATATAAGCAGCCTAAAAAGATGCAGAAAAGGGCACAAAGATGTTCAAAGCATGGAATAACTTCTCTGCAAGGAGAGATTAAAAGGAGTTGGGTTCTTTGCCCTGGAAAATAAACAATTAGGAAAAATATAAAAGGGTTTTATAAAATCATAACAGACAAGGACAAGGTGAACTGTTAATAATTGCTCCCTATTTCTCATTACATATTTCTAGGAATCATCCAAAGAAGTTATCAAGCACCAGGTTTAAAGCAAACAAAAGAAAGTAAGTTTTCATACAATATGTAATTAAATTGTGGGATTGACTGGCACAGGATGTTTTTGATGCCGAAAGCAAAAATGGTTTCAAAAAGCAATTGGACAAAATCAGAAAAGAAACCTATGGCTTTAATAGCTCTTTCTACTAGGGCTATTAAACACAATGGTGCAAAAGCAGAAAACATTATCCCACACTAAGAAATGGGAAGGCTCGTCTGCACATTTCTGAAGAGCAGAATGAACCAATCTGACATGTATCAGACAGCAGCTAAGCTTCAATATAGCTAACACATAGATCACAGAAACTCTAGCTTTAAAATGAATTTATGGAGCACATGGATTATGGCTGCAACTGATGATTTACTGTTGCACTGTCAACCTACTGGATGTTGATTAATATCCTTCCCCAGGTACAACCATAATTAAAGTATATATTAACAACAAAGAGTTAAGAGTGAAACAGAGAAGTGTTTGGAGAACATGGTATTCTTTCAGGAGACTTGTGATACATAGATACAGCAGGTTTTCCTAACTGGCTGAGATTCGAATAGATGATATTCATTCCTGAGATGAAAACCGTCTACCTTATGTAGTTACCAGTGATGATACCTCTTTTGGTTCTAATGGGTGTTCAGCATTCACACTATCGAATGATTTCTGTGGGAGCTGCAGCTAATCTATTGTGCATGTTACATTCAAAAATGTCTTTTAAAAACTAAGTAAAAAAATTAAGGTCACAAAGCAAAGCACTCTGAAGTATGAAAATATCAAAATGAAGTCTGTCACAACAGCTGTAGTGTTACAATACAATCTTCCATGTTATGGTTGTATATTTTGTGTTCCGTATAATGGATAGCATCCAGGGAATGAGACTAATTCAAATACTCTTTTTTTATCCCCTCTGTTCAGTGTGTGGCCCCAAGCCTTGTTTACTGAGTAGCATCCAAGTCTTGCATGAAATAAGATGGGTTTTTGTTTCTGGCTTTTCTGTTGTAGTCATCACTATAGCGTCTGAATATCTCAACAATCTTGGTGAATTAATCCTCACAATGTACCCTCAGATGTCTGGAATGATTTTAATTCCTCATTGAAGAAAATGATGAGAGAAATTATGTGACTTTTTCATGGCCACACAGGAAGTCTGTATCAAAGACAGGAAGACAATTTAGATCCGTTCATTCTAAGGGATACTAAGCATCTCCTGAACTACAGAAGGAGCACTCCAAGAATGCGTGCTCTTCCAGCAGATCCACAGTCCACCCAAAGCATAGAAGTTCTCCAGTAAGGATGGGATACCATGGACAGGGACCTCATTCCCACCACACAGTATATCTAATCCTGTGAATTGGGAAAAGTGGCTCTAAGGATTCATTGCTGCAAGATTTGGAGATACTCAGATCATCAGCAAGACAAAGGGCAAAGTTACTGCATATTGTTGTTACAAGCTTTTGCAGAATTTTCTCCTCCTGATTTGCATTTTCTAGGATTCTTTCCAACATGAGGAATTTTATTTTAAATTTTTCCAAAAACTCGCAAGCAGGGGCAGTGCTATGGGTGTAAGAAATCAACAACTAACATGCGGACCGTTTCTGTAATGTTTAAGGTTGCAATTCATAGTTGTGGTGTAGTTCCTCTGAATTACAGCTTTATGAAGCACTCTTTATACGCTGCACTTGTGCTTTAAGTGCATAAAACTCCACGAAAAATTAGCCTGATGTACTGCTACCTTAAGGGGCTGTCTCACACCTACCAAAGCAAGAAACTGAGTGTAAAGCTCAGTCTCTGTTCATCTCCTATTGTGCATACATATTGCAGCATTTGTGGTCTGTAAGATCACCCACTGTAGGAACAACTTTCAGTTCTCTGTGACAATAGGGTGAGCTGAGGACAGACTGGCAATCTCTGGAGATGAATTTCCTGCCCTTTGTGGGTTTCAGTTAGACTCTTAGCATTATTTGAACTTTTGTGGTTTAATTTTCTTTGTTGTTGTTTTAATTCTAATGGCAGAAAACAGGAGAAACAACATCCCTCTGGAGGCGGTGAATCTCAGGATCTGAAGAGTAAACGGCCATGTTTTCTCCTTCTGGCATTTTAAGATACATCAGCAAACAGAGAAAGGACCTAGTAGTTCTGTAGAATGGCAGAGGGATGTAGAGCTTCTTACTTCCTGGTAAAGGTACCAAAAGCCTCAGGATCTGTTGATGTTTTATGGCTTTCTGAACTAGTTTCTACCCATTAGCATTCAACCACTACTACAGCCTCATAAACTGCTCACGCGTATTAAGGACCAAAAAAGAAGTAAGGGTAGAAGAAAGGCTACTGCATTAAGGCTATCCTGCAGTAGCAGCATTAGTTGCACAAAACAAGTAGGAAAGAAAGCCTCTGCCAGCCTGAGACCCAAAGATTTGTTTCACTCAACTATTATCATTTATAGTTGTGCACATTATTCAAAAAACAGGAGCTCCTAATTACTCAGGGAGCAATGGAAGTCCTTGGAAAAGGCAGCTGAAAAAGTCCTGTCCCGTGCTCTTAATTAACAGAATTATAGAATTATAGCAGACTGCCCCTCTCTCTCCCCACTTCCAACATCTGAGGGCCAAATCCACTACCTTTAGGATGAAAAAGCAATGAAAAAGATATTTTCTCTGGCAATGTGCAGGCCTAGCTTGGCAAGGATGTTTTTCCACAACCACTGGCGGCTTAAATCAAGCGACCCTTTCAAAGAGCGGTGAACTTTGGATGCAAAGATGAGATCAAGAACTATACTTCAGTAACTACAGTTATTAAATTCTTAATGGCGGTCAGATCTGTTTGTTATGTTCTCCCCTCACAGACACAAAGGACATTATAAAGTAGTATTTCTTATCTATATGCAGGGATTTTCCCTTTATACATTTGAAAAAGAATCATAAAGTAACTCCACTGTAAAAGTAAGCAAGCAACTAAAACAAATAACAAATTACTTCTCCAAGGCAGGGAAGGTGCCAGCTATGGGTGACAGCCACTAACTACTGCCATGAGTTTTCTCAAATTCCAGGGATCATCAGCATGAGAGAGTTTTAGTTAGGTCCATCTTGACTAACATATGCAGAAGGGAACATTTCTGTTTCTTCATTCCCTCATTCTCTTGGGTGTCACAGCTTCCTATCTTTTGCTTCTGTTTATAGTTGTCTCTCACCATGTATTTCAGGAAAAGAAAAATCTAAATAAAGATCACAGCCTGTTCCATTATGTGTCCTTCCTCTTCTTCTTCTCCTCCTTTCTTGCATTTGTGCAGTGTTGTGGCACCTATTAACTACCCATGTTTTCAGAATGACATTATACAAGGTGCAGGATGTACCACTGTGCCCTAAAAATATCAACAACTGCATTAGTCTCACAATAATTAATGACAGGCATTATGCAAATGACAACTTTTTCACTGCAAAATAATGACATTTCTTCATTTTGAGCAGAGTTATGCAAAACAATGAATTGGGGATGATAAATCACACAGGAGAATTAGGAAAGCCGTAACGTTCCTGCCCAGGCAGGCAGAAAGACAGACAGACCAACAATTTAGAACACATTGTTTGTTCTCAAACCGCTATTAAAAAATAAATAAAAGCATAGCCAGTTGGTCATTAGAATGTATGTGTAATTTAGTTTCCCCCCTTTAGGCAACTATGCATAAGGGGATGTTAAATTCTAGCAATTGGATTATTACAAGTCAGAAGCAAATTTTTTTTTTATTAACCTTAATAAGTCATTCACTCAGAGACTACAGTCATCAGGCAAATAAAATGTATCACATGTCATTCTCCTACACATTAACTAATTTCTTATGCAAACATCACAATGTATAGCAATTATCGCTGCTCAAAAAAACCCCAAAGTCAGTTTCAATTTATTTTATTGCTTTTGTGCGTGGCCATTTGCTGTAGCTTTATTCTCCATCCCCACATTCTAGGTGCAAAAGGAAAGAAACGCAAGAAACGAGAAGCTACTTCTCTGAAACGTTCCCACACCTTTTTTCCCCTTATTGTGAGCGCTGTTAGAAAAAGACGTAGGTAAGATCCTCTTGTAAGCCTGATGAGGCTTCTCAAAGGTAAAAAGTTACCACTGACCAGCTGCAAGCACCCTCCTTTCCCCGCTCCTTTCTCCGCTACGTGCTTCCCACCTCCTGAAAGAGCAATCCCTGCCCAGCCCTCCCAGTGCCTCCTGCAGAGAGCCCGGCGCAGGATGCCCGCCAGCTCCCCAGAGCCCCCATTCCCGCACTGCTCCCTGAAGAGCAGCCTTCCCAGCAGAGGGGGACTGGAGGGTAGTCTTTGAACTCCCCTCCGTACAACACCCCTCCACTGTTCCTCACAGTGTCTCCTGCTGGAACGGAAGTATCTATAAGCTTTTTAATAGACAGCACTCCTGGATCTTTCTTTCTAGTGATACCTGCTGGGAGAGTCTGATGCATCAAAGAATGACAGCGAATAAAGCTGGAAAGACCTAGGTATTTAATCATTTACTCCGTCCTCCCACCTGAGCTGGGGTATGCCTTGCACTATTTTTTTTCTCTGATGTTCTATCTAGTCCAACTTTAAAGAGTTGGCCAAATAACTGGGATCTCACCTCTTCCCTGGGGAGGTTATTCCACAGTGGTATGTCATGTGACTGGAAATTTCCCAAAGTATTTGGTGTAATTTTACTTCTTTATTTTTGGTTTTATTAAGCAGGCATTAGTTTTCAGACTCCCAATACTGACATAAGATTTCTTTTCTCTCTCAGTAGAGACTGGAACTGCACCAGTCTTCCTCACATCCATAGCTCAGCATGATATTTAACAACATTGTCCACTGAAAAAAGCTGGATCTGCAGCACCTAAAGGTCATCCAAGGACTGTTTTTATTCTTCACAGTGACTTCTGACGAGAACTGGTGTGAGCAGGGAACCAGGACAGGACCTCTACAACCAATGCAGTATTACCTCACTTCTAGCCACATCAGGTGCTCCCTTCAGGAAGTACTGGTGGCCATCCCAAACACACATTAAAGCAGAGCATCAGCAAGGACTACATCTTCCCCGTGATGCCTGGAGGTTAAATTGTATAGCTCCTGTTAAGCATTGTGAGGGGGACTGGAAAACTAACAATTCATATATCACAGTGAAGAGTCAACTCCACCTTTACCTGAATCAATAGGAAGATCAACCACCACTTGTCCTTCTCCCCAAACGCAAAGAACCCTTGCCTTCACCCAAAGGCAACTGAGTGCCTCTCATTGACATAGTCATACAGAGAGCCTGGGAAAGAGAACAGTTGTGCTGGAAACTAACTGGTGTCTTTGGAAACAAAGTGGTAGCAGTTGACTCCCCCTCCCCAGGTCCCTCCTCTTACTATCTATTTCAGGACTTTTAAGATTCAGTGCAATTCATCCCCCCTTGGAACACCGCAAAAAATTCTCCACCTCCAGCCTCTCATCCGGAAGTTAATAACATTTTGCAGCTCTCCTTAAATAAAATCCAGCCCATCCTGGATCAATAAGACTGATGCCTATTTCCCTAATGGCAGCCGATTGCCATTTGCTATTCAAATCAGACTAGATAAATTACAGTACATGCCAAGGAACAGGCCAGTGAATTAAGACAGGCCTCCTGAGGACCAGCGATATTATTAATCTTTTAAGACACTATCATATTTCTTCTTGACAGTGTGCGTAGACTCTCAGACATGCTGCACCCAGATTGAAATATCAGCTGCCGCAAAAAATCAATAGCGTTAGAAACACAATAATTTTCTGTCTGCAGGGCCCGCAGTAGTAAGCAACGCTTGTGTTTCTCCTCCTTTCCACATCTCTGCTCCAAATGCATTTCTTTTAAAACCCAGGCCTCAAATCTGAATAATAATTGCACTGGGCAAGGTTGCTTTTGTTGTCATCCTTTGCCACAGAAGCCACAACTGTGATTCTTGATAAGGTTGTGGTTCTCAGAGACAGCGTAAGGTACTCAAGGGTCAGATACTCACCTAGTATATTTTACCCTTCTCCCCACACCCTCCTGCTCAATCTCTTGCTCTCTCACTGCAGGCTTTATAAAGACAGATATTGCCAGAGCTCCTGCTATCCCTAAGAAAAATGAAAACAGGGACCTTGGACCTGAACTGACAAAGGGAGGCTGCACATGACAAGAAAGCAAAAAGCTTAAGGGATTTCTCTTCACACTGGCAACAGAAAGGGTCAATTCAAACAATTTTGATCTCTTTAGACCTGTGGATGAATTCAATAGAGGCTCTGACAGCCAAGTAAGCTGCCCCGTGGTTTCCAACTACTCTTTATGCTAAAGGAAGGGGAGGAAGATTCTACAACTGATAACTATCCCAAAAAAGGTATTTTATGACTTACGAGAGCAGTGGGCTTAGGGAAAAATGTGTAGCTTAGGGGATTGGCAACAAAATGTTAAAATGAGGTTTTTCCTCACCCTTGACATGATATAGTTTAAATTTGTGACGAAAAACAATTATAAAACACAACAAAATCAGAAGTCTCCACACAATTCTAAGCATGAAAATATTCTGCATATAACTGGCTAAGAAAAACCACAGAATTGTACCAGAGTACAGATAAATCAACTCCAGGTTGGCTAAGTTGCTATTCAAGATTGCCAGATTGCTGGCATCCCAGGTCAACAGTGACCAGAAAGAGCTGATGAATGTCCCAGGCGGGTGAGAGGCGTAAGGCGATGAAATCATTCAAGTTACATCACAATTAGCAGTTGCCTTCTGCCCTTAAAACAGTTAGCAACATCGGGAGGATGAGAGACCAAAAATATTAACTCTCCTCTGGCTCTTGCAGAATCCTGGGGGCTTCAATTCAACATCTATTTAAAAAGTGGGGTAAGCATGGCCAAAAGCAATATAAGTATAGCCCTGCGTTCTGGTGAATGCTGAGGTGACCTGGCCAATGGCCACAGCATATCAGCAGGGCACTCATTAGTGAACTGAATAGATGAGGAGTCAGCCCATGCGTCTGCGGGATATGCTCTACCTTCTCTATGCTGAGCAGAGGACTTGGCTCTTCTTCTCCTTCCTCAGGATTCTCAGCACAGCACCTCTCCCCAGTGCACAAAGTGACATGCTTAGAAAAAAGGAGAGTGAACCGCCATCAGGCTTGTTGCTAGGGTCAGGGTAATTTTAATTAGAGCTGGTCAGTGGATGAGAAATTTGCTTCCTTCATTGGGACAGAGATAACAGGTTTTGAACATTCTGAAAAATAATATGCTGGCTAAATGCCTTCAGACCTAAAAACCTGAGGTTACCAGAAGTGACCAGAAAGTTCTCTTCATCAAAGACTTCATGCTAAAGAGAAAAGGGAATATTGTGATGAAATGACACCTTGTCGATAGTGTTCTGACCTACTCTAAAATTAATACAACAGCACCATGATGCAATTTTCAATTAGAAAATTAGTTACTTCCCAGTAACTTTCACATCTGAGGAGCAGACTCTTGCTCCTGATTCTCCATGAGTTGGACGTGATTCATGCATCTGAGTGGAACTGCTCCCGATATATACAAGTATCACTCTACTTCCAATAGATGGTTTATGCCACGTGGGGCCTAGGAATATGCTGATAACACTCTGTATTATTTAATTTCATTGGGGTTTTTTTTTTCTGAGTTTGTCACCTTCCTAAATTAAATTCTGCTTTCATTAATCCAGGAAAAACCTGTCCCCAAATTAGTAAAAGATGTCCCAGTAACTGGACATTTGGGAAGATGAAACCAGCGTATTTGTAAAGTTTGTCACTTGCGCATGGAGTTCAGTCTAAACTGTGGAGCTAATATGAGCACGGATACAAGTCTACGAGTGAACAAGAAGTATGGGGGCTAAGGAATAAATACTGAAGGTCCAGAACAGACAACATCATGGACGATGAAGGATGGGATTTGAGCCTACCACTTTTCCTCTCCTATCCTCAAATGACTCCTCTGCTTGCTTCTCCTCTGTCTCCATAGCGTCCTCCTATCTGTGCTACTTTCTCTAACTAGACGTCATTGCTGCTTTGATTTTGCACAGCAAAAATCATTAGTTCACACAATACTAGGGCTAGCATCAGCATGGTTTCTTAGAAGATGCCACAACATCTATTCTAAGACAATTGGGACCTACAAATATCACCAAGTGAGAGAGAAGAGAAAGTCATTCCTCCAGAGCAGGGATGAGGCTTAAACAACGCATACAGCCATGAACATTTTGAGTCAGGCCTTCTAACAAGCTCCTAGGGCAGTCCCAATAATGCAGTGGTAGTCTTGAGCTACCCTCAGACCCTGCACCACATCTATGCAGAAAGCCCCAGAGTTATACCTGGGATGCATTATTGCATCATGGACACAAAACGTTACACAAGAAAGTATGTGACAGCCATTACATTAAGAACGCCCCGCCTTTATGTTTGTAAGCACACTGAACACCTGAATTGAGGTCTTTAGAAAGGTGGGAATGTTATGTCACTGGACATACTGTGAGAAGGCTTTCCCACACTGAACTTGTACTCCATCTGCATATATCCTTTTCCTGTTGTAAAGGATCACAATTTATTCTGACGAATATATACTAATTTCTTCCTTTCTTTTTAAGTGCTGTTATACGCTACCCTATGCCCTCCATTATCCTCACATTTGGAAAAGAAATCATTTCTGCAGTAACTGGCCACGCAACTACTGTTCAGGTTCCCCTGATATTTTTCCCCTGGGAAGCAAAATCATCAGTGCAGCGGACCGGTATTAGCAAGGCCATGTAACTAGATGGACTCCTTCATGCTGAAAAAAACTCTCTTGGGATTTAAAAGAAGCTGTGCACATCATCCTTCTGACATTTCTGTTTCTAAAGCAAAGGATTAGACTGAGGGCAAAAGTACTGTACAAATAAAGCGTTAGTGCCGTTGCTGCTGGTCAAAGCTGGTTCAGAGGAGATTCTGTAGACAGTCTCCTCTGGATAGATCCTGCTGCAACTGAGTCTGCAGACTGTAATGTTTAAATACCATTCAGAAGTTAAAACACTAGTGACAAACCCAGTTAGGTTTAAAGCCAGATTTCCATTGCAAAACACCCTGCATGCCATCCCTGCTGACAGGCAACGCTAGGCACCACTGTCAGCTACAGGGTACAAAAGGAAGAGGAAGAAAGTAAATGTATTGCAAGTTTAAGGCACAGACACACACTGCTAACAACTGCTTTCTGATATTCTTCCTCGTTCCCAGTCTCTGCCCCAAGACATTGCTCTGATTTTGCAATACAGAGGAGAACTGGTCTTTGCAGAGAAATCTACCCACAGGCTATAACTCCAGGATACCTAGAGAGTATCCGTCTTACCCTGTGCTTGGCTTCGTCAGTCACAGGTGCTGAACAAGCCCATCCTTTGAGGAGGAAGCAGCACAGGGATCATCATCAAACCATGGTTGTGATTCACTACGACAGTTCACCAGCTCATTCTATAAAAACAGATGGATAGAGATGGAAATTGCAAGTGCTTTTAGGGGAGAGGAGCTGGGAGAAGAGTCACACTACAAGGTCTCCATGCTAGAAGGGTGGAATAGAGAGTCAAAAGTGCCAATCAGATGATATGGGTTGTACAGAATACATCGTGTGAGAAAAATAAAAAGAAAGATCTGGCTGGAAATGGACAAAAGACATAAAAGATGCAAAGGGAAAAAGAGAGAACATAGAAAGATGAGAAAGTAAGATGAGATAAATCGGGACTTTGGGAGTGGCTGGGGAAAGAAAGCCTAAGCATTCAAAAGTTGTCAGCAAATTCAACAAGATTTCACCTACCCAGCAGAGGATGGAGTGCCCTCCCTAAAAGCTGAAGCTGAATAAAAACTGTGTTTCCTTTTCTGGTCATTAGCATCTATGCCTAGCAATAACTTGAGTTCAACCCATTTTTGAGGGCTCTCTCAGCTATTCTTCTTTCTGTACCACTACCACAACCTCCCTGGCATGGCTAGAAAAATATCCCAACAAAGCATGTATTAGAAACTTCGGATCTTCTCACCTCTTGTTAATGACCCGGTTCAGCTGCGGTCAGAGGTGACAGGAAGTCACTGGTAGACAGCGAGCTCCGTGAAACGAGCCTGGAAAAGGTAATGAACTTCTCCAGAATAAAACTCTCCATGGTACGTTGAAAATAAATTGCTGCTGGCACTCCCTGGTTGCACTCCGAATAAAGGAGGTCAGGGAGAAAGAAGGCCTGACACTGAGAGATCAGGAGCATCCTAAATCCTCCTTTGCTTTCAGTGCCTCCTGTCGGGGTGAGTTCCCACACAGCTGCGGGAACGGAGCCCTGCACCTGCGCAAGACACGTTAAGTACTGCAGATCAGTAAGCCAT
Source organism: Phaethon aethereus (assembly GCF_964289735.1). NCBI lineage: Eukaryota > Metazoa > Chordata > Aves > Phaethontiformes > Phaethontidae > Phaethon > Phaethon aethereus. The sequence continues at coordinate 93,413,178 of NC_138575.1, read as the reverse complement.
GGCCCCTTCCTTTGAAGAAATACTCCCTCCAAACCGTGGCTGGTACTTCCTAAGGGGGGTGGGAGGGGACACCTACCACTGCAGCAGCCCCGCTGTCTCTTTCACATGAGTAGAAATACAATTTCTCGCACTCACACGACTCCTGTCCCCACACTGGAACCTCTGGTGGAGACACTCCCAGATCAGTCACAGGTTTTAATTATGAGATGACAGTACTGACGGCTGGCTTTGCTTGAACCGGCATGTGTCACTGAAACCGATGGGAAATAGGGAAGAAAGAGACCGAGTTTAATTAGCTTGAATATTTTACAATGATTATTTTCTACAAGCAAACCCTCCCACAACTTATTTGTCACCTGTCAGGTTGCTGTTCTTATCCACCATGATTTCTCCTCGCCTCTTCATGTCATAAAAAACCAATGGTGAAAATGACAGACAGATGCAAACAAGATTTTGGTAATTACAGCACCGTGGCTGGTGGTTGTTTGAACATCGTTTCATTTCTTCCAATCAAACAAGTCCTTGGACTTCACAGCCCTGGAGCTTCAGACAGGGGTGAAGCTGATTATATTATGACATTACAGTGCAGACTGGCAGATCAGACAAAGTGGATTTCACTCAGTAATTAAACTGCAGTATCTTTCGTCTAAAGTCCAGGGCAGGATTAATCGAAAGGTAGCTCTTTATCATTGCGATTAGTGCTGGGATTTGAAGAGTGAGTCCACAGATTTCTGATTTGATAGCTCGTCCTGGGTACCAGCTTATCGGTAGCTGCACATCTGTCTGACTTGTAAAAATAGCATGAGGTCAAGATGTATTTGCCAAGTTGCACCATTTCCTTTATTTTATTTTTAGCTGGAGGAAATTCAGATTGATTTAAATATTACAGTGTCCTTTGTCTTTCTGTGGCAGTACAAAGATTTCTATTTAAGACCTGTTAACATATGACTCTGCCTCCATCCTAAACTGCATTGTATCTATAGGACAGACTCACAATTTTTTCTGTAGCTTTACCTTTTATTCTTCAGGGTCCAAAAAAATCCACCTGATCTTGGGAAACAGAACAATACAAATTCAAAAGACAATAGCTCTAAAATGGTCTAGCAAATCAAGTTTCAAGATTTCAAGGAGCTCCTAAGATTTACTGGATGAAAATAGAGTCTTAAGATCTTGGTTTTGTGTCAGCATTGTACAAAATCCCTAACACCAAATCCCAGCTGATGTCTTTTTTTTTTTTTCTTTTAAAGTTTCCAGAAAGCTTTCAATGCTCCTGCTTCTCCTCACAACTTTAATAAAAACAGAGCCGGGAAAATTTGCTCTGTACAGCCAGACAGTTTCCTTATGCTGCTGGCTGGGGAAATAGCACTCCTGGCACCTGCCCTGATTTACTCACTGGAGGAGTTTATCTACAAATGGAAGCAAGGCAGGGAAAAGCAATGGATGTCTCTTTTTACTTTATTCTGCAAGTAGTCATCATGTTTAGGAAACAGAAAAAATCAAATAGAAAGAAAAACACTATTTCTTCCTCCCATCAGCAAAACAGAGTCAGGATCTGACTTCAAAGTTCAGAGATACTCTCTACCTAAAATTTGGTGCAGACAACACTGTTTCTGGTTAGATTCTAGGGAGAATACCCCAGTAAGAAGTCCAACTCCCCAAAAATGTGTTGAGGGTGACTTGGCATTTGCCCTTAGGGAGTCATACACATTTTTAGGTTCCTTTCAACAAGTTTTAAAGCCACAGCAGTCTCAAAAACCAGTGAGTCAGAGGCCACTATTGCTAGGTTCCAATTTTTTCCCCAACAAAGGCTGATAAAAAAGAAATGTATTTGTGAAAACTTCAGTAAAAATTTTATTTGCAGCTGAACTGTGTTTTTGCACTTTCACTGAAAATGTTAGGAAATTTTGCAGGAAACTGTCAGCTGGAAATGAAAAGTATTCTTCCTGGAAATCATTTTTCAACAGTGTCCTTTAAAAGTTTTAGCCCCCCCTCGCCCCCCAAGAAAAAAACAGTCACAATTTACACTGTTTTGTTTCATTGACAGAACAGTCTTGTGCATACCGTGTCCTGCACGATTCAAACGTGATTTAGAATACCTTGGCCCCATCTCTACAGCAGGATAATCTCTAAAACGTCCTTTGACATTTTGGCTATAGAAATGTCTCCTCTCATTTGTATGAAGCTGGTGCAGATTATAAAGACCTAAAGCAGGGGCAATCTCTTAATTTCTACTCAAACATTTACTACAAACAGACCCTAATTCTGTTTAGGGACTTGGGTAGTACTACAATCCAAATAACAAACTAAACAATTCCCTAGGCAAACAAACTATTTTATTTGCAGTTTTATTGTTATTGTTATTTTTGTAATGGAATTTATATAGGAAAAAACCCAAATTATTCATAACCATTCATTTTAAGTCTTGAAAGCTATTTCAGAGCTCTCAGAGCCATGGAAGACCCTCAGTATCATGCAGTCTGATTCCCATACAATAAAGAACTTACAATTCCACCCAGTAATTCCTACAGCAATCCTAATGACTAATGTCTGAATGGGCACATACCTTTTACTAACACATATGATCTTAATTTAAGGAGTTAAACCAGCAGAATATCACAAAATACCTTGGAAATTTGTTTTAGTAAGTACTTTCACTGCCCAAACACTTAGAAGTGTGGAGAGAAGAGGAAATCTAGCCAAGCAAACAGGCAGAGGCACAGAAACGTCATACAGACGAATGATTAATACTGCATTTCTTGGTCAACTAATAAAGACACAGATAAGTAATACCAGACAGAACAGTTTCAGTAACCTTTCTTTAAATGGCTAGCAAAATATGTAATAAAATCTCACTGCTATACCTGTTCTTTGTAGTGGTGTGAAGGTGAGAATTTTATTCCTAGTCCTGCTGCTGATACTGTAGATATGGATTCAACTCGCACAGGGATTTCAAAGCTTGTATTCAGACCACTAAACTATTCCTCAGACCAAACTGAAAACGAAATGCAAATTAACTACTGCTGATTCTGCTCGCATGCTGTTTCCCTCCTGCCTTTCACCATTTCCCCCCATTTTTCCTCTGAAAAATCTAACTTTTTAAAATATTATTAACCAATCTAATAAGTAGCAGCCTTTATATTTTTTTTCTCATTTCTCAGTCTTTGTATTATGCTTTGATCATAAATTCAGTGTCTTCCCTCCAATCACAAGGACTAGAAACTTATTTTACAAACAAAAAACAAAGATCTTGACATTATCTGTTTACTTCAAGAGTAGAATCTTTGAGAAAAACATCAGATATTATGACACTTTCAGTAATACTGCAACCACTGCCAGCAAAGTAAAACATTAATCTAGGTGTGCACATCCCTCTGGTTTTCACATCATGCATCAACACTGGTATCCCACAAAGCGAGCCTTGTACTTGTGAGTTGCTCTGGAGAAAAGCTGGATATCATTAACACGTCAATGATTTCACAAAGTAGTCAATCAACAGGTGCTTCCTACTACATAGGAACGGACCCTAAAATGCCAAATCCTGGCTTCAGGGACACAGTAGCAAATTTCATAGTTATATAAACCAGGGCAAGATTTATCCCAGTGCAAATACAACCAGAATTAACATTACGTTTTGCAGAGTTCCTAAAGAACTACAAACTTCTTCCACAAACCAGCTGTAAAAGGGGAAAATACATGTCTTGCAGCATGATGTTGCTTTTTGAAATTAAATCACAGCTGAAAGCTTGGAAAAGTCCAACTAAGAGAGGAAGAGAAATTCCCAGCCATCAATACCAAAAGTAACTGCGTATGTCCCACAAACTCAGAAGATGCTGTCAGTACCCAGTTCCTTGGCCATATGTTAGTCAGATGAACTAAATCGATCCATAAACCTAACCAGGAAGCTATCATGAGGGCTGAAACTGTGATGCACTGATCAAAAATCTGTTTTTCACAATTAAAGACATAACCACAATTACTTTCAGTTGAGTCACTCACACTCTCGTAATGTGCCCATCCTCAAATGATATTTAACATTACATACTAAGTATGTCAAGCATTCGTTTCATTAATAACACTTTGCACTTCTATTCTGCTTTTTATCCCAGGACTCCAAAGCACTCTGTGATCATGAATTAATCAATGCTACCACCACCTCTGCATTGGAAATAGTTGGCTGGAGTCCACTCAATGACCCTGGACGATAGCTAGAGATGTGTTTCTCACTCTTCTTCTCTCCTATCCCAAATCATCAAGTCATAAAACTGAGTGACAGTGGCTTCCCCGATTCACTGAATACTGAGCACAATCAAAATAAATTTGTCAGAGTAAAGCAGAGATCATAAACTTTCCCTTTACCAAGGTAGAGCATATGAAAAACAGAAATATCAAAAATGAAGAAAAGAAAAAGTACAAATTAACAATTTCCTAAATTAACACCAAGTTTGCCAGGGTAACAGTATCTTATTCCACTGCATGATCATTAGGCAGGTTTAGTCTCTCTCTCCTGTCCTATGCTTACAGGCAACAAATGAGACTGTCCAATGTGGAAGATTAACAAATTGGACAATAAAATAAACAAACTGATCTTGCTAATTTCTATTCTCCAATTTTGGTTCTAGGTGAAATTTCACGAAACTAAACCCTTCAGTGCCGATCGTCAACAAAATATAGGTTTGCTCCTGAAAGTATCTATAGATTGCTTTCTGGAAAAGGTTTAAACAGGACTGGCAATATTCAAGAGCGCCTCAGATTTCACCACCAAAGAAATTTATCCTTTCAAGTCGCTCTAAATAGAGCACAAAATCCTGAAATACTTTGCTAACTTTGGGTTTGGTTTCTATTTAGGTAAAACACTTACTCAACTCAATGGGAGCTTTGCTGGAATAAAGGCTGAGAAGAGAGTTTGAAAAAGACATTATTGTTATTTTCGTGTTAGAAAATAGGTGCAGAAGAATATCAGTGCATGAAATGGAAGAAGAAGGTTCAGACCTGGTGACAGAGCTGAAAGAGGAAGTGGAGAGGCTGAGGAGCATTAGGGAGTGTGAGAGGGAGATAGATTAGTGGAGCCACACCCTGCCATCCCTGTTCTTGTGGGGGACTTCAATCTACCGGACATCTGCTGGAAGTATAACACGGCAGAGAGGAAACAATCTGCGAGGTTCCTGGAGTGTGTGGAGGATAACTTCCTGACACAGCTGGTGAGTGAGCCCACCAGCGGAGGTGCCTTGCTGGACCTGCTGTTTACAAACAGAGGAGGACTGGTGAGAGATGTGGTGGTCGGAGGCCGTCTTGGGCTTAGCGACCATGACATGATAGAATTCTCAATTGTGAGCGAAGTAAGGAGAGGGGTCAGCAAAACTGCTACCATGGACTTCCGGAGGGCAGACTTTGGCCCATTCAGGTCACTGGTGGAGAGAGTCCCTTGGGAGACAGTCCTGAAGGACAAAGGGGTCCAGGAAGGCTGGACAGCCTTCAAGAAGGAAATCTTAAAGGCGCAGGAGCAGACGGTCCCCATGTGCCGTAAGAAGAGCTGGCGGGGAAGGCGACCGGCCTGGCTGAACAGGGAGATTTTGCTGGCACTCAGGGAAAAGAGGAGAGTTTATCATCTCTGGAAGAAGGGTCAGGCAACTCACGAAGAGTGCAAGGATCTCGTTAGGTCAAGCAGGGACAAAATTAGAAAGGCGAAAGCCCAGCTAGAGCTCAGTCTGGCCACAGTTGTAAAGGATAATAAAAAATGCTTCTACAAATATATTAACAACAAAAAGAGAGGCAAGGAGAATCTCCATCCCTTACTGGGTATGGCGGTTTTATTTTTTAACACTAAAATATATATAGAGATATATATATAATATATAATAGATATGTCTCCAAGGAGGAGGACAAGGTTGAGGTACTTAATGCCTTCTTTGCCTCAGTCTTTAATAGCCAGTCCAGGTATCCGCAGGGTCTTCAGCCCCCTGAGCTGGAACATGGTGATGGAGAGCACAATAACCTGCCCATAATCCAGGAGGAAGCAGTTAAGGACATGTTAAACCACCTGGACACCCACAAGTCTATGGGGCCTGATGGGATCCACCCGAGAGTACTGAGAGAGCTGGAGAAGGAGCTTGCCAAGCAACTCTCCATCATTTATCAGCAGTCCTGGTTAACAGGGGAGGTCCCAGAAGACGGGAGGCTTGCCAATGTGACACCCATCTACAAGAAAGGCTGGAAGGAGGATCCTGGGAATCACACGCCTGTCAGCCTGACCTCCATACCAGGGAAGATCGTGGAGCAGTTCGTCTTGAGAGTGCTCACAGGGCATGTGCAGGACAACCAAGGGATCAGGCCCAGCCAGCATGGGTTCGTGAAAGGCAGGTCCGGCTTGACCAACCTGATCTCCTTCTATGCGCAGGTGACCCGCCTAGTGAATGAGGGAAAGGCTGTGGTTGTTGTCTACCTGGACTTTAGTAAAGCCTTTGACAGCGTCTCCCACAGCATTCTAATGGAGAAACTGGCGGCTAGTGGCTTGGACAGGTTTACTCTTCGCTGGGTGAGGAACTGGCTGGATGGCCGAGCCCAGAGAGTTGTGGTGAATGGCGTTAAATCCGGCTGGCAGCCGGTCACAAGCGGTGTTCCCTAGGGCTCATTTTTGGGGCCGGTCTTACCCAATACCTTTATTGATGATCTGGATGAGGGGATCGAGTGCTCCCTCAGTAAGTTTGCAGATGACACCAAGTTGGGTGGGAGTGTTGATCTGCTGGAGGGTAGGAGGGCTCTGCAAAGGAATCTGGACAGGCTGGATTGATGGGCAGAGGTCAACTGTATGAGGTTTAATAAGGCCAAGTGCAGGGTCCTGCACTTTGGCCACAACAACCCCATGCAATGCTACAGGCTAGGGGAGGAGTGGCTGGAGAGCTGCCCAGCGGAAAAGGACCTGGGGGTGCTGGTTGACAGCTGGCTGAATATGAGCCAGCAGTGTGCCCAGGTGGCCAAGAAGGCCAACAGCATCCTGGCCTGTATCAGGAATAGTGTGGCCAGCAGGAGTAGGGAAGTGATTGTGCCCCTGTACTTGGCACTGGTGAGGCTGCACCTCGAATCCTGTGTTCAGTTTTGGGCCCCTCACTACAAGAATGATGCTGAGGTGCTGGACCGTGTCCAAAGAAGGGCAATGAAACTGGTGAGGGGTCTGGAGAATAAGTCTTATGAGGAGCAGCTGAGGGAACTGGGGTTGTTTAGTCTGGAGAAGAGGAGGCTGAGGGGAGACCTTATCACTCTCTACAACTACCTGAAAGGGGGTTGTGGCAATGAGGGTGTTGGTCTCTTCTCACAAGTAACCAGCGATAGGATGAGAGGAAATGGCCTCAAGTTGCACCAACGGAGGTTTACACTGGATATTAGGAAAAATTTCTTCACCGAGAGGGTGGTCAAGCATTGGAACAGGCTGCCCAGGGAGGTGGTGGAGTCACCATCTCTGGAAGTGTTCAAAAAACATGTGGATGTGGCGCTTCAGGACATGGTTTAGGGAACATGGTGGCGCTGGATTAATGGTTGGACTTGATGATCTTGAAGGTCCTTTCCAACCTTAGTGATTCTGTGATTTCACAGTGTTGCTTCTAATAAGGATTACGTCTTCAAAAAATGGACTCAGTGGACCAGAGTGATCATGTCCAATTAGCTGACACCTGACATGATATATCACCTTATGCTACCAGCTTAAAAGAAATAATGCCATTTAATGATACCTGTAGGATAGGACGAGATAAACACATGCTATACACTATCTAGAATTATAATCCAACTGTTTAAAACATATGGTATATACTTTGAATAACTTCAGATAACACACATTTTTCCTTTGTACTCCAGACTGCAGATATTTAATGCTTCCTTCTCTTATCCTGCACAGATTTCAGGAACATGAACGTAAATTCTGTTTTTCACTTTTGTTCGATATATTTTGCAATTAATACAGAAGTTAAATACAACAATTCAACTTTTAGTAAATTTTTCTACTATTAGTAGGCATGAATACATGGCAATCTGGGAACTCAAGTTGTATTCACACCACTCGGCAAATGTGCTGAGGGGGCTTAAACTGTATTCTAATTATTCTTAACTGCCCATCGCAACCTCAGTATACAGTACAATTACAATGAGCATTTATAGGTAAAAATCTTGGCCTGTGTGCTCATCTAAATTGACAGAGGATCGCTGATGTAATCAAATCAGCATTAATGAAATCAACTGGTCTAGATCTGGCCTCCCTTCTTTATATGATAAACCATTTTAACAGGGAGTCCAAAATTACCTCTTAAAATGGCTATAAAATTTTTTATATAAAATTTATCCTGGAGTACTATATGAAAGGATTATAATCAATGAATTATACACTAGATGTGGTTTCAAGTATGTAAAGTTTGGTTTTTTAGGGCTCAAAGCATTTGCTTAAACAGAGATTTCAAGTGCCATCAGAAAAGCCCAAGGGCTTCAGCACATCTGGACACGGCTAGCAGATACGACTTACCACTTCTGAGATACCTGTCTTTTGGGAAAAGCAGCTGAAGGCCAGGAGGTGTCCTACAGCATCTCACATGGAACCAAATACCTGTGTTTGAGCCTTTATTGTACAGACAGTGCATGTGTACCTCTCCATCTGCTCACTGCTTTCAGACCTTCTTATCCTTACCACAAATGTAAGAAAATCAAATACCTTCTGTTTCTGGCCAAACAGAAAATAAGATATTAATGAAAAATTCTGCTCACAAAACTCCACTTTATGCCCTCCATGTCTTGGCTGAGGAAACTCATACTCTATCTCTGCCAATTAAACTGGCCATAGCACATGCAAAATTTCCTCCAACTGAGGGAAAAACCTGGAATTCTAAGAAAGAACATCACTTTCACATTTTATAAATACCCTGAACTCAATCCTGACAGGAATTCACAAAGTCCTGACTGAACAAATCACGTTGGACTTCATTTCCGCTGACTCTTGAATTTTCCTTTCAAGATTATGAGATTGGATTTTCCAGACTAGATCCAGAGTCTATGCAAGTCTCTTATACCAGCCAACACTGATTTGAAATGCTTGCCCAGCTGCAGCAGGACAGTATTATTTGCTCGTGTTTTCACCCTCCTTCTTCACGCACTGCAAAAGCTACTGGGAAAACAAGCTGACGTGAAGAGACTTCTCTCAAAAACCAGAAATACCTCCCTGTAAAGCTCACCCATTGTCAAATTTTAAAAATATGCCTTTAAAAATACAGAGACTTATCCATATTTATTCAAGATCTCACAGAGCTGGTAAATACCATCAGGCAGGGGTTTTAAGATAAGTAAAATCATCTCCTGTCTTATCTTCACTACTCTCAAAAAAAGAAGCAAAGCGCTGGTAGAAGCATTCAAACTGCAGCCTATATTCTTATGACTCTACAGTTTCTTCTAATTTCACCCATACTTGCTTTTTTCACTGGCAGTGGTGGTGCTTTTCGATGGCTGCATTTTCCCCAATACATCCATTAAAAACAAGATTTTTGGTTGAGAGCACTGAAAGATATGGTAGCGCAATGTGCACCCACCAAGGAGACATGGGTTTGGATTGAAAGCAACTTCAGGGACCTCGGTCAGCGGAGCACAGACATATTATAACCACACATTTATTGAAATGGGAGACTCCTCATGCAGAGTGCTACTGTTGAAGTCTTGAGTGTTTTTCTTTCAGAGGCAGTATACTGTCTCTGAATTCAACAAGAAATCAAATTAGGACTCCTGGGTTCCATTTCTGTCCTGCCACTTACCCATGATAAGATATTGGGCAAATCATTTAACATAAATAAGCTTCAGTTTACAGAGCTGAAATACTGCACATGGGTGTAGTAAGACTGATGAAAAATACTATAACAGTATTATTAAAGTGCTTTCTTCCAGATTTTTAAAATTCCTTATCAAAGGTTCTCTTAACCTTCCTCACTGAATTTTAAAGCCTACTCACTTCCTTTTCAAAGGACAAAATTTTTCGAATGTCTAAAGATTTCCTTGCAGCCATTTGTACAAGATTTTAGAATAAGGCTATGTATGGTGCCAGTAGATTAAAACAATTTAAGAAATTATTGTCTCCAAGTCCCAACAGAGAGTGGCATAATATGCTAGGATCTCTTTACATATCTTTATCTGATTTTAGCTTATAGTTCTGGGCATGTGTCAGAAAGGGCAGCCGTCTCCCTCTTCATCATCTCAGTCCTGCCCCAGAAGCCAGTCCGCTTCACTCAGTTTGGTCTGTGCTTGGGCTCTGTCAAGCAACTATTGGTTTGTGTAACTTTTTCAAACCAATTAAATTATCTTAAGTTCAGTCTTTTAATGCAGAAATTAATGTTCACCAAAACCCTGAGGATCAGATGCAGCAGATTAGAAGTACTAAGGGGAGTCAGGCTACATCAATTAATATTTAAAAGACCAATAATTTCATACACAGCCAAATTTAGCAATAAGTGTAAGATACCCATGCTGAGACTAACAGACATATCCACTCAATGCTAATCTTTACTCATAGTACATGTGAAACTAAAAAGAGCTCATAAATTGTAAATGCAAACCATTTAGGAGCTAATAAGAAGTCTCATCATTATAATTATGTACCAAGTAAGAGAAGTCCATCTTCTCATAACCTCCAAAGCTGCATAGTGCTCCCATTTTACACACTGAAACAGAAAACCGAAGACAATAGGACAACTCCTTAATTTTTTTTAAAAAATTTAAATGTCCTTTAAATTTTTTTTTTTTAATTTATAAAATAAAAAATTTTAAAATGTCCTAATTTCTAGGACAACTCCCTAATTTTGCCTACTCAGCTTGAGGCACCATGCATAGAAGAATCTCAGATAACTTTAAAACTGCTTACAGTCTTCATCCAGACTTCTTTTACAGTCTATGAACAGAAGTGAGCCCTTATCTGAGGGTTTGTTTCAGATGCCTTTCCTTGTGACAGGCTAAATCACATCTCTAAGTGCCTGATAGTCTCCAACTGCCTGCAAAGGCAGTCCAAATGAGGATGGAGGTACCTGTACCATACGCAGCTAAATGCCAGAGAGAAGGTCCTTTGACCCTGGTTTTCAGCAGCTCTGAGGAGTTCTGGCACCTAATGAAATCCATAAAAGCTACAAGTGCTTAGCCCTTACTTGAACCAGAGATGCATAAAAAGGAGCTTTCCAGAATTAAAGCACAATAATTGGGAGATCATGTTGTGAATTCATTAAGAGTTTGTTAATTCAAAACATTAACATCATAAGCACAGGGTAGGAGCCTTACTGCAGTCTTTTTTTTTTTTTTTTTAAAGATGATGTCATCTCTCTAGCTACAGGTAATACAATATTCAGACTGGCCATAAGGAAGTCTAATATAGGCTGCTCCACTAGAGACACCATCACTTTAACCACAATTGGACCTCTGGTGCTACCCTACCAGGAAAACTTTCTGATTAGCACTTCTGTTGCGATAGCACACACCATTCCTGCTTTAGAGCAAGAACGTTCTTCAGCAAATGGGACTGTCAGCGAGGTGGTTTCCACAGCTTTTGTGGCAGTTGTGCAGTTGCCTCTCTTGCTATTTGTAAGTATTCTTTTTCCTCCTTTCCTCTTCAGTGAAAAAAGAAATCTGATCTTCACAGACGGAAAATTAAGTATTGCCAGGATGATCAATATACCCAACAGCCATTCAAACTGGTCTGATAAATGAAAGCATTTAAATAGTTGCAACCAAAATAAGCAACAGAAGGTGGGAAAAGAAATGTATAATTGTGCCAGCTACTAGGGTACTGTTTGTTTTTTCAATCGGAGCATCACAAAGTATACAGAACACAAACTACTACTAGCATTTTTGCATAACTTAGTATTTGCTTAATAAATCACAGGTACACGTGGTATACAAAATTTAGAAAGAGTATAAATTAGCTTAGCTTCTCCAATTGATATATTAGCATTGTCAACTGGTCATTCAAACCCCACTGCCCAGAAGATTACTCAGAAATATAAAATGGCCAATCCAAATTATGAGGCAATGTGATCACTTTAAATTGACTCCATTTCCTACATGATGCCTCCATGTTTACAGGTGGTGCATACCAGACATACCAGAGGGAGGTAAACAACATTACGTAAATTAATAGAATCATCTCCCTCTTTCACATGGTCACCCTGACCTCCAAGGGCTCAAGTAGCAAAGAAAAGGCCACAAAGTAGTAGTGGAGGGAAGATCTTCATGGCTGTCCTTTCTTTCCCCTTCACTAAGTGACTTTTCAGGGACTTTTCTGCATGTTAAGCATCTTTTTTGCATTGCTTAATATTGTTATTAATAATTCATATTTTTGTCTTTCTCCTCTCACTCTGACAACTTTTATTTTTAATCAATGGGCATGTGTCAAATTGCTTTGTTATTTATTTATAATGTAAGCTGACAAAAGAATGGGATATGTGGTATAAAGCTGAGAGTGTTTCTTTCCTACAGCTGATATCCTCAGTAACGACTATGTGCCTTGTTCTGATCAGTAGGGTCCAAAAACCTAATTTTGCCACAAATAATGGAGGACATATTTAGTAGATTTCTACAACTGGATGTCTCTCCTCTGTCCCCATGTTCATGCACTGAAATAAAAGTTGAAAATGTAGGTTTATTTGTATGCATGCACATTGTCTTTGAGAAAGAAAAGGAGTAGAGTGCACAAAGGTGTTAATAACAATGTACCAAATACTGATGCACTTATACAGTCAAATGTATTACTCAGATCAATGTGCTTGGTCCCCTAATACATCAACAGTTCTCACAAGCTGTTTGTGGCAGAAACCCATACCACTCTTTTCAGCCAACAAAACCCAAACAGAATGACTACCTTGCCCAAAACTAGGAAAGAATTCAGTAGCACAATGGCTGTTTCAACCAGCAGCCTGCCTTGCCTCGTAACGCATGTGAAAAACGCATTATGAGGCACTTTGCCTCATAAAGCTGGGAAAACAACTAAACGTTTCCTCACTGAGCACGTGAAAAGCAAGCTGTTGATTACAATTGGCTTCCATGTTACATACTTGGGATTTGACTCTTACGCCCCTTTCATGCACATACATTTTACCTTGACTGTTACTTGAGAACTCATTTTACTTACTCTCTGAGATGCTTTTACTGTTTGACAGAAATAAATCCATAGTTCCAGCTGAATTAAATTCAATGTTGTGATTGTCTTGGTGTGTCCTGAGGCAGGAGGCAGCCCTGTCTGGACTGTGGGAATAGTTTGGTGGAGCTTAGGATTGTACTCTGCAGCAATGCTTGCCTGCTGGACAGGATGTTGTCATACAGGGTGCAGTCATTGTAAAATAAATTCATAGCACAAAGCTATGAAAAAAAAAAGGATTAGACACTTTTTTTTTTTATAACAAGGATACTGTGCCATGCAACTTCTAATTCAAAGGAGGGCACAGACTGAGGTTGCCTACTTATACTTCTGCCTGAAAAGCTCCTTCCTTCCTATAGTCACCACCACGTGTTGAGCGCTCAGTGGGCATGTGTTTAAACGTTTTATTTCAAAGCCTAGTGAGAGTGTTGGGGCAATAAAGTAACATCCCTTTACATCCTGTGCTAAGCACAATGTAATATCAGCAGATATTAGGTCCAGCAGAGTTACCTGTTATAGCTCAGAAAGCCAACCAAGAGACACAGGACATCAAAAATCTCAAAGCAACCATATGGGCTGGCCAGTGAATTTGAGAAGGTACGTCAGAAAAAGCAAGGTAGAGGATTACGTTATTAGAGCATTACATTATTAGAGCTATGGTTTGGAGGAAGGAAGAATTTACTTTGATTTTCAGAATAAATTGCCACAGACTACACATACACATTTGCTTTTATTTTGAAGTCAGCTGGTGTTTCATTCTGTTTTAATTAATCCACCATGGAAAGGAGAATAAAAATTGAAGCATTTTCTTTGATGTTATCCTAGCCTTAATGCTTGCTTTCAATGCCTTCTTCACCACACACATCATGCTGAGAATAAGCATGGCATTCAGAATGAGGATTGTCCCTCCCGATTTACAATTCAGGGTTACAAAGAATACAAATGTCTATTTCTTATGAGTAAAGACCAGTTGGTAGCCAGATCCCCTCCATCTTAAGCCTGCTTTTGATACAGTTATTAGAGAATCCAGACTCCAATATGGCCATAAAGGAAGTGGACAGTTCACACATTCTGTCATGTAACCAACCAGTAAATGAATTTCCCCTTGTCTACAAAATAAGGGACCATTCACAATTTGAGTGCCAGAGGAAGCTATGGCCATCTAACATACTTCGAACCACAGAAATACAGTAAAACCAGGATAACTCTTAGGTATCATAACTAGTCCCACTGCATAATCAGGGATCAGGCACATACGGCATCTAGACAACTTGAGAATTGGAGAGCACTGCCCTTGCCCAAGGAGAGGAACCGAGCAGTCCAAAACTTGTGACACTGCTGGGGAATTAGTCTGATTTCTGACCTCAGAAGGCTACAGAGTGCTCTCCTCACCTACCTTCCTCTCCCACAAGAACCTCACAGAATCAGCTTTTTATTTCTATTTGTGTTATCAGTTAGGAATGGCATAAGCATGTAGAAAGAGAAAAGTGTTCTTACCTAGTATTGTCAACAACTTTATGGGTTTAAAAAGCCAGAGGAAAATCCTCTGGATGCACAGATGAGCTGGGATGCAAGACACCTTCAAAACTAAGCAATATTGAAATAAGGCTAGTGTGCTGGAAAGCACAACTCTCCCTGGATATGAAATAATGCCCATTTCTGTTCATTCCCTTATCCGATTCAGGAACACAAAAGGAAAGGTGGGTATAAGTTATGCAGTTGCTGTTGGTTGTGGGTTTTTGGGGGGGGGGGAGTTGTTTTTTGGTGGGTTTTGTTTTTTTTTTGAGGGTTGTCATATGAATCTGGTTTTATTTAGGGGTGAGATTTTTACAATATGCAGTACTGGTCTACCATACTATGTGTAGAGTAAACCCCACACTGACTTCTGTGGATGTAAAATAGAGTCATTACTGACTTTTGAGAAGCTTACCCTAAAAATCTAAAATAATCATTTAGTGTCAGTATGTGTCTGATGCTTACGGGTGGTCCTGTTTTTTCTCACCATAAATTTTTCATTTCCTACCATTTGAAGCTTCTCTTTTTTTCTTTTATAATATGCTTGACTAAGAGATGTAGTTACATACCAAACTAACACAAAGGAATAGAAGTCTAATGGGGGAAAGTGATTGCCACAGATATTAGTTACCTATTCAATGCATACTGGTACATACATATCCATATAATTACAATCTGCCAGTAGCATGGTGTGAATGCAGTTCAAAATGTTGCTTGGTATGTGTTCCGTCTAAAATCTACTAGAGATTAAAAAAAGGGAGGGGCTTTGCCCTAGTGGATAAGTGAGACTACCTAGGATTACTGATTTGATGACTTTGGTCTTGGGATGAGAGAGTCAAAACAATTGGATGATCTTAAGTAACACAGAGCCTTGCAAGAACAAAAATCAGCTTGAACTGTAAGGACGTGTGCGTGCTTCCAAGGACTATGGATCTTCTGATTTAAACAGCGTGGAAAAGGTCAGAGTATCTGTTTTTTCTTCCTCAATTGCCACTTTATTTGCTGTGTGGCCTGCTTCATTTCTCTGTGTCTCAATTTCCAAATCCTTCAATAGGAAATGCTAACTGTACACAACACCAATGCCCCGAGATGGTGTGGTGTATTTTGATCAAGTTCTTTTGCCATCGACTGAAGAGGCATGCTATTTGGGGATTAGCTATTGTTTACAAGAAAAATTGAAGTTTTCATGTAAAAAGTAACGGCACTACCGCTGATGTGAAACCAAAGGAAGTTTATCTTTTCATGTAGTCACTTTCCAAAGTATTTACTTCTACTCCACAAGCCTGCCTTATGCGGTACGTGCATTTTGCATACTAAGTACACTAAGAGGCAAGTCTTCTGATTATACCTACACCATAAGCCAAATTTAATCCTGCCTTATACATTGGGTAGACACTTTGACCTTCAAGAGATGCCAATCAAGAGAGGATTTATCTCAGTACCTTCCTCTGCCAAAGTTTTCCACAATCTTGCTCATGTGTTTTACAGTAGTACTTTCTTTTTCCCTGTTCATTAACTATTAAAATAACATATCCACATGACAGATTTTTGCCTCAGTTTTCCCACAGCAATCATATTTCCTCACCCAAGAGGATGTCAGGAAGCTTCATTAATTGTTTCTGAAACATTTACAACTTTTCATGGAAAAGGTAAAGCATCTGTCTCGTAAAGGAGACAAATAATTTCCAAATAGATGAAGTATCTCAGCTCCCCTCTGAAGCACATATGTATTTTTATTCTCTCAAAGATAAAGAATTCAAGACACAGACATTACAATCAGTTTGCCAAGTTCAGACTTATTATCTAAAGACCAGAACTTGTGTCTTCTTCCCTCCACTTCCAGTCTTTAATCTCAAAGTGATGCTTCTTTGTTAAAATACCTCTAGATCTGGCGACAGACAAGAGGGTACCTGAATTAAGCAAGTCATGCCACAAGTAACAGCATCAGTGAGGCTTGGCTTCCTTTGGATTTGGCCTCTCTTCCTCTATGACCTCCCAGCCATTATATCCCCAGCCCTCGCCACTAGGACTGCCCTCTCCTGCTCTACCACTTCTT
Organism: Phaethon aethereus; assembly: GCF_964289735.1. Classification (NCBI taxonomy): domain Eukaryota; kingdom Metazoa; phylum Chordata; class Aves; order Phaethontiformes; family Phaethontidae; genus Phaethon; species Phaethon aethereus. The sequence continues at coordinate 93,396,469 of NC_138575.1, read as the reverse complement.
CCTCCCACGCTCTTTTGCTCTTCGCTCTGGCCAACGCTCACAGCACCTCCAGCTCCCTCCTCCACTCCGAGAGCGCGGGCACCCAGCAAGTGCTCAGGAGCAAGCAGCAGACTTGCTATCCACCAGACCAGTCTGGGAGAGCTGACTGGCCCAGTTGGTAGGACAACCCTCACATGGGTCTCTGGAGTGCACACTGCAGGCTCCCTTGCAGGGCAGGTGTAATTTCTGCCTCTGCCTCATTTCTGGTTTTCAAAAAACCTGTGGGAGTTTGGTCTCCTTGCAGCCTCTACTGTTCTGCCACGCTTGCTTAAAACCAGGTGGTTTCAAGCAAACAAGGGACGAGGAGAGTGGTCTCCTAGAAATGAGGCATAGAATCACATCAGTAACTTACCAGCGTGAACACCCCTGTCACCTTTACTCGTATTTTTCTGGATTCATGAACCGTTATCCAGAGTCCTTGCAGGCCACCATGGTTAGCCCACGTGAAATACAAAGCCCACTTACAGCACAAAGAAATTACCAGCTGGCAGCAGCTCACTTGATCTAATCTTACATGAAAGTTGCTTTCTTTTTTTAAAAAAAAACTTAAAAAAATTTTTTTTTAGAATTTCTTTGAAAAGCTGAATTGGAGGAACAGAAATTTTTAAAAATGCTGTAAGATTTCTAAACAAGAAAAATCTAAGGTAAAGTCATCAGCAGCTGATGCAAATAGAGAGACATGCTAAAGAAAGAAAAACAAACAAACAAAAAGACCTTCAACTTCAAAACATATCACCAGGGATACCACCAGGGATGGTCACCACTAATTTAAAGACTGTATGGCCCCTTTCCAGAAAGTGCATTTATTTATTTATTTATTTATTTTCGTTCTTTCGTTCTATGTATCAGGACTGTAGCAGTATTTTAACACTAGGCTAAACTATTAATATCAAAATGATAGGTTAGGAATGAGCTCCACAGGTATGCACTGAAAAAGTTCTCTGCTGCAAACTGAAAAAGGGGGAGTGATGCTCCGAAGGCATCTCTCAGGAATAGGGAAAGAAAAAGCGTGTCAGAAAGCTATGTCTTCGGTATAAGAAGCCACAGGGAGCTTGGGGAGGATATTGAGCCACTGTTTGCTGAGAACTTGAATTAATGTACTAAGGCTCTGCAACGATCAACTCCAATGAACACATCCAGACCGAGATCCTCTGCAGGAATGATTAGCACCGAGTTACAGACCTGAAAGCAAGACGGCATCACATGAACGCTATTCTGCCTTCACGCATAACACCGGCCCTGAAGTCCCGCCTCCTACACGCAAACCAGACGAGCCCCGTGCAAAATAAAGACCTATTGGGTCTCACTTGTTCGGGCTGAGGTCTCCTCATCCCATTGCAGCCCTGCCGTCACCCACCGAAGCACAGCACCACGAGCGCAGGGTGGGCTTTAGCTTCTCCCCCGTCCTGCGACCCCATCTGCCAGGCGTAGCCTGACAGCTTGTCCCCCGGTGTGCGAAGCACACTGCACCCATTGCCCCGGGCTGGGGGCGAGCCACGGCCCCGTGCTGCGACAGGGCTGCGCTGCCCAAATCCCCCCACCTTCCACGTCCTTGCAGAAGTAACAGCCGGAACGCCGAGGGTCCTCCGCTGCCCTGGGGCTGGTCACATGCGGACGCCTTGGCTACCCCGGCTCACGACCTCAATAACGTGTGTTCTCCTAACCCCTCTGCAACGTGACCCCGACGCACAGCTCTCATGCGCCGGGTCTGAAAGCAAACAGGACATTTGGGGAGCCTTGGATTTATTTCAAAATAGATGAAGTCCTTTTCCAAAAGAAACAGGAACATAAAAGCCTTTGTAATGGAAACAGTGAGACATGGGTTTCAGACTGATCAAGCTGAAGCAGTCTTCAAGGCAATCTTTTGTCACAAACGAGCAATATTTTCACTCCTCGCCCTGCAGCAGACCCCTGTGATATATTTTATTTCCTTTGCAACTGGCATCAACTCATTTTCCAAAGTCAAATACATCTACCTTCCTTGCTTCTCTCTCTTGGGACTCTTTGAAAGAGAAGGAAAACATCAAGACTAGACTGTGTTGTGGGATTAAAGATGTCAGGAGAGAAACAACAGACAACACAATTACAGGCATGATACATAATACAAAATAAATTGGGAAAAGGGTGAGAAAAAGAAAAAACATAGCCAAATCACCTGAGCTATAGCTGCAGAAGAGCATAAATCCCCCTATAATTTGCCCAGTCACAATCGCTTGGTTTAGGCTTCTGCTGTACTCCATTTCACCACTGTCTATCATTCACACACATAAAACCAATGCTGCCTTGAGCTACACTGCTTGATCATAAAAAGCCTTCCTAACCCCATACCTGTCCTCCTGCCAGCACATACATCCCAGATAAATCTGCCACGCTGTATCACCTCCTCACAGCACTTACAGGTTCTGTGCCCAAGCACCTTTTATCCATCTCACTTCAAGTATCATTTTCTGAGGACTGATTCACACCACCATGTCCTTTACTTCTAGGAGGACTGGGTAATTTGCCCTTTGTAGAAACATCCATTTTGTCTGATTTCCACTCTTCTTGGAATTTCATGAGGTCACATCAATTCCGTGTCACAGGAGAGTATGTGAACTGGTGTGAGAGGGAAAATCATCATGGAAAGAACAAATGTGTTCATAAAAGGACACTATCACTGCCTTACATCTATTTACATTCCAGATGTCATCACAGTTTTGGACAGCAGACTCATGCTGTCTCTGACATCTCCCTGTTGTGGCTTTTCTCTGCATTTCCTATATCATTTGTACAATATTCTGAGTACAATCCTAAATGTATCCATTATTTTGCTGCCCTTCAAAACTCCTGCCCTGGTATACCGAAACCTCCGTCACTGACCACCTTTCACATTCAAGGTTAAAGAAGCTCTCTGGAACTTCTGTTGGTTTGAATTTTCTACTGTTTTGCAGTGGAGGGATTGTATAGTAACCAGAGCGATGCTTTAAATATGCAGAAAAGAAGTAACACCTTTATAATGAAAAGGTGAGCCTTCTAGTGGGAGAGGTCACATTCTAGTAGTAATGTGCAAAGAAATGCTAAAGCCTTATTACTACTCACAGCTATAAGGGAGATCTCCTTCAGCTCAGCTGATAATTGTGTGGAACTGAAGGACCAGGACCACTAAGGCAATTTGTCTGAAAATAGGAACAGGAGAGCAATCTTTCTTCTAACAGTATCACATATTCACAGTTGGCTACAGTATTCTCTCTGCTTAACTCCCCATCAAGACCCCACCTTTTGAAAAAAAGCTGAAAAAAAAATCTCCCCCTTTCTTTTCTCCCAGCTGCTCAAGAAGTTTTCCACCTTGTTCACCTTTTTCATTTTAACTTTTCAAAATGTTTTATAGCTCTTATGACTTGTTTTTCTGATTTTTATAAACTTTGTTCCAACCTGATGACTAATGGAAAAACGTTTTTACGGAAAAATTGAGAGTATGATGTACCAGATTCCATAACTCCTAAAAAAACTTTTGCATAAGATTATTGATCTGTAATACCTTCTTATTCCCGTACTCATTGATTTTAAAATGTGATTATGGTTATTATGAATTTGTTTTCCAATAGGACTAAACACACTGAAACACTTTCCTTGCAATCTAGAACTTAAAGACTTTAATGCTTGGGCAGTAAGAGCCATGTTCATTATTTGCCCTTTCCTGATTTCTCACTACTAGCTAAAATTCTGATTAGTTATCTTCTTGGTTTCCTTTACCTTTTTTTTGCCCTGAACTGTTCTCCAGAACTCAAATCAGAAGGCTAGAAGTTAGGATCTCTGTTTTTCTACTTCCAGCAATGCAAGAAAGTCACTTTGTTGCCCTGTATAAATTACCTGCTTCTGCAAGGATAACTCTTCTGATCTCTAGAGAAAGATTACACCACTTTATAGTCCTCTGACAACCCAAGACTGAATGTGCTTAAGAGCACCTAGGACAACGAAGTGCTCCCAGCCCTGCACTACAGCTCCGACTCAGTAAGCACAGGCCAGGAATTTCAGTTGGAAGGCTCAAGCTTAAGATCACAAAATTAGGGTCCAGTGATTGCATTAATAATGAAGAATTTATATTCTCCAACTGTTTTAATTCTGAATTGGGATTTTCGGTAGCGTGAACAAAAACCCAAATAAACGGCATCTGAAATTATCAATAGCTCACAGAAGCCAAGCTCTACCAAACCATGAAGAATTGAAAAAGCACAGACACAGCTCCTTAGCCACTGGAAGGCTGGCTACATGCTTTGACTATCCCTTATTAAACCTCTCAAGATAGGACAGACGCGACTAGAAAGAGGCAACGGTAATGGCATGATTTTTCTTTTTTTTCTAAAAAAAGTTGTTTTGCTTGAGGTATTCAACAATTTACTCTACGCGTTTCAGAAATAGGTTTTGAGTTGTCTCAGTATGTAGTGTTTCAACAGCAATACACTTTTCCTTCCTTAGCTTTTCCTATACGGGGTTCACAATGATCGGTAGAAGGATACATCAGTTATTCTTCTGCACCTGTCCTGCTTTTGTGTGGGAAACAGACATAAAGAGTTTTGCAAATTACTCAGCTAGTCAATGGCCGTAAAAGAATTCAGTGCAGGTCTCTACCTTCCAGATCTCTGCTTTAGCCATGAAGCTTGTTCTTAGCAATGGATGGCCACTTTCAGCATACAAACACTGTCCCTGCATCACCACCTACCATACATACAATTTAAAAGTATATGTATTTGGACTCCTGAAGTCCATCTTTTCACTGTTTCTCCTGTTTTCTTTCCCAGTTTGCCTGGGAGACAGGATTTCTTTGCATTGCAGAATCTGAATAGGGAGCTGCACCTGTTAGCGCTGCAATACGAGGATATAAAGTATGTTTTATCACCTTAATGCTGACAGTGATCATTTACGCTAGAAAAATATTCCAGGCCAGGCAGAATTTTTACTAAGGAAGAAAATTCCTGGCGGAAGGCAGGGAAGGGCAAGAGGAGGAAGCAAAAGAAGGGAGAAGCCGGGGGCGGGGGGGGGGAAAGTGAGAGGAAAGGAATGGGAATAAAACTCACTTGCTTCCAGCAAAAGTCAACTCAATTGCTCTACCTGGACCCAGGGACTTTGTATTACATATTTCTATAACATGCTTCTATATATCTGCAGAAATGAAAAGATAAAATTTGTCAATCTAAACTGAAAAAAAGCTTTTTCCAGACATTTTAATGTGGCTTCTGGTCTTGAATTAGTGCCTGAAACATGCGTCTTCCAAAAGAATGAAGTAGCGTAGCACCACCCGAGGAAGAGTCCTGGGCTTTGCCTGTTTTTTCCAGTAAGAGTAGACCAATGACTGATTCATACTTCCAGTATATCACAATTGTGCTTTTGTTTGGCACTCTCTCATCTCTTGCAAGTCACTTGCAGATGGTCTAGAAGCCACAGAACAAGCTGTACTTCCTTTCCATGTCAGCCATCCCATCTCATGGAAACCTGCCAGTTTGCTGCGCACAAGGTACAAGGATCCTTCTCCGCAGATCTCTCTTTTGACTTTAAAAAACTTTCTGTAGGATTCTGTAGTTAGCCTTTTTCATTACCAGAAATAAAGAAATAATTTGCATTGCTTCCATCTCTCAATGCATGGTAAGTTCACAGAACCCAACTCATGAAAAAGAAACCAAGGGATTTGGTGGGGTTGTTCAGTGCCTCACACAGGGGGTCCAAAAGGAAATACTTTTGAGAATACTATAATGCGGTTACATAAGTGGGTGTTATGCCATCACTTCGGATTTTGCAGTCAACCCTGATCACCTTGTCTTAAATAGGATTGCGAAGAAACAAAAAGGGTTCAGAGAGTAAAAAGACTCATTAAAGCCCTCAAGAGCTTTCCATATGCGAAAAGTTTAGAAAGCTTCAAACTGACAGAGAAAATGAAAAAGACTGAACATAGTGGAAGTGATATAAATGTAACTGCACAGACAAAATAAAATAAATCTGACCTCCCAAGAAAAGAGGGGACAGTCATTAAAACTAAAAGGCAGAACATTAAAACCAATAAAAGGATTATTATTTTTCATCCACGTACTACATAATTAACTTGCAGTACTCTGTACCCAAGACATCAGAAGGGCCAAGATTTTATGAGTTTAAAAAGGACTAATTATTGCCATAATAACAACAACAATAATAAAACCCATTATAATAATGATAAATATATTATAATTATAGAAATAATCAGCATAGTACTGAATAAACAGAATATCCACAATTATGGTACAATGAAGTATGAGGACTGAAAACTGCCCATGTTTAAAGACGTAAGCCAACTTCAATTTGATACCTATTAAGGAGAAACTACCCCTGGGGGAAAGGTTAAATCACCATTACTCTTTATGGGGAACTTAGCATTTTTTCTGAAGGACCTAATACTGGGTTCTGTGACGCTTGCTGTGTGCCCTTGGAGAGCGGTGTCTGCGATGCCTATATGCCCATCAATCAAGCATTCAGCTTGGATACCCCACCTGACCAGGGTCTGTACAACCAAAATAAAATCCTGTAAAATCAAAGGGACATTTCTGATCTTTAGGGATACGTGCTATTTGCATTTGCTAGTGAAAAGTGAGATTGTTTTGGCCATTCCTTTTAATACACGCGATGTCATAGGGAGCAGAAATGAAGAACAACATTTTGTAGGTTTTACAAAAAATTATAATTTTACTGTTATGTTATTTGTTGATTAAGATGTGAGTAAGAATCAAATTTTAAGGCAGAGGATTCTCAACCACCTATACACTTCCACAGCCTAACAGATCTTTTTATTATTAGGAAATTAATTTTGCACGTGAAATTAACAAAAATCAAATTCTCTGTGAATTCAAGCCAATTCATGGAGAGGCAAAAAAGCCTCTTTTCTTCCGCATTTCTGTCCATGTTGGGTCTCTGATGTGTAAGTTGGGGTAAAACTGCGAGGCAGCTCCTCCTTCAGCAGGGTTATTGAAAGAGCTTTTTCCCTTTAAACAGCTGCCTACTTCCACGAAACATGGAAGCTTAGGTGTCTTGGAGACTTTCACCCATCAAACTTGGCTGAAAGTGGCCAAATCTTGAGACAGGTATGCAAACTGCAGACATGAGCGAGCGAAGAGAGTGGGCTCCCAGGCATCTCATTTCCCTGGGAAGCAGCACCTGGAGAAGCCCCAGGGATGCAGGCAACCCCTAGGACTTGTTTAGAAAAAGTTCCTTCCCTGCAGCATCTCACAAGTCTAATTTCTAGCGAAATTTCTAGTGAAATTAGACTGCCTCGAAACACAAGCACATAGGGGCTTGTGAACCTGCCCCACGTGAAGCTGCCGCGCAGCTTTTTAATTAGAGGCACCTCTGTAAAAAACGGAACCCATTTAAACTAAATAAAATTGGGCCGTATACTTTCTCCCACAAGCTTGTTTTGTTTTCTTGTACCTCGGTACATCTATGCTGATAGAAAAGTATGCACCACAGCCTAGAAGCCTATCTCCACTTCCCCAACTTTTAGACGTGAAACCAAAACATCGGTTCTCTCGGAAACAGAAGAAAGCAGCAGTCCTGTAAATGATGGACAATCTAAAGCTTCAGAAGAAGTATATGCAGTAATACACACGTTCTTACCTGTGCAAGTCTGTACCGTCAGCCTTTGAGAGGTTTTTTTACATCTACTCTGTAACGATGCATTCTTTGAAGACGGTTCTAGTGCTCAGGAATGCCATGAATTTAGGAAGAGAGCCACAGCTCAAGAGAGCAATTATTTGCCAGTAAATACGCAATTTGCTTGTCCTGTGATTCTTCTTCTCGTAACTCACTCTCTCCGTAATCCGTCTCTTGCTGCGTCATGAGCACAAGAAGTCTTTTCTTCATAACATAACACTTCAGTTTGCTATTTTGTTAGCATTAATTAAGAATTCCCTCTACTGGTCATTTTCTGTACTCTTACAAATAGCACCTTGAGCCCTGGACATTAGAAGGCAGTGAGTCAGTGTGTGGGATTCAGCCACCGTTTATAAACACCTTCAACCACATTCACCCAGTTTACAATATTCAGGACATCTCAGCTGAATTACTGCTTTGTGTCCAGTTTGTATTCAGATGGGGGCCATATGTTCCTTCATGTATTAGAGCAGAGCTCATTAGCACTGCTGCAGTCAAGCCACAGCAAGCATTTTTTTTTTTCTATCTTGCCTCCATTTTAACCTGATTAAAAACATTTTCTCCAGGGTAGATTTATGGAAGAGAACTGCTCAAATCAAAAGTACTGTTAAAATGGATATGTGGAAATTTAAAATCACTTTTAAAATCAGTAGCCGCTTTCTCTGCAAAAGAACGCGGTTGTTACTTAGGATTAAACTACTGACTAAAAGCACCTTCTAAAAACATGATAAAGCCTTCACAAAAACTCCGTTGCAGTAACCAGAAGGGCTAAATATACAGTGAGCACACAGACCTAGAAAACTCAGTATCTGAGCTCTCTCATAAGGATTTAGGCACATAAGCTATTTTTAAAGAGAGGATATATGCATCTGTGCAGGCAGCATCATACAACTAGATTAACACCTTGCAATAATGGGGAGAGTGGGTGTAGTTAGAAATTTGGATGTGCAAATTGTATTTCCTAAGAAATTTTGTGTAGGCAAGTTCCATTCTGCTCAATCAACAGTAGGCAGAGAAATACTGTATTTGGCAAAAACTAATAAAATACAGAAGGAGTGACTTGAATCACCCACATTAATTGCTAACTGATAATCTAGGTTCTGAAATACAAAACAGGAACATCCTTATAGGGAGTAGAAGAAAAAATGACCCACCTGAGATTGAATGGTACGATAAAGAATCCATTTAAATCTATTTTAGGATGGAAATGCATCATCTGTCAAAATCAGTGTGGGTCCGGCTAATTCTTACATGAGTGAAAACAACGTGTGGGCCCCAAATTGAAAATTAGTATCACATCGTAGACACTTTACTGCATTTAAGACTGTGTGCGTTCTATATGATGCAGTGATGTTGTATGGAATTTCCACAAATTCAAACCACAGGATGACAAAATGTAATAATAACTCCTCACATACAAATACGCATTCTAAAATACCATGTTCTGAGCACAAACAGCATCAGAGGCATCAAACATCTCTGATGAAATACATTTATGTTATGTATGTCCTATATATCAGCTGCTAAAAAGCCAACAAGTTAGAAACATGCTTAAAGAACCCAGTCATCTTTGGAATCCTTGTACACATGTATCTTACAGTGTCCACATGCCCAAATGGATTCTTAGTTCATGTTAGAAATCATTTAACTTTCCTCCCAAAAACCCTGTCAAGCAGCAGCGTAACAGAGAGAGATCCATGAACCTTGTACGGGTACCCAACATCTCCTCCATGCAAGACAGCGCTCTCCAAAAGTGGAATAGGATGGGGAAACAAACAGCATGTGGAAGGTGAAAACCCCACTTTGAGTGCATTGCTCGCTTCTTCCCTAAAACCGATTTTCCTCTGAAAGCTCTAAAAACACGGCGCAAAAAATACACCTGATGGTTAGTACACCTAGCTACACAAGTGCCTTCAAAACAGGAGAACTTCCAAGTGCCCAGGTAGGGCCCGTTCTGTATCCTTTGATGTCAACAACAGAGGTATCGTGGGGTTCAAGAAGGCAGCGGTGGACCCGCTCTCCGATGGCCATTTGTGAGGGAAAGTTTTTGGAAATATACTGAACTTCGGTTAGACAGAGTTACATGGTAATTGTATGTAAGATAAACTAACAGCGTTCCCTTAGGCTCTGACTTAAAGTGACGTAAACAAAGCATTTCAGAATTAAATCTGGCTATTGCCTTGTATATGCTATGTACAACTTAAGAAGAGGGCAGAGGAGAGTGGATCAGTCTTAGGAGGTACTTTCAGGTCAAATTTCCAATATTTAGGTGAGAACCTGAAAATAAAACTTTAAATCAACTTTAAACAAAATTAGAGTACATTAAAGAAAATGCAGGTGACAAGTATAATTCTGTTTTTAAGGCTCAGGAGTGAAAAATAAACAGTATGAACAAAACCAAATTTAATTTTTATAAACAACTGTAAGCAAGCAGAGTTTGTTGTAATGTTCTGTAATAAACAATTATTTCTGAAAAAATGGATAAAGGCTTCCTAATTTTTGTTGTCTTAAATTACGTACTGTCACATTAATATACACATTTGTCTTTGCACAGCAGAGCTTTTGAAAGAAAAGCTGACACACTTAATAGGGACAACTGGGTTAAACGGGAATTTAGTGGATAAAGTCAGAACATAACAAATTCTTACTTATCCAGTGTAATTAATGTAAAATTATACTCTTCTCAACAGGGACTGCACGGTAAAAGGGCTATCTGGTTTGCTTAGGAGGTGCCCCCATTAACTGGATTTTTTTTTTTTTTTAAAATGCTCTAAGCAATCAGCCAGTAGAGCCAGACATTGTCCTCAGGTAACCTCATGCAGCTGCCTTCAGTGCAACACGCTGTCACTTCTCCCACTTCACGCGGCGTGATCCGCTTCCTTCCTTCGCAGTCGTTCCCCCGAGGGCTGACAGCCGGGCGCGCGGCCCCTCCCCTCCGCGCGGCCCCTCCCCTCCGCGCGGCCAGCGCTCACGTGGCCCCATGTTCTAGCGGCAGGGCTGAACGCGGCCCTGTGTCCTAATGCGCACGTTGTGGTAGGAACCCCTTCCAAATCCAGTTGAAAATGGGTATGCGGTCACTTCAACTTTTTAAACTCACGTTTGCTTTTTTTGTTTGGTTGGGGTTTTTTTTTTTTTTGCTTTCTCCCTGCTTGCGGCACCTATTTGCTTTCACTTTCAAAGGTATTTTTTATTTCCTGAAGCTGGACGGGCATTCTGCGGTGATTCTTCTAGCAAGAAAAATCTCTCTCAAAACAACTCGGTGCTTTTTTCTGCGTCACAAAGGCTCCCGGTGCTACCACCTCCACCCCATCTCCCCGCTGAATTAACTCTCGGCGTTACCTATGTAATGTGTACCACCACTACAGACTAGCTACAGCTGAGCATCTTTAGCTACTTACAGGTGAAGAAAGTACAACTCCAAACAATAAACGTAAAGAAAACGTTAAGTTTGAGGAAAAGAGAAAAAAATCTAGCAAATGAAGCCCGCGCTTAAGTACACTAACCAGGTAACATAAAGGATTCAAGGATTCATCTGGTCCACAACAGCTAAAATTCAACTCCTCAATGTTACGTCTTTACCCAGGTAAATTCCTACTGAAATCAATCGACCGGCTTCTGGTCAGTAACACTGATACAAACCTGAGCTACTTCTACGAAAATCAAGACTGCCGGCAGAATTTATAAAGGTGTGACCGTGCCCCAAACCTGACCCATGGCGGCAATGCCCTGAGGACGGCTGACTGGGTGATTAGTAAGAAACAGCTTGCGACGGCAAGCTCTCCATCGGAGACTTGTCTCCCGGCCGGCACCGAGGTCCGCTGCAGCCCGGCAACTCTTCCGAGTGGGGCTCTCGGAGGAGACAAACACTATCGTTACTTCCCGTTAGCAGCGTTAGGAAGCTACAGAGGTACGCAGCGACGTGTCTCAAGTCTGAGCAGGGCACGTGAACTTAATTTTTATTTTGCTTTCTATGCCAAAGTGGTTTTTTCACTAAATAATCCTTATAATCCGTTTTCCGTACGCATTCAACGATCGATTATTCCACAACGTGACAATACGCTATAACTTGGGTCAGGCACGGAGGCATAGTTTGCACAGGCTGTTACTAAGTGACAAAGGAATTTAGGGCATCAGTGAAGAGGCTGCATTCATTAATTGTTCACTGCCAAACAGTGGTGGCTACAAGGGGCCTGCCTGTGCTTGGCTGCTTTTTGATGGGGCTCCCAGCCTACCTCTGCTGAAAGCTGCTGGAGGAGAGCTGGCCAGGTATTTTGGTGGAAGAATCATTCAGAAGACATTTAACAAACAGTCCAGGTGCTAAGCAGAAATCACTGACGTACAGTTCCAGCCTCTGCTATTTCTCAAGGTTTTTGTTTTTGTTTTTTAATACATCTCCACTTAAGAGTTCATGCAGTGCGCTTATTTCCAGCTCAGATTAAAAAACCCACCAGGAAAAAAACGTAATACCCTATCCTATCAGACGAATAACGCACAGCTTATGTGCCATTTACATCAGAATTGCTTTCCCCCAGTGAATGGTGGATAAAATCATTCTAGATTGCAGCAGATGGAACAGGAAACTTTGTCTTCCTGTTTTTACCTGGGGCACCTATGATCACCCTATGTGAATAAGGCTTCAGAAAAAACGTTTTAAAAAGAAGTGTATCAGGAACACTAGCACTTGCAGATAATAAATCAGAGAAGAATCAGTACCCTGCATCTCTAAAAGAACCGCTTTCACCCTGTAAAGGGGATCAAGAACTCCAGAGTAATGAGCCAGGCTGGGCACGTTCACTCTCTGCACCCCGCAAGGGCGAGAGGAGCACACAGGAGCCTCCTCCGTCCCAACAGCCCACCCAACAGGGAGGGAGGTTTCCCGAAGCAGCTGCCGACATGGTGTGCTCAGGAAGGAGCAGAGAGGCCCGCTGCGATTGCCTGGAAGCATGGATGATTTCCTGGTGGATCTCCAGGATGTGCGCTGGGAGAACACCACCCCACTCGGGGCGCAAGGCTGGGAACCCGACCCACACGTGCGTTTTCCGGGGCTCGCTATTGGTTTCAGAGAGCAGGTTTATCTTCAAAGGACCCATGTGGCAGGGAAATAGCATCCCTTTCCTTTTACAGCTGAGGAACATAAGCACAAATATATTATTGACTTTTCCAGGGTTACCGAGCCGGAGAGGAGAAGAGAAGCTGGATCTCTCTTGGTCTGCCGATCAGAGCCTTAAAAACACCCAGCAATTCTCCCTCCAGCTTCAAGGCCACAAAGTTTGCAGTTTAGTATTTTCACAGAGAGCATAATCTGGGCACAAGTGAGGATGTACAAAACAGAAAAAATCCTCTTGTTTGATCTTCACAGGAAACCTTAGCCCTGAAGTAACCTTGAGGTAACAAGAATAATGAAAAACATGAATTTTACTTGCAAGTTTAACACACGAGGTTTGAAGGTCATCAAAGTGTTTTTGTCTCTGAAGTGACAACTGGTGTTTTTACACTATACTTTCAGCACAGTGGTTTTAAAATATCTCTGTAAAGTCGGATACAAGAAGTTTGTTTACCAAGTTAGGAATTAAGGAAAAAAACCCAACCAGATTTAAAACTCTCCTTGGCTTAATTACTCTTAACATTTTATTCACTTAATCAGAGGAAAGAAACAAAAATCAGCTTGACTTTTTGACAGCAAAGTCCAACCAACTGGAAAATTCACCTCCTACAAGAAATGTTGAAAGGGAAAACTCCAGATAGCAACGTGTTAGTGAAATGCTTTCAGCTGCAGACACAACCGTGTTGTAATGAAATCTTATATTCTCTTTGACCCACTACCTCTCCCTTCCATCCAAAAGACAGGGAAAGCTGTTGGATTTGAGTACTGTTTTCGATGAACCCTTTTCCCATAGGAAGGGGCACTGCATGGGATACAGACATCAAATCACATGCCTGTGAATTTACTTTGCGGACTACCTGCACACATAAAACCATGAAAGAAGTTATGTTAGAGAGTACAACTGTTTCTTCAACATTACTTTTTTCCTTCCTTAATACATGTTGTTCAGTCAGATAAGTACTCTTAAATTCATTTCAGAAACAGGGATTACTGGGGATCACTAATATTTTTTTCCCCAATTATACAAGAAGTCAGCAGCAATGCTGAGAATGGACGGGAGCTGCAAGGTCCTCATTCCCCGGCTCTTGTCTTTAGCCACTGGGAAACAGTGATTTTTATATCTAGAGATCAAAGGGGCAGAATCTGTTCTCTGAGGACGTAAAGTCCTAATACAAGCTAAAACTAAATGTTCCTAAGTAGTTCACTGTAGGGAACTTGGAAAAGGGACTTTGTTTCGCACCATTTATAGTGCTCTGCAACCAAAAGGTTTTAGAGAATGCAGAAAGACATATATAGAAGTTTAGGTTTGAGAGAACTGCCTCATCCTAACATGATATTTTATAGAGAAATAATAAAATGGACACATAGATGATCTTTCATAACAAGCTTCCAGTTTTATTTGGTTCTATTTAATCACGTACTTTGCTGTGGCCAACTGCATTCTCTCTGGTCTCTTAGACAGTGGGTTTCATGCATTCTTGCATATATTTGAAGTTTTGATCATTTTCCAAAAATTCCCTGCTAGTATCCTAGGCAGCCATCACTGGGTAGGGATATGGGTCATTCTAGTTCAGAATAAAAAGGAGATGAGTGTGACTGATTCTTTTCCTCAAGGCCGAATCTCATAACAAATCATCTGGAGAACTGCCAATGACTTCAATAAGACCAGAAATTGTCCCTACTGTTATCTAAAAAACTTCATCTGCCTTATGAGAAAATCAGGGTGCAAATTCTCTAGCCAGACCAGATTCATTCTCCTACAGACTAGGAAAAGGAGAATCAGACAAAAGAGCAAAGGGAGGGACAGCAGTCTTTACTTATGCCTTTATGTTACTTGCTCATCGAATTCCAATACAGATGGAGGGAAAGCCGGGAAATGTGGGCAGTGTGACATCGGTTCTTCTGAGCAAAATTGGAAATACCACCTTTTTTTTTTTTTTTTAAGTACAATTTAGAACAGGTTTCATTATATAAATAACTTATATAATACATATACATAACACAATATATAGATATAATACAGGGCTGTTCTTGTCTTAATCCTTTAGACTTTGCTCCCAGCAAAGAGCGAACAGAAGAAAATAAAGCTAGAATATAAACTACTTATGAAGCTCCTTTTTGTCAGAACATGAAAGGACAAGGGAAAAGGAAAAAAACCATGCTTTTGTTCCCTTTTTTTTAATTTCACGCTTTGGAAAAATGTCAGTATGTCTATATGAGTATGCGTGTGCATGTATGTATGTCGGATTTACTGGAATGGCGAGGAAGAAAATGAGTCAATCTCAAAAGAAGTCAAGAATTTGGGACTTGAATTGTCTGACTTCAGTAGTGTTGCAAGGCCACGAAATGTGACAGATACTGGCATATTCTGTCTTGCTGTGAATGAGAGCTCGACTCTGAAGCTTTACAGCATCTCTGTTCCTAAACAGCAAAACGCACCGCTCACGAGGCACATCTGAAGACTCGGGATGTGACTAGCTATTCTTGACCTCTCCCTCTCCAGTGTGCAGTGTTTACCCATCAAATGCCTGGCCTGTGACTGACCTTTAATTTCATAATAGGCTCATGTTGACAAATCACTTCAAAATGAGATCAACAGAGATACGTAACTCATGCTATGACACAAACAGAAAGGAGTTTTCAAAAGCTGGTGAGCATGGGAGATAAGCAGTAGTAGCATACATAAGGGGAGCTACACTTGCTTGCGTGTTGGGCTATAATCTTCAAGTACTGCATTATATTACTAAAGCATCTTTTTTATTTTTCCCCTAAAAGCCTATAAAACTTTTTTTTTTTTTTGTCTGGGGGTGGTGGTGGGGTTTTTTCCATTTTGGGTGGGTTTTTTAACTAGTCCTACACCTTCACTCAGTGCTATTAGGCAGCTGCCTCTAAGGCGAAAGACAAAGGCAGGGATACAAGTGGGATCCAATACTGAACCCCGGGTGATGGGGTTTTTGCGTTATTCCAAAGACCACCGACCTTCCAAATTACCTTCCACAGGTCCTGCTATAGGAAGAAAAAAGAGTATACAGGAACTTAATTTCAGGGCGAATTATATGATCATCAATTTAAGTCTCAGAGATACAAAAGATGGAAGGTGGAAGGAGTTTGAGAGGAGTACCCAGAACTAAAGAATATCAGCCTTGAGCTTCAGACCCCATAAGCAGCCTTTTTAGAGAAGTTACCTTGTCTCATTGCTCTTTCTGTTACGAGGTAAATACCAACAGCGCTAATTTAACCTCAGAATGTTTGTATTAAACAGGGGCCTCCTTGCTCTCTAGTTTCTATAATTTACAACAAAGAGTTTATTAAACACAACTCTCCCTGTCTGACATTCAAATCCATCTCTGCAACACACTCTCCTCTGGATTCGCGCCACCGAATGAAATGCTTTGGAAAAACAAAATAAACCCAAAACCCTGCTGTGGAAACAGGACAAATCTAGTTTCACATCCCCTGCAGAGAGAGAAACAAGACGGAAGTAAAAAGCACCAAATGGAGCTCATAAAGCTTCACTCTGATCTCAGCCTCCACATTCTGGCAGAAAGCGCTACCTAAGAGATGTGCTCTGCTTCGAGTGAGAGCAGCCCCTGATTGCACCACGAGCACAAAAATATATTGTCTGTGAACAATTACCCTGAACAAACTCTGAATAAGGGAAATCTGACTACAGAAGAAGGGGAAGCGTGGTGGGAGGCAGGCTCCTCGCCTCCCTCCCTCACATGCCAGCCGCCGGTAGGAGCTGTGCCCGCGACTGCGGTCCGGGGGCTCCGCTGAAGCCCCTTCCCAGGGACCACCTGCACCGCGCACCGCCATGAGGTGCCAATCGACCTGCCCGTCAAAACCGGTCCGCTACGGGGCAAAAGCAATTTGAGTCCTGCAACAAAACCAGTTTCTCCCTTTAGGTCCATTTTATCACAGGTAGTTGCTCATATTCCTTGCAACATTCCATACAGCAGCACATAAGTGGAAGGAAACCCGTCCTAACCCTCAGGTGCCATGGGGAGTTAATGGGCCCAGCCTTAACATCCACTCCTTCTCTTTCTATGTATCTACAAATAAAAAGGATGTATTTGTTTGGAAGTGACTGCTCAAAAGAGGAGCAGATTCTGAACCTAACAAAGACATACACAGAAAAAGAGACGGATGCACACCCGAGTACAGTCTTTCTCCGCTCCTGGATCCTGGGCATCTCCTCTTTACTTACATCTTTGAGGACAATCAACAATTTGGAGAGAAAAGGTGTGTTGGGGCAGGAGTCTGTTTTGGGGCTTTTGTTTTGTGGGTTTGTTTTTTTTTTTTACTTTTACGTGGCATCCTTGTGCAGTTTGGTACATATATACATGGATGGTAAAGGAGAGAAAAAGCACATGACTAGATACAGGGAGGCCAACTTGTGATCAACCAAGCTCCCATCCTGCAGGTAAAACTACTCTTAAATTCAAGTAGGAAGCAGCTTTTTTTTTGCAAGAGCACACAGCAGAATGATTTGCCCAAACACAGGAGATTCTGTAACATAATACATTGCTGACAGCTTTCTTGTCACCCCCAGAAGATCACATTGCTCCAAGTTTGGTTTATTAGAGTACTGGGCATTCTGTATATATTCCTCATTGGGCTTTTACAGCAAGAACATCTTCGAATCCCACATCGTGGGATGATCTCGGTTTTAGACTTTAGTCCTTTATTCCATTAGAAAGACAATGTTCTGACGTGATTTTTTTTGTTGTTGATGTTAATGAATTCATTTGAGACTATTCTTTAAATTTTCATTTTAATGCATTTTTGTGTGTGGGTATATTAGTCACTTCTAAAGTTGCATGCAACTGTCACTGATTTAAAGTCTTTGTTAACGTACATATGCAAATCTGTTTGTATTATATATGCACGTGTATGTACATGCATGTGCATGCATGTATATATTAAAAAAAACAAACGAAAAAAACCTTTCCAACTGCATCTTCCTCCCTCCTCCCTTCTCCATTCTGAGCAGGTTCCTGCTATCAACTGCTGGAGTGTGCTCACTCTACACCTAGAGCTATAATTATTTTGCTTTAATTTTACAAAACCTTTTGTTCCATTCCCACGAGCCCACCTGATCCTTATATTACACTTGCTCTATTAAAACACTCATGCAGAACAAAGCACAGTTGTACTGATTCATAAGTAACTCACCCCCCCTTCTCTTTTTCTTTCTACTAGGCTCATGCTTCTTACTGCAGTTTCATGACACTGTCCCTGATGCCAGCCCATGGTCCCATTTTTGCCTTTTTTTTTTCTCCTTTCTTTTAAACCATTATTTTTATGTGCTTAGGGTCCAATTACACTATTGTGTGCTGTTGTTTTGAATTGCTGTTGTTCTCAGTCATTTTATGTTATGCTCTTTGGCACGACAACAGATATAGTGCAGAGGGTGTTATGGAATTTATTTGTTGTAATCAGACTCTAGGATTGTTTTTTATTATTATTATTCATGGAGTACAAGCACCAAGGCTAGCCTTACATTTTTCCGAGGCAAGTAGAAGACCATTCGTAGCCCAGCCTCTGACACCAGCATATCCCAGTGGCAGCTTAGGTCAAGGTGGTTAGCGTTACTTGGGCATGGCCTCCATGAACCACTAGGCTCTACAGAAGACCAAACACACTGACAACACTTGCGATAGGATCTTCACAGAGGCACTGGGCATTTCAGATTTAATAAAAAAACCAAACACAACAACAACAACCCCCAAAAACCCCAACCTGTCATAAATTATTGCTGAAGAATGGAAGGGCAGGGTACAGCTCATCAGTACAGATGGGAACAATAGAAGGGCTGTTTCATCTATTTGTCCTGTACCACAACTTCCTTGAGCTGACACAGCCTTCATCTTCTGGCTTATAAAGCACCAAGCACATTGTCAGGACTAAGTAACAGATAAATAATAATCAGCCAGAACAGCGAGGAGTGGGTGCGTATGGAGAAAGTGTTTAGCAAAGAGCAGATAAAACTGCGCTCTCGGTAGCCATCTTTTGACGATGGGGAGCAGGACATCTTGCAGTGCCCTGCTGAACACCACAGGTGGTAGGTGAGTACAGGAGGACAGATGAGGCGAAGGTGTAAGAGAAAGCAAAAAGGGGAAGGAAAACGGGGGGGGCGTGTGTATGTTTCTGGGTGACATGCATAACAATGGTGAATACTAATGATTTCTAGCAATGAAAGAGAGTAACAGGGAAAAAGGGGAACGTGGCAAGGCACAGAAAAAACACGGCTGTAAGGGGTACAAACGAAAGTTGCAATTTACCAAAGAATAACTGTTTTGCACATTTTATGTAGCATGTCAAATCTATCAGATTTTCTCTTATTAAATCATCATTCTACAGCAACAATCATTCTCTCAATCAATCCCCCGTGTTAACAACTCTTAGTAATGACTAACTTGGCAGGAACTGATATTTACGTATATTTTAAAGTCCTGAGCACCGTTCTGTATTTTTTGGATGTTAAATTTCCTTTACATTTTTTCTCTGATTTTTTAACCCGTTTTTAAAGGATGGATGCATTCAATTGGAAAATAAAGTTTTGTAACACACACACAGACACTCAGATTATGTTAGCTCAGGAAATTGGCAGTGGGATAAGAACAAAACCATTCACCTCCTGATTGCTGATTCAAATCTAGCCCAAGTGAGATAGTCACAGAAGCTATAAGCCTCCCATGGTGGCTTTGTGATTTGAGATTATTTTTTATGAATCTCAATCCACTTCAGGCCAAGAACCAGAATTGCAAATCCACTGCCTCAATGAGCATTAACTGGCATCACTGCACACAGTAACAGAAGAGATGCCAAAAACCAAACTGGTCCTGGAGACAGACTTCCCACCTTATCCTGGGAACTGATCATTAAAAAACAGAGTTGGTTCATGCAAATGTGTAACACAGGGAAACATGTATATATCTATCTATCAAACAGAAAACAAACCAATCCACCTGTAGCCACATCAGCTCGGTGCTGCAACATTCACCTGAAATGTGAACTGGTTCTCCAAGACTTCAGCAGTCCTAACCTTCCTCAAAACCAGAAGGTGCCTTATGGTGTGCCCTGTATCAGTTCAGGGCTGGGAGACAGGGAGGGCAGGAGGAGAGAACAAAGCAAAGGTTTTCCATCATAACTCCTGAGGAAGAAGCAGCGAGCCTATGCACTCCTTACCCCTTAATATCAAAACTGCAGACTTGGTCATTCTTTGGTCCAGTTTTCCTGCCTAGATAAGAGGAACAAATGAGGCATTTAATTTTGCAGAAGACCAAACTCGAGGAGGGCTGTGTGGCACTTCTTATTTTGTTTGGGACACGACTGATTAACAAAGCTATTAGCGAAGCTATTTCACTAAACAATCATCCTATAGCACCCAACAAAATAGTGATGCCCAGGCACATTTCCCATGGCTCTTTCTTTTAGGGAACATGAATCCTTAAAATCACTTGGGAATTTAGCTACAGCAGCTTCCTCCCTTAGATACGTTTGCTAACCTCAGCAGGGTAAAGGTCTCAGGACCCAAGAGTAGATTTAAGTTTTTCCACCATCTGTGCTGAAGTGCAGCCAATGCAAATTCCACCTTCCGATCTACACTCCAGTGCCTCCCTGTTATGTTTCATTTCACACTTGTGATCTTTATTCCTCAGAAACAGGAAAATGCACAACTGATGAGCCACGTTTGCATGCAACTTGAAATTGTTCCTTCAGTGGCTGTTCGTTGAACGTGCACTTGACTATTCAAAGGGAAGTGAGATGAGAAACAGAGCTGCATTTTAAATGGCCAAGTATTCCTAATTTTACACAGGGATTTTTGGAAGCAAGTAGTTCTCTTCAAAGTTTTCAGGGACATCACTGAAAGTATTCCTGTATAAAACAAGGAAAAGTTGGCGGGAAGTCTGACATGTTGCCCTTCCTTTGCTTTTCATTCATTTTTTCTTCTTTTCCCTTTTTGCAAACAAAAAGAAGAGAAAGGCGAAGACACTAATGAATGAAAAATTAACACGTATGGGTGTGATGCTCTTTGTCCAAAATAAAAAACTTAAGATCGTGTAGCCTTTCAAGTTGTAAAGGATACCTGTAAAATACATAGACCCATGTAACTTGTAAATGCTTCTATCACAGCAAATTCCAGTAAAATGTATAAAAAAACCTAAATGTAGCTAAGTACAGTTAAATTCAGTTGATAAACTGGAAGAAGCAGACAAACAAGAACTAGTAAAACTATTAAGAATTTGGAAAGAAACACATCTTCTATATGAATTTAAACGTCAGATCTGACACAGAGAATGATGATTTAATTTAGGAGTTGTAAGGTTAATAAGGCTGATCCCACTGGCAGAGACTTCAAATACATATTGCATCTTTCTAAACCTACGAAATTGTTTTAAGTATGTTTTAGGGAGGCTCCTGAATGAGCCAACTTGCCAAGGGTCCCTGTACCTCTGTGGAAGCCAGTGGAAGCACACGTGGCTCAAAATCATAAATTACAAGACTGTTTAATCCGTCAGAGCAGGCAACTGCTACTTCAGTGGAACAGGTATGGCTTCACCGTTTTAGATGCAGGAGCTGCACGCAGGCTGACAGCGATGGGCTGAGCACTGTGACGATGTGCTGTGCACCTGCTGCGCTTTTCACATTGATGTGATGCGAATTTCAGAGTTTGATCAGCGAACCTGGACTCTCATGATCCTTGGTCTCTGTGGAAGCTCAGGTCCTTACTTGGAGCTAGTTTAACTTACTTGATGACTAACATGTTGGGCTTGCAAGCACTAGTACTTAACCACCTTCTTCAGTGATTACACATCCGAATCGGATCATCATTTCATGTAGCAAGTGACCCACAAGCTGAGAGCCTTTGCCAAGAGTCAGAGGACGCAGATGTTTACCGTGACATTCCCACAACAAGATGTTTACCAGTACGGATAGTTACACAACAGTGAAAAAAACTGTTCTGGTGTTTCCTACAGGAGGTGGTCTCAGACGAAGAGAAAGTACCCAAAGTGAAGATGTTATCATATACACATCCCAGATTCGGCCTATCTGAACCTAGAGTGGGATTTGAATTTTACAATTAGCTTCATATGTCCCAATTAGTTTCTCAAGCTGCACAGAAAGCAGAGGAAGTTCACCTTACACATATAAAAGGAGACAAAAGTAAACTTTTGAAAAAACATTATAGGGAATAATTGTGCTCTGGAGAATTTATTTATTTACTAATGCAAACAGTACACACTGAGAGAACATCTGGCAATGTTTATTACAATGAAACCCAATCAATACCTCTGCTACTACAGTATCTGTCCACAAAATAGTCATTCCTCCTGGCACCCACAAGAAACACTCAGCTATCTATTATAGTTGCCTTTGTCAGCAAAAGGGGAGGTGGTCACCTTAATTCTTCTATTCCAAACCCAAGAGAAGACAAAGAATCAGATGACCTAGACACAGAATGATGGTAGAAAATTGGAAAGTTAGAGAGAGAGATTCAGCTTGTAGCATTGCAAAGAGCACACAGTTCATCCCCATAGAATTTCATACAGCCACAGATCCTAGATCTTTTTTCTTGTGCCTCAAGGAGTTTAAACTTAGGGCAAACCATTGCTTTTGCTAGTGAGCTACCAGGCCTTTTATGGCATTTCAGAGCTACAAGTAAAGGCAGAAATTTTGACTTCTCATTTCCTTTCGAAGTCAGAGTTCAAAAAGAAGTGATACTAAACCTTCCCACATAATTAAAATACATTTGTTTTGAAAGTTCTGCAGAAATTAGAATTTCCAAGTAAGCCCTTCCATTCTTTGCTATTTCTATATTTGCGTTATTGCATGTCACTGTAGAAAAACTAGTAGTTTTGTATAATGAAAAATGTCACTAAGATTAGATTAGTACTCACTGAACTTTCACCTTTCCTAAGCCCAAGTGCCTCTTGCAGTCTAACAAACAGATTGACATGCAGTAAGACATGCATTACTACTTACATATCATGAAATTAAGCAAAAAATAACAAAACTACATGAAACAAACATCTATATTATTATTTTTCCTCCTTAGATTTTTAATTGCTATACATTTTGCTTTTGTTGAAACAGTCATTTCCAAAGAAAAATGATACATCTGATTAATGTGACTATATATAAAATGAGTGTACATTTGCCCCCATTTAACTTCACATTTTGCTGGCTCCCTGTTCAAGGCATTTCCATTCGTACAGGGCCTAGAGGTAAAGAAAGACCTTCTGTGCTACCTCAAGTCCTGAAACATAAGCAATGTTCAGAAGTTATTGTGGTGATATGTTACCTTTCTCCCGTAAGAACTTCTCTTTGACAAGATAATTGGGGTTGTAGTTATGAAGTGGGGAGTGCAGGGAGACGAGAGGACACAATTTGTTTCTCTTTCTACTGGTCTAGACCTACTGGGCAGAGGAGAGAAGAGTTTAGCTTGGACTAGTAAACTAAGCAGCCACACCACTGAAGTCATACCGTAACCTAAAGTTTCTAATGATGTGGTCATTAGGAACGAACTGAGGAAGAATTTTAACAATAGTGCTGTATTAGTCAAGTGGAAAAAGACACAAAAACTGACCTTCCAAGCATTGAAACTGATGAAAATCCCACTAAAGTAAATGGAGACCCCACTTAAAGGGTAACAGTACCATCCATCTTTAATATCCACCCATTACTGTCAATTTAGCCACATGAATTAGTGCTAGACTTGCAAATATACAGAATATTTGAGCTGGCTTTAAGTGAGAAGGCTGAGATTTCAAATGTGCAAGACAAGCTCCATTATTTTTTCTATATTTAAACAAATACAGGCCAAGCACCGCAGAAGATCAGGGCAGGAGTTTCCATTTGCAGATCAGGGCTGCAGAGGAGTAGAAAAGCCAAGAGAGACTGGGAATCTTACACCTGGTTTCAGTGCAAGCAAGAGCCCAGAGCCCCAGCCCAGCAGAGGACCAGTTTTTCTGAACCTCGTGTCGAATTTGCCAGTTCCTCATCAGCTCCACAGAAGAAAGAACTGTTTTGTAAGCTAGTATTAAAACTGGGCTAGATAAAATGGGAGGGGGGAATAATTTCTAACCAATATAGTCTTATGAGCTTCCACAAAAGAACTTCAAATCACCTATAATTGGGAATTAAAAAGAAAATAAACCCTCAACTGAACCACTACTGCGCAAAACCATGCATATGAAACTTTTACGTCATTTTGATACGAAAAAAAGGATAAATCTAGGTTTGTTTTGGTTTTGTTGTTGTTTTTTTTTTTTTTTTAAACTAACAAGAAACCTCTCTAAAGAAAGCATGGTGTATTTATTTTCCTACCGTAAATTCTTCTCCCCTACATCAGCTAAGGAAAGTCCTGCGTCTCTGACACGAGAGCAGACTGAGCGGTCGGTGTCTGCCCCTCGCATGGGCAGCACTGCTAGAGAGGTGGGACCAGACGTATACATGCAAATGCATCAGGTGTACCATAACCCACAGCACGCAAAGGCGCAGCTCAAGCACACGCATTTGCAACACGTCCACCGCACATCCTGGCTCCACTGAAAGGAATGTGGAAGAATCCCACCGACTTTATTTGGGCCGGGATCTTATACTTTATCTGTAAAAGAAGGGATGAGAAAATGGCTGCGCTGATACAGAAATGGTGTGCAGAGAGTTCTGGCGGGGACTGCAGGTGACACCGTGTTTGCGTAACCTCCCCGGGCATTGTAAAGCAAGCTTGCTTTGTCACACCACTTTCCTGCAGCCCTGAATTTCACAGAGTTCAGTAGCTCCGAGCTGCCAGCTCCAGTAACCAGCAGTGGGGAGTTACAGGCAAGGTCCTACCCCGTTCGGACAGTGGGCTGAAGAACCGGCAGCAGCAGGAGTGAGACTCGGTGTTTCGCAATATGGGTATTTGGACTTCCTACCATCTCAACAGAGAAAAGGCAGGAGTAAAAGTCTATTACCCTTTCTAGACTTCAACCAGCGCAACCATGATTAATCGCAACGTGGCTTTAAGAATCAGTTCAGCATTGAATAAGGAACATCTGTTTTGCTATACAGTTTATTTCTTTTACAATGTTTTCTAGGTATAAGAGGCTTAAAGAATAACTACTGTATGGTATAGATACATTCTAAACATTATGACAGAGACAGTGTAAGAGATTTTTAGAAATTAAATGCTTTTAAATGTAATTAAACCATAATAAAGGTAATCACGTCGAAAGCTGTGCTCCTGACAGTCAGACAATGCAGGAACATCAGAAATGTTTTCCACCATCATAAGGCATGGGAAATCTGTGCCTACCTCATGTTGCTGAAAGGCAGATTCTATAGGGGGATAGAAAATGCATTTTAACAGCTCATAAAAAGTAAAATTTACCTGGCACATTTGGAATTCTCTGGGACACTAATGGCTGCAGCAAGGAAAAGATCCCTTCCGTGTTTCTTACTGGTAAGAAATCCTGACCATGGAAGAATCACTGAGACTTTGGCCTCTAGAGCTTCCCTCTGGCTGCCTCTAGGTTGCACTCCACCCAGCAAGATTCTTCCCTTTGCCCTTAATATATCCCACGTACCAGATAAAGACCCTAACTCCGAGGTTTGAATTCCACTCGGAGTCAAGCACCTAAATACTACTGCATCTAGCTTTAAAGCCCCTAAAATTTGGACCTGGTAGCAAAGTGGCCTGTCATCGCCAATGCCAGTATCTCTGCAACAGTCTAAAACTTCACTTATGAGAAAAGAATGAAGTTTTGAGAATCGCAGAAGTTCAGGGGCTATTTGAATGCAATGCTTTGGTTCAGCACTACTCCAAAAACATACACATTAACGTAAAAGATTTTATATTTATTATAGATTATAATCATACATACTAGTTGTGATTACCTTCCTGCATGAAGAATTCTCCCAAACTCTTGCTGAAGGACAGTTGCCTGGACAAGGCAGGGAATACTTGAGGTGACCATGATGGGTATCCTGAGGAAACTAAGTATTTGCTAGATATCCAGAGTTGTATCTGAACATTTTCTTCAGTGCGGTTCTAGAGCCACGTGCGTCAGCACATAGGCGTGAGGAGACCACAGTATAACAAAGACTGGTAAAGCAAACAGGAGCTTGTCACAGCAAACAAATGTCTCTCTTGAGACAAGCATGATCAGAATAAGGGCAGATGTAGTTGTAAAGAGCAGTATTTTCTAAACCACACACACAAAAAAGCTGAGAAGTAATAATACGTCAATTTGCGACACAGGATGAAACAACAAACAGTATAATTTCTGTGGCGATTTCCACATGGCCAAGAGGTGCCAGAACAAATTCAATAGCACTGAGGCCCTGACAAAAGTAAAAACCATAATCCTTTTCTTGCTGCAGTATTGAAACAATTATGAGGAATCCAAACGCTTAAATTCAGGTGTCATCCACAAGCATGAGTACCTATAGCAACCTTGCCTACTGACTCAGGGATTTTTCACATATAATCATGCTATATTACCCATCAGGTTGATACACTAATGTAATTCTATATCTTCTTGGTCACCTGATTTCTGGGTTCCACAGCATCCTCTCTCTGCATTCCTCAGGCTTGTGCGATGCCCAAACCGCTGGAATTTCTCTCTAGCTGTTAATTGCATCCAGGCAAAAGGTGTCGTTTACACGCTAAGCCTGCCCCAAAGGGTGATCATTTTATAGTTGTTTGCTTCAGGAATCCAGTGTCACTTGTTCTGGAGGAGTGACAGCCGCTCAGACGTAAGAAGGTTGGTTGTGTATTAAAACAGGGCAAGAGACATGACAAAGTAGATTATCCTCCTCGCTCGAAACCCTAATGAATGGAAAAAGAAACTGGGAAGAGATGAGAAATCATCTGCCTCTGGCTCAGGCTCTGATGTTTGGCAGATTTTCCCATTGATGGTCTGGTCTTGCAAACTATATACACAGGAACTGTGCTGCTACACCCTACCTAAATGAATTGGGACTGCAGGGTCATGACCTAAACCATGACCATTCAGAGAGGACCTGCAGTGATCCAGCACACAATTGGTACTGTTGCTGCTGGGAAATATATATCTAATTCCTTGAAAATGTTCTGCTGCTAAGAGTCACAGGACTCTCAATTACTTATTGCCGGTCTTGAAAAAGATGACATAACACTTCCATTTTACAAAAGATTTTCATTATTCAAAATTTCCCTGAGAACACTACGTGAACTAGAATGAAATTTCTAAGGAAACATTATGAAGACAATTAAAAAAAAAAATCTGCCAGGGAAAGCCATGGGTTCAAAAAAAAAAATAGTTCATGCAGGTTCTAACTCAGAGGTACCTTCAGTTATTACTGACACCAAAACATCTTGCAAAGCCAAATACTTGTCCAATGGCCTTTAACAGCACAGACCAATCTCCAACCCAGCTATCTCGCTGCCAGCTCCTGCAAGCTCCTAAAGAAGAGAAGTATAAGAGAAGGAAACAAGGAGCAAGAACCTTTTAAACCAAAGTGCTATAGGATGACGATGCACACGCAGAACAAAAGATGCTGGAGGAATTCTTTTGTCATGAGGAAATACAGGACTGTGAAAATACATATTTGAAAGACAACATTCCCTGTCAGACTTCTGAAGGCCCTGCAGAGCGTGCACTGGCAGCAAAGCCATGGACATGTCAGCAGTGGAGCTCTGTAGATGATTCATTTTTTAAAATAAATAAATAAAACAAATATCCTGATCTCTCGTGCCAGAGGAAACTGTTGAAAAGAACAGATCAATTTTGACACAACTGAAATAAAAATTTCTTCTAATCTATTATCTAGATGCAGGGGCAATGACGGGAAAGAGGGCAATAAGAAGAACCAGATACTCTATAGCAAAATTCAGAGCTAGACCATTTACACTAATGAAGAAAACAGACCAAAAAGTTTGGGTAACTTACATTCATCAGACTGCCCTACATCAGACTCAGGAATTTGAAATGATTCAGTGAGAGTGTCCTCAGGGACACTGATGTAAATATAGAATAACCACAATGCCTTTCTGTGGAGTCCCTCCCATTATACCACGGTTTAGCTGAAGAATTTCATTTCCGATAGGACAAAATAAGAGTACCAAGGCTTGGAAAAGGCCAGGTCTGTGTTGCCTTTTTTCCTTTTGTAACTTATCTGATGACACCTCTAGTCTAAGGTAACTTTCCTTGCTCAATAATATTTAGTCTTTCTTTTATCTTGAAGAAGGCCAGTAAATGCCTTGATAAATGAAGTGAAAGATTTTCCACTTTCACCATAACATCTTCAGGTGCTGAAATGCTGAACTGTTTTACAACTTACTAAAGTAGTGCTACTCAGGGAAGCAATGTTAATGTTCCCATGCCTTTTTAATATGAGTGAATCACAACCCGTAGTCCTTTATATACTAAAGCAACCACACTCCGGAGAACCGTGTTCCTATCTTCATCTATCGTGGCCGCTATTCTGCAAAAACAAGAGCTGCCACCTATGAAAGAAGTCACATTTGCACACTACGACTGATGCCCTTAACATACAGACCCACAACAACAAACAAAGCCACACACAACCTCTCCACCTCCCTAAAAATCCAAACCTTAAACATTTGCAAGAAAACAAAAAAAGCAGGAGGTATTTAACTGACAATCATTACCAACTCTTTCTTTTTTTTTTTTTTTTTTTTTTTCCCTAAATTGTGAGTGGGACTGATTAAAACCAACCTGAGAACTAACAGAAGTCTCCAGCCAGCCAACTCCTTTTTCAGATTTGCAGTTTCATTAAGTGAAAATATCTTTCAAGGATGTTTACATGCAAATTCAGAAAACAGAGACAATCATAAAGCTCCAAATCTCCTGAGACATTTACCTTTTTGTAGCAGGCTTTAATCCAGCCCCATTACATATTTGCTCTGATCATCAATCCTATTTGCAATTTTCAACTGTCTCCACGATCTGTGTCAGAGGCCTTTGTGTCAGGCAATACCTGGAGTGTCTCCATTCATCCAGACTTCAAAACCCGGTAACTGAAACAAATCAGCATTTGTGCACTGACTGGAAAGAAACCATGCAGACTCACAGCAGCTGAAAATCTGTCCTTTGGTGCCTATACCACTCCCTCCCCTGTCCTTCTCTAAAAAAAGAAGGGTCAAAGCAAAATGCTGGCAGCCCAATGAAATCTTTGAAGAGACAGTATGGTTTCAGTTATGAGAGGATGGAAAAATGAGAACCCTGGGGATCTTTCGGGAACATTAAGCTTTATTAATCAGGAATGTATTAGCCACATACCAACATTCCCAAACGGTACGCTGAATCAGAGAAACACTAGGGAGCAACAGAACCCATCCAGGCTGGTCTTCTGGCGAGTTCTAGCACGCCCCAAGAGATGGTTTTCCAGCCTATTCCTTAAAAAAGAAACCTCCCCTGCTTCCACAGTACCTACACGTCATGCATCCCAGCGCTTTACAACCGATACAGTCAGAACATGGTTCTTAACATGCAACTTGGTAATTTTCACTGCTCTTTGAACTGATTTCTTTAGGTCTTTCTCCCAGTGGATATGAAGAACAACTAATCACTGTGCTCCTGATTATAACTTTTCATTCACTAGAATATTTTTTTCATATTCTCCTTAACATATGATGAAAGCAGCACTTTCCGAAGCATATAATGCCACGTAGGGCTCCTATGTATCCTCTTGCCCCTGGGCCAGGTAACAATCAACTAGTTTCTGCTTTCTCAAAAGTTTTAACACTAGGAAAATTTCTGCCTTGACAAATATTTATGACCTCTCCACATTCCTGCTGGGATTCCACAGGTGGAAATCAGGGCAGAATTTATCCCCGTGAGTTTCTGGATGAATGCCTTAGTATAGGAAGGGGAAAAGGCAAAATTAATTCTCTCTGTTAGTGCTAACACAATTCCTCAGTGGCAGTCAGCCCCAAGACATTGATCTTTGTTCAAAGGAAGCACACTTCCATACTCATTTCACATTTGTATACATCTTCTCCAGCATAGCTTCTACATGCCAGTATTCTGCATCAAAAACAAATGGCTTAGCAAACTAGTGAAGGTTTACATTTTGTCAGAGGAATAGGAACTGGGAATTTGCAAGGCTCAACAAAGACCATCTTAGACATGAAATTCTAGTTAAAACAGCAAGTTACAGGAGGGAAGGACAGATTTCATATCCATCAGGATACCATCAGGATTCTCCTGCTGTAAAGAACACGGTAGGGTAGCTTGTTTGTTGCTTCAAAACTCTTCCTTCATTTAAAAGCACTACTGTGATGGACAAAGCCTTTCTCAGCCCTGACACCCCGACGCTACACATGCGGCTCGCGCTCTGGGATGCCAGCTTACGGTGTCACATTGGCTTGGGCTCTGCCTGTTCCTTTCCTTATGCCTGCAAGCTCAATTGAACTTATGAAAATTCAAACTGTCTTCTGTCTGTTTCATACATCATCAGCAAACAATCACTAGACAAAATGAATTTGCTTTCTGTAATTTGGAGGCTACACAAATGTCTCTGCTGTATAAAAAAAAAAAGGGGAATAAAGTTTGGTATGCAAGGTTAATTCAGCATGGAGGAAAATAGTAGAGAAGCGGACGGAGAGAGAACACAAACAATAAAATACTCAACAGTGGGGAGAGTGACATGAGAAATACCTCTGTAAATTGGAGTTGGCCTTGATACCTTTGAGTGACGGAATTAAACAAAGGCACAAGTGAGTTGTGAAAGATCACCCCCATGAGTGGCTGTATCTCCATCCCTCATGATTTGTCTACACAATATACTTATTAATAATAACAATGGTTACTATTTCTCCTCTAAGAGCATTGCAAACACAAACTCAGTAGTGTTCACAGAAGTGTATCAATTTGAACCAGATTGAAAAAGTGATCTGCTGAACAAGGCACAGCAAGGTTAAATGACTTGTCCAACGCCACTCAATGAGCCAGCACCCGTCAAGATTAGAGCACCGGATCTCTTGGTCCATAAGCAGATCACAAGGCTGCATCATGCTGAAACCTTGACAAATCTCTCTTTATAGAAACAATAATGTGTCGTATACTCCTTATTGACCTTAGCCGATGGCAATGTAACTAAAACCATTGCTTTGAAAGTGCATCCAGTGCATGTCTTGTATAGATTTTCAGGTTGTGTGTGCAGAATCTTTTTCTTTCACCCACAATATGCTGTCACTGCCTCCTTGTAAAATAAAGCAGACGCTGAATATGAACAGAGGTAGTTCCTCATACTAGACTTAATCCTATTTGGGGTTAGTTGCAAACAGCAAGTACTTAACCACATCCTTAAAGTTAAGAATTTGAGTAGTCCCAAGGACCTCAATTGATCTACTTGCCTATCAATCCACATAACTTTAGTACATAGCAGAACATGGCCAGAGCACCCAACATAGCAAGAATCCAGCCCACAGATCTTTCCCATTAACAGCATGCCTGCACTACATTTAGGAGGCTGTGGTTTTATGCAACTTTCTGCCAGATGTTCACATGTTGTGAATCTATATTTTTTTCTAATGCCATGTATCAAGACAACCATATTTCTGTATCGGCCGAAAATTTTGCCCATTGTATATTAATCAGTTGTGTTAGGGTCATCCCTACCCTAAAGCAAGTTTTCCACCCTTCAATTAAAGACACCCAATTAAAAAAAAAAAAAAAACAGAAATCTATCAGAGCATGGCTTGCCTTTTCTTCTTGCTGTTTTTGGGTTAATACAGGAAAGCCGTACTGGGAAGTTCACTTCATTAAAGATCTTACAATTAGATATGATTACAGCAAAGATACATAGGAAACAAAGCCAATCCTTAAAGCATACTTTCCTCTTTAAAGAAGGTGCCCCCAATTTTATTGTGCCAAGTTACTAGTTAAATGGACACAAGTTATAGCAAGAATCACATTCTCATTTTACAGCATACATGTGCGTATGTAAAAATTCCCCCACCTTGTGCTTCTGTATTCCAGAGACAGGCTGTATGCCAAGGCTACAGAACTTAGGAGCAGCTAGAAGTTTACAGGTAGGGGGTTTTGGTTTTTGTTTTTTTTGAAAAGCAAATGACACAAGAAACTCTGAGATTAGAAACTTGGACCTTTCCTTCACGGAATGGAAAGAACTGCGCAGAACAGGCTTGGGAGTCATGATCCCATGCTCCATTCCCAATTTGACCACTGATTTTCTCTGACCTTGAGCAAGCTACTCAACATCTTTGCCTTGATGTGCTTGCCAGCCTTGATAAAAATAAACAAACAAACAAATAATCCTATACACAAGTTTTACACTTTCCCTTCCAAAGCCTAGAGTCTCATAGAACTAAAAAAAGCCCATTCCAGCCAGCACCAGTCATCAGTCCCATATATTGCTACCTGGTATTTTGCCTTAGGGCTGTCCATGCAGGACTTGCTGACCATCTGGATCCTGAGGATTCAAAGGACATGCCTTAATTCACTCCTCACTCTGCTGCTGCATTTTGGAAAGAGAATTACTTCTACTTTCCAACAAAAATTGTCCTGGTTGTTCACACAAAATTGCAAGACAACTTTGAAATTCTGCACTCACAGATTCAGAAGCGTTCCCCCACTTTCCCCTCAACACCTCCCTTTAAAATGCTGCTGGACCCAGCAAACCCACGAGTGTTTTCATCACGGCTCACCAGTGTAATTGCAAGGTTAACCTCTGGTGGCCAGGGAAGCTGATCATATTCAGGAATGATGAGCAGAAAATGTTAAATACCATTCACTGGCCACAGCCTGCAGTTAATACACAATATTTAAACAACACAATGGCATGGCCCTTGCCAGTAATATAAAAACACAATGGAGTAGAGCCAGAATGGCACAATCTGCCTGCCTGAGTCATGCTTGGCGCTCCACGCTGGAAGGGGCATGCATTAGCTGCCCACAGTGTACTGTACCCTTCAGCTAGTTGAAAATAAATCATTAAAATACAATTTAAAAAAAAGAGGGTGGGGAGGAAGGAAGAAAAAATCCCATGTAATAGTTAAAATATTTTAACACTGAAGTGCAAAAGTATCACTTTGGAAGAAGGCTCTGGATTTCACTACAGACTGCACATTTTGATCTTAAACAAGAGAACAAACCAACTGTGCTTTGTAATATTCCACAGCTTTGTAATGTCCAACTAAAATACATTTTTTTCTTACTATTTACAAGGTCCTAGATTTTTATTCATACATTATTTCATTAAATTCAGAGTATTTGAATCTACTGTATTTTCCAATCCTCTTTTACATGCCTGTTGTTCAGCTACTGAAGTTCCAAATCTTAATTATTGTCCCAAATACATTCAATAAACAGATTCTAAATAAAGGTAGATCAGACTGATGTACAACCTGACTTGCATTTATGGAATAACTATGCTCTTAGAAAGAGACTCCTTTCTTGCCGAGAGATGCGGGACGTTATTTTGACTGTTCTGTTGTGTTACAGCACAGATGAATTAGGCACTTCCTGCCTTCATCGACACCCGAAAGCAGCTGAAGCCCTCTGTGATGTCATCAGAAGCTTGTTCGTTTTTTTTCTTTTATGAAGGAGACTAATTTGTTATGGCATCACAAAAAGAGAATAAACCATATTTTATGCTATAAGGAGTCTTCTGCTACTTTCTGTTATCTCTGCACCAAAGTGCAGACATCCTCACCAACGAAGAGACAGGAACTGTAAGTCAACACACCCAGAGATGCACACTATTCCTAATAATATTCAAAACAAGGCAGAAAAGAATGATCTATTCAGGGGTCTGAAATTAAAGATCTGCAAGATGCAAGTTCGATTTTAATTTTCAAATAAAAAATCCTTTGAACTTCTAAATCCCATTCAAGGGGACTCTGACCTTTATCCAAGACCAGCTACTGTGCTAACACTTTGGATGCATATAGAGAAAAAATACGGACAAAAGGTACCGGAAAAGCTTTTACTTACAGGAATGCAGTGCAGCTTAATCTTTTTGTTTTTAAGGTGCAGTGATTTCAGCATCTACAATGTAACTTCAGGCAGTCTGAAAAGAAACAGGTTAAAATCTCTTTCAGTTATAATTGGTATTTCAGATTTAATTAAAAATTAAACTTTCATAATGTTTCACCATCCAAAGCAATGCATTATCAGTCAAGCGTAGCCTTTTTTTTTTTTGTTAAAAGAAGCTCTTCCCAGAGTAGTTTGCAATGAAAGAAGAAGGGGGAAAAGGCAATTGAGAGTAGCAAAATATATTTCTTCAGCAAAAGATGTCTGAATAACTTGGAAAGAATCCTTCTGCCACTTAATTTTAACAATCAACCTTATACTAATTAAAAAAAAAAAAAGCATCACAATTAAAGAAGACAGAAAAACACCATCACATACCAACGACTGCGGGGAGAAAAAAAATAAATGTTAATTTCAGCAAAACAAGGACATTGCTAGGACCAGAACATACGCACCAAAAGGGAAAATATGGTTTTACATAATGCCAGCCAACCACATCTTTTGAAAAATTCATTCTACAGCATGTAGCACTTTCAGACTGTTGGAAGGAGGAGCAGAAAAAGACAAGTTCAAAAAGAGGAATGCTGTTTTTAAAGTGTACAACGCAAAAGGTCCCTTGCACCCTTTTGTTAAGGGATGTGAAATAGCTACTCTCTAAAACCACAAGGTTTCTTTTCGTGTAAAATAAATGTCGTTTTACCACACAAAACAGATGATTAAGAAGTGGTAGCTGTAGACATAGCATTTGAACAGATGCAAAAAATTTTTTTTTTCCAAAATGCAGTTGGAATTGACAATAAAACTCCAGGGGTTGCACCATAAATATGAGTTTAAACGTTAGACTGGAGTTTAAAACCTGTGGTTTTAATTATATCTAATTATAAAGGCTCCAAAACCAGGAGAAATGAGAAAAACAAAAAATATTAATAATAAATTAAAACAATTTTGCAATAAGTTGTCAGGATTTGGCCTCATAACAACAAACCATACAGCAGTATACAGAGACACATACAATGTACCAATGATTCATTAAAGGAACAAATAAAAACTCTATTAAATTTTATTTTTAAAAGGTGACAGCAGAACTTGCCTAATTTACCCCATTCAAAGTCAAAGCTATTCTCTTCACCAGCAGCACACTGACAGAGATCTGCAAATAAATCCTGGATGCAAATCTAATACTGATGTTGAATGTCCCACAGGCTGGGGGCAACTCCTAAGTGAAATTTTTCCTTTGTTCTCCCATGAGTAAATATCTAGTTCTTCAGACCTCGGTGTTATATGAGCCTTCCCAATCCATCCCCACAGACGTTTAAAAAGAAATGCAGCGTATCAGACGATACACTGTCACACAAACATGTTCATACACACATGTATACCACAAACGGGAACGAGCTCAGGAACTTGTTTTCAGGTTTAACTTTTCCACTCTGTCAAGATCAGAGGTATTGAAAAGCAGGAGGAAAAGCAGAGAGCACGGAAGGGGACAGCACAGCAAGAATTATCAAATCTTACGCAGAACCAATTCTTGAGCATTCGAATGAAGGGAACAAAGAGCCCCGAGACAGAGGCACTAGGACGATGCTGCCACAGGATAACCTTTATAGGCTTGGATGACATTTTTCTTGAAGGAGCCATTTGAGAAATGTGTTCCTCATCCTTTAGACACTCTTTATACCGAATAACTATCCTTCTTTCTCCTGATTGGCATCGAGTAAGATAGACAGAGGAACAGTGGAGAAATCCAGGCAAAAAAATGGTAAGTCCATCACAAGTAGGCAACAGCACAACTGCCAGATAAAGCGGTAACAGCTTCAGTCGCTAAACTTCCACTTCTTTCTCTTCCTTCCCCTTCCAAATTTACGCTTTTTCTAACATCTCCAGGACTGTAATGCTGGCTTGCTGGCAGGGAAGGAGAGGGGCAGTGGTATTTGCAATCCAAAGCTATTTCTTTTAATGAATGCAATGAAAAACTGACCTCAACTGAGAAAACAAAGAGCATTCACTGAGGGTGAAATGTATCCCTGTATAGAGAGCCAGCATACAGACTGCACCACTGAAGCCCTATTCCGATGACCTAAATAGGAATAAATTGGTGCATGGACTTCATCACAGGGATTTTTGTCCAAAACTCCCATTTTCTCGTAGAGAACGAGGAAGCATTTAGCCCTCTCCTACCAAAATACAAAGGTGCCGCGCTCCCTCCCCATGCAGGGCACCACCCTGACAACTGCTTTTTGGTGTTATTTTACTAGCAGTTTTAAGCTGAAGTCCTTGCTGCTCTGTGCACGTTCTTCTCATTGGGAAGGAAAAGACGGAAACACAACATCTAGTGTTACTCTGCGAGTTAAGCACCAAGGCACAGTGCCTGCAGGTCGAGCATCCCCTCTCCCCAAGGCAGGCGTAACCAGCACATGCTTCGATCCACCCAGTAAAAGAAACAGAGCCTGGGAAGCGGCTCTCTGTAAGAGCGTGTTCACTGCCATCTTGAAAAACTTCTATTAAATAAACGTAGTTAACAGAACACCTGACACACAACACTCACAGAGCATCTTAAAAGAGTTACATGTTGGACTTAAACCCAGAGCAAAGCCTACAGAAACCCTCATTAAGCTCAGAATACTGGTTGTTGCCACTTTGGTAATATCTTTCATTTTACAAACTGAGAAACCTGTGACATCAAGATGAAATGACTTAGACAGGTGTGTACAAGCAAGAGGTAGAAATGGAGGCAGATTCTTAAGCAGGCGGCCCGCATTCCTGTGCATGGGCGAGCACGCTTCGCACTGCGGGGCAGGAGAGCGTTGTCTGAAAGGAGTGCCCTAATCCCCTCATGAAAAGCAAGGGATGTGGCTCAAGAACAGCTGGTGAACTTCTGCTTGAGAGAGGCCCAAGAGCTGGAATTGCAAGAATGAGGAGTATGACAGGTCAGGAATGAGGTACGTTAATAGAGTGTTAACGGGAGAGCAAGTGTTAGCTCCCAGAAAAACAAATATCAGAAGGTAAACATATTTCACTTCGCTTTCTCATGATTCTTGCTTGCCATAAAGTTTATGCAGAGCTTGAAAACTCTGAGAGCAAAGCTACTGACTGTACAATGACCAAAGTTCATTAGCAATACTCCACGACTTGTATGGCACCTGACCCTACTGTACCTGACTCATGTCCATAGTCTAGTCCCCAACTTTCATAAGAACTACATTCATTCCATCTAAAAATTAGAGAGAATTTAAAAAGTATCATTTGTTATCAGAAACATTTCAGAAGATGTCAGTCTTCTGCGACCTCTTAGCAATAAGGAAGTTCCATATCTGCAAGGGTTTGATTTTCCTTGAATACCTGAAGTGAGCTTGAGCATGTTAATGAGAATCATATACAGTTGATTATTTATGGGGAGATGGCAGGCTAGGAAAGAATACAGCACAACACTTACTAATATCTTTTGAATTTTCTACATAGAATTTACAACATCAGTCAATTGATCTCTTTCAAAGTACTTGCTCACATCATTGCTCTCACTTCTGGGACTGCAAATAAATGAGGAAGCAATGGCCACAAACAACTATTAACAGAAAGTAAAATACTGATGTTCTTACTCAGGAAAAAACTCATTGATTATATCAGGAAAGGCCTCTTCAACAACCAGGGAAAAGGAGGGGGGGGATGACCCACAACACAAACCACCACCAAAAAAACCCAAACCAAGCCCATTACTTTCAAGAAAATTTTCAAATAAACTCAGGGACCAGTCAAGAGACCTCATTCCAACTTCAGAATCCAAATAATGACTTAGGATATGGCCTAGATTACTTTCTGGCATTTTAGTTTTTAAAACATAAGCAGGGCCATGGACTAATTGTGTCACATAAGTCAGAGAGGGAGGTCGATGCTGCTCAGGTTCCTCATCTTACAAAAAATAAGCAAACTTTGAAATTGGAACCAGTATAGACACGTCAGCACAATGCTTTGCCTAGGCTCATCAGTAATGCAAAAGAACAAATCTTATTAACATAGATATATCATTACACTACTTCTGCTTTTTTAGGGTGAATGCACTTTAGTTGGTACTACTTCTCTATGAACAGGTTTATTTTGTCACCATTCTCTTGTCTTGAGGGGATAGTATAGTCGGGGCGGGGGGTGGGGAAGTAATACCCGTGCTTAAAGAATCCTCCCAAAAAGGGACGTTTTCAGGAATGGGAGCCCTCCCTCCAAAAGAGGAGTTTTGGTCATTTCCAGTCCTGTCTGTGAACTCATAGGAGCACTGAATCGGGCTTCTTCCTAACCCTAGGACTGTGGCTCAAACCGGGGTCACAGGGCTGCTGGTGGGAGAAACCTGGGGGGTTTTGTGATTTAGTAGAACAGGAGCAGATTACAACCTACAACACTGCGCTGGGATCGAGGGTTTCTGCCACCGCAGTAATGGACAACAGGAGACCGAAGGTTTCTTTGTCAAAATGGTACATCTCCATCTGTTATTAGCTCACTGCAAAGCTGCGTGCCCACAGAGACTTCATCTTCCTTATGGCATTCATCTTTTCAGTTTACTTTCCCAGTGAAGACTGTATCCATTACGAATTTTAATTTCCAAACCATGGCTGTTTCAGCTAGAAAAGCATTTTAATCAGGAAAAAAAGGTGTAATTTTGGCTACTTTTCACACACCCCACACCCTCCCAACAGTGTTTGAATTATTTTCGCTCAAGTATGAAAAATACTGCCTTTGGGCAAAGACTAACACTCCTTTAAATTTAGGTTTCAGGAAGTTAAAGACAGTCAACGGAATAAAATCCTCGATGCATAATCCACTATAATGGTCACTCCAAAACAGGTACTGGATGCAATTTCACCACAAGGGCCCTCATACCTGTTAAACACGTTGGATCCCTTAATAGCACAGTCCACCCCTCTCATTTATTCCTACTGCTAACAGAGTAAGCAACAAGCACTTGAGAAGCCCAGCTGTGAAAGTACATTAGAAGCTGAACTTCTCAACCCACTGAAGAGTTAGTGTCTTTATAACTGCACTTAAGACCTGACCTGGACTCCTAAAGTGCAGTTTAACTGGTAGTTCTGCTACAGCCAGGTGGGACCCTGCATCCTTCTAATACCTCTTGAAGCGTTCCTCCTACGCAGGGGCGACGATGGTAAGCAAGTTGGCTGCTGAAAACCATGATATTCCCTATTCCAACTGTTTTCTTGCGCAAGCTGTCCCTAGATCCTGTTTATGTTCCCAAGGAACAGGAACAGTGACAGCATGCAGCTTTCACGAGGCCTTGCCCAAACAATTCTTCCTCTAAAGATACAGTTTTTTTTGTGAAGCAGCTCTGAAGCTGATATTCTCTGAGCATCTCTTGGAATACAGCCTGAGGACTTCACTTACGCCCTTTACAAGTTATTGTAGCATATAAGCTTCTCCCTCTTCTTTTCAAGGTTCATAATGCTTTGATCTTCACAGCCTCACCGCTCCTGTTGAATGGTATCATCTCCCATGGCTCAAATTATCTTTAGTGCATAAAATGATAATACCTGTTAAGGAAGCAGGCTCTATCATATAATCACAGCATAACCTTCACATTTATTCTGGTTTTACATAGAAACTTACATCAATAAACGTTTCATTGTGATGGGTATTTCAGTGCAGTGACAAACTGGGCGGATAAAGGAAATGTGGCGGATATAATTTGTTTGGATTTTAGCAAGGCCTTTGACACAGCACCACACAGGAAGCTCATAGAGAGTCTAGAGAATTATGGTCTGGATAATAATACAATAAGGTGGATAAAAACTGTCTGACAGACAGGAAGCAACGAGTTATTAATCAATGGTATTAGATAAGAATAGAAAGAAGAATCTACTCCAATGCCAAGCAATAGGTGCTAGGATTATTATCATTAAACAGATTCATTAAGGACGAGAACAATGTAAATGTTGACAGCATTGAAAACTGATGATTCAGACATAAAGAAACATATCAAATGCAAAAGGAATCAAAATTGTAAGATCTAAATAATGGAGATGTGCATGAGCCAGAACAATGTGGTATTTAATACATCTTAAAATGGAAAAAAAGTTATTGAATACTGATCTAGAATTTGGTTTTGAATTTGGAAATACAAGGTTGTCACTGTGTGAGTCATGTCACTCTGCAACGGTATGGTCTAGTTGTGAAACTCGCTCCCTTGCAAAGCAAATTAAAATCAAAATTGCAGCCACTCTGGCCATGAAGATCATCTGGCTTCTTTTCTTAAAGTAAGGATATTAGTTCTAATGATTAAAATTTTAAAGTTTAAGGTAATCACATATAGCATCCTTAAATTGTTTTTTGGAAATAGGGTCCTCTTTCATCTATAGTCCTGAATTTCCACCCCCTTGCACAGTTAAATGCTTTTCATTGCCAATTT
Organism: Phaethon aethereus; assembly: GCF_964289735.1. Classification (NCBI taxonomy): domain Eukaryota; kingdom Metazoa; phylum Chordata; class Aves; order Phaethontiformes; family Phaethontidae; genus Phaethon; species Phaethon aethereus. The sequence goes on along the minus strand of NC_138575.1, from coordinate 93,356,280 downwards.
CTGGTACAGGAGATGACATTTAGCTGTCCCCACAGAGCCACTGCGTGCACATGATACTGGCTGTTTAATGGGTACTCCCTCTCCCCTTCTCCCCTTCCTTCACAGATCTGCCTTGAAGTTCAGTCTGACCCTTACCTATGAAAGGGCAAGATCTTGGATGAAAGGCAATACACTGAGGTGAAATGAAAAACCTCATGGCAATGCACATAGATTTCGTGGGACACACGGCAGAGAAGATCAAAGTGATAAATCTTTACTTGGAATTCTGAATATCCCTAAGTGTTGAGCAATTAAACATGGCAGTTGAATATTTCCACAATAAACTCCGCAATATCAGCAAGACATGAAGTTCACTATAACCTGCCCCCTTCTCTCTTACTAACGCGGGGACTTTCCTTCTCCTTGTACAGACAACACCCTGCAGCACCACAGCCCCAACTGACTTGTGCTGCTCAAGGAATAAGGACAAAATAACTTTTATTATCCTCATAATGGGGACAGCAAAAGCAAACTGAACAACCGAGTACAGGCTGCAGGTCTTAAGCTGTAAGAAACTTTGGAAGGTTCTTACAACTCTTACTCTTGTCTTCTCGTTAATGGTTCATTGTGTCGCACTCTGACCTCAGGAGACTGTACCTAGCAATCCAGCTCCTTTTTGAGATCCATCATCTATGATTTTGGGACCTTCCAACTTCTCCCAGGACACAGAATATTCCTTCCACCCTCATGCAGCAGCCTAACACCATCCCACTGACAAGCACCCCCTTCCCCTTCTGCCTGCACTGTGAGAACCTGCCTTCCCTTGTTCACATACAGAGCTTCCATTCCACCTCCTTTGCTGCACAGAGAGAAGGGATTAGGATGAAGGTGTGACACTTGTCACAGGAGGAAAAAAAAAACAAGGAGGAAAGTGGTATTAGCACAGAGGCAGGAATTTGTAGTTCTAGTTGATGCTAACGGAGTGGAAAGAAAGAGGGATGGCAATAGCCCCTGCAGCTCTCCAGCACAGCAACAGCAAGTGTGGCTTCTGGGGTCCTGGAACACATTAGATGGACTGGAGGTCCATCACTGTTTTGTTACCCTAAGCAGCTGTCTACTTTGTCCATGTAAAGCAGTTTTTAAAGGGGCCTTCTGCCCATTTGCTTTGGACCTTATCTCTACCGGCCTACCAAGGACTTTGGGAGGAACTTGGGATTTTGACATGTAAGAAGAGACATGCTACCTTTTAATAGAAAGTGCAGTGAACAGAAAGTAAAGTTAGGACTACAGGCTAAGTTTGGACTTCATATAAGCAGGTGCACCTCAAGTGGTATCAGGACTCTTCCAGATTATACACAGACTGAGTTTATCCCATCGTGTGCAGAAGCACAAATCAATGGACTCTTTTACTTAGGCACTTTACTTATTCTTTTGCCAGTAGGCCATTAACCTGAAATCCAAAACCAGCTTCATCTTGCACAATGTCATGCACAAACCATGCCCAGAATTTTCACATTATTTCAGTTTATGTAACTGCCATATTAAGCTCATGGTCCAAGGAGGATACTGAACAATATCTTATTGTACAGGCTATTGAGATTCAATATTACAGGGACAATGCTACCAAACCCCCCAATTTCATTAATCTCAGAAACCTTTGGAAATTTAATACCAGAGGGCTTTGAGACCTTTGAAATGTATTGTAAATCTGCTGCTTAAACTTTTAACGTTAACACCAATGAAAGCTCTCAAATATTTCCCAGTAAAGTCCATATAGGTAATTCTTGTTTAATTAGACATCATCCTACAAGAACTGAAATTCAGACCAAGCTGGAACTACACAAAAGTTCAGAGAAGTTCAGTTCCTGCACTATGATTTGGCAGAGCTCTATTGTAATTTCCCCCCCCCCCCATCCCCAGAAACAATATAGAAAAGGAGAATATATCAGCAATGACTCAAACTGATCACTGAGTCAGAACAGGAAATAATATTTGGGAAAAAAGGAGAAAAAAAATCTTCCATTTACTTTCAATATTAGTAAAAACAAAAAAAGGTTTTTATACTGCCAGCCACATCCTGCAAAATCTACCTAATAAAGCAACAGCATAATTACTAGATAAGTTTTAAATGGATTTTTAAAAAGAATGGCTACTTTTGCTGGAGGCAAATTATATCTAAATATGTTGCAGGACTGGATTCAGAGACCTCAGCATCCTGCCAGCCTGGTCCGACACAAATTATGTTTGTAGTTATTCCAGGGACCTTGAGCTGTAGCGTGTACACACTTAAATCTACGCAATATTTAACTCTACTTCAAATACGTAAGATGAAGAGTACACTCTAGGTACGAGCCTGGCTAGTAGGCCTTCTGCGATGATTGAATCGTTCAAAGTGCCAAGGCTAAAATTCACTCTGGCTCCATTTGCACTACAAAAACGAAAACACCTCTAGTAAAGAATAAAATATTATTATTAGAAAAGTAAGATTGGGTATTCAACCTGTTCCATTTAAACAAAACACGAGATAAAATCCACTCCCCTGGTGGTCAACCAAACTGCAGAATTGAAACTGGTATATAATTTTCAGCAGTAAAAAAATTGTAACAAAAAACTGTACAGCAAAATACAAAAGTAAGCTCCATCATGTTAACACTAATATTGGGCAAAGGACTACGAGACCATCCGCTAATTATGTTCCAGGTAAAGAATAAGAGAAGCTCAGATATGCAATTGTAATTAGATTTCTCATAAAATAACAGCTTCAATCTTTTTCAGGTCTTTTCCAAAATACCAGAAGTGGTTAGAACACATTGTGGACCAGTCACTTGCCAAGTTTCATGTTTGAAATCAAAGCTGTTTTTAAATTTCCTGAACAACAAAAAAGCATTTTAAAACTGGTAACATTCAGTCATGGTGATATAAGCAAATACCAGCCAATCTGAATCTTGGAACATTTTTCATCTAATGCCTTTCTGATGCCACTAAGCCCAGAAAGATATTTCAGGCCCAATTGCTAAGACAGTGAAAATAATATTCACAAATAAAAAAAGGATAATTTACACATTATACAACTATACTTCTTCTTCCCTCAGTATATCTTAATGGAATTAAAAGCAGAGACCCTTCAAGACTTTTTGTCATCGTAACTGAGATGCATCTACATTTACCAAAGATGAACCTGCCTGTAATTTGCATGGAAGATCTAAAACCCTCGACCTTCCCTCCTCTGTACCTCCCCCAGAAAGAGCTCAGTAGTCTTGAAATATGTTCTCTACAAATAACTATGCAAAGGAAGTGGGTCTATCATGGAGGAGCTACTTAATTTATTTTCATACACTGAGGAACTCTTTTTGAAATAATGCAGACCAGCCCCATCTCACTATTCCAGCCCCACCAATACTAAACAATGCCTTAAGAACAAAATTTGAACCTCTGCCTTCCACAGTAAAGGTACTTGCAAAATACATTAAACCTGCCAGGAAACAAAACACCAACTGCTATTCCACTCTGTGGCTACCTTTTTTAAGGTTGGTGCCCATTTACTCTAGTGTATGCAAGCAGAAGAAAGAAATATGATAAGAAACCAAACTTTAGGCCAACAGTTTACAGGAAAAAGAACAAGATTCTAGGAGTTATATACACCTATAAATTCTCATTATGCACCTGTGTGTGCTAATAAAAAATATTACATAAAATACTGACTATTTAATGTCAATTGAATGGAGGTTTGCTTTCAATTACATGTAGTTAAATGTCCCTATAATCAGTTGATATAATAACTGGGCAGAAATTCCCAAACATATTCAGCCTTTCCCCCTTGAATATTAAAATTATTCAGAAACACATTTTCTTTTCCATGAATAGATACAGTGATGCCAACAACTGCATTATTCCCCCAGCAGATCTGGAGATGCTGGAGCAGAACTCAGAAGTCCAGCCGCCAGATCCTCTGCTGCAACCATCTGACCCAAGACTCTCCCTCATGCATTTCTCTCTTTTACCTTCAGCTTTTACTCTTTAACAATGCCCTACAACATTAATGGCTTTATCTTTCCCAACCGTGACCGAGCCTCATATCTGGGCAAGAGATGAACTTTCCACTTCCTGAGCTGTAACTCAAACCAGACCAGAACTATATGTAGTCAGCGATCTCCTTTGTGTTCTCATTGACTGGAAGTCTGCATTAATAAAGAATAAGCAGTACAGCAGGGCCCTGATGTTCAGAGAGACAAATAAAGATCTCTCTAATGTAGTTTAAAATGTTTCTTCCACTGGCGAATTACAGGAGAAAAGTTGTTTTTCCTTTGTTCTAAGACACATTAATTCCAAAAGGAGGAAGTCCTACACAGTAAATGTGTACAGAACTATTTCCTACCTCTGCAGGCTGCAGAAAATCCCACTGTGCTAAGCAAGATGGTACCAAGGCCATTTAAACATATTAGCCTATTAAATCTGCATTCCCTTATTGTTCTTAAAATGCTAATGAAATGTTCCAGGCCACCGTTTGCTTGTAGGACTTCTGAAGAGTCATGCACTATCACCATTTCTCGTAAAGCAGCATGACGGTCCATGGATCACTGGTAAGGCTCTTGTTGATGGCCTGCAGAAAACTTGCTAGTCATATTGCTCTGGCTCACCTTATTCCCAGTTGCTAAACTGCATTTAAAAACCAAAAAAACCCCAACAAATAAACCAACAAACACACAAGCTAAAAGTCAACTTTTAACTTTGCACTGGAAGCAACCACAGTTAGTTCTCAATTAGAAAACTACACAATTCCAACCTGCAAGGGAGAGAAGCCTCACAGCTATGAATAAGAGGAGGCTTGTCTCAGGTTTCCTAAGATGCCTCCTGTATTAAGATGTGTCCATATCAGGAAAAAAATTAAGAACCCTATCTTTAAATTCCCACAAATACAGCTCCAGTTAGGAAGGGTTCTTAGCTTTGAGCTATCACCATGCTAAAAATAGAGATGTTCAGGAAACACAATACTCTCAAAAGTGATTTCACATACAATCTGTAAACACCTTGCCCTTTTAGGAAAAATGGCAATTGTTTGAAAGTCAGACACCAGAAACATTAAAGTGGAAGGGATCTTTAAAGATAGTCTGCAACCCTGAAAACAGATCTGTGCCTTTCTGTAAAGAAGAGGCTGAAAGGACTAAGTAGGTAGCAATGAAGGAGGGAGGAAGGAGAGTGAAAAGAAACTTCTGCACTTTTGCTTTAGAAGTTTTTTGTTTGTACATGCATAGATATATATACATATATAAAAGAAATGCAGGCGTTCTTTTCTTTTTATAACCTTGTATGCCTCTCTGAGGGACATGACTTGTACCGATCACAAATTTTGTCACGTTTTATGCAAATGTCATGGTTTCATTTTATCAGATATGGCTTATAAAAGACAACTTAAAATTCATACAGTTCAGGTTACAAGTCAAAGTTTCCTTTACTAAAAACTTCTTTTTCTAGGATTCCTTATTTTTCCTTTCTGTTAGAATCGTAAAATCATAGAATCATTTAGGTTGGAAAAGACCCTTAAGATCACCAAGTCCAACCATTAACCTAGCACTCCCAAGTCCACCACTAAATCATGTCCCTAAGCACCACATCTACACATCTTTTAAACACTTCCAGGGATGGTGACTCAACCACTTCCTAGGGCAGCCTGTTCCAATGCTTGACAACACTTTCAGTGAAGCAATCTTTCCGAATACCAACTCTAAACCTCCCCTGGCACAACTTGAGGCCATTTCCTCTTGTTCTACTGCTTGTCACTTGGGAGAAGAGACCAACACCCACCTCACCACAACCCCCTTTCAGGTAGTTGTAGAGAGCGACAAGGTCTCCCCTCAGCCTCCTCTTCTCCAGACTAAACAACCCCAGTTCCCTCAGCTGCTCTTCATCAGACTTGTTCTCTAGACCCCTCACCAGCTTCGTTGCCCTTCTTTGGACATGCTCTAGCACTTCAACGTCCTTCTTGCAGTGAAGCGACCAAAACTGAACACAGTATTTGAGGTGCAGCCTCACCAGTGCCAAATACAAGGGCACAATCACTTCCCCGCTCCTGCTGGCCACACTATTTCTTATACAGGCCAGGACACTGTTGGCCTTCTTGGCCACCTGAACACACTGCTGGCTCATGTTCAGCCAGCTGTTGACCAACACCCCCAGGTTCTGTTGTACCCTCCCTTTGCACTTTGAATGGTACAATGGTATTTTCTTGAAAGGTATGGTGGACAACTTCTGGGCTGGTGGGTGCAGAACACTAGATGATTATATTTAATATTAAAGTTGGAGGTGTTAAGCAGGAAAGTGATTTTCATTCTTCCAGAGGTTCAAAATAGTGTTTGTTAAGTCTCTTAACGCAAGTTCTTAAGCAATACTTGGAAAAACACATTTATTGTTGAAAGAACCAACAGAACTTTCAATGTAGAATTGACACTGTGTGTAATCTCAACTAAGGATTTCAACAAGTCCTCTAGTAAAGTAAAGAAATATGAATTCTGTCATTGTCATTACTTGACGGAAAGAGACACAGACAGATAAGCCAGACTGGACAAGAATTTTGAGGAGAACGATAATCCCTTCCTTCTTTTCTGATCATACTAAACTCTCTCAAAAGAAGAGTGCAGTGCAAAGATCCAAAACTGAGCTTGTATCTATCCAATAAGAATTAAAAAAGTGCTACTGCCAGTGAAACTCCTTCAGATAACTCTGTTAGAATCACTCACCCTAGAATATCAATGACATTAGTGGAAGATTAAAAGCTAAAACAATACACCGCATGATTAGAATCAAGGGTGACGGAAAGCAATAGAATGATTATGTGAATCATCATAGCAGATTGCTTCTTCCAACCAAGTAGCATGGTTCTTCATAATGTCATGCCATGCCAACTGGGATGTACATTGAGAATCAAAACAGCAGCCCTTTCTGCTTGGCCTAAACAAAATAACTATGCAAGGGCCTCAGAGAAGGTCTAGGATAATCCCTTTCAAACTAGAACATTTGTGGTTTTTAACCACCTCTTCATAGTCAGTACTTCATTCTGTATTTAAGAAAAGTGTCATACTACACTGACACTGTGTAAGCAATGCCACAGGAATCACATAGTGATGAACTCATCTGTTACACCACCACACCAGCCCTGTCTACAAGAGATGCCCAGAAGCAGCCTTCTATTTTTCTCCACTATAGATAAGGGCTACATAGCTCAAGACTTCACACCTCATTTGTTGAGCCATCCTGATGTGGCCTTTGTCACACACAGATTCCCATCATCTTCTGACAACTGGGACAGGTTGGCCCTCTGTTAATAACTTGTTAAAAATAAAGCAAGGTCCTGAGTAAAAAAAAAAATGCATTAAATATAATTTGGCATACTCTAATGTAAATTCTGACTGATGACCCCTGAGATTTCTTGCATTATGCCTGCTGGCTGATATTCACTGAAGACTCCCCACAGAATAGAAAAAAAGACTCTGAGACCAGAGAGTACAGAAAACTGTATGTGGTAGTAGTAACTATGGAAGATTTGGTAGCGTCACAGACCCCTGTAGAGGAAGCAGCTTCATCTCAACTTTCCATACCACAGAACAAAAACAAAGCTGAAAAAAAACCCCAAAACCAACACAAAACACCCTCTTCCTTTTATGAAGTGCTATAACAAATACTGAAAACACCCATGTTTCTTTACACAATAGAGAAATGTGCAATCTATGACATATCAAATGGTCAGCCTCATGCCTGACAGCTCAAACTCTGTGCACACAAAGTAATCAAAGTTCAGGGACCACAGAGCTAGGAAACTCAGTTAATCAGAACCATTTTGGGCTCTTGGAGATCACACAATAGCCAACTAAATGCCAGGAACAATAAGCCATCTTCTATGCAGAGCTGTACCTGTTATTCTCACTATTCTTCCAACCTAAGGAGCATTGTGGAAGATTCTGATACCATCAGAGAGAAGTCAAACAAATTCTGTGAAAGAGTTTGACCCAAGCAGAAAGTTCCTTCTTTTGGAAAAACCATGGTATAGCCAAAGCAGAGGCTGTTGCATGCCTAAAGAAGAAGTACGCTAGGCTGGATATAATTGGTATATGCCTTGAATCCAAACATAAGTACACTGCAATCAGTTGCTGACATGAGTATATAATATTTTTTAAGACTGTAATATTAACAGCATAACTGGAAAAAATGCATAAACATTTTGTAATACAGCTAAACACCAGTATGTAAGCAATATATAATCACAAAGAGGCAAATGGATACTTGTGTTATTGCAGCAGAAAAGGAAGTACAGGAGAATATATGAGAAGTACTAAAATCTGTAGGATTAAAAAAAGAACACAGAACAGGCAGGAAAGGTATCTGCTGGAACCAGAATAATCCTGAAAATTAAGCTAGAAAAATGTCTGGTAGAAACAGAGCAAGTGCTTGTCTTAAAAATAAAATGTTGGGAGCAGATGAGAGATTCATAGAATCATAGAATAGTTTGGGTTGGAAGGGACCTTTAAAGGTCATCTAGGCAGCTCCCCAGCAATAAGAAGGGACATCATCAGCTAGATCAGGTTGCTCAGAGCCCTGTCCAACCTGACCTTGAAAGCTTCCAGGGATGGGGCATCTACCACCTCTCTGGGCAACCTATGCCAGGGTTTCACCACACTCGTGGTGAAAAATTTCTTCCTTACATCTAGACTAAATTGACCCTCTTTTAGTTTAAAACCATTACCCCTTGTCCTATCGCTACAGGCTCTGCTTAAAAGTCTGTCCCCATCTTTCTTATAGGCCCCCTTTCAGTACTGAAAGGCTGCAATAAGGTCTCCCCGGAGCCTTCTCTTCTCCAGGCTGAACACCACCAACTCTCTCAGCCTGTCCTCACAGCAGAGCTGTTCCATCCCCCTGATCATTTTTGTGGTCCTTCTCTGGGCCCACTCCAACAGGTCCATGTCTTTCCTGTGCTGAGGGCTCCTGAGCTGGACGCAGGACTCCAGGTGGGGTCTCACCAGATCAGAGTAGAGGGGCAGGATCACCTCCCTCAACCTGCTGGCCAGGCTAATGTAGGACAGTCAAACAGACCCAACTGTTTGAATATGCAGTGACAATAACTACTGGCTATATGTATTGTTAATGAATGCCAGTCTAGTAAAGATTTGCTTCTAAGCTTTAAGCTGGGCTGCCTGGAGGCTTGCCAATGTGACACCCATCTACAAGAAGGGCCGGAAGGAGGATCCTGGGAACTACAGGCCTGTCAGTCTGACCTCGGTACCAGGGAAGATTATGGAGAGGTTCATACTGAGGGCGCTCACAGGGCATGTGCAGGACAACCAAGGGATCAGGCCCAGCCAGCATGTGCTCATGAAAGGCAGGTCCTGCTTGACCAACCTGATATCCTCCTGTGACCAGGTGACCCACCTAGTGGATGAGGGAAAGGCTGTGGATGTTGTCTACCTGGACTTTAGTAAAGCCTTATGACAGTGTCTCCCTCAGCATTCTCCTAGAGAAACTGGCAGCTTGTGGCTTAGACAGGTAGACTCTTCGCTGGGTAAAAAACTGGCTGGATGGCCAAGCCTAGAGAGGTGTGGTGAACAGAGTTAAATCCAGTTGGTGGCCGGTCACAAGTGGTGTTCCCCAGAGTTCAGTTTTGGGGCCGGTCTTGTTTAATACCTTTATTGATGATCTGGATGAGGAGATCGAGTGCTCCCTCAGTAAGTTTGCAGATGACACCAAGTTGGGTGAGAGTGTTGATCTGCTCGAGAGCTGGAAGCCTCTGCAGAGGAATCTGGACAGACTGGATCGATGGGCAGAGGTCAATTGTATGCAGCCGGGTCCTGCACTTCAGCCACAACAACCCCATGCAACGCTGCAGGCTTGGGGAGGAGTGGCTGAAGAGCTGCCCGGCAGAAAAGGACCTGGGGGTGCTGGTTGATGGCTGGCTGAACATGAGCCAGCAGTGTGCCCAGGTGGCCAAGAAGGCCAACAGCATCCTGGCCTTTAACTGAAATGGTGTGGCTAGCAGGAGCACGGAAGTGACCATCCCCCTATACTTGGCACCGGTGAGGCCTCACCTTGAATCCTGTGTTCAGTTTTGGGCCCCTCACTACAAGAAGGATGCTGAGGTGCTGGACTGTGTCCAAAGAAGGCAACGAAGCTAGTGAGGGGTCTAGAGAACAAATCTGATGAGGAGCGGCTGAGGGAACTGGGGTTGTTTAGTCTGGAGAAGAGAAGGCTCCGGGGAGACCTTATCGCTCCCTACAACTACCTGAAAGGGGGTTGTGGCGAGATGGGTGTTGGTCTCTTCTCCCAAGTAACTAGCGGGAGGACAAGAGGAAACAGCCTCAAGTTGCACCAGGGGAGGTTTATATTGGATATTAGGAAAAATTTCTTTACTGAGAGAGTGGTCAAACGTTGGAACAGGCTGCCCAGGGACATGGTGGAGTCACCATCACTGGAAGTGTTCAAAAAAATGTGTAAACGTGACACTTCAGGACATGGTTTAGTGGGCATGGTGGTGCTGGGTTGATGGTTGGACTTGATGATCTTAAAGGTCTTTTCCAACCTTAATGATTCTGTGATTCTGTGAATTACCAGCCTTCCAAACACTCATTTGTTCTAACTGATGCCGATTCCCAGCTTCCCACTGCACGGCTCACATGTCACATCACATGATCAAATAAGAACAGAAGGTGGGGATTGGCTCAAGCATACATTACACACAGATGAAAGGAATGAAAAAGGAGTCTTGGTACTTTACTTTTCACAGATTTGCCAGTGTACGACCAAAAAACACCCAAGCAAGTGAACTTACGTAGTCTGTTTCTCTTATGGCAAGTTTCAATTGTCAATAAATCATAGATAATACATGAAGAGTTAAACACATCTCTTCTAATTTCTGGGAGATCTTTTTATTACTGATAAGCTAATGTTCAGGTAAACCTCTCAAGCCCATAAATGCTCTTAGGTCTCCTTTCTTCACGCTGCACTGTCCATACCCAAACTGTCCTCAATTCAGAGAAACATTTTCACCTGCGTTATTCAATCAGCAGAAGCTGCTCAAACGTTTCAGTATGAATCATTATCAAGACATATGTCAGCATATCTTAAGAAAATACTGACAGCCTGTTTACAATTAGTTTCTACCTTTTCAGTATTTGGCAATGAAGAACCCAGAGATCCTCAATCAGGAATATGAAAATGGCCCTCATCCCACACAGAGATCAATTCAATCAATCGATATTTTGTTACTGCATAGAGACAAGTAGTTTGCCAAAGGTCATAGAGGAAATAATTGGTTAAACCTGGAATAACTAAAGATATCCTATCTCTGGATACCAGCTTTTTTCTTGGTCTCCTTAAGGCTAAAATTTTGCTGTCTGGACATATCCTCTCCTTAATACTCTTTTAATTTACCAGTCTCAACCAAATTTGCTAGAGGAGTATAACCCTGAATGAAAAAGCTGATTCCTCCAAACTTCATAAAAAAGACAGGGCTAGAGAGAGACACTACTAATTGCCCCCAGACAGAACCAACAGTACAAGTTCATACTTTAAGCACCACAGAATTAAATTTATAAACATCTCAAAAACCAGAAAATGCTTCAGTGAGAGGTCACACCTTCTCAGGCAGCAAGTCAATCAACCATAACACTAATCTGTAGAAAATCTAGATTCATGAATTCCAGTGCTCACTGAACTGATTGTTTCTTGAAAATTACTGGAAGTGCATTCTTCTCCTCTATTACCTTCATCAGTCCTGATAAAAATGGATCCTATGACAAGAAGTCTTCTCATTAACTTTTTGAGGTGGGAGTAAGACGTCATATCACCAAGAAGCACCATTTTGTCACAGAAAAAAAGAGTCTTCTGCTTTTGATTGACAGCTAAATAAGTCCGAAGTCAGACCTGCATTCCAGATCTATTAAGCACTTAATAGCTGATTTTGGCTAAGATGAACAATTTGCATGCCCTATGGAGATATGAGGTTTAGCAAATATTGCTAAAGAAAATTAAGATCTCAAATAAAACTCTGAAATATATTATTAGAGGAATCTGCTAGTATTTTGGATATCTGGTATCTTTATCTGCTAATGTCTTAAGATGTCCAGAACATTATTCTGAATCCAGAGCAAGGAGAAAAGTTGATTTTTACTTCATTTCAGTTTCTGTTACTTCAAAGCAGTCAGCTTCTGGCTTGAGAAAACAAGTAATGGTGTTAATGGCTCAAGGCATATTTAGAGATGACTATCACATGTGAAAGGCTACAAAAAAGACTTCAAGACTACAAAAACAGTTGCTAAACAGTCACTCATTAGTACATCCTTCAATTGCTTGAGGTGGAAGAAAGATTTGGCATAATCTGAAAGCACTAATGAGTTTGTTAGCAATGGGCCGGATATGGACAAGTAAGAATTTCCATCAGCTCATCATTTTTCCCAAGGAGAAGGCAGCATAGAACCACAGGTGTGGTTCCACAGATGGTCACAAAAACCTAGGCTATGGCTCCTGCAGCGAAGAGTTATTGCTGCTGAGAGGTGGAGGAGGGATGATGCAGCCATTGTGAGAGTATGGATAGGGCACAACACACCACGGCCTGCAACACAGCAGGTGGCCCCAAGATTGAAATGCAGCCCTGGTAGCTGCCATGCTGGGGGTGGGGGTCTACAAGAGTAGACTGGGAGTGAATCTGCAGCATCCCGTCCACATTTTATGAGATTTTTGCTCCTTCCTGTTTGAAAAACAGGCTATGTGAAGTAAACAGTTTGATTTCTATGTTGTCGCTTTTAGGCATCATCAACCATTTCAGGGTGTTGTTATAAAAGACAAGTCTAAAAATATTTTTTTCTTCTCTGACAAGTAGTACGATTGCTCCATTAGCCAATACCATCACTTTTCCAGAAGCTGTCAGTAAAATGGCAACTGATACCTACATCGGAAATAACTGCAATACCTCAGGTCACACAATGTGACAGCAATGTGTAAATGCTGACTGCTGAGTACACCAAACTTCATTTTCTGCTGGCTTTTTTTTTTCCTTCCCAATCATGTGACTCCAAGAATTTCAATATAGTCACCCCCAACTTGACCCTCATTTATACCTTAATCAAACCTACAGCATGTGCTGCAAGCTGCTTACAGAGCTGGAAAATAAAAAGAAATAACCAGCCGTTTCCAGGGCTTCTGCCTTTTCCACTTACGCTCTGGAAGAGTACCATGTGGACATCCCTTATGTTTGAAGTACCTACAGTTTTCCTCTCTGCTTTTTTCATTATTAAGGCCAAAATTCCAGCACATAATCACATAGGTCCTGTTTACAGCTAATACTGCTGCAGAGCTTAAGCACTGCATCAAGGAGCAAACTGGTGGCCCTCCCATGCATCCTTCCAGCGTGGAAGTGGTACACGGGCTCGGAAAAGCATAAGCACCGAAAGAGCAACGCATTCCAACAATGCTGGAGAACACGCGCCGCTCTTGAGAAGGCCCGTGACTACCTGGACAGTTTCTTTCTGCCTTTTATGCATTAGAATATAACCACCACCTTTGGATTAACTCTTGACAATGTCCTCCTCTCTCTAGGAGGCAGTGTTTCTGGAAAGCATCTTGCTGTGCTAGAAATCTTAACAGGCTCATCACACAGGTGGCCATGACACACCCTCTTACTGTGATTTTTGTTTCCCATAATTATGCTCCAGAATAATAATTTGGGTGGCACTGGTAGGGGAATGAAGAAAAAAAAAAAAATACTACCTCCTGCACTGGTAGAATAATGTAATTTAATCCTCAGGCCGAATGAAAAAACGCTGCATCTGAATGTCTCCACCTAGTACACAAGTTTGGAACTTTATCTGAGCGTGAAGTTGGTGGCCCAGGCTCCTCTGTTTTCATTTTCTCCTGTGCTCTACTTTATATCCCAACTATGACTGTATTCAGCAGCACACATTAGTGATTTCCAAATCATCAGCTCATATTTAGTCCCTATTTTCAACTGCACACTAGAGACCTGCACCTATTCCACAAATAGAAAGAATCCAAATGCTTTCCCCCTAGGCTCCTGCTTAGGATTTCATTATTAATTATATTTGAAGGTTATACAGTTAAAATACTAACTTTTTTATTTGAACATTTATATTAAGCTGCCGAGATTTCTAGCAGCTTAGCAGCATTATTTCTGTGTAAGAGAATAAGCCTCTTAAATTCTGCACGCAGCCCTCTCATCTAAAATGAAAGATTTTAGAAAGGCACTGAAAGGTAACACTGAGTTAATGATGCTTTTTAAACTGAGACCTCAAAGACTGATCACACAGAACTCTATCAGTTATGTACCTCCTTGACCTCAAGCCCTTTCACATGCTCTGCCAACAATGCCTGAATTTGGATAAAGTTTAGCAAAAAGTTATCTCCAGAAGCTGCACTCAGTCTCATTGCTAGTTACAATTCTTTACATGGATTTACTATTTCCAATGCATTAAGACGTTTAAATATCTGGTAGCAAATCCCAGAAGACTCTATTTAACTATTTTCTCCAGAGATGATCAAGGTTAGGTATAAGACTCATCCATCAAGAATGGTGGATATTAAGATAACGAAATTTTTTTTGCAGGTGGGGATGTTGGCGGACGGACTATATGACCTTAGCAAAAGGAAGTCTATGCCAACCAACTGCTACCTCGTAACACAAACGGAAAGTCCCAGATTTCAGATAGCGGGCCAAATTTTTATTTTAGATATATGCTAGTGTAAATCCAGAACACTGACACCTATACGAAAATCCAGGGTTATTTCTGATTTATGACTGCGTAAGAGAAGAGAATTTGTTTCACTGGGCCAATTTCCTTTCTAGTGCTGTTCTTTAATCAACAGATATAAGCCAAGAAATAGATCCTTAATGGGTCAAGTGCTGGAAAAAATCTAAATTAAATTGTGTGTGCAAATTATGGACACTTTTTTTTTTTCCAAAACATATTTTATATTTATTAATGATAACAAGACAAGCACCATCTTTTCATATATGTCAGCGGCTGATTTTTAACCCTCTGATTTTTTTTATCCTTCACCTCTTGGTGCACCTCAAATAGACCTCCCCTCTTGTAAATTTTTGCCCATGCTTTTCATTCTGATGTACAGAAAGGTTAATTTTCCCACGCCAACTTCAGATTTCACAACTGGACCTATCTACTTATAAATCTGTATATCACATGAAGAGTTACCACTATTCACTTCTTACATTTAAAGGATTCTTGCCAGCCTGCAGCACTGAAGGTACTCCCTGATCACCATGACCAGCTACAAAATCAAAAGTAACCTGACAGCATCACTTTCAAGATGACAACCCCATGAAAGCATCCAACCGGTTTGAAAAATGAACGCCCCTTCAAAAAAAACGTTGATCCTCATACCTTGATGAACTACAGCGTACAAATACACGAAACCAAGCTCTCTTTACATGACTACAGCATGCCTTGTACCAGATGACATTGGGTCAGAGCAAAGGTTGCATCATTACAACTACCGAGCAGTTACAACTGTATTACAGCCTTGAAATCCATCTCTTGGAAAATATTACAGGAAGTATTAAATAACAATACACTTCATACACTTAGAGCATGTTATATCATCCAGTATCTATACAAATATTAACTAATTAATGGCAAACAGTTAAATGGAAATGTTAAATGGTGTTTAACCTTAAAGCATAGCAAAACAACAGTGCATTTAATTCCCACTTAAATAAACACATACAAAGGGCTTGATAGATTTCTCTTTACGTAAAACTAGCAAGGAAAATAACAGATAAGTTACATAAAATTTAAATAGAAGTCTTTCCAAATTTAAGACATGTGCAAGAATACCAAGGGGCATCAGGGTGCTCCTTCTAAGCAAGCCAGAATCCAAACACAGTGTCATTTTTAATGAAAGGCACAAAATGCTGGGCCCTTGCCGTTGCCCTCTCTTGTCTTTTGAAAGGAGCCGTACACACACCTCATGTCTTTTAACACTGTCAGGAAGCTGCCTGAGGACAGCCTAAGTTTCAGCATAACTTGCAGAGACTTCATCTCGTGTGCCAAGTTTCAGCCGGGAGTGAATTTTTAACAGTCGAGTTATAAACCCGTGAAAATAGGGGCTTACAGTTGAACTGCTGACAAACCCTTAACTATAGCGGTGCACACGGCGCCAATAATAGGCAAAACTGCCCCATTTTATAGCACGCAGGAAGGCTGGAATTCAGCTGTTATCAGGGATAATAATAAACTTATGCTGGTGACTCAGGCTCTCAGCCTCAGATTTACATTCCCTCTGTCACTAAGAGTTTTTAAGTTAAACAATTTTACATGAAAATGCAATAAACAACATTTATATTACCAATGGCATTTGTTCCGACTGCTCTTGGGCTAAAATACCGCTCAACTTTCCTCCCCCTCTCCATCTCCTCCTCCCTGCCCCACGCCGCTGGAACCAGGCACTGACCCACTCGCTCCTTGGACTCTCGGGCAGCCAGGACAAAGTCCACGATAGCCCATGGCACCCGGCCCAGCCCCATACCAGCCACCAGATCACACCGAGGGGAGAGGCTGCTACACTTAGCACTGCCTACCTCCATTCCTCCCACGCTGCAGGGCAGCTCTTCGTCCTCTTCCTCCGCAACGCAGAGGAAAAGCGGCGCGCAGCACCATTAACAGACTTGTTTTATTTTTTATTTTTTTCCCCCTCCAGAATACCTCTTGCAGCACTCATCAAGCCACCTCAAGGAAAAGAAAAAACTGCAGCTTAACATTGCATCCTAGCTCTTCAGTGTTTCCTCCTGCTAAAGAGCCGAGGTCAGATACGGAAAAACTAGACAACAAAAGGAGACTTGCTTCTCACGCTACAGACACTTGGGGGGGGGGGGGGGGGGGGGAACATCTGGTCTAGAAGATGTAAAATGTCTTGCAGAGTTGTCACCCAAGTTGTCCCAGTCACTGGCACACAGAGATGAGCTATTCAGAGAACTTCTAATGCACAACTTATTACTCCTCTGAAGTTTCTTTTCCTCCAGAAAACTATCCTTCACTCCCCTAAGGAGTAGAATTACATCAGTGACCGCCAAGTTTAAATTTATCTGCCCAACGTCTATAATTTATTTTATAATCCATCTCTCAGGAACAGCTTTTAATGCATTTGGATTTTTTTCCTGTCATAAAATATTCTATTTATTTCCCAGCAGCTGGTGTCAAAAAAGTTGTTGTTTTCTTTAAATATTACTCTTAAATAAATAAAATCTGTTTTCATATCATGTAAAATTAGTTTTGCCTGCTGTGAGTTTGTGGCATTATGAAGGGATCATTTTTCCCATGAATTATTCAAAACGAGGATAAAAAAAGGAAAAGAAAAAGATGACGGACAATAGCATGCCATTCAATTTGTATAAATGCAGCAGTCGCACTAATAGTTCACTATGCACAGCACAGATGAAACACTTTTTCTTCGTCAAATGTAGCCACTAACCTTAATTTAGTATTTCACGGAGAGGTAGTGAAAGAGATTTATCTCCTTCTGCTGCATCCCCCTGTGACTTATCTAGTGGGGCAGATAATAGACACGTCTTTTTTTTTGCTAGCAAGATATCAATATTTTAAACAACAAGTTTTTGGTTGCTTACCCTCAGTACCATGGCTCAACTGGCCCTTGATGGCCTTCAATTCTTTCTTTCTTTTTTATTTTAACCTATTCTTTGTTTAAACCTCTGGTTTGACAGCGTCTCTCTGTCTTTTATGAAAAACTATTAGAATTGTTAACATTTCCTCTGGAGTCTTCATATTACCCTGTCTTTCAGAACTGCCGTAACTGCACAGCTGTAATTATTTTCACTTTGAATTCTGACTGTCGTATTTGGAAGGGGATGAAGGGTGGGGATTTTAATAAATCATTCACGCTCCCCAAGGCACATGGTATCTCACCAAATCTACTATGAGCTTTTAAGGTGGAGGGGCTTATGGACTGAATGTATAGACAAACTGCTAAGACATAAAATGCCATTTTCATCAAGAAGAATGAGAAAATGATAACAAATTTGTGGGTGAAAAAACTACAAGAAGTTAAAAAAAAATGCTATTTCAAATGGTTTATCACTAAGAACTTCACTGTAAAGGAATCTTCTCTTGAAAACAAAATACTGTCATTAAGTTTCAGAATATGGCTACTGAGTAAAGCACCAATCTAGGGCTATAAGAGTGGGTTTGCGACTCATTAATTTTATCTGTCATTACAACATGGAAATCACTTAAAATCTGTTTCAACTTCTCCAACCCATACATTATGGTAATTAAAATAATTGCATCACAATACAGCCCAGAGAGTCAGATTAAAAAAATTCTTTGCACCATATAGAGAGTTCCCACTGCAAATATTTTCATTAGGGGTAACATTAACCTGTCACACAGTGTTCATCAGAAACACTGGCCTTCAGTATGTCATCCTTTGAACAGGAATCAGTTTAAGTGTTTAGAAAGAAAGTGGGGATTTTTTGAGAGAGGAGACTGGGTGGTTTTTTTAATTATCAGGGTGAATTTCCCTCAGAATACAGTGCAAATGGATCTAAATGAAAATCCTGGACCTAGACATTGGAATCCTGAAATATTTGCTCTGAACAACATCATAAAAAGGATGACTGTTTCGTGCAGCAAAGGTATGTTGATCACAAAGCCCTTCTGCAACAAAGCACAAACACGTCTGTTGTCAATTAAAAGCAAGATTAGGATGAAGTGTAGTCACCAGTGTCCCAAATTCCATTATCCCATAGCTACAAGCCATTACTCTTTTTTCCAATTTAATTTTTTTTTAAGTAGGTCATTCTTGTATACTCTAATTCTTTTTTTTTTTCTTTTTTTTTTTTTTTTTGCCATCCGTGCCAGCCCAATTTTGGCCAAGTCTCCAGCCCTAGAGACAAAATAAAATCCACATATTTATTTTATACAAGTTTAAAATATTTCTATACACACAACTCTCATCCACATCTTGCAAATTTCTGTACACTAGACATAGTCAAACGCAGTAGTCCATGAATCTTGCTGGCAGAGCCCTTCAGCATTTTTCATTTGGAGACTAATGTAAATGGTAAATATTTCAGGCTTACTAGACAAAATTGGGTGTTTAAAGT
The DNA here is from genome assembly GCF_964289735.1 of Phaethon aethereus. NCBI lineage: Eukaryota > Metazoa > Chordata > Aves > Phaethontiformes > Phaethontidae > Phaethon > Phaethon aethereus. Next base: position 93,337,169 of record NC_138575.1, on the reverse strand, counting down.
GCAAAACATCTCAAGACCCGATAGCAAAGAAAATCATGTCTCGAGCTATCTGAAAGGACCATCAAGATGTTTACAGGAGTCATCAACACCCCACCTCCACAGCGGCATAGCTGCTTCACAGCCACCTCATCAGCACCTACAACTCTGCAGTACTTTGAGGCTTTCCCCTCTAGATTATCTTTGTGAACTTTAGAAAATGAAAGAAGGGACCAGCTGAGGAAAACCAAGCCTTACTTTGAGCTTTAGTACAGACAACAGAAAACTGTAGGAGTACTATGTTGATGACTACAAAGCATATACATATGCTTTAGGTAAGATAAAAGAAGAATTCAGATCCAGCATTAACTTTTGTTAAGAAATCCCACGAGCATTTTGAGGGATTAAAATTCCAGTTAGACACCTTCCCTACTGTCCAATCTGCCTATGGTCACTAGGACTACCAGTACATTCCATCCACAGACACGCAAAGAAGTTACAAACTGACTCTCCAAATACTAATTAAAATACTCTTGCTTATATTGCTGTACCCTGAGCATTGATTTTTGCTTTTATTTCTTTTATTTTTTTTAAATAATACCTGCTCAATAAAAAACACGGTAAGCAAGCAAAATGTACAATTCTACTTACACTGGTAAAGTTACACCCATTTATGCCAAGACTGAAATTATTGATAAAGAACTAAAGGATAGGAATATAATTAATGCTAATCAACATGGTTTTATGGTCTTGTCAAACAAACCTGATTTCATTATAAGTATTTGACTGAGTACTACTACACAGCATTCCAGTTCTGTCAATGAAAGCACATGTTGAACAGCTAACTAATGGAGGACCCTCAGAAAAATGTTACCTGTTGACTGTCTTCAAACACAAGTGTTTTTAGTAAAACACAGGTAAAATTAGTAATAACCCTAACACTATTCAGCACTTTGATCAATGACTCCTAAGTACAAAATCACTGCTGATAAAAATTTCTGGGTGACACAAAGACTGATAAAAGATCAGGAGAACAAGGTATTGGCAGATGGGGAGAATCAGGCATTTGCACAAGCTTCTGTTCTTTGAAATAAAACGTCTTAGTATGGCACACCTTTAAGGAAAAGGAACATAGGCTGTATCCACAGGATTGGGCATGGGTGCATGTGGGGTGTGCTATACCCTGGAAAGCAGTGATTCTGAAAAGGATTTAGAGGACACAACAAATAAACAACTGAACATGAACGCCCAGTGCAATGTGGCAAAGATGGCTAACACGGTCCCTGGAGGGGGAGCGGGTAGGCTTGGGAAGGCGTTTTTACTTTTCTTTGTTGCATTGTTTTCTAAAGGGATCTTCAATCGGGTGAAGAAAGGCATAACAAGAACCAAAGTCTGGAACGTGAAGCCAAGAAAGAAAGAAAGAAAAGTCAAATCGAACCAGAAACGAATCCCACATTTTTGAACAGCAAGGGAATTAATCATTGGAACAAAACTATCAATGCAAGGGAGGAGGTTTAACCTCCTGATGGTTTCAAGATGGAGAGATGCTGCCTGTGCACAACCGGGTTCAAAACAAGAATGACTGGACAAATCTAATAGCTGGTGACACACAGAAGGTCAAACTAGATGATCTAACAGTCCTTTCCGACCCAAAAACCATATGAAAGGAAATTTCTGATGTTATATTTTATGTGATCTGCAGAATCAAGTAGAACATTAAGTAGAACTTTCTGAGTGACCATAACAAGCAGTCCTCCCAGAAAAGATACAAGTACACCCAACACAGCACAACAGGTTTAGCTGCTTCTGAAGATTTTTGAGAAGCATTCTGAAGTCTGGAGACAGCTTGGAAAGACACTGCCCACGTCCTCTGAAAAAAATGCATTGCTTTGTTCGTTAGTTAAGGGACTGTATTTCACTAGAGCATAGCTCAGTGGAAAGCCACCACTGCGAGCTCACATTCAAGCAACTCCCTGCACTGGAATGTTTTCAGGCCTCTTTGGGTCTGCTTCTGGATTCAACCTCACCTCGCACTGGAACAAAAGTTTGGTGCTACCTACAGGGATGCTACCCCCACAGCAAGGAAAACTCTGCCCATTTGTTACCACAGTGGATTTTGCCCAGTTATGATTCCTGCAATTTGCAGATCCTGCAATTTGCTTCAAGCTTGAGGTTCAAGTATGTATGAGATGATTCTAAAACCATTATGCTTTAACCTTTACTATATCTTCCACTCCCATGCTCCCCAAAGTTAAAATACGTATCTAAGGATACCGGTACGGCTGACAAAAAAAAGCATTAATGAGATTTTTTATGGCAATGAACAGCTAGATTTTCAGGTTTTATTTGTAAGCTAGATCTGTAGAAATACATACCCCCTAAACATCGTGCTGGGCACAGCATCAGAGCTGGCTTCAAGGTAACAGCACCACCTACTGAATCACTCCCACCGCTCCCTCCAGTTCTTCCCAGCAATTCTTTTGACCAACTACTGACCAGACAACTCTCCTTGCTAAATAAATCACCCCCCAGGATGGGGCAGCTGCAGGCACTGAAAGAGGTAAGAAATGTTCCATTGCTATCTCTTGCTTTGAATTTTCCTTCTACATGCTGTAAGTGGTTCAGCTTATAAATGCAATAATTTTTTTGATGTCACTAAAACTATGTTTTAGTTACAGTTACAAGCAAATGTCACTCATCTACACACTCTGCCTACTGCCTGAAAACAATATGATTTAAGGAGTATGTCAGCAGTAAGAAAAGACTCTTCCCACTGGATTAAAAATGTGCATTTTAAGAAAGGAAACACTTTTAGAAAGAAGGAGAGGGAGTCTTCTGTTTCTGTAGTTTATTTTTCTGCTTAACGAAACAAGGTTTCCAGCTTCTACAATAGCTGCTGCAAAGGCACTTCATTAGTCTCCTGAGCGCACTGCCTCTCCCTGCATACCTGTAGCTGCCCTGCTCCAGCCTCCTGAAAATTATCTGTTGGCATCACTTCAACATTCTTACGAAATAAATTAAAAAAAAACCCTGACGTATTAAACTATGTGAATTCTACACCTTTCAAAAAGAACATGTTAACCAACAAGTTCATCGTCTGACACATCTCCCATATTTTGAAGACCTTCAGAAGCACTGAACTCCAACTTGTTCCCATTGAGAAGATCAAAAAGCCATCCGTAGATATCTACTCAAGTAAATAACAAACAGGGCAAGAAGTCATTGCTGCATTCTCAACACAGACTGTGTCAAATGCCAGATGCTTGTTCAGGCCAAAGCCTTCAGGGATGATTAAAAAAAAAAAAAAAAAACCACACAAGAATTTTCAGAAGTGCTTAAGCATGCTAGAAAAACAAACGCCATGGGAAGCAGAGAGTGCTGGTCTCCTAACGTCATCTAGAAGCTTTGAAAATCCCATATGATGAGATGTGGCCCATGGATTTAGGCAAACCCAAGTTTTCCCACCTTAGTCTGGAGTATTTGACTCATTTATTTGAAATGGATAGATATGCATATATTACGCAATCTATTTCAAGAGGAAACAGCATCAGTGAGCCTCAGACCTTACCATCTTGTGTTTCTTTCTTTAAGCACTAAACACTAATTATGTGAGGGTTTTAAAGGGTTCTCAGACCTGTAATGGCAAAGCTCCACAGAGGAAATGGAAAGCTAGAGACTGTGCACTGCTCCCAGGTCCGATTACTCATTACATTTGTTTCCTTATATTAGCACCTGCCATAATTATGATAAAGAGTGGAGTTTCAAGAAGAGTTGATCGAAATTTTATGATAGAATTCCCCCCAGAACATTGGAAAACACCACACTTCTTATAGTGTGATATTTGTTGAAAACACAAAAGTTTTTCTTAGCATCCATACCATGGTTAACCCACAGCTCAGGGAATTCCCTCACAGCTGAAAAAAAAATGGTCTATACTGTGCAAATATTAGTTGACTCCAAATATAGGACTTTTTAATTGTATGGAATGGAGAAAAAACCACACCTTTGTTTAAAATTCATTTCATATGTGGGTTTTTAAAAAAAAAAAAAAAAAAATCATTATCCGACCAAGTGAAAATTCTGGTTTGTGTTCCACTCAAGGTTTTAGAGAACGAAAGGGAAATTAATATGTACACTCCAGTCTATTCATGCAGTTACATTTTAACTCTGCAGTGTAATCTCTTCTTCACAGTATCACAATATTTTTCCTAACTTATCTCCAAGCTCTTGAATTTCACTTCTGCATAAAACAGGACATACTGTTTTCCACATGTGTACAGTGTACACAGCCATAAGGAAATCAAATTAAAACTACAGAAGTGGCCAAAATGGAGATAAAACAGGGGCTTATTTGCTGCAGCATTTTTGACCCACTGGTGGAGTGACTTCCATAAGAGTCCCTTCATTCACTAAAAAAATTGCTCTTCATTCCCATTCTCATTCCAACCATAAACTACAGGAAAAAAGGCTTGATAATACTTTTTAATGCAATAAAACAATGAATACCATTCTGCCATCAGGAGAACAAGCCAGTTAAATGCAGTACTTGATTTTTTTTTTTTTTTTTTAAATTCACAGGAAAAAACAGACCTGATTAAGGAGGAGCCAGTCCCTCCCAGCAGCTACCCCACCCCCCCAAAAAAGAGGAAAAAAAGAAGGAAAAAAGGGGGGCAGGGGAGAAGACCTTAAAGAACAGGCAGATGAACAGAAGGAAAAAAAATGTCCCACGCATTAGGCAAAAGTCTGTAATATTATCTAGAGCGACAGCACAGCCATTGTTAGTGCTGCCAGAGCACTGCGTGTTTGCTGTATCACCCCCCGGCCCTAGGAGAATAATAAACTAAGCAGATTAGACAGAGACGGCTGTCTCCCTGCTGCCTCCACCTCCACCAAACACGGGCGCTGGTCTGTGCTTTAGGCAGGTAAACTCAGAAAACGGGTACGCCATGTTGGCAGGGGCGGGAGGCCGGGGAGCTGCTGCCAACAGCCAGGGCCTGTTTATTATTTAACAGTTGGTATTGCCGGAGGCCTGGCACCGCAATAGAGCGATCTCTGTTTCAGCGCGAGAAAGCCTGATTACGAGAGCACGGGAGCCAAATCGTGTTTACCATCGTCAGCGAGAACCTCAGTGCCCCCAAAAGGCATGGAAATCCTTACCACAGCGTCTGTCCGTCCATCCGTCCGCAGCTGCCTCCCTGGGGCGGGGGTAAAGAAGGGATGGCGATCCCCCCGCGGGACAGGGAAGGAAGGTTTTGGACGGGGTGGTTCTCAAAGCTGCAGGATACCACCTGTACCGGCACGGGCCGGTCCATGCCCTCCTCTCAACTTTTATGAGCCAATACACCGGCCTCAATTCACCCTCACAAGCACCTGATGTCACCCAGGTCTACAATAAGTTTCCAGCTCTGGAGAAGGTGGGGGCAGGAGACGACGATGCTCTCGTGCGTATAGTCTACCTTCCGCCCCCAGCAAGGACAGTGTGCCATAGAGAAAGCGCTTCCCCGGCATAACTCCTACGATTCGCAGAGCGGTATCACTGACAAAGACCTTGGCATTAGAAGTTTACTTAGCTTCTGCTGGAAGTCATCCCTGCACACAAAAAAAAGCTGGAACACCTCCCTACACACACACACAAAATTCAACCAAATTTTAAAAATTATTTACAGGAATGCTCACAAAGATTCAGTCACACTCTAAACTAGAACTGGTGAAGTATGGAATCTGTCAAGTAACTGCAATTACCAAGTGCCATGAATAAACATCACTGGGTCAACGCTCGACAATCTATTGCTATAGACCATCCTGGTGACAGGAAGCCTTCAGTTTTAGCTTGTTGGTTTAAATGCTAGCTCATTTTGGTAGCCACAAGAAGCTAATCACATCTGCTAGCGGCTTCTCAGTCTGCACAAAACAAGCTTGATAACGACCACCTACTTCCTGATGAACAGGAGTCACGCTCTTTGGCATTTCTCCAGTTCTGGTGCGGTTCAGTGCAAGGGTGGGCTGTTGGAAGCCGTGTCGTCTACTTGAATCTCCACCACTAGCTTGCTTCATGACTCTGAGAGCTGGTGGAAAGTGACTTTTCCCATATGCCCCTTCTTAAAAAGAGGATAATGAAAAGCAATGCATGCGAAAACTAACAACAGATTCTTTAATATTGATGAAAAGCTTAGCAGTACTGACATGGTACATGTGCTTGGAAACACAAAGTTTTATTATATCTGCATCACTACAACAGACCCTGACTGGTCTCAGCAGCAGAGGGACAGCAAATGGAAAAGCCCGGGGAAACGGAAGGTTAATTTTAAGCTGAAGTCACTCCCAAGTCGGGACAGCCAGAAGCACAGTAAAGCAGGATCCCTGAATCCACTGGCTACGGTCTCACCATGGGGAGGACCCCGAGCATCACGAGGGACCCCACACCCAGGGCAAACCGGAGCCTGCCATGGCTTCTGGGCAGTGCAGGAAAGCGTTACTCAGACAGGTGGTTAGAAGCACAAACCACCACCTGCTCCTGGATCTCTTCTCGCAGTTTTCCCCAGCTGACTCTGGCCCTAACTGCTTTCAGCTGGCCGACGGCAGCTGCCCCGTACTGCTGCGGGGAGATGGCCACAGGCCGCTCGCGGGCAGAGCGGGGAGCAGCAGCTGCGCACCCCTTCCCTGCCGCCTCCCGCCCCCCGTCCTCTCCTCTGCTGGCCACTCACCCCCTAAGGGGGGACACCCGACTGAGGCTTCTGTTTAAATGCCCCAGTTTAATCAAAAATCCTGCGGCTGCAGCACGTCTTGCCTGCAACTCGGGAAAATGAGAGTAGGCAGGAGACCCTCCAGCGCTAGCGGGAGCGAGGGCCGCACCGGACCCCCGCTCGCAGGGGAGGCTGGGCAGAGCAGGCTCAGCCGCGGCACCTGCGCTGTGGGTACATACAGCAGACTTCAGCCCCCAGAGCGGCCAGTTTGGCACTAACGTGTAATTTGCGCTAAATAACGCTTCGAGAATTCAACGCAAATAATGTAATAACAGCAATTAGAGTCTTTACCAAGCGTAGCTGCATCAGACGGGCAGTCCCGTCATTTCGCAGAAGGTAGAAAGCACTTGGCGAAGGAATCCGCACCTTCGCAGGCACTAGAGGTGTGCAGGCACATGTAATAATCACATTTCTTGTGTATTAATGTTTGCATATAAGAAATGCGTGCTGAGCTAGCATAACACCTCCTTCTTCAAATAATAACTAAGTTCCATACTGTGCCTGAAGTGCTCTTTATATAGCACACAGAAATGGGTTATGTAAAGATTAGAGCTGGGAGAGTTGTTCACAACATAACTGAAAATCTAGTAACAAAATCCAGCTGTAGCCTAGGTTTCCTCAACACAAAACTCAGGCCAGCTTTACAAAAAGGTCTGTGAATTTGTGACGGTTTTGACACTGAAATCATACCAATCTTGTACCCAGAAAGGGAAAGGAGAATAGAAGAAGAATAAGAAAAGACTAAAATGACATGGGAAGAGGCTGGAAAAGGAGGAAAAAAGAAAAAAAGCCAGGTAGTGAGATTATTTCCCTTCGTTCTGTGCTACTGCCCTTCTTTCCCATGCTGGGAAGGGGAGAAACAGTCCCCAGCTTACAGGGAATGTATCTTGTCCTACTGGAGCCACCATGCAATGTGTGCGGTTAGGGATGCTCAGATGCTTTTGTATGTACGTGCATCGTTACTAGGAGATGGCTAGATTTGGTGCCGGGATAATATTCCACCATTGTGTGGTGCGTTCCCATCTGACGTTGCCTCTTCCCCAGTTTAAAAAAAAAAAACTAATAAAAAAGAAAATTAAAAAAGATACAATAATTGTTACTGCACACTCTAATGAATTATTGTGTTCAAGGTTCCTACAAAAAAAAAGTAATATTATACTCGGCTTATGTTTTAATTGATTTATTAATATTTTATCACAGGAATGTAATTTAAGCTCCTCATGATTTAGATCTCATAAACCTTTAGCATTTTGCAAATTCAAATTCCAATTTAAAGCCAGGGCGAGCAATTAACTTTTCTATCATCTTGTCAGGGGAGAAGGTTCGTGTTTAATTTGAGACAAAGTGACAGAAATATATATACACTGTATGTATTACTCCAATTTAATTTATGAGTCAGCACCATCCACCTTCCAAATGTAGATTTAATGGAAGGGGAGGAGGGAGTGGGGGGGAAGACCCCGCCATCATGGCACTTGCTGCAATATCTGCCCCAAATTCACTATGAAAAAAATGTTCCTGGTTTATTGAGGTACCGGGCTAGATTGATTACAGCTCTATTTTCAACCCTTTTGTTTTAATTTCCATTCACTCGTCACTTTCTCATATAAAGCATGTCCTCTCAAATGTCACCTAGCAGTTCCCAGCCAGCGATGGACAGTTGATGCCACGGCAGGTTCTCTCACAGCCTGTTCCAACCACTCCGCTTCCTGCCCCCATCCATCCCCCTAAAAGGCAGATAGGAGGCAAAGAAAGCTCCCCATAGGGCTGATATAATACCTGTGGGGCCAGATTCTGTAGACCTCACTGATGCAGCGGTCTCACTGAAGTCCATGTGATGCTCGTTTGATTACGGAGAAAGCAGAAAACGGTGCTACTAAACGACCATTGTTGTTCTTTCCCAAAGAGGTTGGACATTCCAGCTTCTTTATGTGTAACGAAAGAAACCTGCAGCCTAAATTTGCATGGGCAAAAGTTTGCATGAACAAAATAAACAGTTGGATAGCATTTGCATGTGCTGTTTTAAGAGAGGGAAGGGTTAGTTTACAGCTACCCGCCAGAGATTTTCCAGGTCTGCTGTCCCCACCGCACAGCTAAGCAATGCACATTGCACGGAGTTAGCTCATGAGCTTTAAAGAAGGTCACTAAGAAGCTGCACCACATATTACCTGCTAGTCTTTACTGTGTCCCTAAATACTTGCATAAAGGAAGCTGTACTTCAGCTTTATAGAGGAGGTGAGTTTTTTTGACCTGCGAGAGCTCTACCATTACCATTGAGGGGATTGTTTCAGAAAGGGATTAGGGGCCCAATTCCAACACTTCTGTACACGACCAAGCTGAATCTCAAGACTCCCAAAATCTTGATGCCGTATACTCAAGCCCAGATACTCCAAGATACCGTAATAATCAGATCTTGTTCCGATCTACAGAGCTGTGACACACACTGCAAACGCAGATCCAGCTCTACATCCAAACCTAGCTAAATATAACTGTAACTTGCAGTGTTCAACAAGCATGTCGGATGGAGCCAAGTCAGAAACATTCCTCCTCCTCATGAATTCAAAGTTTTGGCCTTCATCTTCAAAACATTTGAAAATCAAAACTTCCTTGAAATAAACAAAAAAACCTCCACCAGTTTAAATTAAATGAAATCTTTTGTTTCAATAATTTCAGGCCATTTAATTGGAAATCTTTACTATAATTTTCTTTCCCTAGAAATAAAAAAAGAATGTTCTTGTATTGAAAAAAAATCACGATTCATTTAAACAAACAAAAAAAATAATGTATGTGTGTATGTGTGTGTATATATATACGTACACAGATGAAGACTTCACCCAAATCTTTTCTCCAAAACTCCCTATGCAGCCTTATATCAGCTTACAGTTAAAATTTATACAGCAGAAACCAGACTCTAGGTACAGTCATGATACAAAATCCAAGATGCAGAAGATCTCCAGTATTCAGCCATACTTCACTCACAATACACACTAGACTTAGAGCCAAACTTGAAAATCTTGTTTCAAGCCCCATTCATTTAAGAAGCTTCTCTAATTCAGAGACTTATCACACTTTCTAAACTCAGGTAAAAAAGCTTTGCTGTCATGCATATTTTTAGACAAATTATAGCAGAGTGTCTTGCAATTTCCATTACTTTGTGGTGTCTGCACTGCTGATAGACACCATCCCACATTGGCATCGCTGCCGAGGTGTCCTAATACTTGTCTGAAAAATACTATTAACTGCACATCACAAGCATTTGAAGTGCATAAGAAAACCATAAACTTAATTACACTGGAGGACTAGTGTGATCTCACATGAAATTTGAGCTACTGTTATTAAAAATAGAGAGATTGCATTTACTTAATGCTTCTTACAGTAAACCAGTCAATTTAAACTTTCAAGGTTGTATAATCAGACAAAACAATATTGGGGGGGAAGAAGCTGTCTGTGGAAATTACTAGTACAAGCATTTCACATGTCAAGCAGCAAAAATTTGTTTATTCTGCTAAAAAGAATATTCCTTGAATTACTATTGTATATGAGAGAGGATAGCTATTCAAACTGCACAGCATAAAGACTTAGACTAAAATAATTTGCAGAAAAGATTGGTTACTGTACAGCATTCTTCCTTACCCCACCCCCAAAAACCCCAACCTGTTCTGCATTTCAACCAGGTTTTAAATTCTCAGATCTGTTCTTAATGCTGTGTAGCCATTACATCTATTCATCATACTGGGAACGTTGCCTCCCTCTTCCATGCGCCACAAACTCCTAGAGAGGGAAGAAGAACTTTTGCTTTCTTCACTTTTCTTCTGAAAATCTGAGATTTACCTGTCTGAGCCTATGGAGTTTACCCAGAAAAAAAAAGGTGAGTACCCCTTCCACCTCCAAAATGACAGCAAGGGAAAAAGTGGATTGTGCTTAAAGTAGCAACTTGAATCCATGGCACTTAGCAACACCCAGATTTTAGATACTGAACTCAAGAGATGCCCATTTGAATGGGTCACAACTGGGGACACTCACTTCCCTGTGGATACCCTTGCACTCTCCAGGTCTCCATTAAGAGGGAGAGGTGTTCTCCAGCAGTGGCTTGGCCAGGGAGAGGAATATAAAAAATTACCCAATCTCTCCTTTGCCCTCAGAATGGCAGAAGAGCCATGTTACACAGTGCTATTAAACCACTCTTTTGGTTGCAGAAAAGCAAAACCATCCCCCTTCATTTCTCTTCCCATGCCCACCAACCCTACCCCAGCCTCTTCAGTCTCAGGCACTTTGGTAAGGGAATGAGTGTACAAAGCAAACTGCTTGCCAAATAAATGCTTGCCAAACATTGCCAATGCCTGTCTCTTAAAAATACAGAAGGTAAAAGACTTTTCCAAGGGAAGAGTCTTAAATCTGCTCATGACATGAACCTGCCTTGGGATCACACCAGCTGGACACTGCAGATAGGTTGTTGAATCTTACTTCTGAACATTTTAATATTCTGATTTACATTAGAAAAAAGTTTACTCCTTGTATGTTTTATCATCAAAGTTATTTCCCAAGAGTAGCGGCTCCTACAGGAGTCTTAAATCTTATAATTTGTATTGTCAGAGATTTTATGCAGGAATGTTTGCTGTTCATGCTGCATTATTTCAGACTTCCATGACTCCTATCTTCCCCATTTTTCGACGATTATCCATGCGTAAGGTACATATAATTTGCAAAGAACAACTTTTCAGATGAAACTGACTCACACGTGATTTAAGCTTGCTGGAAGGAGCAGCTGCAGTTAATGTGCAGTCACTCCAGTTGGATAGAAGCATCGCAGCTTGTAACACGCAAGGTAAAATTGTCTACTGAGGAATGCATTGCTGTAGTGGGATCCTACCTAGGACCAAGTTCCTGTAAGTTCTGTCCTATACTCATCCGAAAAGGTGAGATGAACCTTTAGTGTGGGCATAAATGGGGGAAGAAATAAGACTGGAAGGAGATTCTTGAAAGTCTGCATGCGAAACTGATGTAGCCACATAATCCTGCAAAACGTATGCCAGAAAATCTGTATGGTTTGGCCCAGAAAAAAACCAAAAACCACAAAAACACACCCACAATGACACCTTTCCCAAATTGGTAACTGAAGTGGACAATAAAAGAGATTAAAAACAGAAGCAGCAGAATAACCCTAGAGGCAGGGCCACTCTTTAAAAAGTAGCTTCAGAAGCACACCTACACAATTCATACACCACTTTATTTAACATTCCTTTTCATGTTTGCCCAGGTTCACGTCAAGGGTACAGCAACCCAAGGTGTCTCCACAGCAAACTTTCATGTCCGCTGCAATTTTCCCTTTCAAATTCAATACAGTAAAATGAAATGAAGCAAAATGAAACAATCTTTATATACCAGTTCAGCTAGCATTCCCTAGCCCTCATTGTGCTGCATCTCTCATCAGGTCTCATTTACTCAGACAAGACAGAAAAGATTTGCAGATCCTATTACATTTTCCCACCCTATTTCCCATTCTGTGTGTAATTTTTTCCTTCAAATAATACTGATTGTGTCAACTGGAGAGGGGAAAAAAATAAAAAGAGGGGGAAAGAAAGAAACAAGCACCCTTTGTGTTCTCTTCATAGTAATAAAATATGAAAAGAAGAATTCACAAGAAAACAGTTGAATTCCCAGTGCTGAGAAAACGGACTTGGCTACAGACAGGCACATTCTACTTAGAGCAGCATCTCCAACTAAACTGTCAAAGTGTCAGGGAGAGTTGTGTGCACTTTGTCAGTGAATAATGCAGAACATAGTGCACTTCCTACCAACCGAAAGTCAAAAACCTGGAAACTGCTATCTTATGGGGAGGGGAAAAAAAAAAAAAAAAAAAAAAAAAAAGGAAAAATAGAAAGTCTTTTGTACACCAGAAAAGTAATGAGAAAGAAGGCAAGATCATGATGGGCTGTTACTACTGGTATTGACTTTTATTTTTTCGTTAAACAAAAGTGAACAGTGTTTTAAAAGGTAGGAATAGTGAAGGGTTAAAAGGAGTAAGTGAACTGGTAAGAGCAGAAATACTAGCTTTCTTTGTAACCCACGTAAAGATGTCTGATTTTACAAGCAACTCAATTCAAGCACATTTTTTGCTTTAAGCACATGCATGCTCTCACCGTAATCTTGAGAATAAGAGCACCCTTTCTTTTTCTGCTATCTCCTACCTCATATATTAAACATTTTCCAGTGTTTGCAGTATGTGAGGCAACTGATCTTAAAGAAAACAGCCTCTTACTAAAGAACCTCTATTCAACCTCATACCAGGTCCATTAGTTGCACTATGAGAAGACTGGTTCTCACAGAAAACAGCATGTGATCACATAATTAAAAACTGGAAAAGCACAGGGAAGTTGAATTAAGGCTGCTCTGTCAACTTGAATTCCAGTATTCACAGATTTGACTTTAGATAAGCAAAATATTCCTTCAGCTTTTTTAGTGTATTTAATTCCTTGGATTTTCAAATAGCCAAGTGAAAAAGAGAATCTGCTACACACCAACATATCAGTGCTTTGTGGTCATCAACACTATGACAACCTTCAGGCCCACCAGACAGACCTCTGCCTCTTGAGTTAATTAAGAAGCTGATAATGGTAGTAGGTCTTCCTTATTTTCATGAAACAGCCATTGTCAGGGTGGCGAGATGCAGAAGTGTCAAAAAGAAAAGGAAGAAATACCTCCCTACCACAAAGGTCATTCAGTTGATTTTTTTCAAAGCATCATTCCAAACCATGAAGGCACAAGAGCTCTTAGAAGGTGTTATCAGAATATTTTAGCATGAGCAAAACCAAATATTTTCCTCTAGCATCAGATTTGTAAACAGCACACCCGTAGCAGAAGCAGCTCTCCCCAAAAAATATGTTTAAAGCTAATAAAGCTAACTATAAATGGTTAAAACTCAATAAAACTTGTAAGCAAACGAGAGAGGTTGTTGTAACGGTAACTGCAAGACAGTGAAATCTGCATCTAATAAACGTAGATAATGTGCATGAGAGCGCAAAAAGGAAAACACTGAAGGCAGGCTTTAAACAATTCGGAACATCAGAAACATGTAATTTTAACCTGCATGAACATGACAGAAGCACAGGTTCAAGAAAATTCCCCCTAATAGGAGAAACGTGACTCAGTAAGCTGAATTCTTCCTACATGTAACATTATGTTCAGGAAGCTACACCCATTCAGTTTGGTGGACGAAGAAGTACCCGCACCAGTTTGCAAAATCTTCTACACACTCCCACTGTCCTATGGATTGAGATCCTGACAACAACAGTAAGTGAAAAAGGGAAGATTTTGCTCAAAGACAAGGGAGTGTGAAACAAGAGCAGAGGGGCAGGAGGGGTCTCTGCCACCAGGAATTTTGTCATCTGTAACAACTTCAGTCACTTCCTCCCAAGAGAAAACATGCATCATCCTCAGCATCACCAAAAAAAACCAAGAGCCCAACAGACCTGTTTCTTAATTAGATGAAAAGCTAAACTATCTTGATTCCTACCAGACAAATCCTACGTGGCTTTCCCCACACACCTACATGCATTAATCTGAGCACAGAAGGTCCTGCTTAACTAAAGCTCCTGCCACTGCAACCCTCTTTCACTGGGAGCACAAAGACTAATTCACTACTCTGGAAGAAGGGAAGGGAAAAAAACCCAAAACACAACCACCCACTATTCATCTGGTTGTGTTCCTAAAAAGCACTACCCTGACCATACTCTCAAAACTGCACAGCTCCTGTAAATGTATACATTACAAACATAGAGTTCTGGAATTTACAGTCAACAAACAGCAATACAAACAACCACCAGAGAATGTATAAACACTCGTAGGAGCTAAAATGCTCAGCCTGGCTGCACCACACACAGTGTTTATTTATCTCACTTGCAGAAGATCAATGGGAGAGGACATTCAAAACAACTTTTTAAACACAGTGTCGCTTTGTGTTAGTTTATGTCAGCGGGGCTTCTTCCAAGTACTCGTGTCACAGTAAGATATGGATGTGTTTACATCGTTTTCTTGTTCCTTTACTCCAGTCATGGCAGCTGGGCACAAGCGAACAGAGAGGAGAAGGGCTGCTAGTCTGATCGAGTTACTGGTTTAACATTCACAGTCTTTGTAGCTCAAGACAAAATTGCTGTGTATTTGTAACCTGAATGCAGGTCAGTAACTTTAAAGGTCAGGCTGAACGTTTAAAATATTTTTGTTATTAATTCCCCACGAGCCCCCGGTTCTGTGAATGCCAATGAGCGGACTCGGCTTCTACAGAGCTGAGGAGCAGCTGGCCTTCACCCCTGAAGACCAGGCCCTCGAGAAGACGCAAAAGGAGTTTTGAAGCAACGACCTTCTGCCGTACCAGTAGATGAATCCTCTGTTTACCTGAGGCCCGCTTCTTAAAGCACAGGAGGCACAGATTTCTTTATTGGGGTTTCTTCATTTGTTGCTAAGCCATTAGTCTAATGTCAAGGCAACTGAGTTTTCTCCATCCACTTATTTCACTTTTTAGGAATACACAAACTATTTTGGTGCGATCTTACACTAACTTACACAGTATCACAAGATTTGTTGATGCTTCTTAATACCGCAGATAACTCCCCATAGTACGCTGTACTTCTATAACCCCTTGAACCCAGAGCTACCAAAGCACTTTGCAAACAATGTATTTGCCTTACAAACCGCTCCCCCCACCCCCCATTAGGTCCACATCATTATCCATACCTTACCATCAAGAAAACCTAAAGCAAAGCAAGGTAATGCAATTTAGCAGGGTTACAAATAAAGCAGTAGAAATGGAGCAGAATGTGACTTTTCTGACTTTCTAGCTCCCCAATTCTTCAGAAAGCCAGCCATCTGAGCTGGTGAAATTCAGCAGAGGTTATGATTATGCCTCAGGTAGACTTACATTTCTAACATGCAAATACTACGGTGTGTGGTTTATGCTATTGGCCTTTCAAGGGTCCTCCGACTCTACAAGAGCTTTTAAATACTCAGTGGAAATACTCATAGGAACATGAAAACTTTGGGGGTTTCCTTCCATAGGATGAAATTCCCATTTGAAAAGATGTGGATGATAACAAAGAACATACCTAAAGCATCACGATGACTTTCAAACCAATTTCATTCTGACATAATATGCCCAGCCTCCAAAAGATAGAGAAGTAATCTAGAACATGTGTGACTGCCGCTTTTCTGTTGGTACAGCAATCTAAATAAGCATCTGCTTCCTGCAAGGCTGTGCGATGCCAAGGGATCACAGGAAGAAGTCTGAGTTTCCCCCGTTTTGGTAGATCATACACACTCTCCTATCGTGTCTCATCAAACAGCTGATGAGGGAGGAGTGCAGTGCGCTGAAAGAGCAAACAGGCACTGGAGCCACTGACAATAAATGAAAGCAAAATAGTAAATCTGTGCAAGTAGTCTGGTTGTGGAATGCACGACTCCAAGTTAAATTCAGGTCCGAGGCCAACAGACTGAGTTCTTCTGGATCAGCACCTAGAGGTAGAGGCAACCTGATTCACCATCAGCTTATGGGAAGCTGCGCATTAACTTCAGAGGATTCTGATGGGACAGGAAAGCATTCGAAGTCTCAGGACACTGGTGTCTGGTGTATCTCCCTCTCGCTTAGAATATTTGCATTACATACTCCCCTTCTCCAGATCTAAGGCACTAGACTTGATGGTGCACCATTAGTATGTCTGGTCTCGAACACCAGACTGAATTTATAAGAATAAATGAGTATTTGTGACCACACATTTTGTAGTAAACTGGTTTTGAGGGTCAGGGTCTTGTGGAGTAGTCACAAAGACAAGGTGGCAATACCATTAATTTTCAGGCTCTGGTTTAAGCTGTAAGTTACTGACGCTTTGCTTTACTTCCTACCTTAAATATACTTGAAAATTTGTCATGACTCGCAATAAGTAAGCACCTTCAGTGATTAATTTTTCAAGGAAAATTTCTCTTGCGTTGTCGGTGCAGTAACCTTCTAGTGCTGATGGCCTTATACAGGAGCAGTCTTTTGTTTTAATGACTTCAAAAATCTCTTAAGATCCCTTACCCAAGACTTTTACGAGCAAGTAGCTCTCTGCTCTGGGGATGCCATCTCCATTACCAACTGAAAAAAGTAACGCTTATGTATCCCACACCAACACTGAAACATAATCAAATAAGGAATACTGGTTAGATATTAGACACTAAGCACAGTAAGAGAGACACACTGAATCTTCAGTAATTGTCAGAAGAACAGAGCTTACTGGAAACAGATCCTGTTTCACAGGAACACAAAATTCTAGCTTGTACTTTAGCGGTAAAGAGGAAGAGGAAACGCAGCCTAACATACATTCCACTGATAAGGCACCCTACAGTCTTACAGCTCGTAAAGCCATTGCACTGAAACACTTTTTATATGCTCATGAAGCACCTTCAACCACACAAACATATGACCAACCAATATTCATGTTACATGTGTCAGTATCCTACTTGCCAGCGCTTAAAAGGTGTCTCTACATTAGATTGAGCAAACTCCCTTAATTTGTGATTTTCTAGTTATGCATCCCAGCTTATCAAGCAGGGGCAACTTGTACCCCAACCATTACAAGACTCCTCTGCAATATATTTGCCCAAATCAGTGCACTCAAACTCCTACAGAAATTATCCAACAGCATGAGCTAGCTTGGAAAAAGTCTGCCTTGCTGTGAAAGAAGACATTACCCCACCAGAACTATCACCCTCGTGGCTTGCTTTTTTTTTTTTAAATTTACTTTTTAATGGAAGCAAAAACCCCTGTCATCTCACCTACTCCTCTTTTAATAAGGAATGACTGCCGTGACTACCCCCATCTAGAACCACCATTCACTGCCAGCACCTCTGCTCTCCTCATGTGCTTAGAGAACAACTGATTAGCACTTTGCATAATTAACCTGATTAGCACTGTGCATAATCAAACTGATTAGCACTTTGCATAATTAAAAAGAAATAATAATAATAACAATAATAAGCAGTAGGTAATAGCAAAAGCTGCTAGTCCCAATGCCTGTTCATTTGCTCTAGGATTAGTTTAGTGCAGCATATTTTATTTCTTAAAACATATTTTTTTCAAGATGCACAAGCTCCTGAGAAACACAAGTTAAAAAATTCTCATTTACTTTCAAGACCATTAGTGAAAATATTGGCTATTCCACTGTCACAGCTTAGGATTTCTTGTGCCTCCCTCTGCTGCAGCTGAAGACATCTAAGAGGACAATGTCTGACCAGATGGACCACTGGTCTGATTCCCACATCTGTCTCCAGTACTGCTTTTTGATTTGTTATCACAGGATACAGAAGCTTCACATCCTTTAGTGCACATATCCTCACAGTGTACTTCAAGGGTAGTAAAGCTGTGTATTGTTATTGTCAAGATGGGCAAGGTAGTAGGACACATATCCTCAAAAGTACGTAGGCACTGAACTCTCTCCTGCCCCAAACAATTACTCCAGACCACAGGACGTCTGGAGAGGCACATGGAATTAATCAGATTCCTGCCCCTAAGCCTGCGTTGCTCCTCCCCCATGTCAGCGTCCTTCTTATCTGTATATATGTTCCGCATCCTGTTCAAGAATGCGAGACAGAAGGTACTTTGACTGCTAGCCTGTCTCATCTCCAGCGTAAATCTCCCAGTTAGGGTTTCAGGATTAACAACCACCTCCCAAAATCTGAAGAACCTGTGTAGCTACACCTAGATAGACTGCAGACTGTGAAAACCTCAATGTTAAACGTCTGCATCACTAGTGACTTAGTTCTCCCAGGACATTCAATGCCAGGGTCTAGACAAGCAGTGCCTCGAGTAAGTGTGTAAATAAACCACTAACATTCTCTGTTTACTAATGTGGCCTCATGTCTCCTAGCCACCACTATGCCCTGTGTTTCTCCCCACTTTATTAACCTAATCTCTATCATCCTTATAGCTCAGATTTTCCTTGCGTTCCCCACAGAGTAATCTTCACCCTACACCTTCTAGTACACCTTCAAGAGCGCCCGAAATATTCACTGCCAACCCTCCACCATCTCCTTACCATGACCCTGCCTCCATTTCCCACTGGGTAGCAGACACACGTTGTGGCTTCTCTGCTGATGGCCCAGCCAGTATAGCTGGGACACTGGGCAACTGGGGAGTCAGTTCGTTCCGAGCAACCAGCCCGCCTGCCCTGCGGCTGTCCGGACAGGAATCGCCGCCTCCGGACTGCACGTGGCCCAGTGCGGCATGCTGCGTGGACCTGTCCTAGACCAATGACAACAACATTCCCACTGTGCTAGAGTTTCTCTCATAAACACTCACTCATGAAATAAACCAATGAGAAGCCATGGGGGGAAAGAGTAATAAAAAGAGAATCTTATCGTAATTAACTGGCAATGCAGAGGCCTCTCCATCACCCCCAGCAAAAGAACCCATACGAACAGCGAAGGGTGCAGAGCTAGTCACTGATTTCACAAGTCATTTAGTTTCAGAAGAAAAGTGTTGCTGTAGAGATTTTTCAAGTCCAAATGTTCCTGGGGAAGGTAGTTCCAGTAATTCTGGGAAGGAAGCCAATCCCTTGGCTTTATATGTAAATATTTAAACAACATTATTTTTACATACATATATTTTATACACATATACATATACGCCTTTAGACTTCCAGACTTGCAAAACTGCAACAGAAAAAAATTTGCCAGTCAACGTACAGCTATTGGCTCACCTGCCTGAGCCACAATAACTGACCATCAGAAATGAAATACAACAATGACTTCAAAATAATTGAGCCATGTCATCTACGTATACTAATCCACCCAAATAGAAGAGCTGAAAGAGCAGGACTACAGATTCTAAAGTAGAGAGATTGAAGTCTTAAATTTCATCTCCTTAGAAGAGGCAAGACCATAAGGTTCATCAATTGTAAATCTTTCAGAGTCTAGATGGATGCCAAGCGCTCTATCCACAGGTGTGGAATCTCCAGCTTTGGACGACACAAAGCTTCACATTCCCAGCATCTTAACACTCCAACACCTGACAGTAAAGCTGTGACTTCATCGTGTTTGGAAAGGTCACTGCTGCTTCAGGCTTAAATCAGGTACATACCTCAAAAGGGATTGCTTGGTAGAAAAAGCAAGCGAAAGAATAGAAACATATCTGGCACTAAGCCTTAGTGAATAAATAAAATGGGAAGCAAAAAAAGAAAAAGAGCTTTAAAATTATTGAGGAGGGAGTTGATAAAATGGAGGAGAGCAGAACAGTGAGCAGAAGGTATCCAGTCAGAGCATATAATGAATAAATCAATCCACAAAAATAAAATTTACCACATGGATTCCACCCGTACATACACTCAGAAAGCAAAAAAACACACCCTAGTACAAGGTACATGTGTGTAAATTCATAGTTGTATGATTTAAAGAAAACAAATATTTATTAATACAATTTTTACATGTCTGTTCAAGTATGTACGCAAAGCACAGACAGCGTGAGTTTTAAGAGAAGATCACAGTAGTGTACATACATACACACAAAAAAAGGTGCAGAAAAAAGGACCAAGGGTAGGGCAACTCTTTCAGAAAATATTTTAATGGCTTTGTAAAAAGCCCTCACACAAAGTTTGAGGGGTTTTTGCAATCTTACATTTTTCTATTGCAAAATACACCTGCTTTCTTTTCTTTCTTTCCCCCCCAACTAAATATTTCTTCCATCTAATGACTCTCTTTATTAGACAGCATCTAATTTGCATACATTTACATACAATTTAACTGCTAGCTTGTGAGAACAAAGAAATGGCTCTGTATTGTACTGAAGGACAATACTCAGAAAAGGAAGGTATAAAAACCAGCTAGCTCGGTGGCTGTGTATTCTCTTTGTTTCAGAAATACCAGGATTTTTAAACACACCACTTAAAGGGTGAAAAAGATTATTTCATCAAACAATGAAAAAAGATACGGTGCAGCTCCCTTTTAACACATTCTCTCTCTGGCCTGCTTAATGGGATTTAAGGGTCCAAGATTTCTTTGCTTTCTTCCGTTTCCTTTATTAGAACTGATGGATTTAATTCTGTCACATATTTTACTTCATATTTTATTCCTATGACAATCTATGCTGAAGTTCAGCTCCAATGCTAATTCAATACTGTCTTCCTTTCCTTGCAGTCAGCCTCGAACACAACTGACCGATCTTTGATGGGCGTGAAGTACTCTGCCCTCAATGGCCAGTGCTAATGGATTTCAGAGAGAGTCTGCCAGAATTTTACCTTGTGGCAACAAGTCTAGAGATAACGAAAACTTACCATGTAGCTGACTGGGAATCAACAGGAAGGGAAGCAGGGCTGAGCTCCACTTGAGAGAACAGGGAGGGACTGCGCTCAGAGTAAACGCAGGATGTACAAGACGTGCCAAGTCCCCCAGTTCCCTAAAAGAGGAGGAGAAAAGGACCTTTAAGATCTCACATGAAGCAAAAACCTTTAGAAACAGTTGGCTGCAACTCCAATACAGGCCCTACCAAACACGACACATCAGCAAAGGGTTTTTCTCCAAAGGCTTTGCGGTTGGAGTACCAATCGCAGAGGACGGCTGCAAATCTAATCCATGTGGACTCAACATAAAAATCTTGCGGGGGGGGGAAGGGGGGCATGATTTCAGGCTTCACACTACACATCCCCATGTCCCCTCAAACGTGCGAAACCCAGCGAAACAGAACAATCTGCCATTTGTTAGTGCCTGCACAGCAGAGCTGTTAGCTCCGCTTCTGAACTCTCCCCTTCCCAGCATCATACTCGACGACTTGTGCTCAGCGGGGCAGGCCAAGCAACGCCTATTTTCGAAAAAGTAAAGTATCGGCATTCGGTGGCATGGGGATGAGGGACAGAAGACCTGGTCACTGCAGCAGCACAACGTAAGGGCCTGTCCTACGGAAACCTAACGTGTGAAACCCCTTCTATCGTAAGCAGACCTATCGCAACCTAATAGAATGGGACTACGCATGGTAAAAATCGTTAGGTCACGTTAGCCTGCACACAAAGCAGGTGCAGTATTTAGGATCCAGCAGTCATCTGCCCCTTCAGTTTGCCCCGGCCAGCCACGTGCTGTGCGGTACGCTGGTGTTATACGATCGGCAGAAGGCCAAGGGTTAATCTGATGGGCATTCGCACACGGGCACGTCTGGCACAGTGACGCTGAGACAGAAGATACAGGATCCACATCGCAAGCTCTACATCGAAGAAACTCATGCTGATACGGCCCTGACGTGCCTCACTGGCACTCAAAATACATTATAGATTACGTTCAGACAGAAGTTTTAATTTAAAGCTGGCTGAAATGTTAATGAAGTTTTAGCTCTTTTTCAAAGGGGAAAATTCCCTACTGCTTACAAAAATGTTTTTTTGTTCCCCGCCTGATCTACTTCTAACGATATATGGCAACCAAACCTCATAAAAGAAATTAATCAAGCCTTCGTATCATTTTCCCTTTTCAAGGATAGAAAGGTTGAGGTATGTGATCTTCAGAGTTTCTGATGCGTACCAGAACACAGGTTTTAGCAAACAGCGAAGAAAGTAAATTCCAAAGCCAAGGTTCTTTTAACTACCACATCCTACACTCACAGCTATATCTTGGTGAAACCACTGGGTTATTATTTCCAGAACCTTAAGAGTGTGGCTGCACTACAAGGTAAGCTGATTTTAACTGGAGCTGCCGCAGTCCCACCCATCCTTCCCTCACCTCTTTTCCCCTCCTGAGGAAAAGAGTCCATCCTTGAGCCGGGACAGGATAAATGTCTGGTTTAGGGAGCTTTCAGCTGAATGAAAAATTCTTTTCAGGCACATCAACCCCCATTTGCAGCTCAACATCCAGTCTTCAAACTTGGGAGTTAGAGCTAAGGAGGCAGCAGAACTGTACAAATGAAGGGACAGCAACAGAGCAGCCTTAACATCGATCACTTTAAGCTGCTGCAGACCTGCATCTTGAGATCTCTAGGGCTGCTTTGGTATATGACATGGAGGAAGGGTTCCTATCACATAGCCGGAAGCCAAACCGATCATGGCTTTATGGGTAAAAAAGCCACCACCTCGCACGCTAACCTAAAATAAACAGGAGGGCTATGCAGATCATACAGAACAGATGCAGTCTGCTTCTGATGAAAAATAGCTTGAGATAACGGTGCACTGCTACAATCTGCACCAGGGGCAATTTCCAAGTGGCAGGTTGAATTAGCCTCAAGTGACATGCATTACAGTAATGCTTCCCTGAGGCAATAAGGCAAGGTCCCACTTTCAAAAGGAAAAAATTGAGCTTTCTTGCCAAAGGCAAACGATAAAGTGCATGATTAAGAACCACTGTTACCAGGACATCCAGAAGCTCATGAAAAATCTTTCAAGGACTTCAAAAAATACATTTGGAAATAAAGAGCAGGAGTTTTCTTTTACACCTCTACAGTTACAGTGCTAAGCATCTCTTTTGCTACTTTCCTGGAGCACAAGCATTAATTCTGTCCTGACTGGAAACTAAGCTTTCTAACCATCAGCGTTTCTAAAGTCGCTCTGCCCAAACAGTTTTGCGGAAAGTTGTGAGATGCTTATCTGGATTTCAGCTGAATACAGAAGACACTGCACTCCAAGTCTCTTCCTTTACCTTGCTTGCTCTAGGGTAAAAAAAATTGGAACATTTTAAACCCTATGTGAGAGAGCACCCTTGGCAGTAAGGAATCACCCAAGACCACTACCTACCATTTCTTCAGGTGAAGGAGTCACTAAGGAATAGCTTCACTAGCCAGTTATCATCCACAGATGATTCATCATCTTTGGAAATTACAGTAACTGAGAGAACTAAAAGAATCAGTGTGGACACCTGATCTTCATCCATTTTCATCAGCTCAACAACCAATACCCGCCTTTTCAGTATTGCGGTCAGCATTTTTATACCCCAGTTACAACCAGGCCTCAAGGGCAGAATACTGGACCAGACATAAGAATTGGTGGCTTTTTTCCTTCAACAATAATGAAATAATGCTTTCATATGCAGCATTACATACCAGCATACATGATTCTGAAGCAATGGCATCCACACAACTACTTGTTTTCATTCCAGTCTTCTATACACTCTAACGATGGCTACAGTTCTTCTATCAACCATGGGCAGCTGCACAGGCTCTTACACAAATCTATACACGTTCAAGTTATGTGACCCCTATACAATAGGCTTGACTGGTTTCCCCAACAGGAGACTCCCGTTTTCCTTCAACTAACTGCCTTTAAGATACAGCTGTTATCAACACAACCCACTCATGCATGTATTCTTCCTGTAGTGTCATTGAATACTTTTCTCTGTAAAATAATTGTCCATGGGAAAACATACGTACATCTGTACCTATAGACTAACATACATACACACAAATAAAATACTCTGGCATACACCCATTATTAATATCTAATTATGACAGTATCATCGACTCATCATCACAATTGTTTGATTAAATTAATTTTATTCTTTCCAGGTTACAAGAGGTGCCTGCATCACTTTTGACGGTCTTTAAAATGATGAGGAGAATTTAAGAATTTTTAAATTATGCCAATAATTCAAGTGCTCTTGATTGGTTTAACGGTGTATTACCACAACACCCGCCTCAAATTTCATCTTCTCTTTAACAATTCTTCTTGGAGCTAAAAATAGGTTAAGCAAATTGTTCATCGGATTTTTCCCATTCTTTTCTTTTGTTGTTATATACTCCATTGAAGCTGAGATATGAAAATATAAAAGTTGGTGTAAGCAGAAGAATAATTCAGTGGAAAGTAGCACTCTTGCACCTAATTAAATTTTGGCATTTATGAAGTTCCAGTTTTTGTACATAGCTGTCTCATTACATCTTGTATTAGACATTATGGCTGGGATTATCCAAAGGAACAAGGGTGTGATTCTCTTTCCATTCAAATCATGGTGAAGTAGTTCAAGTTGGATTCACCAGCAGCACATTCGGGCCAGCTTAAAATACTTTTGAAAATCCTCCCCTTTCCCCAGCCTGCCCAGAAAGTGGGCAGAAACAAATAAAATTCCACCACCTTGTGTCTGGGAAGCAACATCTACAAGTTGCAGCTTGTGCAGTTCTGTCAAGTTAAAGATGCTGAGAATTCCCTTTTAAATATAAACAATATTTCTGAAGCTAGTAAATTCTTTCAAACATTCACTTTGATTTGATAAATTACATTAAATACAATTTGCCTCAGCAGCATTTTAAAGCATGACAGCTAGAGCACGAGTAGGTCATTTTTACACAGAAAAGTAAAATCTATCCAGTTGCGTATAAAGCCTAGATTATGTATGCAGGCCCACACTCCGCGAGATCACAAAATTATCCGGCTTGCACTCCAAGCCAGTCAGAAACTGTGTAGCTGCAGATAGCAAAGTCAAACTCGAGCCAATCAGTCCTGCTAAGCAGCTGCTATCTCAGTTGCTTATTAGTTCACCAGTACGCTAGCCACGACCAAAAGCTTCAGATGGGCTTACAGTATGCACAGAAAAATTGCCTCTGCTTTCAAAATACTGCAGAAATGCAACCATGAATGAATACTATCGAAGGGTGGATGTAGGAGAGAAATCTATTTTAAATTTTCTCAAAACATTTTTTTTTTTTTAAGTCTGAAGATAAAATCCTTACTTTTGAATACAATATAAAAACAGAATCATGCTGTTTGTTGGCAGAATACTAAGTTTCACTTTCAGCAGAAAAAAAAAGTTGTATAATAATTTTTCCCAATTTAGATGGGATTTAGGTCAACCTTAGCTACATACAAATGAATGTTTTGTTCAAATTAGAGGGTAATTTTAATTAGGACACCCTGTTAGACATCCTGTTGTTCTATTTAATGGACTTTCTCAATTATGAGAAAAAAACACCTTCCCGCCCGTGACTTAGAAGTTAAAGTAAAAATTTATGCTGAATAAATATACAAAGATAAAAATTATTTATTCTGCATTAGATCTTTTATTTCTGTTAATCTTTATTTGGCAACTTCTGTTATCAAAAGGGCAGAGTTCAGAATTCCACACCCATTAAACACCTGTTTAAAAACCACTTGAAGCACTGGAACTGGCCAAGTATGTCCCAATTAAGCAGAAACGTTGGCACTGCTGTCCCGAGTAAGGAACACCCATTGCCATTTGCTCTCATTAGGTTAAACTGGTTTCTTGGGACATAGCTGAACTCCTGATTATGTGCATTGCAAATGGATGGAAAACACCAGAACAATAAAATTTAATTCAGCATAGCCTTCTGTCCAGTTGTTGAGCACAGAATTTTGGGAAAAGCAAAAACTGAAGCTTTGGGAAGTGGCTGGGAGTTATGTGCACCACACGAGAGAACTCCCTCTTCTTTCAAGAAATTGCCTGGCTGACATAAGGAAAGAACTGGGCTGGAATTTCTTCTTGAAAATGCTCCGAGATTAAGAGCTGTTTCCCTTTTTCGTAGCATCTCCTCCTCTGTACTTTGTATTAGTTTCATTTGGTAGTTATAAGCACAATATGGTATCTTCTATACTCATGTTAGTGTTAAATTGGTCACCAATTTCTTGATTTTGTACATTTATTAATTCAGTAATGGAGGGAAAAGCCCCCTTTGTTCATCAATCCGACTGCAAGTTTTCCAAGTATTTTTGTCAACTCACCTAAAAGCTCTTCTAGAGAGACCAACTGCATGGTAAACAGAAGACTCGTCTCTATCATTCATTTAACCTTTTGGCCTCTGTCAAGGATGCGGACATGCTTGCCAATGAGCGACAAGTCAAGTGGTCGTTTTTCCAAATACCCAACAATACATTTCAGGGTGGTGCCACTAGAAAGCCACTAGACAGAATCAGAGCAGAGTGGTAGTGATTAAAAAGTATGTCTGAAATGGTTCTAATATCCATGCTCAATCCTCTATAATCCCACTTCATTATCAATTTATTAACTTCCTTTGTTGTCCTTTCTGTCACCCTCCTGTGCTAGTCACTAACATATCTTAGTTTGGAAAGTGCTGTACTCGCTGTGCACAAAAAGCTAGCATACTTCACATCGAAATGATCAGTTAACTGTACCCAAGTAAAAGATGTACAGAGTGTCTAAGCTGATACCTTAAAATTAAATGCATAAGAAGGATGGTTCACCACTATAAACACTACTTAATTCACAACTCTCATAGCCAGCATGTTAGCAGACTGAAAAAAAAAAAAAAAGAACATCTATATTTTTTTTCTCTTCACTTGTGCCATATAGACTTCTTAAGAACATAAATCCTGTTGGTTTTCTACTACCTCTTGTACTTAGCGTAGAATTCACAATTATTTAACGCCTACATTTCTAAAGTAAACTATAGTACAAGAAAAAAAAGCATTCTAGGAATAAAAGATGCCAGCTAGCAATTGCTGCTGACCTAAAACTATATTTATTTTCAAGACAACCATAAGAGTGGCAGATGCTTTCTTGTTCCGGCTGACTACAAACGGCACTAAGAAATCCTAAGATAGACACTTGCATACTTACTCTTTGCTTCTTTCACCCCCCATACCAATAACAAGTATTTTTGCATAAAAACAACACTTTCCGATTTGCTATTGCTCTTTATTTAGATATTCATGGGTGCTATATTCACTGTGGTCTCAAGAACAGCTCCCTTTACATATTCCTACTGATCTCACCAAGAATACTGGGTACCCAAAACATCTGAGAAAGATAACTATTCTGTATTTATCCTCCATTATTTAATTAATAACAAGCATTGCTGCTTATAGTGAAAATGCTTTACAACAATATCCCTAAAAATGGAGCGCTACAGTCCTTAGCCATTTCTTAATTAAGCTTAGTAACTTCCCCTCTTAGAATTGGTGGCTGACATTTTATTCAGTAGATTGTATCTGTAGCTGCAGCACTTCCAGACTACAAAGAGCTGCAAATGGATGTTTTTATTGGTGGATGCTTTTATTGGTAGACGTTTTGAGAGACTAACCATAAAGGAATAGGAAAGCAGGAGCATGGGTGGAAAGAAAACAAAACAAGCCCACAAACAAAACACTACACAAACCCCCAAACACACAACAGGACAAGAGAAAAATCAAGTGGTGACACCACCTTACTGCATTAGTAAAAAAAATTCTGGCTTGATTGGAATTCCAGTTTTCATCATCTTTTGTATTTCTATTAGACAACTATGAAAATGTTTAGCTGCATCACTGTCACAGACACCCTGATAAACTACCTTGTATTACTTGTATCTAGGCACACTTAATGCAACTTAGAGGTAAAACCAGTAATCTTCTGTACTGTAAAAACAAATAAATGAAGGGAAGCATCTCCTTTACACTGCATTCCTTAAAAAAGGTTTCATTCTATTCAAAATTAATACACAAAACTATTCACTCTATACATTTCAACTGGCATTTCACTTCCATTGAATCAAAACTGTATTTTTGGACCCTAGAGAAGTTGCCTTCAACAACACCCTTCAAATGCCCAAGTTCAACAAAATCCAGAGCTGCAGACTGGCACGTTGGCTGGAGAAGAGATAGAATATTGCATGGGAAGAGAGACCTTGTTTACATCACAAATATCTATAGGCAAAGCACATAATCTTTTTATACATTATATAAATAACAGATATAGGTTGAAAGGAGATAAAGAAACAGCTTCAGAATCGCCTGGAACACTTTGTGGAACTGACTTTTAATTCCTACAACAGCCATTTTTAAAGCTTTTGCGGGAGGTGAATTAAGTTCCTGTACCCCAGCTGAGGACAGGGCCCTCTCAGCCCTAGGAATATGTGGTAACACCAAACAAATGAGGGGAAAAGGGGGAGGAGAAGGAAGGGGAAAAAAAAAAAAAAAAAAAAAAGAGAGGCACTGGGATAGGCTAACACAGGAACTTCTGCAATACAGAAGCTTACCCAAATACTTAAAGCCAAAGGAAAAAAAGAAAAAAAAAAAAGAAAAAGAAAAAAAAAAAAAGAGATCATCATTACTCTTGTGTCAGGAAATACACTCTTCCTCACTACCAGGATCCCAGTGGAGCGGCACCTTTCAAGACAGAAGTTGAAAACTCGGATCTGTGGAACAGAAACTAAAGTAGCAAAAGAAAAAAAGAGCAAGAAGTGAGGTGTGGAGCGAACACTGAAGAGGAAAATGGCTGGAATTAATCTAGATACAGCCTTTGCCTCCGGGGACAGGAGGGACAAAAGGCAGGCACATAAAATTTATGCACAAAATAAGGGGAAGTCAGTGGAGGGATATATTAAAAAAAATTAAATGTTTCAATATGCCATCTTGTAGCATCACACTGAAAATAACCACAGCACTGTGTGTTGTTAATGTATTTGGTCAAGTGCTCCATTGTGCTTAATTTGAACTTCGATTACGATAAATCACATGATACAGGGAGGCATCCAAGTGACTCTCAGTTCCTTCTGAAACCTTACCCTATTAAAACTTAGGCCGTAGCAGCAGTGCAGTAACCAAAATCTAGGTACAGGACACCGGAGGAAGAGATCGGAAGGATGGAACGGAACACGCCGGGATTGCTTGGCCATTTGCTAGACACGGTCAGCACATCTGCCATGCCGGCAGCTAGACCTGATAACCCAGATGTGTGCATCTGCCACCGCAAACCACGGGCTGCCCGATGTTCTAAAGAAGGCACAGACGCCCCGCACACCTGAGCACAATTAAGTCATACTGCTCATGAAGGAGAGAGTGTTGGCAGCGCTGGCTTGGAGGGGAGGGAAGGCAGCTGGAGGAGAAGCGTAAACGCGTTCCCGCTCACCACCACCACCACCATCACTGCCGGCACCAGTAACGAGGCGCCCAGGCCAGAAAGGGGGAAGGCACACAGGGTCTGCAGTGCTTTATCAGCTCCAAAACCAATGCTGGTTTTGGCACTATTTTCACTCTAGTGAGGTACAAACAAACAAAAACCAACGCCGAAACCAAAAACAAACCCCAACCACCCAACGAAGCAGGTGCTAGCAATCTGAGAGGCCACATGCCAGCTACAGCTGCTCCAAGCTGATTCAATTACGTCTGCCTGAATAGTCCCAGGACATCGACTCCGCTGAAGGGAGCCACAGGTCAAAGGGAGAGCCGGTATTTGGGGATTTTAACACGCCGTCAAATTAAAGTGGAACTGAAACCGGGGGAGGATACTCAGGCAGGGTCTGAAGCAGGTGATCACACTCAGCCTAGGGTAAGATGGAAGCTGGGAGACAGTGTACGCGTGACGCCGGGGTACACAGTATCCCTTTGGAAATAACGCCTCAAAGACTTCCTGCAGCAGCCTGACAGCACTGCCTTGTTTCCCAAAACACTGGGTGCAGTATATTTGCTTGAACATGCTCTTGGGATTGGGACTTCACTCCAAACCTTGTTTGTACAAAAAGGGGCCAAGCAGCTGGGAAATTCTGGAGTGTAGTGTGTCCTCATTAGCTCCCATCTGCCATCAGAACTCAGCTCATGGCAAGTTTGGCTAAGTCCTGGTGTTCTCAGGTCCAAATCTGGGTCAGTTTTAATTACACTATACAGAATTCAGTGTGCAGTTTTTAAATCCTTATTATACAGCGCAGAAGAACGGGCAGCTCTCCAACTAATCAATTTTTTAAAAGTACATATATAAAAATTTTAAACCAGGCTAGACAGACAGTGGGTGGAAGAGAAAAAAAAAAAAAAGTATAAGCGAGTACAGGGGTTAGTTAAGAGAACTGTTAGCAAAAGTGGGTCATCAGCAAGTTCTGCTTTAAAACTTCAAAGGAAGGGGAAAAAGAAAAAAAACCCCACAACCTCTTCGTTTTTTAAGACAGTGAAACTGATGTGCAAAATGTATACAATTCATAGTGCTTTTAGCATCAGCATGGGTTACATACATACAACAATACTGCAGCCAGATTGCTATGAAAGGACAGAAAGATTGTCTTGTGGCTATAGGACCATAGCAGGCACTGGCTGACCTATTCCCATATCTTTTAACAGCCTTACTGCCTCGCTCAGGAATGTCTTTTCCTCTACAGACAAAAAAAAAAAAAATTTCTAGCCTTTACCCCACAGGTGTAGATAAGGTGTGGCAGTTAGAAGTACAGTTCAATGGGATTCTTGAAGGCGATAGTGAACTGCGGGATGTTAGTGTAAATCCTTCCCCATGAATGTTTTTTGGTCTACTGTAACTGCTGTTTATTTTCCCTTTTTCTATGCCCTCAGATAGCCATCAGCCAGGTCAGGACTTGAAAAGAGTTTTGCTTGCCAGGTTGCTGGCAAACGAAACGATAGGAGGCAGAGAACTGCATGTTTTTCACTGAACAGACACTTGGGATAGGATAGCATGCCAAATCGTATCTATGTAAATTGGGCTAAAATCTACTCTCAAAGTCAACAACCAGAATCTGCCCTGTTTAGATTCTTTGTCAAATGGAAGGGAGCAAGTGGAAGTCTTCAGTGACAGCTACTGACATAAAGGTAGCTCAGAAATGGAAAAGGATGATCAAGGAGCAATGTAAATAGTGATGAAATGATAGATGCTTGTTAGAAGAGCATAATATTCTGCCATCCCCTACACAAAAACTACACCTTCAAAGATTTCCAAGTTTGCTTTCACCGTTTCCATGAAAAATCCCTGTTAAAAAGATATATCCCTTCACGCACCTTGTTAATATTATCATAGCTTTCATTTCAGAGCTACAGCATAGCAGGAACACAACAGAATCTGTGCTCTCCCTTGTAAGTACTTCTTCACTTGGTGGCAAACCCGTGCATCTCCAGCTGCTAGGTGAACCTCATACAGCCTGACACAGTAAGAAATACACTGCTGACTATTTCAGGATCAACAAAAGCTACAAGGTTAGAGTAACCAGACAATGTTTTTTCTTTGAAAGGAAGCTTTTTCTTTAGTGTAACCCCCCCACCACCCCACACCACCTCTAATGCATGAAAATCCATACACCAAACATACATTACACAACAATCAAAGCAGAAATCAAATAAAACTTACCACAAGAGCATTACAGTCTTGGGTATCACCAGCTTTCCATTATGGTACTAGTTCTCCAAGGCGGGAGGGCTTTTTGCCCATACCACCTGACTGGTCTCAAGCTCTAACTATCACCACCTGGCCCCACTTGTATTAATCAAGGCAATTAGCCTCACCGTCTCTGGGATAACTATCAATTTAGTTGAGCCGACACCAAAAAGAACTTGGATAAAAAAAGCAAGCTGAAGCCACAAGCAGACTGGGCAAGGCAATTTCCAGTTGTTGAAGAAGAAAATTACCCCATGCAAATCTGGTTTTTAACGATCTGTTCCCTTAGCAGAACTTCTCACTATGAAGTTTCTGTGCGGATCAGTAGCAGAACAACAATGTGCAGGAGAACAGTAACAGCAAACGCTAGTAAATTTAGCCCAGACATTATCATCATCATTCTTGCCACAGAAATTTTAGTGTCCAGATGTGTCTTTGGACTACACTCTCTTTTTAAAGCACTGTTAGTGCAGTTAGACACATGAGATGGGCTTTCAGAGACGTGACCCACCAGTGACTAGGCAGAATAGACAACCTATACCATACACAATGAAGAGTGGAGTAATAACGCTATCTAGCGCTGCATGTGCTGTGGAACACTGACAGGGAAGTTCAATGGTGAAACAGGATGGCTACTTGGGAAACCTGCGCAGGGAGGACTGTACGGTTCAGAAGGAAAATTCAGCTTCTAGCTGATTTTTGTAGCTTTACATCATCTATCAATGTAGCTTTATTAAATAATTTTACATCCCTCTTTCTTTGGCCTCTCTGCTTTTCCTCCTCCTACATTTGACATATACTATTAACAAACCATTCCAAAAGGTAAAAGTCAAAGATGGCTAGCATTGCATCCAAGTGCTAAGGTGGACTTTTACTAGGCGCTGACCAATCTTAAGGATCACAAGTATGACAACAGGTGTCAACTCACTACCTGCTGTAATGGTGGAACTATAGAGTAGAAGGAACACTAGCCTCTGAAGTGTCCTTGCATTCCACTGTCCAGAGATGTGGAAGCTGCAGTGTGGAAAACAAGATGCCTGACCCCCGCCACCCCCCCAAAAAAAAAAAAAAAAAAGAAGACAGGAGCCTCCAGGGTGAAAGGACAGACTCTGCCCATGCTCACACCCCTAGAGATAAACTTTCGTTCCTTTACTCCCTCTAAAATGGTGTTCAGATGTGACCCAAGTTAAAGTCACTGAAACTCTTCAGGTTCCTCAGCTGATAATGCAGCCACTTCAGAGTTCTCTACTGTCACACTAACTTGTTCAAGGTGTATCTGGTAGCCCTGAATTCTGACCAAGAGTCTATGGGAAAGGAGACAGGCTGATATTTCTGAATAATCCATACTGTTCTTGCATAACAAGGCTCCCAAAGAAGCACATCTTCCTTCTACAATTCTATGCATGGGGAAATGGTGAAAGATCTGGCATGGCATATGAATGCAGATATACTCTATAGTGACAAAGCAAGTTTGCCATTCTGAGACAGGGGACATTTATTTTGCAGACTGTTAGCACCCGGGGAAGTTTAAAAAGTGAGAGTAATTTA
Organism: Phaethon aethereus; assembly: GCF_964289735.1. NCBI lineage: Eukaryota > Metazoa > Chordata > Aves > Phaethontiformes > Phaethontidae > Phaethon > Phaethon aethereus. The sequence continues at coordinate 93,303,882 of NC_138575.1, read as the reverse complement.
CAGAATGAATTAAACCATGGGGGTCTCAAGTTAGAAATTAAAGAGTGACTCTTGTCAAACATATCTCCACTAAAACTTGATGCTACTGTATTCATCTTAGCGTACCTACATGTAGCAACTCACATAATCCTCTTGGCGGCATCTGTCCTTTCAACTACATGAGCTGGAATACCTGAGACAACAGTATGATTTATAAACAGAATGAGTATCTCTATTCTGTTGTCCTTGGTTGCAAGGGTTTAAAGTAATACCCTTTAACATTTGAATGCCATTTTTCTATTGCACATTATTTGTGAGTGGGTGTTTTTGGTGCTATAGAGTCTACATAAAATGAATCAAAACCTAGAAATGCAACACCTATGATCATGTGTTTCATAAACATCCAGCCCATAGCTTGTGTGTGTTGTGCAACACAGTTGTTATTACCAGATAACAACATGTTCTAAACTAACAGAAGTCATCCTACAGATCTCATTTTTGTGAATTTTAAAAACAGTGGAGCAGGATTAAGAGGAATTTGTCAAACTTCTGTGTTCCCTCTACCGGCAGAGAAGGAGGAAACCTGCAATTGTCTCACTGCAACGAGGAGATGGTATCAGTAACAGCACTAAACAAGGCCAACCAAAAGGATCACAAGTAACCTGCCTAAAGAATAATACCCTATGTACATTGTTCTCAAATAAAAACTGAGTCCTAACTAAAGTGATGTCAACTTGCAAGTTGTGTGGTACAGTTTCCAGCCTGCGTGACAAAAGACAGCCAAAAAGCACACAGACCTACATATATATCTCAGTTTATTCCCTTCTATTATTTGATAGCCAAACTGTCAGATAATGAATTCAGAAGGCCTTCCATGGTGAGGTAGAGTGTAACCCAAGTTTAAGACAGAAAAGGAAGTGACAACAGATAAGCTCAGGATGACAATGAAAAGAAAGTTTACAATATACTGCTTCTACATAGCAATATGAGATACAAACACCAATTATTCCCGTTTTCTATATGAGGAAACAAAAAGCCCTGGTCTAGACCACAAAATAAATCAAGGGACCCATGCTGAATACACAAGATGATGTCATACTCTGGTTTCTATTAATTTTCTCACATTCACCCTCAGTACCTGACGACTAGTGCTTTCTTTTAGTCAGCTTAAGAAGTCAACAACAATAGATAAGCACCAGAGCATGTATCTGGAGCATGGTTCAACTGAAAATCTACCATGTCCACATCATGTCCCACTGCACACCATACGGACAGCTGCACAGGCTCAACAGCATGTCCCTGTCACTAGCCAGGGCAGCTACTGAATCTGTGGGCAGGGCAAATCAGGAGTCTTGTTGCCCTCCATTAAACCTTTCCAGTTGCTGGCAAACCACTGGCTAAGGATTTCCTGAGCAAGTGGTTATATTCATATCTTTGTGTTAAATAGTCCTTGATGGACTTTTCTTTCCTGAGTGTATCTAATTTGCTTAGTAGGCAAATTTCCTTCTGCTTTTTCTTCATCTTCAGTTAATGACTTCTACTGTCAATATTTGCACTATGTGTCTAAAGAAGATTTTCTGGAGCTGCAGAAAAAGAGATCTCTGATACAAATACAAGGAAGAGACTGGTCTATAGGTCACTCCTCCTGGGCTAAACCGCTGTAGAGTATAAACAGATCTTAAGACAATGGCAGGTCTGTTCCTGTCTCATGATGAAGATTTCAACAGATCATAACAATGTTGTAGCTTTGCAGTTTGTTTAAATAGATTTATAACATACTAACTCCTTTTTAAAAGAGCCAAAAGATGCTTAATCTGAGCCAAGAGGCACAAACTTAGTAGATGTGAAGGTGAAATGGTCTGAATTTGCTAGTCAGACTTGCAGTGTGACTGCATCTGCTGCTTGGATGCTGCCTAAATAGGCCAAGATCAAGGTTGCAATGACTGATTTGATTCTGATCCTTCAAAGTAAACAAGACCCAGAAATCAAAGCTCATAATAAAATTTAAAATTATCCCATGAAGTCATCTTATATTACCATACTGCAATGCACATATCATGCGTGCATATGTGCACATACACACACATCCACGCTCAAATCTACATTACCCCCTGCATTTGTGTGTCGCACCATTGCAAATATACTCTGAAAGAGTGCAATCGCCAAAGGAAAACAGCACCCATTGGCGCAGAGAACCTATGCTGCTGTTCCCCCTTTCTAATCACAAACCACTGATGCACATCTACTTGCCTCACCTCCCTGCTCCTTTACCAACGAGGAACCCACCTTACATCTCTATAAAGCTTTCCTTGGCCAAGTCTGCAACCCCAGGCAACCCAGCCTCGACTGTAGGCAGGAAAGGCCGAGAGCTCAGCTCAGAGTTTGCCACGCTCAGTGCATGTCTCATAACACCAGCAACCTGCTAACGCGCTGCTACGTGCTCCCGCAAAGCCACAGCTGCCAGCAACGACAGAGCGAGTGCAGCCTCGCTTTCCAGGATTCCTGCCTGTTGCCCAGGAACCACACAAAGCACTGGAGATTTTTACCAGGTGCAAACAGTGCTTTTCTCCCATGCCTTGTCCTCCGCAATGGCAATGCAAGAAGGACCAGAAAGCAGCAAATGAACTTTCAAAATGCGGTCACAGTTCCTACCGATAAAGTGATGACACTTTTATGACATGAGAAAAACGGCTTTGTACGTAGCACTATAAGCAGATGCAGGAAGGCTTGGTCCAGCTTGCCTTCATGAAGACCTGCTTTTTTTTCAGAAATGTGCAACTGTATTATAATTCTGGGTTACATGTTTTTCTAAATTTGTCAGTATTTCTCACCTGCAAAATGTTCTGTTAATGTAAGAGGTAATGTTTCAGAACACGCAATGATTCAGAACGCGTAATGAGCACCAAAAATAAATGAAAAGGGTGCATTTTAAAGCTTACTTTTAAAATAATTCTATAGCTGTATAGGAGTTTCTAGTGCTCAAAACTGTCTGTCAAGTAAGTGTCTTTACAAGCATAATACAAATCACAAAATTATCTAATTTTATGTATGTACAGAATTTAATCTATGTACCATCTGTTTACAGCCCATTGCTTAACATTATAATCTTGTACGAACGCAGCTCAGTGCATAGGTGGTACCACAGGCAGACTGAAAAAGTATCTCCTGAACTGAAAATCTGTGAGAATTTTTAACAGGCTCATTAGAAAAGACTGCACTAACTTCAGAATGGTTTATTTTGTCAATACTGCCTACACTGTGTTAAGGTCGTAAGTAACAAGTTTGTTATTAGCCACATTCACGTTGGTAATCAGGCAAATTCCTGTTAATTTCAGGCAGAATCTTGCCTGAATTGGAAGGGAGCAGGAACTCGTTAAGGCCATTAACCGGACGGCCATTAAGATCTGGTGCTCCGATGTCATCGTGAACTACTAGTCTGGTGTCTACCTGCTACATACAAGCCTACTCACAAGAGCAGGAACCAGTCAAGCCTGCAGCAAGGCTCTTTGGCTGCTTGTTCAGAAATGTTACAACGCTGACATGCATGTTAAGAGCTTCTGTCTAAAATGAAACTGCTCAGATAGGTCTTACCTTCCCTTTTGGATTCAGCTTTCCATTTGGCTGGGAGGCTGAAAAGGCGAAAGGGTTCTCTTGTACAGACGCCAACAAAAACAAAGGTAAACTTAGAATTTTCATTAACTGTAAATTACATGGGCAAACAGAAATAAGGATTGATGTGAGCAACAGGGAATGCTAAAGCTTCACCAAATGTAATGTGTAATGCCTCAACCCAAACATATTTTGGGATGACTGCCAAGAAGATGGGTATAAATGTGGGAGGCTTAGTAGAGTACAGTTTGAGCTAAAATGTGTAAAGTTTTCACTTGTGCTAAGGAAACATTCATAGCTAGGTAAAAACAAGGCCTTATGAAAAATCCGATTTTGCATCTAATCTAAATTTCACTGGGCAAAGCAACTGCTGTCTTCCTAAATTGATCCTCAGGATAGCTGGTTGTAGCATGTACTTATTGTGGATAGTATCGCCATGGGTTAGGCACTAATTGAATTCTGTAAATTCTAGAGGTGCCTTATTCAGCATTAAGTGGTTTAATGTTCTCCATCTACACCTGAACTGGAATTAGTCATTATAATGTTTTTGTCATTTGGTGGTCCAATGACACCTGTACAAATACGAGGCAGAAATGCTCTGTCTAACAAGATTTCATGTGTTATCTTACCTTACACTGCTATCCATTAGATCTGCAGACCCAGAATCTCCTAGTAGTGAAGGATGCCGCCTCCCAAACCATCAGAGCTTCTCCAGCAAAGAATAATTACAGTGTCCTGCATGTTGTCAGGGCTGTGGTGGAAAGGGCATTAAATAACCCAAATAATCTCTCTTCACTGCTAACAATCCCCCAGCAGAAAAAGGCTAACATGGTTGAGTTTTGGTTTACCTACTGTCAGAGCTGTGCCTCAACAGTAAGAGTATCAGGTGCTCAACTGGTTCAGGAACTAGGACTTAAGTTTACTCTCTATCAGATAAACAATGGACAATGCTAGTAAAGGCAAGAGGCTGGAGAGTAAAAGGCTATAAATTCTATGGAAATGTTCAACACAGGCTCATTTCTCACCTTTTTTCAGCTACTTTCTTCTTGAGTTTCTAGACCAATTCCTTCAGCCAAAAATGTCAACAGCAGTAAAGCTTTTTACCTATTTTTTCTGCATAGACTTCAGAAAGCAGACACAGTAATGAAGCTCCAAGAAGTCATTTTACTGGCCACCACTTCACCTTTATTTGTGTGATTGGTTCCAAGATCTTGAGGCAGTAACATAAGTTACTTCACGTTTCTCTATGGTAAGTGCAGGGAACATCTTTCCTTCTCTGTGCCTGAGATGATACATTATCTGCAGCTGACAGATACGGACAAGCTTTTGATTCCCCTTAATGCATCTCCAGCTCTACAGATGTGGAAGTCTGAAGTGCCTATGGACAACACAGTACAGGAATCATATTGACAACACCCAATGCATCCCATTACTTGGCAAATAAACATGACCCTCCCGTAAAGAGATGGCGACAACAGAAACTTATCCCATCTCAAAGAGAATTAAAATCTCAAAAAGCACTGCCTATTCATTGCATTGTTCAACATGTAGATCTGTTCCACTAGGAGGACCAAAGGTGACAAGTAACCCTGGTGATACATACACATAATGCTACTTGTCACCAGAAGTAATAATATGGCCTCCATCGGCAGGAGTGTCTGTTGTCTCTCCTTTTGCTGGAGAATGTCTCCCTTAAGGCTAATATTGGCATGAGAACGGTGAGAATGTTTAGGAAGGACTCTAAGGTAAACGCAGCTCAGATTTGTCTCCACGGTTGCCAGTGACTAAGTGGCAGGCAAAGACATTTCTTAGGTTGTCCGAGAACAGAAAGTACACAGTGTGCGATGGAGTTTAATGACAACAGTGATTCAAAAAACTCTCTTTAAACTCTAAGTAAGGATCTGAGACATTGTGGAACAGGCCAGGACTCACTATTTTGGCAACAATCTTAGGGTGAAGTTACCCTCTCTGCAAATTGAAACCTTCCTTCAAATTACATCAAGTGCGTGCACTTCAGCAAAGCTTAGAGGAGTCTGAAAGAAGAATGTATCCTTTTCTGCTGTGGCTTCTGTAAAATAAGAAACTGGATTAACCATCATCTTCACTGGTGCCAGCCAGACCACAAAGTGTACCATCAACACTCTGCTGTAAGGTAAAAGCTATTGTAATTTTAAAAGAATATCAATTATACATCCTGCCCCAGAAGTGCTATAACCTGACTTCAGATTTCTTATAAACTATGTCTTTTTGCACTCCTAAATAATACCAGAATAATAAACATCAGATTACTTTATAGGAGATATTTACAAAACTCTGGGATATTCTAAGCAGATACAAGCAAATATTATTATTCTGATTAGCACTACAAGCTGCTCTCCATCCACAGCACCATGCAGGCTGTCATTTTTGTAGTTAGGATGCATTTTGCAGCAAGACTTAACTGTTCTTTCAAGTGCACTGTACTGCTAGTTGTTGTCACAATTATTTATAACTAGGGACATCCATCTCCTACTAACCTTCTGTTCTGGTCCAATCTACCAGAAACAGTATTTGGAGAGTTGAAGTACATTTATAAGAATTTCAACTCGGTATTTCTTAGCCAGATTCTGCCCTTTGTTCTGGACTGCAATCCCAAACAAGTCAAAGATGGTATTCAGTCTTCCTCTCTATTGTGTGGTATGTGTGTAAAAACTTAATTTTGATAAAAGGTTAGGATAGCAAATGATGATGTTCAGCTAAAGAAGTGCTTTTTCAAGAGGCTTGTAAACATGAGACCACTAGTTGGGTTTCTTCTTTAGACTGTATCATAAAGGTACTGGAGCATACTTTTAACACAGAGAAGCAGTGGAATAGTGCATGAAACACTCACTGCCAAGAAATAATCTATCCCTAGCTTAGCGGTGAATTCTCCTACAACCTTGAGAAAGTTACTTAACTGTTCTGTGTTTCAGTTTCCCCATCTATCAAACAGGTTTAATGATCCTTTGTAAAACCACTCCAAGGTTGTTTAAAAATATATTAGCATCTGGAAACTTGTAAAGTGCACTGGAATTTCTAAAAAAAACACTAAGAATAGGAATAAGTATTGCTTTAAACGTTTGTTGCAATATTTTAATACAAGTCATACCTTTCTTACAAGTACTTTACAATGTTCTCGAGTGTTTGTATGTACTGTTTAAGTGAATTAGGTACAATTATCATACCTCTAGCATACCGTATTTGAAGATACTACATGCTTTAAATTTAAACTTGCAACTCTTGGTTGAAACACGAAACTTTTCATAGACCTCAGTAAGATATGGACTGGGTCCTGTATTTCTTCCTAAGACAGGCAACAGTCCTTCAGCTGAGGTCTCACTGCATTCTTTGAAACATCCAATAGTTAGGAAATTAAAAGAAAAAGAGATGAACATCATCATGTCCTGCCTCACCAACATTCTTTTCAGCATCTACATGATACAGATGCCACAGAAGACTCAGTCTTACTTTGAAGTCCAGGAAAATATATCATGGTAAGAGACTGAGTGTTATTCAAAGCATCCCTTGAAACTTTCTTAAAAACTGTAGCTGAGCTTTGTATCTTGAGGTGTTTTAACGATTAGTTTATTTTTCTGTACTTTTAGAACGCAAAAGAGCAAATTCATTACATGTTTAAAACTCAACATACGTTGCAGGCTTTAGATACTCAAATACTTCTACTTCTGAAAGTTTATGCTGCTTAAATATATACTTCTAGGGTATAATCCAAAAGTGGCTGGATGGACATACATATTGTAGGTCAAATTCCAAGTCATCAATCAGTCAGTTATGTTTTTTAAGGCAGGGATTTTAAAGCAGAAGAGAGATTTTTCCTCAACTTCACATTACAAGAATGGATCACAGAGTTTCCCAAATAATCAACATTACAGATGGGACCAAACGTGGAAACTGCCCGACCCAAAATTTTCTCTGGACGTTATTAACAGTCACAACCAAGATATCAGAACTGGGGATGGCTTACAAGTTTAGAGGCAGCACTCATTACAAATCAAATGCTACAATAGTTATATTACTGAAGGAGAAAAAAGATTCTACAGCCATATCATCTTTAATAAGTATTTCATTCACTAACTTTGTAATACAGAGAAGAGAATTTCTATCCATCAAGTTATTCCATCATATTTATAGCAGATAAAAATTTACAAGCATCAAGTTAGCTACAGTCACCTTATCTCCAAGTAAAAAATTACCTACATGTTTGAATACAAAGGCAGCAAACAGGATTTTCTTATTCTTATCAAGATTAATATAATACTTGAATGCAAACAGGACAGCTAGATAAGACTTACAACAGCAACGTGTGAAATTCCCCTCATTTTTAGGTATGATTAGGAGAGCAACAACAGAAATACAGGCAAAAGGGGAAAAGTAAGGTCATACAAATTAAAATCATGTTTAAAAAAAAAGTATGGCCCTGAATCTGTGGTAGACCTGTGAGGAGAAATCCCCAACTAGAAGGGGAGTGAGGTGAGATGCCCTCAGATGTTTAAGAGCACAGAGTGTGGAATAGAGTGCAAGAGTGGGAATCTGCCCACGCAGGTTGTGTTAGAGCTTCAAATGTCTTCAGCTGAAGTGACTAATGGCAATGTGCAGACAGCCAACCACTTCAAGCAGAACTTTTTACTGATTAAGTCACTACCATAAATCTCAATATGTTCCCTGCCATATTGGCAGCCTGTCCCTTTTTTCCTTTTAACTGTGGGCCAGATCCTCAGCTGGTATAAGCTGGCATCGCATTTTGTTGCCTTCAGTGGAGCTAAGCCAATTGATGCCATCTGAGCATCTGATATTACATTTCTGTAGCAGTTAAAAAATGATACGGTGGCATTAATTACGACATAGCCATGTCTCATAACCTCATGGCAGGGGTGGAAAGACTTCTCATTTATAGTTACCAGTCAACATGGGAAGTGGAAGGGTCAATTGGCATTCCAAGCTCAGTTTGATGGCTGTAAAGCTACTAGTTATTCCAAACACAGAAGAAACCATTTCTCCTTTTCCTCTGTGATTTAAATACTTAAAATTTGTTAACGCAAAGGCATGTAGTAGCTACGCCATGTCCTTAAAGCACCACAAGCTATTGCATCAAAAATGCAACAGATCTGACATGCAGAAGAACGGGCAAACTGGGGCACACAAAAATTCGTTAACTGAGAAGCCTGAGTCCCACTGCCAGCAGTGGATGCTAAGTGAAAGAGGGTAAGTATGCCTTGATCTGTAAGCATTCTGCTACAGATTAACACCACATCAGAGATGGAAACTGAAAAATCCTTCAGGTTATAGCTGCAAGTCATAATATACCTGTACTTTTATTCTTAACTGTTAGGAAGAGCATTAAGTGAGAACTATGGAGCGTCATTCTCCACTGCAAGATGCAGATGATGATCAGAAAATGGAAGACAGACATCTTTTCAAGGTCCAGAGGGACAGTGGTGGCAGAACTCAGAGCATTATCTTAGTCTTTCTGTATTCATGTTTTTGCTTTCTGCTTGGGTTTTGTTGTTGTGAGGGGTTTCTTTTTATGATAGGCCACCATGCCCTATCATGTTAAATGAGCTAACTAGCTGTATTTCAATGGCTGGCTGGAACAGCTCTTTGTATTTTTCATACCATACTGGGAACCTTGCCTCAGACGCAGACATTCTCCTATTTATAATCTTCTAACATAGAAGGTGGTCATTTTTTAGTTCAGCAAAGGGAGAAATGGAGCACAGGACTCATTATGGACCACTGCACATTGGTTTGGACTATCTCTTACAATGACCTGACACTCATAGTTTATACTCTGTGTAAAAAGCCCTTATGTACCATTTCACTGCAGAAGGAAGGAACCTCAACAGGAAAATCTTAACACCCAAGTAAAACCCTTCTTCTCCAATGAAACAACATTTCCTACTTTCTACCCAACGCAAAAAAGTGTAGGTTTGGACTCCACAGAACAAGGGTGGGTTCAGACATTCAGACATCAAGTAGAAGTAATGAACACTTGCATCAATGCTTTAGATGCAGCAAAACATTCATTAACTCAAGTAGGTTACTGACGTTATTGTCTTTGTGTTTGAGGGAGGGGCAAGTGGAGAGTTATTCTGTGGCACTGAATCTATCTTGGCCTGCCTTCATTTGCATTTCCTGCCCTTCCTAGTATTTCCTCTCATCTATAATTATCTCCTCAGCTCCTAAGTTATTTTGTTTTAAGCACTTCATACCCCCTGGACACTCAACACGGAGATCTTACTGAACATTAAACAAGCAGATTCCCATCTTTGTCTTTAAATGGGTAAAATAAAAGTACTAACCTAGCAGACAAAACAAATACATATTCTCCACCTACTCATTAGAATTTCCATGTTATAGCAGCATGCACACTCCTAACAAGCTTCCAAATGGGGGACTGGAAGTAAGCAGGCTCATTCTACAAGTAAACGTAAAATAAATGGCCTTATGTTGGCTGAAGCATATGTCCCAAAATGCAGATAGTTTGCTGTGGATGTAATGTAACTACCTGCTAACAAGCAAAGACCAAAACATGGAAAGATAAACCCTGGTTTGACTGACTTCCAGAGACGTTTTGCTTGCATAAGGACAGAGCATGAAAGTCAGGGCTTTAGCCACAAATGAGCAGAGCCACTGAGAAACAGGAAATAAAGAAAGAATGGAAACAGTGAGAGAAGGAAACACTAGAGAAGACAACATACGGGGGAAGGATAAGAGTAAACATGAAGATGTAAGGGGATAAATAGGAAACAGGAGAAGCAATGGACACATACTGATTTGTTAAAGCTTTTACAGGATTGACTGCAAGTTTCTCTGCATAGTAGTATTTAGCGTGCCAAATGATGCCACCAAATCTACTTATATTAAACAGGAAAAGCTGTCCTGGTTTGGGAGAGTTTCTGTAAGTGACTCTCTTCATCCATACCAAAATGGTATTCTCCAACTTTCTCCCACACTCTTCCTCCACATGTATTCATAGCTCGACTCCCCCTCTAGCTCTCATCAAAACAGTTTCCTTTTGAGAAGGAACCATTTTTTTCCCTTGCTAGTAATGGCAAAAGCAGCAACAATCTGCCCCTCTCTCAGGCCCCATCTCAGGAAGGAATTTATATCAGACAACTGCTGAATTGACCCACTGATGAGAAAAATTTGCAACCTAGTAGTAAGGAGTCATGTAAAAGCCAAATTTCCCTGGCACTGTCTGTCTACATACCAGGAAGATGCCAGGATGCTGGTGAAGAGTCCTCAGATTCTTTTCAAAACATCCTGCTGTGATGACATGCCTTCACAGCGTCACATACTTGCTATTAGGCTCTGATGCTGATCTACTACTGTCATTCTAGAGAGCATTCCACTAGGAACAACTTCAGATGAAGAAAAGAAATTACAGACCTTCTCTCATAGCTGAGCGTATCTGAATGTGGCACAGAACGTTCACACTGCAAAAAGGTTTGAAACCAATTGCATATCCAGTAGAAAATGTAAGAGAGTTTTAAATAGACACATTCTGTCTAACTCAAATAAAATTAAACCAGTTGCTTAAGAATATGTCTTAAATTCACACGAAGAGTATCATCCCTCTAAGAGCCTGGCCTCCTATTTTTGTATATTATACTTGCCCGAAATATGTGCATACTCAGTCATTTTGTCTTAAGTCAGTCTTAGGATCCAGCTGTTCCAATATTGATGAAAATGAAAATTTTGATCTTCATTTAACTATTATTTACTAAATATTATTGCTTAAATGAGATACTCCCTTCACACAAAAAAAAGCTCATAAAATATCTGCCTCCTTTTTTTTTTTAATGTCTTTTCTGTGTCAAAATTTTATAACAATCCATAAATGTGTTTAGTCATCCTTACCACAGGGGAAGAATGTAAGTAGGGAATTTCTGCCTGACAGACATCCTGCAAGTGACAAAGCTTCTAATTTTGACTTCAGTGGAAATTTTGCCTCAGTATGGATTCACAGGATTTGGCCTATGCTTTGCAGTGATGACTGGGATTCAAGTATATTATTACTTAGATAATTGTTTTGCTAGAATCATCAAGTGCACTCTTAGAAGAACTGGGGGGAATGAGTTTGACAAGAGATCAAAGAGATTAATTATTATTGTGTCCAGTGGACACAAAGTGGCCAGTGGACACCAGCTGGATGGGCAGAAGATGGGAATTAATCCAGTTTAGTTTTAGGGTGCTAACATACAAAGTAGAATAATTTATTTCCTCCCCAAAAGCATGGCTGGCACTTATATTCCCATTTCTTATGTAATGGAGCTTTCCTAATATTTATTATTTATCAAAAATACTTGTTTTCAATGTTTCCCTAGGAGGCTGATATACCCAATTTCAATTTCTAATTAGAAAAAGCGTGCAGCTGTTACTAAGAGGCCAAATGCTGAAATGCTTGCCCGGGATTTAGACTGTCCACTGTTACAGATGCAATGTGACTAAGACTCCCCATGACATCTAGCTGATAGGTCTGGGGAAATTTGGCTAGGCACCTTGATAATAAACAGAAATATACAGGCTATGTAGCCTCATAACTTCCATGTCTCAAGTCTGTTTCTCTATTTCTTCTCCATTGAACCTCCTTTCCTCCCTTTGAAAAAATGTGGAAGGGAACTGGGAAAAAAGCAACAACCCATAAAAGTGTTTTCTAAATCTCCCTGAAGAAGCAGACAGAACAAATGGCATCTCAAAAGTGAATCCCAGGTGAAAGCTCCTTGCTGCAGTTCTGTAGTCCTAAACAAGAGAAGGGATGCAGATATTCTTTATGCTGGAACAACCTAGCCTCTAAATTTGTATTTACTCCAGTGAATTGTTCTTTCTTTAACCTGTGATTTTGCTAGGCAGTAATAATTTTGCACTGCTGCTCAAAGGACATCTCTTTGTGTTGCTAACTATCTGTTATGAAGTGTATGTCATTGCAGAAATTGGCCATGTAAATCTTGACAGTAATTTAGAGCTCTAAAAATCAATTCTGATACATTTCTTCAAATCCTATGCTATCAAAACTCAGTGAAACTGCAAAAAGGATATGAAGATAACATCTATAAACACTGCAGCTGGGTACACAAAAAGCTGCAGAGGAAGAATAAAGGTTACCAGAGCAGGAAAATACTCTTAATTACTTAGCATTGTTTCTTGAAGCATAATATGCATACCTGGAAACTACATATTCCTACTGTACATTGCATCAATATTACAGGAGTAAATCTCTCTAGAAGAACAGAGAAACCAAAAAGAGAAATGAAACAAACAAAAAAGGTACTCACTAGGTAGTATCTGGAGATGTTCAACAGCAACTTCACTTTTCCCACTCCTTCTTTCAGCAAAACCCTATACTATGAGCATTGCAAATATTCAATTTCTTCTCTGGTGTGCCCAGTGACAGAAGTTCATAAAAAGTAAAAGGATAATACTCAATAGAAGCCAATAATAATTTTGTGTTAAAATACCCACATAATAAGAATACCACTGTGACGGTAAATTTCCACCTTGGGTGTTAAATACTAGCGTACTCAAGCTTCTCCTATTCCCGTGGCTTAGGCAACACTCTGCTCAGGAGGCTCAGGATAGGTCTGTCCTCCCACTATTCTGGTGCGAGCTAGCTCAGCAGAACAGACTTTTATTCTGATATAACTCAACCAAAAAGTACTCCGTACAGATGCACAAGGAAAACAGAAAATACCCCACAAACAGCAATCACATCATTATTATGTATTCAACTGTGAAGTGTCTGCAGGATTAAGCAGTAACAGTACTGACATGATAACACGTAGTATGGCCTCATACTATGAGCAAGCCTCTCTCATCTGAATAATCTTAACTAAGTGTGTGTAGTCCCTTGCAGGGATTGTGAAGTGCAGAAAACTACGAAATTTGGGAGGAAACAGATCAAAAAGCTGAAGCACACAGCAGTGATGTGACTCACCTAAAATTCTACAGAAAACAAATAGAAATTCGTAAATAAAACTGTTTCTGACTTTTGATCTTGTATGTGGGACACAAGATCTCTCTCATGAGAAGAAATATACGAAAGCAAAAGCAACCCCTCCTTTGACATTTTATTATATTTCTATAATTGTCTCAATATACCAGATCAATTGCATTGGAAAATACAGCAATTAAACCATCACTAGACCATCTTTAGAGGCTTTGTTTGTCAATTGCATCAAACAACAATTCTTCTGCAGACAAGAAATCAGACTGTATTTTTACAATAATTGCAAGTCATTTCTAGGAGAAAGAGGTAGCAACAATACCCAAGGAAATAAAATAACACACTTTTGTGCTTTCCCATCAAACCCGATAGCGGAATGGGTTTAAATCAGTCAGAGGCAGCTATGCATGAGAGATTGCACTCTGCAGGCTCTATCAGTCAGAAGTCAAGGATACACGTCCATGATTTATCATACTTTTCATGGTAATTAGCTAGAGTGCCATTTTCCTTCCAGTAGCATCACTCAACTTTCTTTTTTTAATTTGGTCTTTTTTTCTGCAAATGAATTTACATATTTCTCAGTCTCTCATCCCCTACTATGTTTTATTTATGAATATAGGCCTTCCTGATGGTAACTTTAATGTGAAGAAGGTAGTAATTAGTGTACCTATCTGCTAAGTTAATCCCTTTCCCACAATGTCTGCAGAGAAGTTTAAGGTAAGTAACAGTTTACAGTCAATACTAGCTTTAATTATGCTTAATGAGGGTAACTGTCTCTGTTTACTAACTGCACCTAGGTGTGTAGCTGCTATATGAGTTTTTCTCCCAGCCTCATTCTGCACTGTTAATAGTGCCACTGTGCGGGGTACGTGTGGTGCTTTAATTCATAAAACTGCTCCAGGAGAGCCAAGCAAGTGAGGCACCTGTTTCAACACAGGTTCGGAGGGAGCAGAACGGCCTTAAAATAATGACAGCTTTGTGTAAGGAGAAAGTTTTACTGTCTGGTATTTTAGTTTATGCAGTTCATTTGAGAAAAGGGGGGGGGGGGGAAAGAATAACAGATGGTCCTCAAGGCCCTCCTCTTTAAAAAAATGAAAAAATAAAAGAAAGCATTTGTTCCCAGTTTGCAGGACTCATCCCCAAGAATGTTTCCTGCAGGAGTTACTATGTTCTTTTAGTTCATCGAAAGCTGCGTTAACACTTAATACCCTGAAGTTAAACAAAACAATGAAGACTTCCTGTCTTACTCGTATTTCATGAGTAGGTATCCTCCAGAACTAAAAAGATTCTAGAGGCAACTGAAGGTGTCACCAACTTTGTCTTATAATCCATACTAGTAAAAGGTCAAAAGCAAAACCTCAGATCCAAAACCAGTTCTACTTCAACTGCTCTGGTTTTAGTCCCTGTGTAATGTTGTTACTTCAGTCTGCATCCTCCTAAAAGGAAGATCTGGATTCAAGTTTACTTCATTACCTTTTGCCAAAACATTTTCCTTTGTGATTTCATATATTATCCCCTTGTGAAATTCATGCAATGGAAAACTTTTTATACATAGTTATAACTACCTATGAAAAATGTACGTTCCTGAATCTTTGACTCTCTAGGATGCATAGATTTAGGGGCTTTTGTGTGTGTGCACGAGGGATTAAGTTCGCAGGAGAAGTGCCAAAAAACAAAGCAGTTTGATATCCAATGAGAAATGGAAGTGGAACACACAGAGAAATTGTTCTGTAAATGGAGAGGTTCGTTCATTTGATTTTTCCAAAGCAGTGAGACGCGAGTTCTTCAGTTTGTTCATATCAGAGAAATGTGACGTTTGCTCAGACATAGCTTAGGGGGTTTATTTTTTTCGTTTTCTTTTTTTGGCCTAGTGAGCACTCTGCATGAGTCCACATGTTCCCTCCTTATTTTTGTCATTGGCAAGACTTCAAGAAAAAATCTCTGGTTCGAAAATTGTTTAAAAAAGGGGGAAAACCTTCAGCTAAATCATGCTTTTTGTTTTTAAAAATCACCCAGATATTTGATTGTCAAAGTATCAGTTACTAAAGTAAGATTTTATTTAAAGGCTAAACTCTGTAATTCTGGAAGCTATATCCAGATCAACATGCTTTGACTGTACAGGTTTCAAAATCTAACCTCAAGTCTATTTGTTAAGGCCCATATGTACTACTCCTAAAATGTGCGAAACTAACCCTAACACCATATTGCTGGATGTTAGGGAAAAGGCTTCTAAAAGAGAGTAAGATTTTGGAACTGATGTCTTTCCCTCTCAACACCGTGTTCCAAAACTTGTGATCTAAACACGTAAATACAAGTTTAACCACTATGTAAAACTGCTAATAGCTATATAACAATAAAGAAAAGATACCTGCTTTCAAAGTGACAGTATATTCTTCCTTTTGCCATTTACAACATCAATATTCAGATAAACATGGACTCCATTATGAGATTAAAATTATTTACAGGCACATATGTTTTTCAAAAAATTGGCGAGGTCTTGTACCCAAGAAGGGAGCAGAAGTAGGAGGGGTCACTTTTACCGCTTGAATACAAAATCCAGCAGCTAGCTTAATTTAATGACTTAAAATACTACAGAATGAGTATCTGGAAAATTTAAACAACTCATGCTTTCAAGGATACATTATTGTGCTGGTTATGCTGGGATAGAGTTAATTTTCTTCACAGAAACGAGTATGGGGATATGTTTTGGATTTGTGCTGAAAGCAGTGTTGATAATACAGGGGTGTGTTCGTTATTGCTGAGCAGTGCTTACACAGAGCCTTTTCTGCTCCTCACACCACCTCACCAGCGAGGAGGCTGGTGGTGCACAAGAAGCTGGGAGGGGACACAGCTGGGACAGCTGACTCCAACTGACCAAAGGGATATTCCACACCATATGATGTCATGCTCAGCATATAAAGCTGGGGGAAGAAGGAGGGGATGATGTTCGGAGTGATGGTGTTTGTCTTCCCAAGTAACCGTTACACATGATGGAGCCCTGCTTCCCTGGAGATGGCTGAACATCTGCATGCCCATGGGAAGTGGTGACTGAATTCCTTGTTTTGCTTTGCTTGCGTTTGCAGCTTTTGCTTTCCCTATTAAACTCTCTTTATACCAACCCACAAGTTTTCTCACTTTTACTCTGAATTCTCTCCCTCATCCCACCGGGGGGGTGGTGATTGAGCAGCTGTGTGGTGCTGAGTTTCTGGCTGGGGTTAAACCATGACAATTATGGAAATGAAAACAGGACTTAATACAACTGGCCAACACCAGGAGAGGGCATATTCATGTTACTTCTCACCTGCTGTTGCCTTTCAGTTAGTGCCATAAACAAAACTTGGGTAAATGAACACTAACCTATTTTACTAAAGCACAGTCCTAGAGTTAGAGACAACAGAATTACCTGCAGGCCACTGATGATCAGTGTACATACACGTGTAACTGTCTCCTCAAAAAAACACAGGCAGATCTCCACAGCATAGGAAGCAAGCATCTCCCTGAGAGAAAGATGGATGTGCGCTTCAAGACATAGTTTAAGGAGCATGGTGGCGCTGGATTAATGGTTGGACTTGATGATCTTGAAGGTCCTTTCCAACCTTAGTGATTCTGTGATTCATTACTACGAAAATCTGTGCAGCTCCTCTCCCCAGACACCTAGTTGAAAAAAAACCCTTGCACTTATCTAAAGAGCCTGGGAGGAAGGTGGGCTTGCTTACTTGGATCAGTCTGGATAATAACTAGGTTTTTCCCATTACAGTGTTGCCTCCACACATCTCTCTGCTCAGATTCACCAGTTATAACAAAGAACCTTGGGAGGATAAAGATTTTAAAACTAATTGCAAAATAACCGAAGAAAAGTTATTTTTCAAATGTCCAGAGTTTGCTTCAGTAAAAAAGAGTTTCTTTCCAAGGTCTAGGGAGGTTCAGTCACCCCTAAAATACTTGAATATCTGCTGCAGTGTAGTGTCTCAGCAGAGACCCTGATGACCTCTGAGGTAACAATGAGAGCCTCCAGTCTTGGTGGAGGAGATCACCTGAGACATACAGTCTGGTGGCCTCCAGAATCTCAAGGAGGCTTAAAGCTCATATTGAAATGGCTCATTTCATGTTTATAGCCCAGCCAAGCAGGTGGGACTGGAACATTGTGTTTTAGCCACATACCAATCAAACTGTAAGAACATAACTTACAAGAGAACTCTTAGACACAGATACTGAGATCTTGGGGCAATTCCATCTCATAACGAACTAAATGTGCCTATAAACTTTATTGTAAAGATATTTTAATTCAGAGGAATGAAAAAGTTTCTGATTAAAGTTCTGCAAATGACCATAATTCAGATCACTAAAAAATTAAAGGAAAATTCCTTATGGAATTGAAATGCTCTGAGAGTCACTGAGTAGCAACATTTCTTGCTTCTTTATTGTTTTCTTAAATACTGTTTTCTTGCCAGAAAAAATACAAATTTTCAGCTGTTTGTCTCACAGAAGAGCCTCTGCCTACTTTTGTGAATTCTCTCTACCATCCTTAAGATATGCTTTCTGAAGGCAGAGAGACTTGTATAATCCCTAAAGTCCTATTAATATCAGTAAGAATGATACAGGTTTGATGCAAAACAACCAAAGGAAATGGCTAAAATAGCCTTAAAGCTGTTTTTCAGAGTCAGATTAGCGTACCTCATCTACTTGGCACTAAAATGTGCTGCTGCCATGTAAATGGTGCAGCTCAAAGTGCTGCTGACTTCTTGCCACCTCTCATTTTGTTGTCTGCTACTTTATTTGCTGGTACAGGAGGCAGAGGGGGTTGGTCTTTTAATGACCCGCATTGCTGATAACACTGAGTTATGCAGTAACGCTAGTCTGCCAATCATACTATTGCATAACTTAAGGCTGGTTTTGACTGGAAGGTTGACAAAATGAAGGAGGCACACTGAAGGTGTCCAGTGGCATCACCACAGTGTCACCATACAAATGTCTGGTTCAGCTCTAACAAGAAAATAGATTTCCATCTATAGAAAGAGGGGACAGGGAGAGAAAGAGGGAGATACTGAGGCAGAGAGGGAGAGAGAAAGAGAGAAAAGGAGAGAAATACAGGGAGGGAAAGAAGGCGGGGGGAGAGCGAGAAAGAAAAGGGGAAAAGGATTTCAGAGTACCACTCAATGAAAGATGTAACTATTGAACTTTACAGGACACAATAACATTTTGAAGTTAAAAATATGTATCACCAGATGGAGGATTTAACCTTCCCTTTCACAATTAGTCCCTTGTCAACCCAAGTTCTACTTGTATGGAAAACTGTGGTAGCTGAGTGGCTATTTGGTTTAAAAAAAACAACAGAATAGAAATCTGACCAGGAGGAGGAGCAAGAAAAATCACTGTCCTGAGCTACCCATTGAAGAAAATTAAGTTTCCCAAAACAAACACCAGAGAGATTAAAGATCAGTACTTAAATCTGTCTGGACACCTGAATAATGACATCTGGACAGCAAAATCGCTATTTATTCTTTCCAATGAAGGTAAACTGACTCACTGGCACAGAAGAAAGAATTTAATATCAAATTTTATTCCGTGTGGCAAAAATGTCAAATGTCATCTGTGCCACATCCTCCAGATATTGCAAGATGTTCTGCACTTAAGATAAAGAAGAATATCAGAATGACTAAAAGGAAAGTTTCTTCTCGGCTTCCACCCTGGCAATCAATACAGCTACATACATATGAGGAAAAACCATGGTGGTTAAATACCTTCTTCTGAATCTCTAAAGACTGTCACTGACATCTATTCCTTGCTCATACTCTTTCACTCCCAGTGGACAGAGACATTAACTTTTTCATGGAGGAGGTGTCAGGCCATGGCCCCCGGCACGAATCACTGGCCACATGATTCAAGCGTGTGCTATAAGAAACAGAATTTTAGCATCCTGAAACTCCAGTCTTAAAGCACTGAATGAGGAAACCTGTTGTGCCAGTGTGTTGATTAGTTGATTAAAGACATCAATACTTTCACATTCATTTTCAAAAACGGTAAAGGCCGGGGGGGGGAGGTAAGAAAGTAAAATATTATCCTTCCCACTTTTACCTTTTATATAGAAAAATAGGCACACTGGCCTTTCATTGTTAGTTTTACTAGAATGTCTGCTGAACAACACAATGCATATGCATGCAGGTAAACATAAACACACATGCACACACAATACTGAACTTTGTGTTGGCAGCCACACTGTGGTAACCCATGTCCCCTGGGCAGCAATCAGCTATGAAGGAACAGGAAAAAGCTAGTGCAATGATTAACTAGCCTGGTGGGCTACTATTCATGACAAGTAGAGCAGCAGCAGTACAGGCTGCAATGCTGGTCGCCTCTCCCTCTGGAATGCTGCTGGATGCCTGGAATCAAACTCAGCATAGAAAACCAGCAAATGTAATGTCAACATAAGACAGAAGCTGAATTTCCCCTCTTGGAGTTTGCACATAAGGAAGACATGCAGGAGCAGAGATTTTCTGTTAAGCTTGACATTGAAAGAACATGACAGATTCCATTTATCAAATATGTATGCATAGGTTTTGCTAAGATTAATAAGGTTACTGGTATCAACTATAGGCAATTATTCCCTACACAGCAGGAAAGAAACAACTCTAATGCCAACTGGCAAGTATCAATGCTGATAGCTGCAGCCATGGTGTTAGTACTGGAGCAGATGGTAAAAGTGCATCCATTTAGGTGAAAGACTAAACCATGAGTTTCCCAGTAGCCAGTCAGGGAAAAATCAAAGTCATCATGGCTGTCCTCCCTCCTTTGGTGCTTTTACCCTGCAGTCCCCAGCAAGCTCCCAAAATTATTTCAAAATTCTTCCAAATCTTTTAAGTTCTTTTAAAGCTTGGGACCAGTACTGTTTAATATCTTCAGCAATGACGTAGACAGTGGGATTGAGTGTGCCCTCAGCAAGCTTGCAGATGACACCAAGCTGAGTGGTGCAGTTGACACACCTGAGGGACGGGATGCCATCCAGAGGGACCTGGACAAGCTTGAGAAGTGGGCTCATGTGAACCTCATGAGGTTCAACAAGGCCAAGTGCAAGGTCCTGCACCTGGGTCGGGGCAAACCCCAGTATCAGTACAGGCTGGGGGATGGAGGGATTGAAAGCAGCCCTGCCGAGAAGGAGTTGGGAGTGCTGGTGGATGAAAAGCTGAACATGAGCCGGCAATGTGTGCTTGCAGCCCGGAAGGCCAACTGTATCCTGGGCTGCATCCAAAGAAGTGTGGCCAGCAGGTCGAGGGAGGTGATTTGACCCTCTGCTCCGCTCTGGTGAGACCTCACCTGGAGTCCTGCATCCAGCTCTGGAGCCCTCAGCACAGGAAAGACATGGACCTGTTGGAGCGTGTCCACAGGAGGGCCACAAAAATGACCAGAGGGATGGAACCCCTCTCCTATGAGGACAGGCTGAGAGAGTTGGGGTTTTTCAGCCTGGAGAAGAGAAGGCTCTGGGGAGACCTTATTGCGGCCTTTTGGTACTTAAAGGGGGCTTCTAAGAAAGATGGCAACAGACCTTTTAGCAGGGCCTGTTGTGATAGGACAAGGGGTAATGGTTTTAAAACTAAAAGAGGGTCAATTTAGACTAGATCTAAGGAAGACATTTCTCACAATGAGGGTGGTGAAACCCTGGCACAGGTTGCCCAGAGAGGTGGTAGGTGCCCCATCCCTGGGAACATTCCAGGTCAGGTTGGACGGGGCTCTGAGCAACCTGATCTAGTTGAAGATGTCCCTGCTCACTGTAGGGGAGTTGGACTAGATGGCCTTTCAAGGTCCCTTCCAGCCCAAACTATTCTATGATTCTATGAAAGCTGTGCATTAAAGGTGAACATACTGCACTACGCACTGTATCTCTCTTGGTGCTACCTCAGTCGCATTTTGCAGAGGCAATACACTACTGCCTGGCCTTCAGCTTAAAAGACCAAATTCCATCTGATTTTTTGTAGCTTTCAATGATTTAACTTCATCAGCCATGGCAGAAATGACAAAGATTCAGTTTTATTTTTTATTTTCCCCACAAAAGCATTTGCTGCTTATTTAAGAAGACCTTGAAAGAAACTATTTAGCAAAATAAAAGAAAATTCCTTCTTTCAATAAGTTCACTTTCCTTCTGAAAGGCTTTGCTCTGTGTGTGGATTATTCATTTACTTTAATTATTTTGAAGTGCCTCTGTTTGACTGGGTAGGAGTTAAGTATCCACAACACCAAACTAGGCCCTAGAATTAGTTGTAAACAAAATGTTCTGCAGTGGCCTAAATCTGCACAAGTCATGAGTATTTTGGAAGTCCTTTTCCACAAAGAGTACTTCTGGGGACCCTGAAAGCTATGGGACCCAGGTCCATGATCATATATTATGGGATTTGCACTGTATGGACAGGTCATATCTTTCTAATCATGAACACATACAAATCCTTTTGCTCATTTTGTAGGAAAACAAGAATGTTGCTTTTATTTAAATGTGGAAAACAAAATCCCACCTGGAAGAGGCTGGTACCAACTAAAGCAACTGATCAGAAATTTTTATCTGTCATACAGGAGGATTGATTAGGATGCAATGACCAAGTGATATCAGAGAATGCAGAGAGCCAGAACAACATACACAACTAGGCTTGTAATCAAAACCAAATAACAGTCTTTCATAATCGCTCTCATCGCAGCACTCTCTCTCACACAACACATATACTCATGCACGGATATAGGAATATTTAAGTTGTTACCCCTTGTTAAATGTTTTCAGCCCAGGTATCTTTCTGGTTAATAGGTATACACACTAAAAACAACATGAAGAAAACAAGCCAAACAAGCCCTAGGAAAACTTCAGATGGAAGAGTCTGGACATGGTTATGTGCATACATTCACAGAAAGAATAGGAGGAACCTAATCTGAGGAAATACACAGGATTATCACTTTATAGGCAGTGGGCACTGACTTGAACAAGGATTAAAAAATAAACACATCAAACATTAAATCCCAAGCTGTATTTTCAGTGACACCCTTTCTTAAAATCAAAACACCAGCATCTAAACATCCACAGCCTTGAGGAATTTCAGTTCCCAATCTCAAGAAAAAGCTATTGTCCAAACTTTCCGCTGTATCCACAGGCTACTAACTACCACATTCTGATTTAAGGACACAAATGCAATAAAACTAAAACCAAAGAGAGAGAAACCAGTTGGTGTGATGTGGGCATCTGGAAAGCCAGAAGATACCTTCTCTGGTAAATCTCATTTTGTAAGTCTCCCCACTTTCAATTTGCATTCCTGTGCTTTGCGTGTACTTCCATATAAATTTACAGCTCCTCTGCACTGTTGCCCATAGTTACACCCAGTATTTACAGGTGAGCCTGCAACACTATTCCTCTGCTGAGGTAAATGAGAAAGGAAGGAAAATAGTATGAAGGAAAGCAGGAAAACAATTCTGCACTTACTTGTCTGCAGTTGGTGGTTTTATCTTAGAAATAGTTACTGTAAAATACAAGTTGTTGTTGAGGTTTGATTTAAAAATCTCTGTCAGTTTTGACATTCAGGTGAAAGTATTGCTGCTGACTCCAGAACAATTTGCATATCTTATCACTAAATAAAATGTCTGAGGTGTACACCAATCTGATGAAATTATAAACAAGAGTCCACACAAGCCCACATGCCTTCCTGTTTGATTTCTGTCTTGTTCACTCCTCTATAATAAATTATATGATCATCTCATTCTAGCTGGAGGTTTAACTGTGCATGTAAAAAGGAAAATGATAGCAGCCTATTCTTTTTCACACTTTACAGCTGAGAACCTGACAAAATTGTGGATTTGGGGAATAAGCAGAAAAGCTTATTTTGTTACCATCTACCTCCTCTTTAATTGCCATAGAATTGGTGGAAAATCCCATGTATTTATGTACTTTTGAAAATAATTGCCCACACTGAAAATAAATAAATAAATGAAACTACACCTCTTTTACTATAAAGGCTAATATACATGCTTAACTTTATGTCCTGCAATTAATGTCATCTACTTCAACAGCATTACTCATAATGCTGTAAGTGAAATACATGTGTAAATCCTTGCAGAATCATGGCCTGAATTGCCAACAACGTTATATGGCACAATTAAATGCCTAGGCTCTTCAGAAAGATTAGGGGTAAAAACCTTTAGGCATAATAAGTAACAAATTCTATTCCACGGAGTGGCTATGGGAGAAATGGTATTGAGGGAGTCACCTTCCCTTGGGAAACTCACCTGTCACCAGATCCTTCCAGTAATTCACCTTCTTCCTCTACAGGTTATCACCTTCACTTACCACTCCTTTCTCACTCACCAAATACCATTCTCCCTCTCCACACATCCTGCTGCTGCTGCTATGTGACAGAGGAGACAGGAGATGCATCTTACTCCTTCTTATTCTTTTGTGCAGTGAAGTAGGATGAGACCACAGTCTGGTCTTTATATTAACTAGCATAGTCATAAACAGGTCACGTGCTAATTAACAGAGCTGGGTGCACAACTAAACGATTTCATCAACTTTGCTTATTAACCTGTTGCTGAGCTGTTCACATGCTAGTGTCTCACTGAAAACTATTTGCCCAGTAAACTCTATGGACAATCCTTAACCTATTAGTGGAGTTCGTTACAAGAAACTGCTGCTCAAAACATACACAAATTGGATACCTAAATTGCCTATCTCCATCTCCTGATGGGTAGCTTACCATCTGGTTTCTTCTGCAAATACTCACAAATACTACATCAGAAGTTACTCTCTGTACATTATCTAGTTTTTGACTAAAATCCACAGCTTCCACAAACACTTCCACTTGCAAATTAACTCAGAAATATTAACTGAAATTCCAGGAAAACAAAGTCAATCCCTTAAAAGTTCAAATGACTATTTGTCACAAACATTTCACCTCTACTAATGAACTGCAAAAATGAATGATAGAAAATGCAAAACTGTATTATGTTTAGCAGTTAACATTTTAATAAGGAGGAGATTAGCAATTTTTAATACCTCCAGTGCTTTGTTATATACAGTAGCACAATAACTGAATATTTTAATTGCTAATTATTTAGACCTCATTCAGTTCTCACTCAGGCAAAACTCCCATTGAGGGACTCTTGCCTGAGAAAAGAGCTACAGTATTTGTCTTACTGTAATTTGAAAAAACTTTATATATCATAAAAACTGTCAAGTTATAGTGAGGCAAAAATCATTAAATCCGCAGCAATATTAAACCCTACCGAAAGTCCCACTGACTCTTAACACCAATGTTTTCATATTAAGTAAAATAGATAATTGCAGTTTACCAGCTGTAACTTACCTGTGTAATTTATGCCCAGATATGCTGGTGCTCTTAGAGGTCTAATAATGTTTTGAGTCTTCTTACCGTATGCCTGCTTTTCTCCTGTGGGAAATCTCAGTTCAAATGTGATAAGGAAATAGCATTTCCAAACAATTACAACATCGACACCTTCAGAAACCCAAAAACTAGCATGTGGTGTTACCTTTTGACTTCGGACTCCAAAAGGGTTAAGAGCAGCTCTCAACACTTCGTTCTTATGCTGCTGTAAAGAAAAGAAATGCTGATGTTCAGGGATTTGCACACACAACACCTTGAGTTTTCATAACAGTCAAATAGCTAACATTCAGTGGGGGAAGTGGGTGGAATGCTGCATATGTATAAACATATAGCTTTCTGAAGGAAGACAAAACAAAGTCCTACACATTCAAATTTAGTACACAGGTGACAAACAAATAAGCTAAATGTACTAGTATCTGAAATGTCACGTTACACTCATCCTTCAGAGAGAAAAGTTACACAGCTGAACACCAAATTAATAGAGAGCAATTTTTAAGGCTCCATGCTTATTAAAAAAGCCTGAAAAAAAAAAAAAGCCACTGTTAAAAGCCACTGGAAAAACCCTCAGTTTTTCCATTAAGTGTAGTTTCATACCTGTTAGAGATAAAAACAAATGGGTGCCACAACCGAAGTTTTGCCAGTTACGTTTCCACTCAGATGCATTTGGTGAAAAAGTTACAGGTAAGTATTCTAACAGGTCAAGAGTTGAAGAGGTTCTATGAATTTTTTTGAATGAAAAATTGTGTACAAAATCTTTACATCTTTCCATTCTAAATGGCTTTATTGACTAAAATGTTCACAAAAACTCTCTATAGGCTGCATTTTGAAAAAAGCACACATAGTACCATATACCACTAATTACCAGAATGTTCAGAACTGGCTGCCAAACAGCTAAGGAAAGAGTAAGTATTTTGAAGTCTGAAAATAAGACTTGAGCAGTCTCCTTCCACCAATTCAGAACATGTTTTAGGGACCTGATTGGCATAATTTCCAACTCCTGTCATGAGAGGTTCATTTAGACTACTGTGCCTAAATGCACTCCATCCAGGCATCTTGCTTCCTCGCAGGAGCAGCAAGATCCCTTCATTGCCCCCAAGCACTGACCTCGCACCTGAGAACCTGTGTCCAAAGCTAATACCAGCTCGAGTACAGCAGGACTGGGCTAACTAAGCCTACTGGTATTCTTTAATCTTTCACTAGTGAGGGGTTTTCAAAGCTAGCCACAAAGCATTTTAATCACTGAGATTTTGACCCCTTTGCCATACTGCAGAACAGATTCAATTGCACTTATTTGCTACAGTCCTGTCTCCTCAAAGCGCAGATGATTTTTTTGATCTGTTAACACATCTGTTCAAAGTAATCTGTTAACAGAAAAAAACCCTTCTTTTTGGAGCGCCCTTGCTTACTTAGAAAGAAAGGACACAGAGTGTTGCTTTCTCGAATAAAGAAGATGTAACGCCTGGAGGCTTTCAGGCTCGGCGTTTCCAATCCCGACTTCCCACCAGTTCCTGGCTACTACTAGGATGCTTCTGTTGCTTTCTCAGAGACACGCTCGCCATTTCTTTTCACATCTGCAGCCTTCCTCTTGTTTTTCGGGTGCTTTCTACCTCTGATCATCACAATCCAACGATGCCCCGGGCTCAGCATTCGCGGCAATTTCCCTATGGCAATCCCCCAGCCTACGTGGGTCAGTCCTGAGCGTACGCAGCGTAGTCTGTTCGATGGTGGCTTCCGCCGTTTTCAGGGAAGAAAGTTTATTTTGCTTGAACTAAGGCCGTGTAGCATGTGCTTCAGCTTTCATGAGGTCTGCAGTTGCCTGGATAGACACGCTGGATGGCAGCTGTTAGCACTTTCCAACATCACACAGCCACGGTCTGGAATAGTCTGTCAGTTCCGCACAGACAATGAATAAAGCAAAACAGAAGGCCTAAAATATTGAGTAATGAGGATAGGATTTTGACCTTTAAATGCTGTTAGACGTATTGCACGAGGATGTTAGATTTAAGCGGTAGTATTAGGAATGACACTGTGCTGTTTGCCTAACGTCTACCTCATCTAACAACTGAACCGCTCTGTACTTGCTGGCGCACTACGTGCCGCAGCGAGGTGGCCCTGCTGAGCGAGCCCAGTAAGAGAGGGTGGCACTGGGGAACCTGGAAGAGACGAAAGGTGGGAAGAAGCATGGGGAAAACTGATCCCAACGTGAAAGAAACCATTTTCTATTTCAAACCCCCTGATCAGTCAGACCCCGTGGTGGTGCTTAGACGTTCTCTCCTCAAGCTCTGCAAAGGATTAAATCCAAGTCAAAAGTCTCAGTTTCCCTTCTCCGGTCTACTGACATTTGAAATTTTGTACAACTGCCCATGATGTACACAGCCATCCTCTTGTCAGTTGTGATTCTTGCCAGAAAGTGCTAAACAAGTTAGTGGAACTGTTACCGTTACGTATCTTTATTTTCACAATCATTAATCAATCCTTTCCAAATGTTTGCTGAGTTTCATTAGCGGCAACATTTCTGCCACGTAGTTTTTAAAACTATTTTTATATGTTTATATATTTTTAAATTAACCAAGCCTTATACATCAGATGGTCATTTGTTGGACCAAGGCAGCTACTAGAGTGTACCATATCCAAAACACATTTTGTTTTCAATTCCAACCTCCATGTTTACATTTCGTTGTTTCATTTGGATCAAGAGCTTATTGGTGATTTGTATGCTACAGTATCAAGTAATTCCCTGGAAATCTGTTGCATCCATATGACATCAATGAAGTGAAAACCTATGCCTGTAGCTCAGGAAACTACTTTTGGTCCAAACTACTTTTGTCCACTTGAATGTTAATTCCCATGTGCTAAGCAAAAGCGAATACTTCACTGCGTAGGCTGACAATAGGCTTACTGACCTAAAAGTCAGAAAATATATCACAATACTCAGAGAGACTGCAGGTAGATCATGGTAATTTCCTAGAAAAATTTGCTTTCAAGGATGAAGTAAATTAGTTAGACTTATTAATTCTGGGTTTTAAAATATCTAACCAGAACGAGATCTACCACAAAAATAAATATAAAAATGGACAATTTAAACAGTGCTAAATTAAAAATGCCTCTTCTGCTATGCCAGTTGCTTTGTACAGTAACAACAGCATACTGTACTGCTGTTCACACGTAAACAAGAAAGAACTATACATACTTCTTCATTTTCTTATGTTAATGCCTTATAAGCTGCATGGCCTTCTGACATTTGCTACTAATGAAAAAAATCCTATTCAGTGAACTATCATCAGATTAAGTGAAATTGAGATAAATACATTCCATTCAAAAATATGTAAAGAACATGTCAATCTTGTTTACATTTTCTCTCAAGGTTACGGAGCTTTCGTCAAGCGGGGGAGAAAATATTATATAGGATAAGAACTGTGAGGACTTTTTAAGACTCTATATCCAAAGAACAAAATGCAAAGAATAAGATAAATTATATTAGCATTACTCCAGTTCAATTCTTTCCAAAAACAGTCATCATACATACAAACTAAACTCTGGTAGCAAGTGGATGAAAGGAATCACTGTTGATTAATGCTAAGAATATAGGAGCCAAAAGGGTTTCAGACAATGATTCACTGTGAGACTACCAGTAAATCTCTTGGTCTCTTGAGATTCAGTGAACCTGGCACAAACATTGAGTAAAGTATGTCCTTAGCAATGCATCACAGCAATGCTCTTTTAAAAAAAAAGACTTGTGTGTGAATTTAATGCTTATGGAAAAGTCTAATCTGGCAGGCTTAGAGACCGAAATCCTCTCATTTCCAGGGCAGTACTTCTAGCAACAGAACAGATTGACTGACACAGGCTCATCACTACCCCTCAGCCTTGAACTGAGGTACCACATTGAGTGGTCAGGTTTTGTGGCTGGTTCAATCGCTTTCATTGGACTTAAAACCACAGACCACTTACTATTGACCATAGTAATGTTTTTGGTGATATGGCCTTCTGTCCACTGAGAACTAGAGTTGAGATCTCTTTAACCTGTTTCAAGAGACAAGCTTGTCTGTCTGGAGGGAAAAAAAAAAAAAAGGAATAAATCAAAAGACTAACATTAAACCCCATGATAAAGACAGATTCTGAAGAATTTCTGAAGACAACTGCCCAAAGCAGACCACTGACCTGGCCTGCAAGTGTAAGATAATGAACTGGATAGGAACTGGCTTTTTTGCAGGAAAGGAAGATTGTACATGTACAGAAAAAAATTAAAGAACAAAGAGTTCTTTATCATGCTTAATGCAAGAAAGTGTCTTTCCTGAAAGACTTTAAAGTTGCCTGTGCACTTCTACATTCTATTTGAAAAGAACTATCTGCCCATATTTATCTCTCTCCTTAAGGTTTGGATGAACTCTCTAGGCCCAGGACAAAATAACCTTTGAAGGCAACAGTCATGTGATGGAGAAACTGGAACATCTGTAACAACATCTGCCAGGTTAACCTCCTTTTAACTTTATGTACTATAATTTTACTTAAAACAGAAATCATCACCTGGAACATGAGAAGTAAATGGCATTTTTAATATTAGAGGTACTTGCAACTAGCCTGTGTATTTCTTCAGCAGGAAATACCAATGCAGACAGTGAATTAAAACATGTTATGGTAACAGATGAAGACTTCAACTGTCATAAAAATCAGGCTATTAATTCTCACAGAAACAGCCTTTTTAAATCTTTGATTTTTAATATACAGTCCAAAGATCACTCTCACATTTCAGCAGCTTTTGTCTTTTAATGCCAATCATTTCAACTGACTTTTCTCACTACCCTGTGCTTTCTCTCCCCTTTGGAAAAGGTGAGTGAAAATATCAAATGGTACCTTACTCTGCCAAGACCAAAGGAACAGTTCAAACGTTCAAAAAAATTAGGCAATGACTTTGCTTAAGGCAGTGAGGGAATGTGATTAGCAATGGGGTAGATCACTGCCCAGCAGGAGAGGGAAAAAAAAAGGCCGAACTCAAATCTCTTCTCATTCTCTGTTTCAGTCTACACTTAGGTCTAGACTATGTAAACAGTAACCGAAAATTACTGGATGGCAAACACAAAATTATTTTGCTGCTTATCGTGGTTCTTTTGTCAAGTGAGAGACACTGAGATTCAAGGGGAAGCTGAGAAAACGTTGGCCCGTTCGTTACCACGGAAAGCACAGATGCCTTGACTGATCCACTTGGACTGAACGATCACCTGCCGCAGGATGCCAGCTCACAATGGACGCATCTAAATGCGTCTGTGAGAGCGGCTCACGCCGCTGTTGGCCGCTCTGTACCTCCTCAAATGACAAGGAAGATTTCAGACTTTACAGCCGTCAGCTTACAACCTTTCACCAGACTGTAACTCGCTCACACAACAAGAAAACAGATATACGATGTGTCGGTTACCTTATTTTTTTCCTTCAAATTTCTGTTCTATTTCTGAAACAGAATAAGGCTGAAACTTTCCTTTCACCAAGAGGAACCAAATGTAACCTCATAACAAAGACAGACTCCTCTATCCCTGGTCACCAAGAACACAAAGTAGGAATCAAAGGTGCTGCTTTTGACCGAAAAAATCATTATCACCTTTAAAATTTAATTCCCTCAAAGCACTAGAGACTAGTCTGGGGGAACACAGAAGGGAAGCAAGAGATGACAGTTCTCCGTTCTCTCCAGAGACTACGCGTCCCTACAGATTTTGCGTCCTGTGCAACGCTTAACTGCCTGATGCCTTTTCTCTCATGATCTCTTCTTTGGCAGAAACTTCTTCAAATTTAAAAATCAGGACATGAGCCAAGTAAATGAAAATAAATAAATAAAGCTCAATGCCTATAAAAAGTACACAGACTAACCTGCTTAATTATTAACAGGTAAACACAACAAATTCTGAATTATTTACTTAATCTTTTTCAGCTACAAACCTCAGACTTTTAGAGCATGAAATACGTGCTTTATTTTAGGACACAAAACAGATATTTTATAAGGCTGTGGCCTTTCATTTTTTTGAGGTGGTGCTGTTTTGAAGACTACACATTTCTTATTAACTCCAAAATACCTTCCTCTCACTGAACCCTGGTGGAATTTTAAATACTGAAATAAAACTTTTAGTATAAAGATCCTGTATTCACGTGTTTGCTAGTAAATGAGTCAGCTGCTTCTGACTTGCAACTGAGTGAAAACAAGATTCCTGGGAGGCATATGCACCCTCTCCTGTTTCTGTACATCTGCTAGGAAGACGCTAGACTCAGAGGGAGAACCTGGTGAAGAGAGAAATTCTACAATGAAGGATAAAATGGTCCCAGAAACAATCTCTTTTTTTTTTTTTTTTACTGAATAAGGCTACCCTGCTGAAGTAAACCCTGCCTGTGCTGCAAATAAAAAAAAGTGGTCAGTGGCACAGGTCCCTGGTGATCTGACAAGGTGCTGTTCCAGGCCTGACCTCCAGCTGAGTCCATCTTTATGTTCTTCCTCCTTCCAAGAGATCGTTCTGCCTAAGTCAGGGCTGATCTCACACAGCCTTCCCCAGTGATATGCTCAAAATGAGGGAAGTTCCAAGTTCCTTGCTGGATAAAACAGCGATGCTTCTGTACCTGCTGATATTAGCACATACCCTTTGAAGTCTCCAGCATTCAGTAGTGTAAAACAATGCCACCTCCTCCTCAGTAACCATCATTAACATCCAGAAAAAAACCCTACATCATCATCATCATCATCACAGAAATGCTGTTGCGAATCTCAGATAATTTTTCTTAAGTAGCTTTTTGGAAACGATTCTGTAATATTGCTTTTAAAGCCCAAGATCAATAAAGACATATGCATAGAGACTGAAGGTGTGCATGTGAGATGTGCCACTAAAAATCTATTCTAAAGTTTCACATACAAGCAGAAGTCTTCACAAGACAGTTAACAATAATATCTAAGAATCTACTGACATACTACTATACCCACATGATTTCTGCAAACCTGTTTAAATGTGACATCTGATAACATATTTATTAATCTACTCTTAATTGCTATAATGAGTCAACATAATCTGAGTTTTTTCCTGGTTTTAGATTTAACAATATTGTCAATATTTATATACCATACTTTTTTTGCCTACCGAAGCCTTCCAAAGGTGCAATTCAGGAGATGAGACAGTTAATCACAGCCTGGCTTAGCCTCTAATTTAGGTGGCCTACTTATGTTAGCAACATTTTATTAGCAAGTTATGCTGTATATTTAATATTTAGTACACTGTGTGAAAATGGTTTACTGTGTACTGCTCACATAAATGACTTACAAATTCTGTTTGACACATAGAGAACAGTGTATAACTAATACATATATTTCTAAGTATACCTAATGCTACAGAAAATAAGGATAAACAGAAGACACGCAGAGAAAACACTAAAACGTATCTGATGATGGAGTTAAAGCCTAGCTTATACATACTTTGGTAGACCGAAGAGACAGAATTAGGGATATATGCACAATGCCCATCCCTCCCTTAACTTCTGATTTCAAATCTTCCCCTGGAAGCCTCATCAGACGTCTGGATGAAGGAAAAGGCGATTTTCGTAATTGCTGAAGTCACACAGTAGAGACAACTGCAACAAAGCATACAGCAAGTCCCCCAAGAACCTTTTGTATTTTACCAGACCCAAAAGACAAAGTAGGATCTTTCTTGAGTTTTGGAGTGCTTTCAGGACATTTTTCACAAGGCGGGTTAGTTAGCTATGTCCTCATGAATTATGCAGCCTTGCCAGTGTGCTCTTACACAATGCTAGCTGGAAGCCCCAGGGAAGGATGCCCAGTGCATATGAGCAGCAGGTGGTACCGAGGGAGAATCGCTCAGTCACATTAGATCCAAGTTTTTCTGGAAGAGCTGGAGAGCAGCTCTGAGCAGGGATCTCAGTTATCTAGCTATAGCCACTTTGGTTGTACTGATGCTCAGAAATTGCCGCTGGGAAGGAGATTTTGTCTTTAGCCCTTAGTTATGAGTAAAAGCACAGTGTTCTTCATGCTCCTCCTATTTACAAAGTGAATCAAAGCTACATCAGGAGGCATCTGGAAGGGCTGCACCCAAATTAGGCCTACATACATGAAAAGACCTGTAAGCAGTCCTGATGCAGTTCTTACTACAGAAGAAGGGATTTAGCCTGTTGGCTTCAGCTAGACCCGTCTTAACTTTCACATTTTTTGAGCCACTTTAGATACAGGTGGCTCTTTCTACCACATACACTTGAAACAAGTAGGTAGCGTAACCTTGCCGGGGGGAGAGCTTATACCTTAACCCTAATTCTAGCCCTTGATCTCTAACAAGAGCATCATTCACATTTATCAGAAACACGTTTTTCTGAGATCATCTGACTGGTAGGTATATCAGTATGAAGGAAGGATGATAACCTTCCAGGACAAGTTGTCTCCACTTGCCTCTAAAGCCCGTGCTACCCCAGTTGAGAAGGAAAAGTCCATCAAAAGGCAAGGAATCTTGTTTGTAATCAATTATGGTTTAGCTTTTTGTATTTCTTCTGCTGTGTAATTTGTCAATATATCTATAAATCCTTTTATAATGAGGTAGCTAAGACAGATGCTAAGACTTTAGTAAATACCAAACTTGTTTTCTGCAAAAATACATGATTTATAAAGCTTTTTTTTTTCTACCGGTGAAGCACTTTCAGTATTATTACAAAGGACCTCTACTGTTTATTACAATCCCTGACAAAATATCAGTTTCAAAGTTTTTCTCAGTATCTTCAGCTGATGTTTTGTCAAGTGACACTCAAAACCATTTTTATTTTGAAAAACAAAAACAAAACAAAATTGAGCTTATTTCACATTCTTTTTATTCTCATACTTACTGAGTTTTTCAAAATTATTCCAATGCTTGTACAACACTTAGGTGGCACACCCTAAAACGCCTCACAATAGAGAAATTAAGTTCACATTTCCTCTAGGAAAAAAACCCACAAAACAAAACAATCTACAAAACCTCTTAGAAAATTTATCTTTCCCCAGTTATATTCAGTGGGGACATTAAAAATTCAATAGTTGCCACTCTGCAATGGCTTCTGGACACAAAACAGTTCCTTCATGCTGCAATACGTTCCTCTAGTCTAAACATAAAGGGAATGAGAAGAAATGTACACATTTGAAACAGTACTAAATACGAAACCCACAATACAGCTCCGATCCTGACTTCATTTTTTCCCTTTTTTTCCTATAATTTCTGTTTTTCATAACAGATACAGTATTTATTTTTTGTAACGATTAATATGTAAAAATCGGTACATAGAAACTAAGTAACAAGAATGGGTCTCATTAAAAATGGATATTATTACAAAAATAACTATTATATTAATCAGTTTGAAGACTGAGATATTCAGATCAGTAGGACATTTTTAGTTCTAACATTCATCCTGCTTTAAAGACATGAGGACAATTGATTTAGTAAAAACCTTAGCTGATATACATCAACATATGGTATTTGGATTAAAACCATGTTGGGAGCTATATTGCAAGCTAGTAGATATCTCCATTACAGGAACACCTCATATTTTATAGAACAAATACAAAGTTTGTACAGATTAAGATCTGAAGGAAACAATCCAAAAGGGACGCTATAATTTTAGTTGAAAATTCACCAGCAAAAGTAAATGGATCGTTGTGGATCAAACTAACTTTTCTTGTAAACTTAACAAAAACAATGAAGTTCAAGGATGAATTTAACTGACTACTTATCACACAGTAGAGTTTTTAAATTAAGAACACTTTAGTACAAATACTTCATGTAGTAAAATCTGTTTCTTGGGTGATACCCTTCAAAACATGCGATCCACTTGATACTACGTATAAAACTGTTACCTATATTTTCCTCAAACTTGCACAAAATTACTTCCACTTTTCTTCCATTTCAATGGATTATCCAGGTTTTTGCTCTCTTATGTTAAATGAAACTAAACAAAGCTTTTGAAATGTATCATATAACACAAAACTATGTTTTCGGGTAATAAATTATTTATATCGCAGTAGAGTTTAGAGATTGCAGTGAGATCGATGTATTAGGCACTGCAGTGACACAGACTGGGAGACAGTTGTGACTTGAAAAAACTTTGCAGACACATGAGCCAAAGAGTGAAAGAGCAGGAGCTACTTTTTCAGATGAGTTGGGACACGCAGATTGGAGTTACTCAGGAAATCTGTGACAGCATACAGTGCTGAACTTTTATCTCAAGTTACACTCCACTGCTTCAATAACAAAGCCTTCCTTCCTCTCTATTAATTAATGTAAAGCCCACTCCAGAAAACGCCATATTACATCTGCCCCATTAACTTAGCAATTCCAAACATCATGATACTTTGCATTTGCGTAACTCTAGCATCAAGAATCTCAAAGCACTAAATAAAAACCAAATACAACTAGATTATCCTTCCTTTGCAAGTAGCAAAATGAAAACATAGAGGCATTGAGGGTAAAGTCACCTCACCTAACTTTGGCCATCTAAAAGACACTGTTGCCTAGGTCGCTCCTTTCACCATTGGAACGAGGTGAGCATCTTGAGAGGGTGATTCCTTCTCTTCTAGATACATGGCTAAGTTGTTGCGCCAGGGGAGGTTTACATTGTGCCAGGGGAGGGTTAGGTTAGATACTAGGAAAAATTTCTTCACCAAGAGAGTGGTCAAGCATTGGAACAGGCTGCCCAGGGAGGTGGTGGAGTCACCATTACTGGAAGCGTTCAAAAAACGCGTGGACGTGGCGCTTTGGGACATGGTTTAGTGGGCATGGTGGTGTTGGGTTAACGGTTGGACTTGATGATCTTGAAGGTCTTTTCCAACCTTAGTGATTCTGTCTGTGATTCTGTTAATGACCAGAGAAGGCTCTCCCTTTCTTCTGCCTATTCCTTCTACCTAGCCTAGTTGCCTAGACTAAATGCCTCACGTTTAGATGAGTGAGCTATATATGCCTATCCTGTCACAAACTAGATCTCTCTTCAGTGTTCCCTTGATACCTTTTCCAAGAGGCAAAACCGTGATCGGCCAAGGTCTGTATGTGCTGACTAGTCAGCACACAGATGCAGAAAGTTAGGTGCATACTGCTAGACCTATTAACGTACTGACAAATGAGACAAATTTGAATTCATTGTTTCTTAGTGTCCAGGTAGCCCTAACAGTTGACCACCACTTCCTGAGCTGCTGGCAAACCAAACAAATGGCTGCTAAGTTGCTAGGTCTAGCTGAGATTTATGCTGGTTTTAGCCCAGAATGGAAGCCCAGCAGGAATACTCTAGGTGGTGTCACAATAAAAATAATGGTTATAAATAAAACTCACATCAAGATGAGATTTTTTCCAAGAAAGGTGATAAAAGTCTGCTATCAGACTTTGATCACAAGTCCTACTATTCAGAAAAGGAAATACCTCTGAATCCCAGTGAAAATTAATCTGTCTGTGGCTGAAATAACTTTTTAAAACCAGAAATGCTTATACCGTTTTCTCTGTCAACCCAGAGATCAGACTTGGGGGTCCAAAAATGCTTGACTTTTCCATGCAGATTTGCACACATCAGAAAAATCTGGCGCTGTACTACATGATAGGATCCGGAAGCTCTGAAGTAACTGCGAAGTGGCATTTCAAATTAGCTCTTCCAAAGTGAAAACTGGTTAACACAAAATGAAAGTGATGCCTCTTCCAACATTAAAACAGGTAACAGGAATGAAAGACATTGTCTTGTCTCCCCCTTTACGAAAGAATGACTTAGACTAACAGCTTCCATTCTATGCATAGAAAGTAAAGTAATGTGTTTCAATGTTTTTGCCATATAAAACCTGGGAAGGAGTTTTCTAAAGAAATCACAGGATACCAATGGAGTCACAGGAAAAAAGACCAGCACTTTCACTCAATCTCTTTGCAAGTCCTAAAGGGAATGAGAAAACAACAGCACCTCAAGAATCAGATTTTGCAAGTTTGAGTTTCTCTTCTTTCTTCAGCTACTGGCAAAAAGCACCCACTAGGTACATGTAAAAGCACTAAAGTCTTGCTTTAAGACAACGCACAGCTGTATCATGAATGAGCCTGAATCGTACGTGCTTATCGCAAGCCCAGCAGCTAGCACCCAGCCAACAGCTAGAAACACCGCTACCGCGCGCACACTGCCCAGTTTTCACAAGTCGCTCTGTTTAAAATCAAAGTAATATGCTAACAGTTCCCCAACCACTATTTGTACCACTATTATAAATGGTTATCTGTTATCAGCAGAGAAGAATCGATACTTAATGCAGTAGCTAAAGACCAGCTCTCACTGCTTGTCGGCTGAGGGGAGAGAAGGGAGAGGGACGCCGTGGAGCAGGACTCCGACCGCAGACCCCGCCACCAGGAAGCACAGCAGCAGCGAGCAGCCGACCAGCTCATTTATCAAAGAGCAGAAGGATCTTCCAGGGCCAAAGTAGTGGAACGGCCTTTCCTAGGAATAAATTTGCATTGCAGATCTTACCACCTTCTTCCATACATGCACAGCTTATTTGACCTGCCCCTTCCAAAGAGAGCTAAGCTCAACTAACAAGACCTATCAAAAAACAACAGTGGCCTTGACTCTTTCTCCAGGTGACAGGATGAGAAAACACATAGAAAAGCCTCCTGTTAACTCAGTGACGAGTATACCCATATGCTAATAACGCTAATAATTCCCACTTTAGGTACTAACCTGCCAATAACACTCTTGGACAATTTTTTTAAGGGCATGAAAGTAATCAATACTTTGTCAGAGTAATATCTTCATATCCATCTACTACCGCTAACTTTCCAAACCAGAGCAACCAACATTATGCATAGGAATTAGACTGATTTGTTAATGTTTATTTTTATGGGGAGGAAAAAGAGTATCTTAACTCTGAACTTTCCACTTTTGTTAATGATTAAAAAGTTATTTAAATATTAACTTTATTAAATTAATAATTTATATGACACTCCTAAAATTTACTTACAACACATACTAGCCAAATCTGTTTGTTGTTTTGGGCACAGGTAAATGGAGTGGGTGAAATATTCAGACAAAACAAAACAGTTTCCAATAGAAGGATATGGACCACGCTCTATCTATCTGAGAATAACATCTATTATTTAGTGTGGAGCAAATATGTTCAGAGGCTAAATGGTCTCTTTCGAATCACAGAGGGATTTTTTTTTCCTCTTTTTGTTTAGTACAAGATGCCCCTGATAGACCCAAATAGCTCTATTTAAAAGGCAACCTTTATTAGGTAATTTTTAAAACAGGAATTACAGTATGTACTAGCAAAAACTGCTCAGCTGTTTACTTACTGATTCTTTACAGAGGCCAATTATTTTACCAATGGACCAGATGAAATCTGTTACAAAAAAATGGGACTTATATGTTAAATCCCATTTATAGAGAGAGTTATTTTGTTTCTAGGTCTGGACACCTAAAAAAAAGGGACAATAAACTGAAGACTGTATCATACCTCAACAAGAATAACTGGTGCCCCAAACACTCTCCATCACAAATCTCACTGGCACGATTCCTACTTTACAAGTGAGAAAAACCTATCTGAAAAACTAGTTAGGGTAAGATAAAGAACAGAAGAAAATAAAAGGTTTCCTAACTTCCAGTCTTGTGCTTAGATGATTACATTACTGTTTCTGACCCAGAGACATCACATCTTCTCATAAAAAAAAAAAAATCCTGCATTTTAATCTCTCTCTTGCACATCCACCTGTGCATCCATGTTTGTGTAATCCGCTATCACGACTAAAATAATTTATCAAGTAGGTATCACGGCCATTCAAATCTGAAAGTGAGTGCAAAATTTCAGTCCTTACAATATTGAGTTTATCTGTGTAAGCCCCTTAAAACATTAGGCATTTCTGTTCAGCAGAGTCCCTCCAATGCATACACTTACATAACCCTCCCCGTGATACCACAAGCAGCACTTTCCAGTTACGTAGAGCCCCAGCAATTGAAAATAAGTCAAGAGTTAACAGCAGAATGTTGTCAAGAAAAAAGCCTAACTTATGAACATGTTCAGACTGCCATTGCCCAAAAATCTGAGTAATGTTCCAGATATGTTATGTTAATCTGTTACACAAGATTGTCTGTGAGTATTTTTTAAGGAGTACTGAGGGTGGTGTTGGGGGCTGGATGAAGGCAAGTGGCCAAAGTTATTACTGAATTAAAGAGGATTATTTTAACTATTATTGGGCTATTAACCCTCTGTGTGGTTCTATTTAGCCAGTTTCATTGTGTTTATGA
Organism: Phaethon aethereus; assembly: GCF_964289735.1. NCBI lineage: Eukaryota > Metazoa > Chordata > Aves > Phaethontiformes > Phaethontidae > Phaethon > Phaethon aethereus. The sequence continues at coordinate 93,264,699 of NC_138575.1, read as the reverse complement.
GTAATATGATTTATAACCATTGTACTTTAAATTACTGTTGATCACCGAGCATTTGGGAATAAAAATAGATATGATTAGATGTGCAAAGCTCATTTGAATGCAGTTTTATGCATGGACTGGGTTTCTATCCACTAAAAAATAGCCCTTAATAATAAGATATCAAGCAAAACGCAGTGAGAAATGATATTTTAGGTATAATATGTGATCTGTGTATTCTAGATACACCTCATAATGAACGTGACCAAATACTGAACACGAACTGAAGAACAAACCTTTTGTGTTGATGCAAAATTTGAGTGGCAGGAAAAAAACATAACAGAAGATAAGGGTTTTCATTCACAATGCAATGTAAATTAAAAAACCATGGATACAAAAGAGTAGAAACAAGAAAGGTAATATAACAAACTTACATTTCACCCTCCATCATTACAAGGATCAAAACAAGGGCATACATCTTCATTCTAGTCAGATGGCCACTATCATAATAAATTATAGTAGCTCGTATGAGAAATAAAAATATCAAGGACTTCGTTATGTTTTAAATTGAAACAAAGCGAACCATAGCAAAAAAGAAACGAAACAAACCAGAAAGTCTGTGGGGTTTTTTTTTCAAACCAGGGGCAAAATATACATGGAAGTAAGGTATGTCTCTATTTATGCGATCAGTTTGCCTTCAACTTCCCTGGGAACAGCATGAAGCTCAGAGACTTCCTTTACCAAGCCTATTTTCACTCTAAATAGGTCTTGATGGTGCTGTAGCTGCAGAGCCAAAAAAAAACGAGGCCAAATTTTATGCAGTCATGCTAGCATGGTGGAAAAGCTTTTGTAAGGGTTTGATGTTGTAACTGCATTTGTACATCTGGCCCCTCACAGACCTTAAAAGACTTCTATAGATACTTACACGGATTATTAAATGGCCTGTTAGTAGAAGAGGTGGATTCAGGACACTGCCACATTTGAATTCGGTATCTGCAACTGGACTCTGCCATTTCATTTGGATACTTAAAGCATTAATGTTATTGTCTCCTGTAGACCTATATTAACAAGTTTGATGTAACAGATGGGAGTTTTTTCAAAAAAATGTAAACAGCTGATCTGAGAGACAGCACTTTCTATAGACAGATCTTACAGTGAAATACAGCACTCTACTGTTTATTCCAAACACATCATGGCACTGTAAGTAGACCACTTCATACAGTGAAGAAATAGAGTAAACATAAAAGGAACACACCTCAAGAATTTTTTCCCCACTTTCACTCATTAGAATAGAACACTAAATAGAACATTCTCCCTCAAATTCTCCGTTTCTGACCTTTCTATAAAAAAAAAAAAAAAAAAAAATCAAGGAAAATATTTCCCTCTACAAGACAAGGCAGAGAAATTGAACCAAATCTCACTGAGCCTTCTTGCAGGGCTTCTCATTGTGCATTTTCAACATCAGCACGTTTCTGATTTTTGATAATTTAAATATTAAGCTCATTTTAATATTATCTATTAAACTAAACCTTACTGATTGTCTGTAATGCGAATAGTTTCCTAAACACATACTAACCTGCTCCTTAATAAACAAACTACTTCATAAATAAGAGAAGCACTAGAAAGCAGTAGGGTTTTTTTTTTAAATGGGATTTTAACTATGATTTTTGGATTACCCTCTTTGATCTTGTGATGTATGCTTGTTCTTGCACATATATTATAATAATATAAATGGTTACAAATAAAGGACCATCTAGTTTCTGCATTTTTCACATTGTGTATTTGCTTTAGCACAATTGAAATTAATAACAATAGCCGCATCTGACTGCGGTTGCTTCTTGTATGATTTCTGCGATGCAGTAATAAAAGACCCTGAAAGTTCAGTGCTCTGGAACGATAACTCTAATTATTGTAATGTTTACTACAGGAAATTACCGACTGGACAACTCTGCCCAGAATTCTTAGCAGGATACGGGACGGATTTCTGTTTGTGGAGAGAAACGGCCAGCCTAGCGCCCTGTTAGCAGCCGTGCTCGAAAACTGTCCTCTGTTACCCAGGATGAAAGATGGAAAACCGCAGCTCCTACATGAATGCAATACGCAACAGATTCCCAGAACTGTATCTGAACATGGATTGGGGTTTTTTTTTTTCCCCCTTGGAAAATAAGAAAATCAAACTGTTTAAGGCAGCGTTCCCAAGTAGTTGACAGTATTGTCTTAATAACTTGGTTAAATAAGTAAATAACAGGAAAAAAAAGATACCTGTTCACAACAAGCAGTGAAAGCAGAACAGAGACGCAGGATGGGAGCTGCCTAAAAGTAGCACTGAACCTCTGTGGTCAGAGTCCAATTTGCATACATTTATTCAGATGCTCTTCTCCTTTTATGAGTCCATAACACGCTTTTATAATATGGCTAGTACGCGTCAGAGAAGAAATATCCACATTTATTAGGCTTATGACAGTGTAAACACCGTTCGAAGGGGTTCCAGTATGACAACCCTTATTTTGCACTTCTCCATTTCTAACTTCCTTCGTCGATTCTCATTCTTATCAACTTAGCACTTCCATTTATTGTCTCAGGGCCAGATTTTCAGTACTTTCTGTTCATCTCCAGCTCTCTCTGCAGCTTTGTATGACAACCAAACTGACTCCCCTGCTGTCATTTGAGATACTTTTAACATTAACTGGGCAAAGTCCACATTCTGTTACTTCAAATATTTCTCAAGTATCTATTCACTCTGTGCTTTAGAGATCTCCAGTCTTTAGTTTACATTCTTTAAGATTTGATGTTTTGCCCCAAGTCCAGTATTTTTGTAATATAACCTTTATATAAAACAAATGTTTCAGTACATGCAGAAGATTAAAGGAATGAAGGAGGTACTCAGCTGTCCTTTAATTTTACATGTGTTTAATGTTATCTTGGAGAAAGGCACCCGTTTTCATTTTGAATCTTATCTACAAGCTATGTTGGATGACTGTGCAAAGAGCCAGCACGCTAGCTGTTTAAAGAAACAAAATGGAGCCAGGAACAAGCACAGGATGTTCAGTGGCACAACACACTGGATAATGGATGATGTTTGCTTACTCTCCAACACTCGGTACCTTCGACTTTATTTATCATATCCCAGAGGATTAAAAACCAGAGGCAATCAGGCTGGTAGTTTTTGTTTGCCCTCTTACACACAGAAAGCAGCTAGACATTTCCAATCTGGGTTCAGCTACCAAACTCTTCTTCTGGTTGGAGTGGAGATGAAAGCAGGCTGTTTCAATTAGGCTGGCTATAGAGACGATCTGGAGTTGTGAATTAATTGATTTGAAGACCAAGAGGGACAGCTCCTGCATAATAGAGGCCGTGGAATCTCACTCCGTAATTACAGTTAAGTTCAGCTCCAAATCCAATAGAAATCAAAGGTGACCGTTATCGGGCCCATCTCTAATCAAAAGTGGCTCTTTCCCTCACCACTAAGTGCAAAATATTCCACGTTTCTTTCTACTTCAAAAGGCCATTTGGGTCTAAAATGAACCTGTGTGAAAGATCTTTATTCTGCATGGACAGGAACAAATTTTCCACTGCTGCATGAAAAGACTAGAACAATGAAAGTACTGGGAAGGGAAGTGGCAGGGGGGAGGAAAGCTCTGCCTTTTTGGCAGTACTTTCAGAACATTAGTTAGGGTAGGTTCAGTCCTGCTGGGTCTAACCAACTGCTCAGATCCCCCATAACATTTTACTGGCCCCTGGCTTTACACTCAAAATATGGTGAAAAAGCTCACGTGTACATATACTTTAAAAGACGCAAAAATCTTGAGAACACATCCAAAGCAGATCAATTGCCTTTGCAATATTCTCAGAACAAAATGTTCCACCAGCAGATCTGATAAGAAGAGCCAAAAAATGGAAAACACTTGCTACCAATTTATTGCAGTCACCCATAAACTATTACTAGAACATTATGTATTGGGGTTCAAGCCAGAAAGCTATTAAAGCGGACTGCACTAGAGTCTTTCCACTATGCTACTGAAGCATTAATAAGTCCTTAGAGAATTGTGTTTATGTTGAAAGAATCATCTTATAATCAAATTTTCACACACAAAAAATGCAGCTCTTTTTAGACTTACTGTGCGCCTTTGCTCTCTCCCCAACATTGGCTAGTGTCTCCACAAATACTGTCATTTTCCATGTTTCTGTCTGGCCCAAACCCTGACATACATACTTTGTGTTCCAAGATGGACAAATTTCAAGATAAATGGTGCTAATTGACAGCGTTAATGGGTACCACATCCTTTCCCCTGTTGTCTCTGCCTAAGTGTCTTTCTCAGTCCTTACAATCATTCTTCGTGCAAGAAGGAGAAGAGTTAAAAGATAACGTGAAAAGGGCATCTCTACTTTTTGTTGACTTAGACACATAAATAGCAAACATCCAGTGGTATTCTAAGGGACTGTGTTTCCAGTCCCTGTTACAGGAAAACCTCTAGTAAATAAAAAAGCTCCTTTCCCATTTAAGAGACAACACTGATACCCAGCAAGATGATGATGAACCCAGTGATTTACAGTTTTTACCTCAAGAATTGTTGTTTTCCTTTGAAAAGGTGTATGCTTTCTTTTCAGTCACATTCCTCTGACAGCACACAGGTGCAAACCATATAACAGAGTAGGTAAAATGGAATGATGTCAGTTCCTCTATCCTTGGAAGCTCCTTAAAACAGTAAGTCTTGAGTTGAAATTAACTAGGCCATCAATCGAGAAAGACCTCGGGTTCTACTTGAATTAAGTATGAAGAAGACCTAAAATTCCAAGAAAGGAAACAAAGTCCCTTGCATGAATTTATTGATATTATCCTAAGCAACTAGTTTAGTTAAGAGCTGAAAATTGTTGTTGTTATCATCACCACCACCACCACAAGCTAACCACTTCACCTATATCCCCACTCGGAGTCCTAGAGAGTGCAAGCCATGGGAACAGTATTGAGTTACGACAAGTTACTGATAACATAATAGCTTTCCTGATTTGTCTCTTCAATCCCTGGAATATCCTTACAGTTTGAGAGATGACTGGGAAAGGACTCCTGGCTGCCAACTGACCTGTAGGCTGTTCTCACTGGGCAGGAAAAGTTAAAACTTCCTTGCAACCAGGGAGAATCCGCAGCAATAAAATACCATTGTAGTGGCTGTAACTACCAATTTTGCAGTTTTTGGTGCTTGTTGGACAAATGTCGTTAAATTTCATCAGACAGTACTGATATGCTTGACTTCAAATAGTCTGATTTGCAGAAACATTAAGAACTTGCAGCTCTCACTGATGTCAATGGAAACCACAGAAACTTAGTATTTCTCCTTGACTTAGGCCGTTAGTATACATAGAGAAAGAAACAAGGATAGCGGGTCAAATGTATCCCTTAAGTAACTTCAGTTGATCCCACTGTGTTTTTTATCTTTTGATTAATGACTGTGGGATATATTGCTTCCTCAGGCAGCACATTTATGTGTGGAGCTTTTCTACTTGCTTGTGTAATTAGTTACATTCCAATCAAACTTACAACAAAAATAATAAGCAATCATTTCTACCTGCACTAGTGCACAGGACGCCAGAGAGTGATTTTGCAGTAGATAAACAGACCACATCTACAACTAAATCTCTCTCTACGGTTTGCCTCTTCACAGCAGGATTCAGGCTCTGCTGCCGTCACGAGAGTCAATGAAATCTTCAACTCAAGATGGGTTTTTTTGATTCTTCAAAGAATATAGAAACACGTGCTGGCATAACAACATGTCAGCGAGCCATTTTAAGCGAGACCCTTAGTATGAAGCAGAAACTCTTACTATGCCAGAAAAAGGAATGAAAATACCTAAGCAGAAAAATCAACACCCCAGAAAGGCTTGGTAGCATTCAGGTCTCTGGAGGAGATTTCATCTAGAACCTCTGCAGCAACTGAGTTATTGCACCTTCTGCTCCAGCTCCTTTAGTCCATACGCTTGCAAAATGCTGTCCACTGCTTCACTGAAAGGTCTACATTAAGACAGAAGTTTGGTGCCCAGGAGAAATGTCCTAGATGTTTTCTATGCTTAAAAGGCAAGATGTGCCTAATATGATTTTTCTGTAAAGGGCAACTGAAGTATGGTATTAATAAAAAATAAATGATGTTAACTTATGTTAAATCTTTCTCTCTTCTCCAAAAATACACAACTGAAAAAACCCTACCCCATCAATACTAATGCACAAACAAGTCCTCTCCATCTGCCAAATATGTAGGTCATTTCAATGAGTGACAGAGACAAAGAGGCCTGATTTTAATTCATGAACTATTCCTGCTAATAGCAAAGTTATTGAGACATCTGTTAAAAGCCTGACCTGTTATAATGGAGGGATATCTAAAATGACTGAAATTTCTATTTAAATTAATGCTACACTATTTTATTGGGCATTTTAAAGAGGTACTGCTATTAACAAAAACATTATATAAATTAGAACAGGCCCGCAATAATCCTCAGGATAAAATCTAGTGCTGTCTTCTAATGCTGCGGTATGAGCTTTTATTCGCATGAGCACTATGTGTATATATTACAATTTAGCGATATGTAAAAAAAAAAAAAAAAATCTTAAGAGTCATAGCAGCCTAGTTTAAAGTTTGGCAAGGAACAGTTGGCAGACATAAGAAAAAAAAAGGGAAAAAAAAGAAGTAAATATGTTTCATGGCCTGTATATTATTGAACATTCTTCAAATTCCTGTAATGGAAATGTCAATACCATGGAAATCCTTGAAATGTGGACACAGACAGATAAACGTGGCTGAAGCCAAACACTTCCACCCAGAATGAATAACAGGCCTTCAGACAAAAAAAAAAATCTGCATAATAATAAACTACCCACGCAATAATACTAACAAAATTAAGTTTTTGCTTTTGGGGTAGTGGCGAGGTGAGCAGAGGGAGGTGGAAGAGAGATGATACGAAAGCTGTCGGGAGGACTACGCTGCAGAGGCAAGGTATGGAGGCAAGGTAAGGATGGGATCCCAGCCCATCGTCACTCAGAGAAAGGCAGCTGAGCATCCAGAAGGACCCTCTGACGCCGTGCGCGCAGGGCTGGGCCCCGGGTCATAACGAAAATGACGGCTATTCTGTTATTGACCTGGATGGGACAGGACCGATGACTAGCTTGCTTTATATTAGGTGATGTACTTAGAAGGTGTGTCGCACGGGTGGCGAGCACCTCATTCTCGGAGGCTGGATGCTGCTTCAGGATCTCTTCGCTGAATGCTCCTCTTCATGCTGGCTCACTCCCAAAAGCTGGTATCAGAAAGGGGAGGCCAGGTTTTCCCAGGCCACAGAAATATGAGCAAGAGTGAGGGGCAGAGGTCCCAGGTCTTCGTTACAATTCCTAAGGAAACACTTAGCATGTCTCAACTCTAAACCAAAGAGAAATCTCAAGATGCACCAGCCTTTCCTCTCCTTCTCCCCCAAGTCCTGGTTTCCTCAGAAGATGCTCCATGCCCACACAGGTGGAAGGTGTAGGGCTTTCTGCAGTGCTTTCACTGCTACAGATGCCTTGTGGAGTGATGAGATAAAATAGAGCTCTGAAAATTTACCAGTAGACCACTTATACATATTTCATATTTAATTCAAGGTTTCTTTTTTTCTGAATCTAAAAAATGCTCAGTAGCAGATAAATATATTTTCATTAAAAATGAAATTTTCTTTCTAAGGGAGAAAATTCAAAGAGACATCACTATTTAAAAAGTGTGGGTCAGCCAAGATAAACTCAATACCTATGACAAAAATACTAACATATGCAGAAAATGTTATGCTCCTCCACCATTACAAATATCGTGCATCCCCCTGCAACATCCACTTAAATCATACCATACAACCATCTTGTGTACCACCCATGTGAAATCAAGTCCTTTTTTATAAAATCAGCTAGGCAGAGATCTGGATTTTACTGCTTCTCCTGAGATGCTCTATAAATGTTCAGAGTTTTACAAGCATGTCTTTATTTTTTCCCTCCACAATCTATATTTTACCACTTTTCTGATTGCTTTTTTCCTTTTTCCATTGCTGTGTGAGACATCAATGTACAATGGAAAATACATAGACCAGGGAGACAAACTGCATCTACCGAAGGTCTATCAAATGTACAAAACCTATAGATTTTTTTCTTCAGCATTCAGCTATAAAAGCACTACACACAGCTAACAACAGTAAGAAAGAAATGTGATGATTTTAAGCTGCCAGTTTCCCCTTGGCAATAAAACGTTCAGCCTTGACTTCTCCGGTTCCTAAATTCTGAAAACGTCTCTGTGCAATTCTAATAACCCCTTAATTGTATCTTTGAATGGACTATAAGCACATCGTAAAAAAGCAAAAAAGCATCAAACAGCACCTAGATGGAATTTCTTCTACTTTGGTAAGATCCACTGATATTTTTGTATTATTTCACACCTCCTTCCAAATTCACGTTCTTCTGGTGCAAATGGTGGTTTCAAGGAAAATTCTTGAAATCCCTACCTAACTAGGATCAAACAAATGTCACTTAAGAGGCATAACCGTGCCTTTCCCTGTAGTCATTACAAAATGGACATTATGAAATGAAAATGGAGTAAGATCTGAAGTATGTAAATGCCTAATCATTATTTAGTACTATTTTCCTCCCTTTGCACCTCATTCAGGATCTTATCTGACAGACCTTCCTCTTAGACCTCCACTGCAAACCAAAAAAAACCACAATCCTATCACATACTTCAGGGTAGGAAGGAAGGACAGTGGATGTCGGCCATGGAAACTGTACTTGTGAGTAAAATTCCCAATCGGAGAACTGCACTGGCACCTTCTCAGCCCAAGGAATGCTAATAAGCAGAATGATACTGAAGTAGTAGATTATTAACATCAATGAAAACCTCTTAAAAATAAATGCCTTCCACTTGAAAAAAAATTGCATTTGTCTGCAGTTTTTTGTACTTAATACAGTTAAAAGTAACAGAATTGAAAGATATTAGTGGGAGAAACCGTTATTCAATTTTTAGTGCATGTGCACTTCACAGCTTGTGTAATAAAAAGATTCACTGCTTGCCCATGAAGTCAGGAGGTCCCAATTCTGCAAGCAGGTCTGTGTCCACATCTTGCATTCACACACAACTTAGCTGAAATCATGGCAGTTCTCTACAGAGACTCCCCTCAAGAAATTTCTGTAAGCTTGAGGGCTTACTTATTTTCTCTCTTGTTTAGTAGGTCCTTCTAACTTAGTATTGGAGGAAACAAAAGTCCTTGTTTACTACAATTTTGCTTTTTAAAGAACTTTGACTATGCTCCTCATGAGCAGTATAGTAGAAGCTGGGTTTCTCTTTCTTGTTTTAAAATATAGTAATTTTATTAAACATTTTTTGCTTTAATACTGAAAGCATTGCTTCAGCATCTTCCAGACCAGAATTCTCCCCCTGTTCCAAGAGACTTTACAGTGTCTTTTTTCCCCATTCTGGATGAGAAGAGAATCATGTTCTCTTCATCAGAGGAAGAAAGATAAAACAGACTTTGTCTGAGACATGTGAGGCTCAGGGACAAGACCTTGCTGTCTTATTCAAAAAGAGGACTTGCACATGGTTGTTGCCCATCTCAGGTGAAGTGACCCAACCATAAGGCAACTGATCATTCTAAATGGATTCTAAAAGTTTTCGTTACTTTGACCCGGCTTTTTTTTTTTTTTTTTTTTTGAGGAATGCTGTAAAACACAGGAAATAATTAATAAAATTTGGTAAAACCCCATAAAAACACTGAAAGCAAATGCAATCTCCACTAATGTCAATATTACTGTATATAATGATTAAATATCAGTTTCTCTGAAGTAATCACTTTCTCTGCAAGTGTATTTGCACACACTTGTTTGCTAGTCCTTTTTTCTGGCTTCACTGGAAAGTTGAGAAAATTTTAAGGGAAGTATAATTTCATTTAAAACAGGAAAAGGACTCTAAATGGAAGAGAGAAGTCCAAACAGACCTTCAGGTGGCCCAGGAGGCCCCAGGCTTAGCCCAGCTTTCTCTAGCACCTCTGTAAACCCAGGAGATTTAAGGAGAGGGGACATGACAGGAGAGGTGGAGAGACCATCTGCCATAACGAATTATCACGAGAACTTCTAGACACCTCAGAAATATTACAGAGGTTTATATTGGGCCCAGTGCTATTAAAGGTAATTCAGAAGTTCTCACTTCTGTGGTGACAGCTGGAACGAGGCTACAGTACCAAACTCAGCAGTTGCAGAGCCAACCCTTCACCGACTTAGAACGCTGCCCAGGTGGGTTTCCGCCATATCCAATTTTTTCCATGTGCATTCATTTCAGAGGGGTACAGTGGAGCAAATCAAAGATCAAGTCCTCTGATCTAGCCTTCAAATAATACGGTTGAAATCTCAATTCCTTTTTGGCTTCTTGAAAATAAAAGCCTGGGGATGCAAAGGGAAGGTGGAAAAAATGAAGAGCTTACACTTCACATTCCCGTTTTGTCTCACACCTTGGAGGGTGCCTGGGCAATGACTATGAGGGGACTAGGGGCCTCCAGTAATCTGCACCCTGCCACGACTTTTGCACTCGCAGTTGGTGATGTCTTTCTGTTTTCCAGTATTTTTGTTACATAAAAGATAAGAGGAAGTGAGTTTCAGTTTCCTGTTTCCTCTCTTCTTTCACAGCCAAAATGTGCTTCTAAGAACAGTGCCCGACGGTATCCCTAAGCTGTCCTCCAGGTGTCACCTGGGCAGGAAATTACTGTTCCGAATCTCAGTCTGTGTCCCTTTACAGTAAGTTCATGGTGTATTTTCACTCAAGGAGGTGTGTGGTTGAAAGGGATTCTGTAAAGGTACCACACAGACCTGTGAAGTTCAAATCTTTGTAGAGATTACATCTCTTCTTAAGTTCCGCTATACGAACAGGTAGTGTTTTAATGTATAAACACAGAAACCTCCTGTCATGGTTTAGCCCCAACCAGCAACTAAGCACCACACAGCTGCTTGCTCGCCCCCACCCAGGTGGGATGGGGGAGAGAATGGGAGGAAAAACCCGCGCAGGTTGAGATAAAAACAGTTTAAGAGGACAACAAAGAAAGAGGAAATTAATAATAATAATAATAATAATAATAATAATGGAATATACAGAAACAAGTGATGCACAATGCAACAATTGCTCACCACCCGGTGGTCGATAGCCCATCGCCGAGCAGCAATTCCCGCCCCCCGGCCAACTCCAGTTTATGTACTGGGCATGACGCTATATGGTAGGGAATATTCCTTTGGCCAGGCTAAGTCAGCTGTCCCGGCTGTGTCCCCTCCCAGCTTCTTGTGCACCTCACCGCTGGCAGGGCATGGGAAGCTGAAAAGTCCTTGACTGAGTATAAGCACTACAACTACTTAGCCACAACTAAAAACATCAGTGTGTTATCAACATTATTCTCATACCAAATCCAAAACACAGCACTATACCAGCTATTAGGAAGAAGATTAACTCTATCCCAGCCAAAACCAGGACACTTCAATGCAGACAAGACTTAAGATGTTGTTCTTTTTTCCCCGAAGATTGAGAGAAGAGTATAAAAGATTTCCGAAGTGACTGTGATAGATCTCTCCACAATAGCTTGGCACGTGTAGTATGTACTAATAAATTGTCATAAAAGAACAATCAATACTCCAGGGCACCAGCCATAGGCTGTGGAGCATCAGGTTCACCCAGAGGCTCTGCACCTATGCTGTTACTTTTGGCAAGTGGCAATCTCACCATGCTCCAGTTCCTCATCTAAGAAATGAAAATAATAGCTCTGCCTCTAGTTTCAAATGGTACTTTAAGACCTCTGGAATACAGTCTGTCAGCCTGAATCCAAAGCTTTTGTCCTTTTTACCTGTTTTCCAATACCACTACTATCCCATATATAATATCATAAATAAACCCCATCTAATCCATCAAGTTGGGTTTAATTTACACATTAAAAAAAATGGATTATGTATTTCTCTGGGCTTCAGACACTCCTATTTCCAAACCCTAGACCAAAAATACTAATTTAGACCTTAATGTGGGCTTAATGTAGACTTAAAACTGGCTGGTTTTGGTTAAAAGCAACTACAATGAAATTTAAGAAACAAGAAAAAGTTGCATGAGAAAAACCACTGGGGGTTGGATTGTGTTGGATTTTTATTCATATTTATTAAATATTTCCCAAGAAAGAAAACATTTTTACCACTGAATGCCTACCACAGGAACCCATTAAAGAACATTCAACCTAGTCTAAGAAACAGAAATATGTCAAGGAGGAAAGCAAGCAACTAGGTTCACAGGATCAATCAAATTCTCTTTCCCCTTTCACAGGCAAGACAAAGAGTTGCCCAAATGCATATAAACAGAAGTGATGGTTATGGGCCAGCATAGAAACCTCACATTTGGATTCAGCCTTACCAGGCAGATTCTCAGCAAGCATAAATTATCACAGATAATGGAGGCAGGCTGACAGCAAACATCTGATTATCTGGCCATCTACTTTGTCCTGACTAATGTTGGAAGCAGAGAGTCCACCAAGGAAAGTAGAGCTTCCATTTGCCCACAAATTCACTAGCACAGTATACCCTTTACAGCAATCAGAGAAGTCCTCCAGTCTTCATTCAACTTCAGTTAAGAATCTGCAAATGGTAGCAGAGTGCTTCAATAACATCAGAGTGAATGTGGTCACAGGCATCTTTCAAGTCAACAAGATCTGCTATCGTTCAGCCTTCTTGATGAAAGAACACAGCTACAAACAGTGCATGACAGAGCCAATTCTCAATTCACATGCGGCACAGAAAAGAACTAGTTACTGTTTCATGCCAGCAGGATCTCCAGTGTCATTAACCCAGTCTTACCTGAAACTACTGAAGACATTGGGACCGTTTCCCTCTTTTCCATCAGGCAATTGGTGCCTGGTGACACAATGTCTCTACAGCAAGATAAAATAGTTTTAAACCTGAGAGTAATCCAAACTCCTAAGCCTATGTGGCAGAGACTAGCTCATATCCACATAGCTCAAAGCTAAATATCTCCACAGCAGACTTGTCTTGAATTAGTTGAGAAAGTACCAAGTGGAGCCACAGGGAGAGCTAACACATGAACTGCATAGATGATCAGGAGTCAGGTGCTCAAACTCACCTCCTGGCCTCCGTCCACTTAGGAGAACAAATCAGCCACGGTATACAATTTCCAAACTTTGACTAAAGTTACTTTGGCATCAACAACTCACTTTCAAAAGTGACTTTGCATCTTTCTGATCCTAAGACAAATCAAGCCTCACAAAAATGCAGAGGGCATTATTTCCTAACTGGATGATCCACTACTGAAAATGGATTGTAAGAACTTCAGGCATGATTGAATTTATTATTGAAATACTGAGCTGACATTTGAGAAAGACAAAATAAATGTGTCCAAATGGAGAACAGTTCTAGAGTTAAGCTTTTGTGAGAGAAAATTTAAGGATGTTCAAGCTGGTTTTCATACAGGATAGGCAGGTATCAGTGAACAACAACCAACTGAGAAAACCCTTTCAAATGCAAACATCCACTACTTGGCATGTAATTTTGTTCTTCTGGGACTACTGAAAAAAAATCTCCACTTACTGAAAGTGATAATAGTACTGAGCTTTCTGTCTCAACTGTCCAACGTCATGCCATCCTCAATTTATCTGTCACATAGAAACCGGTTTCCAGTAAAGGTCACCAAGAACTTCTACAAAAATACTATATTGAGTATTGGTGTTGTAAGATTTGGAGGGTGCCAGCAAACTCAAAGATTGACTAAGCTGTGTCTCCACTGATCATCACTGGCAAAGCAAGTTGGAAAACAAAGTTCAGCTCCTGTCCCAAATATAACTCCACAGAAAAAAAATATTAACTAACCACAATGAGAAGTTTCAAGAGTCTTTTGACCTGGAGTCATCGTTCTGTATTCAATTCTGGTTTATGTAATGCTTTCTTCCCTCCACACCCTGACTTTTTTTTTTTTTAACCTCTAGAATATAGAGTTTAAGTATAGTTATCTATTATACTTGCTGATCAATACCATCTGTGGCAAAAGACTAGGGACAGATTAGACACTGAAAAGCTTTTCAAATTACCAAGAATTCAAGTGCAACGTACAGTTCTGTTGACTGGTCTGGATTAACTCCCAAAATTGGCTGATAGAAAGATGTGAGAATCTTTCCAAGAAGTTAAAACCTGTAGCTAATAAAAGTAGCTGCAATATGAAAAATTAGGCTCTTCTCCCTTAAATCACAGCCCATAGAGGCACTGAAGTAAATCCCTTAATCTCTTTTTAAGTAGCTTTTTTATCCCAACTTCCTCTGTGGTTTATACCCTCAAAGCATCTACACCACAACTCAAGAACAGCCTAGGCGAGGAGCTTCAAGTTCCTTTTCTTCAAAAAGCATCTATAATAATAATTTAAAAACAAAGAAACAAACAAAAATGAACAAAAAAACCCACCAAGCCAAGGGAACCACTAACTGGACTTTGGCCTTCCTGATCTTTTAACCCTTTGTTCAAGACCACGCATCAAAAAGAAACACTCATCACTCTCAAAACCACCATCATATATTCACTGAGGCATGCCAATGATTAAAACATTCTATGTTTGCATCTTTTACACGTACTTAACAGTTTTCATCCTTTCATCTGTTTTCATCCTTGTGACCAATTTATGGATGAAAAAAGCAGAACAGCAACTTTAAGACCTCAAGTCTGTATCCATGGACAAGTTTTCTGCTTTCTTCACCACAGTATTTAGTAGAGCATTGGGCAGATCCAAGGGGATCTGTGAAGATTCAGTTCACAGCAGCCAAATTAACTTGCTCCAGGATTTCTCACAAGTCAAGGGTGGATTGAGATGCAGACCTAGAAATCTAAGTCTCTCTGTCATTTGCTGAAACTGAACAGCTGAACAAAAACCTTAGAAAAAACTTTCAGGAGAAAGGTTCAGTAATAAGTTTTATATGATGAGCTGTTTCTCACGGAAAACCAGCAAAGTGTATTTAAGATGTTGGACCATGCCTTCCTCAAACAAGGTCAATTCCACAATATCATAAATCTATGCCCGACTCATTGAACAATAGCATAAAAGGTGCTGGATTATGAAGGTGAAAATGTTCACTTAGACAGTCTTCAATTTAATGGTGACATAATTTTTTATATATATATAATTTTTTTTTTCAACACTTTGCAATTCTTTACAAACATTAACTAACTGTCATAATCTTCACCAAGGAGGCTTGTATCATTAACTACACATTACAAATGGGAAATTCCAGGCAAAACTGTTGGGTATTGCATCTAAGACCACAGAGGAAGTCCTGTCAGTGCCAAGAGGCATAGATCCTTCTCACCCGCCCCTCAACTCACATTACGCCTCTCAAATTGCATACTAGACTGGTCTCTTCATTTGGTAATAAAGGCCAGTCCCAAGAAGTTTTTATGAAGAATAATTTGCTGTAGATGTTCACAGCATTTAGCTTGTGATCTGGATGATTCCACTAGCTCAGCAGAGGAAACACCAGCATAACGCTGAAGGTTACAAACTGAAGTGTAAGATCACCAGATTGTAAGGAACATGCCAGAGAGGCAGATGGTTATACAGTAATGAAAGGAGAGCATTATAAACTAAAACCACATTCTACAATCTCCTTCCTTGTTTAGACATATGCACCCTGACTATTTACTAAACCCATCCCACATCTTTACATTTCATCATCTGCATCAGATCTGAATTTTTTTGTGTTTGTTTTTGCTTAAATAAAAATAAACACAAATCTTCACACCTGGTGCTCACATTTAAAGTCACAACACAGATAAAGAACCACTCATGAACTGGGAAAGGGATGCTCAGCAGCTGAATTATGGGTTCCCATAACATTTCATTCCTTTGCTTAATGCATTTCTTTGAACTCCTCTGTCCTGAGTGCATAGGATATATGAGCATATCAACACATTCATGACAGCCCAAATCACCCACTTTCCATAGCAGTAGATTGACATGTCACAGAGAGTGTCATTAGGAGGTCGTCAAGAGTACGCAAAGCACCAGATTAAAGCTCAAAACCAAGACATATTTGCTCCTTTGGTTATTAAAAAAAATATCAGCAAAGGAGGGGGGGAAAAAAGCCCTGTTGTAATTGAAAAATGCGAGGCTTAATATATTGTTGAAAATGCTTCTGTGCAAGACTGTGTGGGATTTTTTAAGCCAACAGTATGTTATTTTTTGATACAGAAAATATGCATTTACAATAATGTGGCCTCTACTTAGGTTGCTCGCAGGTTGACAGGTCAGCACCATTAGTTGCTCCACCAAACTCTTGAAAAAGAAAGAGGAAAAAAAAAAATTAGCAGAAGGATGAATACATCTTCCTAACTTTGAGATCTTTTTGATTCTGTCTGTAGATCATGTTGCTGACTAAGTTACAAGAAAAAGATAATTCTTTGGATCTCTGTATTTCTCTCAACTCTAGCCCACTCCGGTCCACCTCCTGCTTTTTTAATACAGGAATCTGAGTCTGCCAGTTCACTATCCTTTCTGAGAAAATGCATCAGGAAGAAGGGAAGCAGGCAAGCTATCATCCTGATGTCCAGGAAATGCCAGCCTACCAGCTGTCACAACAAAGCAACTTCAAAGTCACAGCAAAAAAACTAACAATTGCCCTTACTAACACTGTATCATTAATGAAAAAACTTTATGAGAACCAGAATCAGCTTAAGAAGGAGAAGGAAGAAGTTAAAAAAAAAAAAAAGGGGGGGTAAGCAGGGAGGTATTTGGTTGCTGGGATTTTTTTTTTCCCCCTTTTTGAAGGAGAGATCCAAACACCCACATTCTCTGAAATGTCCTTGATTAAAATCTTCAAGAAAGTTAGCATTCATGCCACTTCTAACCTTATGTCTTCTTGCTGAAAATTTTCAAGGCAAAATGCTTCCATCACGTCCTTGCTGCAAGTACTCAAGGATGTGCCTTTCTCATGAGCTCTGAAAATCTTAAAACCCCTTGTCTTCTTGAAGGAAGGAAGCAAACGGATGTCTGCTAAACACTTCAGTTTACATAACATTTCTTCCCCCTTATTTATTGAAAAAAAAAAGTCTTTAGAAAGCACTTCATATTTTGAGAACACTGAATTCCTTCTTTCCTTTTTTTAGTATTTTTGGCAAAGTATGTTTTTGATTATTTAAAGATAATCTCTATTCTAAATTGCATCTGACTCACATAACCTCCATACTTTAGAAACCACAATAAAAGTGCCATATATTAGCTGTAAATGAATAGGGAGTGAGTCAGTGAATAGTTAAGGACATTCCACAGAAATGCATGAGCTGCACACTAAGCTTTTAGAAAAATATTCTATTTCATTTTTAGAATTAACATATAGGCTACTTGGAACAAAGAAAATACTCTTTTTTTAATTTCCAGATGCAATGTGTTTTGTTTTCCTTATGTGTCTTTGTCTACTGTACAAAGAGACCTTTAGTGAAGTGACAGAAACACTGGTGTTTTCAGAGAAAGAATAGTCACAACTTGTACATACTAAAAGATTTCTGTAATTAAGGGGTTTTTTCTTAACTCTTTTACTAGGAATACCTTATTCTCTGGCCTTTGCAAGGCCATCTTACAATATCAGCTTACAGAAGTGACTTTAGGGAAACCGCATGTTTTTCTCTAGCTACTGAGTTTAAGTGTGCTTAAACTCAGTGCTTTAAGTATTTTTTAAAAAGTTGATACTTCTACTTGCGAGGGCTCATATTCTCAGCAATGTCCTCATATTGAATATACGAAGAAGTTTTAAATACTAACTGAAGTTTTCCATGCATCATCATGTTTGCAGATTCACACTGGGGAGTCATGCCCCTTACCACATGCATCCCAGATCCAGTAAGTATGGTATCAATAACAACGTAGAAATCCTAAGTAGGGGACATGAGACAAACAGAATTCTTAAAGGACAGGATTATGACTATAAAAAGAGTTATAATAACTCCCATTCTATCAAATCCATGGCTACTATCCGAAAAACAACTTTTTTCAAGATCAAAATCTGACAGAGGTAAAACAGTTACTATAGATGAACCTAAGAGAAAGCTTCTCCATTCCAACTTAAAAGCCAGAAAAGCTGACTGGGCCATAATCTGAGCATAAACTTCAACACGACGTTACGTGTTGAAACATATCTGGGAGAGGGCTCTAGCAATCCTGGCAGCCATAATTCACTTTCAGAAAAACCATTAACCACATAGGTGCTGAGAATGCTGAAGGACCCCAGCACAAAACTAGGAAATAAACCCCAAACAACAACAACAAAAAAAACATGGTAAGGAATTGCTCAGTGGACCTAGGTGTACTAAAAACAAGGGCATGCACTTTCCCACTGCCCTTCCTGACTTCAGCTGCACTAGGTGATTTGACAGAGAATGCAGGTCAAGTTCCAACACAATCATCCAGCCATGTCTTAGCCATCCCCTAGAAAGGAGGGGTAGGCAGTCAAGGATAACAGAAGATAACAGTATTGATCAGTTGCTAATTTCACATTGAACCATGGGGACTGAAGAGGACAGCCTCTGGTAGCCAGTATTCTGCAGTCATAAATCAAGGTCACGCAGAGCTCTGGGGACAGACCAGTGTTGACCCCAAAGCCTGCGTTGACAGAGTCTCACCTTTTTTCCACCTCTACTTGTCTGTCACTACCATGC
This sequence comes from Phaethon aethereus, assembly GCF_964289735.1. Taxonomy (NCBI): domain Eukaryota; kingdom Metazoa; phylum Chordata; class Aves; order Phaethontiformes; family Phaethontidae; genus Phaethon; species Phaethon aethereus. Next base: position 93,246,018 of record NC_138575.1, on the reverse strand, counting down.
AGGGAAATTCAGCCTTCAAAAAAGAGTCCACTCACCTATACCTTGGGCTCACTGCAGTATTAAACAATCCTCTCTGTTAAATGATGGCTTGGGAGTGCGGCTCTTTGAGATGAGTACCTAAATAAAGAACTCCTGGGCAGGATACCAGTAACAAATTTAAAGCAGCAGCTGTTTTCTATACACGATAAAATAAGGATTTTTCTCAAATGACACAGGTGTGGGAGATCTTAGATGTAAGGAAGAAATTTTTTACCATGAGGGTGGTGAAACACTGGCATAGATTGCCCAGAGAGGTGATAGAAGCCCCATCCCTGGGAACTTTCCAGGTCAGGTTGGACGGGGCTCTGAGCAACCTGGTCTAGTTGAAGATGTCCTTGCTCACTGCAGGGTGGTTGGACTAGATGGCCTTTAAAGGTCCCTTCCAACCCAAACTATTCTATGATTCTAAACCCCTTCCCACTTAATACCCATAGCAAAAAAAACCCCAAAAAACCAAAAAAACCCCAAAAGTATCACCCATACAGCCATTGCAAATCTTTTCACCTCTTCTCAGATGGAAATGTACACTCCCTTGATATTTCTGCCAATAAAACCAGAAAGAGGAGTGAAACGTAATGAGATACACAAATATAACTGCGTTCCTTTTTGTATCATTTGCTGGTTTTATTTTTGGACTGTTTACCCACTGAGGTGACATGATTTGTTAGCAACACAGCATAACCCTAAAGCCCAGCATCCCTCTCCGCAACACTTGCTCTGGTGGGTCCAGGCTGAAGCTAAACAATGGCTGATGGTGAAGTGGATCATCCACACTCAGAAAATTAAACACAACAGACAAAGGGATAAAAGAATTTTTATTCTTCAGGGTTTAGCTTGTTTCTGGCCACATGTGCCAGAGCTAAGGATGGGAAAGCCACTTCCCAAGAGTATGATCCAGGCTGACAGCCCAGAATTTTCAACTGGGAAGATAACCATTCCAGTGAGCCCAAGGAAAACAGCAACTGCTTTCAATCATGTAACTTCAAGAGGACATTTTTCAGGAGCAGAAGGACTAATTAGGTCATGGCAAAACTTCACGTGCTGTCAGCAAGGACTGTAGTGGCTTTGCTGAAGTTGGCTCTTCTGTAATCAAAAATGGCCCATCTCTTCAGCCTCCCCGCAACAGCCTTGCTCTGTGGCCTCTGGCTGACCAAACGGTGTCTTGTTTTGCCCCGCCAGGTACTTTTACAAAGCAGAACAAGGTGCTTCTATCAAATCAAAAGCCCCAGTCTAGCAAACGACATGACATTTCAAAACATATCTGGCTCACCTGGTGCAATTTCCCCCTCCGCTTCCAGGGCTTTACAGATAATGTAGGGTTACCAAAGTTGGGCATGCTCCCAGCTTTGTATTTAGAGTACTATCAAGCAAACCAAATGCCATTCTTTCTCCTGTGCATACCAGTGAAGTAGGACCTTCTTAAGGTGAGCCACTACAGAACTGAAATATTCCAGTAACCTAATATCACACAAGCTTAAAGGCCTATCCCCAGATGTGTGCTCAGAGTTGTCCAGTGAATTCAAAGCCACAAACACAAAACCCTTCTATACATGGAAAAACCTTTAGTACAGCTTCCCAGTGAGCTACAGTATGCATGCAACACTGCGTACTGCTCTGAAGTTGGAAGCAAGCACTATTTATACTGCAACAGAGAGCAAGTTTGGTCTTAACAGGAGGGTTGCCAGCTACCCAGGCTGGCACGTATGATGGTTTCGCACACAAGAAAATAAAAATGAGGAACAGAGGGCAGAGGAGGGAGCAAGAACTGTAGTCCTCGCTCCTTCTGTCTCTATTGTAAGTGCAAAACCAGCTGTAAACAGTAAAGATGTCCCTATTAAGCAAAAATACCATCCCGATTAAACAGTGGTCATGACAGTTAAGTATTTTTAGACTTAAATTAGTCCACTACAATTCACTAGGACGATAAAGGACCTCCTAACTAAATTACAGACAGTGTAAATCTGCAGCCTTTATCAGAATGTATAAATAGGTATTGAGAACTCTTAAGTTGTGGGGAAAAAGTCTACTGAAAAACACTTTTTAATGTGATCGCACCAACTTACAGAGATGAAGGAAGAGGGTAAATGGAAAAAGAAAACACCTAACACATCGTATCATTCCTTTGCCAGGATATTGTAAAATGCTATTCTTCGGTACATTTCCTTGAGTCTTCTGCCTATATTCTGTTGGTGACAGCTTGATTCTGCCTACGCTTATCAAATGGATGGGTGCGTGTACAGCCATATGATGGAAAAGGGCTTCTCCATAAAAACAGCAGCTGAACAGAGTTTGCTGCCACCAGAACGAACCCTCCATGCTGCAGCTCATTCTGCAGGAGCCCTCAGGAAAGCCCGATTTGGGACACAGGCCAACCTGGCTGTCCAGCCCGGATGCACAGCGCCCAACGGCCTCTGCTGAAGCATCACTTGGTCTAGGCAGCTGCTCAGAAATGGATGGCATGAGACTGGTGTGCTTTGTGTGCACACGTGTGTGTGATCTCTGGGCTATGTGAAGCTCTAGGCTTTTTACCACCTTCTTACAGAATCGACTTCATGACTCCAGCACATGCAGTTCTCAGGAAGTTTTTGTGATTCACACTGAAATTTTTCCTTGCTGAGTTTTACCCCTTTGAACATCTTAAAATAATTCATTTTTTGTCTTAATATTTTACACCCTTCAAATACTTGTAGATTGTTATCATATGTCTTAGTCATCATTTAGTCCAAACTGTACATATTAAAATCTTGTAATCTTTGCTCATATTTCAATCTCTTCAGCCTCTTAACTTCTGTTGCTCTTCTCTGAATTCTCCACTAATTTCTTGACAACTTTTTGGCAACAGAGTGGCCAAAATAATAGTGTCATGGACACCTTACGGCTGTACAGAGATAAAGAGGGAAAGTTGTGCAACACCAAAATGACATACGCTTTTCCCCAAAAAACAACAAATATGTCTAATCTGTTGTCCAGGATCACTTATTTTTAGTGGCTGCATCATGAAATGCTCTGAAATACAAGAACAAATATTCACCTAGAAATAAAAACTTAGAGTTTAATATACTCAAAACTGTGTTTAACTAATCTTCATGTCACCTGTGAGGAAGGTAACATGGAACAGTATTTACCTGCAATGCTGGAGAACAAATGGTTGAAGGGAAGTCTCAAAAGATATAACCCATCAAAAAGAGGCCACACCAAAACAAAGATTCTGAACAGTTTCTTCACCACGAACCAAATTAAGGAGCAAGTTACAATCAAAAAGGTAAGGAGGTAAAGCAAGGTTTAAAAAAGGAAATATTTTTAAAGAAATACAATTCTTCTAAATTCTCGGAAATTTTAACATACAAAATCTCTACAAAGTAAGACAAAGCATGGTAGCTTTCTGTGTTGTGTATTTGGCCAGTAGAAATACTCTTCAGATAAAACTGATCAGGTATGGGACTAAGATGCATATAATCTAACTATTATCTTCCTAAAACTTAGGTATCTAACTGAAGCCACCATAATCATCTCCAGAAAGCCATTAATTCCATCCTAAAACTGTAATATATTTACGATTAATAGCTCTCTAGAGGTGTTTCTCCTCCTCTCCAGCGGTAACAGAGGAAGACTAAATAGCTGTCTTAACTTTAGACATCTTAAAGGAAAATGCAGTCAAGTAACCTGTATCCAAACATAATTTTTAAATGCTGGTCTCTAAAGGAGTTAATGTAAGCAATTAGATTGTGCAGGCACTTTTAATATCATCTTCTCTAGAATGTTCCAGTTCTTTGGTATTAAAACCAAAAAGAAAACAAACAAAAGGAAAAACCTACAGATTCACTCTCGGATGTCCTCCCATCTTTCCAAGTACTAAACCAAGGGCTACTGAATATCTACTTTTGTGGAAGATTTCCTTCCAAACAAGCCCGCAAACATTGGTGGCAACATGACAGAAATCTGCCTTAAGATGTAGGGTTCAAATGCTCTGAAATGGCTATTAACTAACTAACTAATGCTTGGGAAAGAGCATTCAACTTCACCTGGTTCACAATAGGCTGAAACAGCAAATGAGCATGAACAAAGTTAGTCAATAGAGAAGACTTACACAAAGCTGGGACAGAAATCGGACAGAAAGTTTTAATTTTAGAGGACAATTATAGGGAACCATATGGTTGCAATGGCACCGATCTACAAAACTTCCAAAAATGCCACCAAGAAAAGAAAATTAAGTACGAGGAAAACTGAGAAAAGAACAGCAAGTCTATTAAGACATAGCTGACAAGGGAGAACACAAACCCATGCCACAAGGAACTTGAAAGCTAAGAGGAAGAAATAATTTTTAAAAAGAAGAAAAGAAAGGGGAGGGGGGTATAAAAAGGAAAAAAAAATAAATGGAAACCAGAAGTATAGGAAAAGAAATACAGTATATTGATACTATAAACCAATTTTTAAGTGAGTAAATTCAGACTACAATGGAATTAAGTAGCTTTTAAGTGAGGCCAGGATAGTCTCCTGGACATTCCAGTTCAGAGAGACAACACAGGAAGAAGGCATAACACAACACAGAGGGCATAAAGAATACAAAAATATCTATAAAAACACTTGAAGGCCACCAAGGCTCAAAAGTCACTACAATTTTCTAGAAGCAATGCTGAAGGAATCAGTGTTCCTCACAGTCCTTGCAGCAGAGGCAGGGATCAGGCAAATGCTAGAGATAACTGTGTCACACATGGATATAGATGACATCACTAAGGAGAAATTTTACCTCTTTGACCATGGGAAATGCTATTAAGGACAAGAGGACATTCACTTCATACAAAAGGAGGAGGATGTCCAAGCACCAACTTGCTAATCTACTGGAAGGTCTTTTAACAAGGACTAAAATGTGTTATATCATAATGCAAGAAGTTTGGTGAATAGAAAAATAAACTAAAAATCTTAACACATCATCAGATTGTGACTTAATTAATATGACAGAAATCTGATGGGCTAACTTGCATGACTGAAATAGAAATATAAAAGGGTATACAACATTTGTGAGGAGGATATGGAAGAGGAAAAAAGGAAAAGAGTGTTGCCTTGCAAAACAGACTGCACAAGCATGCTCTGAGGTCCAGAACCTATTGAGCATCAAACCTACTGAAAAACTACAGGTAGTGATTAAAGGCAAAAGAAACCAGCTCTGCCATGATGGGGAAAAAACCACATAATTAGTGAAGTAAGCCAAAGTGTTTGCTTGAAAGAGGTGTTGAAGATGGGGATTAATTACACATATTCCTGGAGAAAAGAATACAGCAGATCACAGCTTTCCAGCCTCTTCACGGAATGTACCTGAGATTTTTTTTTTAAACTCAGAAAGTAAAGACTTTTTTTCTAGACTGGGCTCTAGCCTGTACGGATGAACAGACTGAGTGAGAGTGCACAACATACAGTCATGAAGTTCACAATTCTTCAGAAAAGAAAGAGGGAGAAAAGCAAAATAAAATCAATGGACTTCTAGAACATAGATCTCAATGATCTTGGAGAGCTAGAAGATAAAAATCCCTGGGAGAGTCTACAGGAAAAAAGAAGTTAAAGAGGCGTAACCATTCTTCCAAGAAATTATAATAATATCAGATAATCCCAATAAAGAGGAAAGAAGGCGAATAGTAGGGTTTTAACATCACTAAATCACGAGTTCTTTACTGCTACGAAGATAGGAAAAAAAGCCTGAAGAAAGCAGGACATCAGAATACATGAGGATAAGTATAAAAATTGTGCAGACATCGAGGCACAAAATCATAATTGTCAAAGCACAAAGTTAACTAAGTATATTAAGAGTAACAAGAAACCATTCTATTAGTACATTTAGGTATATGAGGTAAAATGTGGATCTGTTCATCAATGGAGAGGAAGATCAACTGACAGATGATGTGACTAGGCTGAAGTGCTTAACACCTTTTTTGTACCACCTTTCATTCAAATTTTCAAGTGGAGAGTTATGGATAATTCACTTAACACTCAGGTAGAGGGAGGGGTATGGTCTTAGTCCAGAAGAAAGAGCAAAAAGATTAGAGAGTACTTAGTTAAGTTCGATATTTTTCAAGTCCTTTGTGTATGAATTTCAACCTGGTATCCTTAAAGAACTGTCTGAAACAGACTATGAGACTTCGTAGAAGACAGGAAAACACTGGAAGAACAAATGTAGTACCTACCATGAAAAGACAGAGAAAAAAGAAAAAAGAAAGAAGAACAAAGGAATTCTAGACCAGTCAATGTAAGCTTAATTTCCACAAAAACTCTTCAACAATGAATCAAACTAACTTGTGAGCACCTAAATATAAAAGATGAGTAGCAATCAACATTGATTTAAGAACAAGTCATGCCAAAACAATCTAATTTCCTTCTACAACAAGATAAGAAACCTTATAGAAAGCAAATGTCATGTACCTTGACTTTATTTTGGCCTTTGACAATCTTATATAATATTCTTATAAACAAGCTAGGAACAAAACAAGCAGGAATCACACAGATGCAAAACTATTTGGATAAGGGAATCCACACAGTAATTATCAAAATACAAGACTACATCAACTGGGTTTCTGCCCTGAGTTTTGTTCTATTTGACTTTTTCATTAATAGCCTAGATGATGGAATTGAAAACATGTTTATTGAACTTGCAGACAACATGAACCTGGGAGGGCACTGAATGACTGAATAAAATTCAAAATGACCTTGGCAAATAAAAGAAATTGTCTAGAGGCACTGGATGAGATTCAACAGGAATATGGGTAAAGTACCTAAAATACCTAGGCAGAAGTAATTAATAACACAAATATAAGATGGGCATAACTGAGCAGGTAGCAGTTTTTCAGAAAAGGACCTAGGGTTATCAGGAATTATAAGCTTGATATAAGTTAGCAATATCTTTGCAAAGCAAGGAGTCAGTCATCATTTGGGGGTTTGTAAAAACAGACATGCAGCCCCCAGGACACAGGAAAGAAATCTTCCAGCTCTACTCAATTTGTGGAAGTTTCAAGATGTAAACTGTCAAATCATGGGCAATGCTTTTCAAGAAGATGTGAAGCAGCTGAAGAATATCCAGAAAAAAGCATGATCGACCATAAATGCAGATACCGTAAACAGTGTGGAAAAACTGCCAAAAACTACTACATTAGCCAGATTTCCAGTACGTAAAAGGCTACTGCAAAGGGAATGGGATTAATTGCCAAAGAAGTAATGGAAGTGAACTGTCACAAGAAAGATTCAGGTTAGACAAAAGAAAATCTTTTTAATGGCAAGAATAATGAGGTACTAGAATAGATCACTTGGAAGTGGGGCTCACAACAGTCTGGACAATTACTTGTCAGGAGTAACAAAAAATACAGTTTAACCTCTTTTGGACAAGAAGACGACCCGAGTTCCTTAGGCCTTTTTCTTTTTTGAAGCTTCTACGATGGGAGCTTCTCGCTATGTGAGTGGCTCAAGTACCTCGATGGGTTACTCTGGTCTGTAGCAAGTATCGCAAAAGAAGACTGCAGAGGAATTATTTCCCAAGTCAGATTTCATAGCTTTTTGCTGGCCTAGACAGGCACCTCAGATGGCCCAGTGCGTAAGACTTCACACAGCAGTTCACACTACCTGGGCTATAACTCCAGATAAAATGCCTGCTGGCAGATGTCCTTGAGCTCAGGACCTCCCTTGGAGCCATGCAGCCGGGCAGATACTGCTAAGCACCATGATCTCTGATCTCCAGGATCACACACAGAAGACACAGCTCACCAGCATGGTGGTCAGATGCATCTGGAATATGGAGTCCCACGGAAGAGGAGATGCTGCGGTGCTGCATTTGCCAAGATGTGAACTGCAAACACACGGCTGAAAAGTATAATGCAGAGATCGACTGAATGAGTGAGTCCCAAACATCATGGTCCCTAGCAGATCTGAAAGCTCTTCACATAAAAGAATGCAAAGGCTCTTCCCATCAGTTACATTCCACCTGCTTGACAGTGAGTTATAAAATATCAATCCTATCTCAAAGATAGGTAAATTGAGGCAACAGATACATAATGCCTTGCTGCAGGAAACAGAGGAAGTTTGCAGTTTTTCTTGAATCACTAATACAGGCATAGGTAGAGACCTACTCCTACTCATGTCAGTGGCAGACTGGTTTGGAGGATGAGAAAAAGATTAAGTTTTAACGTTTTCTGAAGAAACTGAACCATTACCCAAACATCTCTTACACATTATTAAAACATCTCTTACACATTCAGACTCTTTCCAAATGCACTACTTGTAAATGTAGGCATAAGTGTAGGAGTTAGCACATATATAAACTATTTTGTATACTTCTATGATGACTGCTGCTAACCCTGAAGCCACTGTAATTCTGCTACTGACAGGACACACATGTCCACCAGATAACAAAACTGAGATACCATGAAGCAAATTCATGCCACAGTGATTCATATTTCTGACTCCATCTAGTTGCACAGTGCTGCCTGCTGCTACAGTTCTTGAAACCTCAAATAGACAAACAGCTTTCACAACATCCACACACAAAACTTCAGAAAAATTAAACCATTTCCTTCCATGTGTCAATCAACCTGTAGATCGCGTATCTGCTGCAAAGTAACACTGAGACTAAGAGCTTATTAAAAAAAAAAAACAAGAACTTTCATATGGCTACTATGAATATCCATTACTACATCAGAGAACTCTAATCAAGTAGAAAACCTAAATCTACATTGTTCAAAGACTTGGCCAATTATCCCATGACAGAGTAAGGTAGGAACTTCCTCCATGGCTAGGTTTTTCCACACTTGTTCATGAGAAGGCTTTCCTCTTTCCTTACCTCAGCAAATTTTGACGCCTTCAGAAGGAGAGATGACTGAACTATGTGAGCAACTTGATTTCTTCAACAGTTCCTATCTTCCTACAGACATACGTATTTTTTTACTCTCATGTAAATACCATACACTGCAATTATATAACTTTTTAAAACAAGATTTTTGGCAGAAGTATCACGCCAGTTATCTGGAATTTCTAAGCTTATCTAGACCTAAGAGTTTTCTGGCCAACATTTTGAAAACTAGTATCTAAAATTGCTCTTCCAAATCCATATGCTACTAGAAGTTCTGTGCATCCAGCAGCTTCAGCAGGTGCTTCTGGGCATTGAACACTTTGGAAAAAGCAGCTACTTATTTAGAAACATAAATATGGAACTGGGCAAGTAAGATGAGATATCAGTTCTTTTAAAGCTTAATTCTTGACAGTTTTAGGATATATGTTTTCTGTCTCCAGATCATGCGAAAAAAAGTGAGATCAGTTAGCATACTTGAACAAACGGCCCCTCTTTGAGGCTAGCAGGGGACTATCTCCAATGAAGCTTTCAAGTTGATAACTTACTTTCTCTACTGGCCTAGAGCTAGAACCTACAGATATTTTTAAAATCTGTTCTTATGCAGAGAGTTTTCACTGTGCAAATCCAATGCCATTTAGCGTGGTGATTCTATCAACTAACTCACAGTTTGTCAGTTATGAATTTTATGAATTAACAGCATTTTAACCTTATATGTGTACTTAGGAACAAAGTCAAATTAAACAAGTGTAATATGAGTAAGGCCGGCAAATGTACTGTAAAACATTCTTCAGGGCACAATCTCAACATACAATTATGAGCTCCTATTTTCACACTGTGCATAGGCCTCTTTAAAAGAAAATTAGTTTCTCCTGAGGTAGCTTGTCATTACTATGCTCCCACGATATTCTATTTTGCTATTACAAGCAAAAAACCCCACTCCAAAACCCTCTTTCTCATCTTTGAACTAACCCTACACCAGAGTAGCCAAATGTAAGTAAAGCAGCTAGTTGCCAAGCAGAAACAGAACTTGTGAATACACTTGCTTTGCGTGTAATAATTCTGGAAGTTATTGCAAATACATGGTATCTCTACCGTTGGTATGTTTTATTCCCAAATATTGGAGGTTACGTATGTACAAACTGACTGTAACATAAAGCCACCTACGGGGTGGTCCATGTGGACCCTCCAACAACTGCACAGGAAAACAATGCCGTCCAAGGAGAAGCAGGGCAACCAGTACTGTGTCAAGAACGGTGCAATAGCTGGTCTCATCATATTTTCCTCAGAGCAAGGATGCTATTGAAATTTGTTTTATTCTAGATCTCCAGTACCAAATGCATTGCTTGGGACAGTTTATGTCTCTCTTAAGCCAAGTCTGCATGGGGATGTTGAGAAAGTTAAGGTAAATCGACTAAAGGTCTGACATCAATATGCACATGTTTAATTGTCTTAAAGCTGTGAGTAGATGCTCTAATTCAACAGCAAAGCTCCCTGCAGCTCCTTATTCAGTTAAACTACATTGGTCTAAGACTAATTTACTCCTGAATTAAAGCAGTCCCCCAAGGATTCAGCACAACTCCTTTTTGCATACTGACGTTATGCATTTAGCCAATTCACCTCAGCTCTTCCCAAGTTCCCCAAGCCTTAAGCAGTTTTCAGCATATAGCTGAAGGGAGCTTGGCTACTTCATCTCTGATGTTGAGAACACCAGAGTGTTTTCTTCAATATTTTCCATCTAGAATACAGAAAAACTAAAGAGAAGGTTCTTGCATTGCTTAGCTGCTTCCTGATCCAAAGTGAAAATTCAGTGGGTTTGGAGTTTACATTACCTTGCTTCTACTCTCACTCTTTGACTTTGTGGAAGCCAGTCTTGGGAATGGGCACGTTAAGATACAGGAAACAAGCAGAAACAGGCACTGAAAAAAATGCAAGAGGAAGGATACTAACCCCAAAATGGAATTTGAACTGTCACATCACCTTCTTTAGAGACTTCAAATCATGTCAAAGATTTATCTACTGACATTGGTTTTGTTCATCATGATTTGGAAACGGCACTCATATCACCACGCTCTACCATTTCTCATGGCAACCACTGTTGTGGTACCTCAGCACTTTCTGGAAATGAACCACATTGCATGAATTCAATACTAATTCAATTCAATACTAATCCTAAACGGGGATTGATATTTCTCAAAAGATTCTAATAAAATTAGCTATAGAAAGGATCAATGATTTTTAAAGCAAATGAGTTGCTTCCTTACAGCAAGAGCTCAGACCACCATTTAATTTAAGTCTAAATTTAATGCACTTTTCAAACTATAAGCACTTAGGAGAAGTTGTGTTCTTGTGTTCACTTGTGTGAACAAGTGTCCTTGTTCCATCCAGGGTCATTAAAACTTACCTGGACACTGGCAGCAGTTGGGCAGTACTTTGTTTTGGCCTTACTGCATGGATGTTCGGGTTTCAGTGATGCTTAGAGTGCACTTGCACTGACACACTTAAGCACACACACATGCAGATGATATCCCAAGGTACCTCAGAAAACTAAAGTTTCTGTATTGAGTTCCTTGATTGAGCTATCTGAATGATAAACTGGAGTTAGACGCCCTACTGTATAGCAGCTGGCTGAAAGGAGTGTTTAGAGGAATAAACAAATATACATAATGCCCAACATTTACTTTCCCCAAAATAAATTAATTCATTATAAACAAACTGTCACATCATCATCTTTAGAGACTTCAAATCATGTCAAAGCTCTATCTACTGACACGGGTTTTTGTTCAGCGTGATTAGGAAATTGCAGTCTTATCACCATGTTCTACCATTTCTCGTTGCAACCTCTATTATGATACCTCAGCACTTTCTGGAAATGAATCATATTCCATGAATTCAAACATAGACCTAACACTTTAAAGCACCACTCAAGCCAGGTGCCACCAAAATAAAGAAGTGGGTAGTATACAACATAGAATGCACTGGAGCATGGACTTTTTGAACTTGCATGTTTAATACTCGATCTTTTTAGAACAGTGTATTTAGCCTCTCATTGTCAATAAAAAAAAAAATTATACCAAAGTGATTTGTTGTAGCACTATCAAGCAAGAGCTTTTCAACATTTTTATATATTTTATTACTCAAAATAATAAGAATAAGTATGCAAATGAAAGTAAAGCCCTCTGGACAATATTTTCACTGATTTGCTGGAGAGAAGGACCCCTAGTGTCCAGCTGGATTTTAGACAGCCTGGGGTCTGGTGACTAGACAGCATCCAGGATGAAGAAAAAAAACCTTAGCCCCTAAAATATTTCCTGCAAACACTTTTCCATCTCTCTTATATGGAAACCGACTGATTAAAAGAAAAAATACATGTATCCAGTTCTGCTTTCTTAAACTAACTATTTAAAAATAATATCAAGTTATCAGGTGATCATCTGGACTCTGAGGATTCATCATTATTGATGAACAGGAATGTTCCTTAGCACAATAGTTTCAGTGGTTGATTATGCATTGCAGACACCTATAGATAAACATCTCTGTTTGTAAAAAATGAGCACTGTCTCCAAGAGCAGTTTCTGATGAGGCTTTAAAAGCAGCATCAAAAAAATGTAATACTACATTGAGCCCAGGCCCAGCCCTGTCATATAGTAGCATTGCTTTCTAAGAGGAAAAAAAAATAATCTGCACCATTCCTTATGATCAGGGTTTTACCCATTTATTCGGCTAATCATTCAAATGGCTAAACAGACCTCTAATTTGAAAATAAAAACCGATTGATGCAATCACAAACAAGTTCTGAAATTGTGATTTATAAAAAAGAGGGGAAATCTTGTTCTAAGCCAAAACACACACACAGTTACCTTTTTCTAATCAGAGCATTCATTTCTCCTCATTATGATCTCACAAGCACATTAAAATCTTATTAACATTAATTACTTCTGAGCGTCTATGCATGAGCAGCGACAGGCTTGCATGCGCGCGCGCGCGTCTCTGGATCATATCTACATTTATATACCTTGCTGCACTTTGCTTATAAAACATGTGAAAATATTGCTGCTAACACCAATTAGCTAATTTCACACACACAGATAGTAAGCTGCTGTCTCGCTGCACAGCTTATTATAGACCAGCAGACAGATGGACAGACAAACAGACGCAAAAAGCATCACGGCTCCTCCTAAATGCAAGATCTGAAATGCCTGGCACCCCCAGGAGTGCGAGTTTTATCCTCGTAAGTCTGAGGGAACAAAATGACACAAATTAAAAAAATAGTAATAAAAAAAATACAAGACAGCCAAATACCCCGTTTTCTACACAGATGGGTTCAATGATGAAGTGATAGAGACAAAGAAAAAACTGGCAGGCAGACAAGCAGCAGGCGCACAGAGAGATAGATGGAGACAGATAAACAAAGCAACAGAGAAAGAGATGAAAGCGTATTCATATATGTGAATTTGGGCTAAGCAATATCAACTTGATCCCACCAACAAGGTAAGGAAAGAAATAGCAGAGCCAAGGGTCACAATAGGTCCAACTTCACAAGCAAAATAGAATCCTGACTCTCTACAAAACTATTTATGGTTTCTATTTACGCTGGGCACACTACACACAGCACTGCTGCTGGTGGGACTCAGCTCCACCACGAACTCCAGAACAAACACAGCATCTCGGCAGTTACTGCTGTCGAACTGCACCTTCCTCTTCTTTTTCACCCTTTGTTTCTATCTAATTTAGATTCACCTCTATCCTACTTCTAAATCCCGTCCTCCTGATTACTCCTCTCTGCCAGGGGTTAAAATATAAACAACACATCAGCATCGCTCATCATGCCAAAGCCATGTTTCTCAGTCACCAGGGCATTAGCCTCCCAACTGCAAGCCTTTCGGTCCTTCGCAAAACCCAGGTGGACACTTGCCGGCCATTTTCCTCTCTACCCAAATACCCACCTCTGCTCATCCTCTACAACTCTGAGAACTAACTGCAACCCTCAACTGGAATTAAAACTTCCACTGACATCAGAAGGATACAAGGTCTAGTAGTGTCAAAATCTGCCTTTCAGCACTACCACCCTTTGTTTCGCTCCTGTATTCTTCCACTGATGACGCGTTCAGGCAAAACGGTATAAGGAGGGAAAGGATTAGAGCTTCAGAAGACAGTTTTCTGGAGAAGTTTCCAGACGGCATCAATGGCTACCTTGTTGGGAAAATTCTTGAAATGAACACATACTCATTTCTCATGGTGACACAAGTGTTTGCATTTTCTGTGCGCTCCTCTCAGATCAAGGGAAGGTAAATGCGGCAATAATTGCTATTTTATCCCCAGCCTTTTCACCTAAAGATTTCTGAGCACTTCACAAAACATTCATTAAGCTTCAAGGCATGCAGAAGTTACTCTCACCACTCCATTTTACTGCTAGGGAACAGAAGAGCAGAGAGGTGAAGTTGAAGTACCCAGATCACTAAGAAGGTCCGCATCAGACCCAAAAAGTCTGCTTATTTATACGTCTCACATCTTCCCTTCTTACCCGTGTCCTATCTAAGGTCGTTATAAACAGTATGTGAATTTAAAAAAGTAAAATTCATTGTTTGAGCACTGTACTCAGGATGTTTGACTTTTGCTTATCTCACTCATGACCTGACGATGCTTGTCCAGAAGGACTTACTCCCACACAAGCCCAGCACAGCTGCTGAGAGAACTACCATGAATGCAGTCAAGCAGCTTTGGCACATGTGGGGCACACCTTCAAACGTCCAAATTAGTTATGGCACATTCACAGTAAATCCAATGGTTCCAGGAAGCTTTGGAGCTCCTGGGCATGGACATTATTGCAGCTGTAATCACACACAAGCAGTAAGCTTGGTGCACCTTTACCAAATTCTGCCCAGCTCAGTTTTACTCTGCACACACAACAGATCTGGTCACACTGCAGAGAGGGAAGCCTGGCATATGGCCCCTTCTGCCACAAGGAGCAGGTACATGACCGGCTCAGGCAGAAAATAAGTAAGCAAACTGAACACCACTCCATTTGCTCAGCTTACTATGCTTCTTCTGTTAAGGTTAAATATACGGGCATTGAGAATAAAGATACAGAAAAGTAAAAGCTTTATAAAATAAGCAAAGAGCAATAAAGATTTGAAGCTTTACAGTTTTATGCATATGACAAAGTAGGCTCTTGCCTGCATATTTCCTAAAAAATAGAGCATAGACCTTTAAAGCCTCTCTTGAATCATACAGAATTACTTCCTTCCTGGCCTTGCCCCAAAGAAGTGCTCTGATTCTCTCTGACAAGGCAAGGAGCCTCACCAGTGCTGGTTAATGGTGGTTCAGCCAGAAGCTCAGCTCACCTAGGCTTCCCAGAAAGCTTGGAGAAATCCTCAGCCAGTCATTCTTTCCCGATTCCAAGCTCCCTGCTCTGCTCCCACCTCACTCATCTCTAGGCATGTCTGAAACTTAGAAAAACAGGAGGGTGAAGGAGAATCTCCCCCAACACATCAGTGATCCCCATCAAAACCAAAGGAAGGGACACAAATACGTGAGTTCAATAAAATTATTAAGAAATAAGTATCCACTAGACTTGCTGACTTAATGCCTACATAGTTGTTGACTCTCTGATCCATCTTTCCCAAAACCCATATAGATACATGGGTTCGTGGCATGCAGAAGGAAAAATGGTGTCTCCTATAAATCACTCCTTTGGAGTTCTGAAGACTCCCTGCATCCTAATTATATATAGCAGAAGTTATACCTCAGTAAATTAAAAAGCAAACCCAGAATCTCATTTATTTAAGTAAATGCATAACAGTGGAGATGCTTAATGAGAGAAAAAAGTTGCCAGTTTTTATAACCACAATAGCACGTAGAGGCAACTATGTCATAGGGAACCTCTGTAGAACCTCCCTGTGTCCGAGTTTAGCATGTAAAGTGATACAACTGTCCTAAAAAGTAAAAGGACTCAGATACGATTGACTTGAGGATCTCTCATAGGACCAATGCTTATCAGCAGAGACAAACAAATCTCAGAGACCATTCAATCTATGGAACAGGTCACCATGTATATGTGAAATGGTAACAGGGAAACAATCTCTGCTTAGGGGGCAGGGAAACATTATTGGCGTTCCTGTACAAAGAAGCTTGACTTGCCTTTCTCAGGTGGGAATTCTCCCAGTAAACCTGGTCTCTTCATCTACTGTATTCATCTACTGCATGAACCTTACTGTACTGTGTCTACCAAAAGCTGCAGCAGGCCGAGGCAGTATGAGTACCTAAGAGGTGTACTTGGCATCCAGACCAGCCTCGCAATCCAAACCCCTTTGTGGCCTTTCGGAGGTTAGTAAGACGAGGTTTTACTGACTCCGTCCTGGCTTTTATAAGCTTCCCAGGGATTACCAAAATTGGAGATTGCATATGAAAAAGACGGTTCATCCATTTCCTAGAAGGGACGTTCATCCACTTTGCCGTTCGATCCTTGAAATGTGAGACATGCCTGAGGAGTTTTCTTTGTTACAGCGTCTCACAAATATATCCAGTGATGGTGAGTTCATATGCCTCTGATAAAGGGAAAACCTTACTGTGCATTCCAGCCTCTTCTTATGTAAACATACCACACTAGATGAATTTGGCTCTCAAAGAAGAAAGTATTAATTGTGCTGGCTAATAAAACTTCCTGTTGCTGTCCTTCCAATCTGGTCTTCTAAGCATCAACAGACATAAAAACTGTCTCTTGGGAAGTGAAAAGATACTAGAAAGCAGTACAAACCCAAAACTTGTTCTCAAGTTTTCCATAATTGAGATCTGAATCTCACTCTCAAGTAACAAAAAGTTAAATGCAGCTATTCATTGTACAGTTTCAAGGTTGAATCTACAAACAACTCCGTTCCTCATACTGCTCGTTCTCTGGCAGATGCCTCAGCAGCAACAGATCTGTGCCCTGCCCAAATCCAGTACTTGCAAGCTCCCATTATTACTTGCACGTGCTTTGTCTCCACTGGCAGCTTAAACAGACAAGTAACAATCTTCTCTAAATGCTTGTGTCCAAAGAACCCTTAGGGGCTATTTTCTCCTTTACATTTTGCAGCTCTCATAGAGGTTGTGCATACAAGTAGTTATACATACAAGAATTCCAGAGCAACGTAACTATTTGAAGGTACTTTTGTCTTTACATGTGATAGGGAGCTCCAGTCTTCTTTTGATGACTATTTCATGTAGCAAGCAACACCACTATTTATTTCAGCCAGATATAATCTTTCCCCAATGATTATTACTGTACAAAAACAGGTGACAGACTGGTCTGGTTTTTGAACATCTACTTCTTGGACAAAGCTAACACTGGAGCTCATTAGGACATATCCAGCTGTGGGAAAGCCAATTGGAAAAAAAAAAATGTTGCTTACAAGTCTTTGAAGTTATATTAACTGAGTAATTATAAATAGCAGTAAGCAAACAAAACACCACAAAGAAACTTAATTTTTTTTAAATTCTGCTATTAAAAATAAGACTTTGTTGATATGTTGGCATGTTAAAAGCCAAGTGCAAGGTCCTGCACCTGGGTTGGGGCAATCTCCAGTATCAGTACAGGCTGGGGGATGAAGGGATTGAGAGCAGCCCTGCCGAGAAAGAGCTCCTCCTGCGCAGAGGAAGAAAAGAGGGAAAGAGCAAAGTAGGACTCAGACTGTCTTGATTGACTTATATTTATCATAAGGCAGGAAAGTTGAACCTCATGAGGTTCAACAAGGCCAACTGCAGGGTCCTGCACCTGGGTCAGGGCAACCCCCAGTATCAATACAGGCTGGGGTTGGAGGGATTGAGAAGGACTTGGGGGTGCTGGTGGAGGAAAAGCTGGACATGAGCCGGCAATGTGCACTCACAGCCCAGAAGGCCAACCGCATCCTGGGCTGCAGCCAAAGAAGTGTGGCCAGCAGGCCGAAGGAAGGGATTCTGCCGCTCTACTCTTCTCTGGTGAGACCTCACCTGGAGTCCTGCGACCAGCTCTGGAGCCCTCAGCACAGCAAAGACATGGACCTGTTGGAGCGGGTCCAGAGGAGGGCCACAAAAATGACCAGAGGGATGGAACACCTCTCCTATGAGGACAGGCTGAGAGAGTTGGGGTTTTTCAGCCTGGAGAAGACAAGGCTCCAGGGAAACCTTCTTGCAACCTTTTGGTACTTAAAGGGGGCTTCTAAGAAAGATGGGGACAGACCTTTTAGCAGGGCCTGTTGTGATAGGACAAGTGATAATGGTTTTAAACTAAAAGAGGGTCGATTTAGACTAGATGTAAGGAAGAAATTTTTCACCATGAGTGTGGTGAAACCCTGGCACAGGTTGCCTAGAGAGGTGGTAGATGCCCCATCCCTGGGAACATTCCAGGTCAGGTTGGACGGGGCTCTGAGCAACTTGATCTAGTCGATGATGTCCCTGCTCATTGCAGGGGGGTTGGACTAGATGACCTTTAAAGGTCCGTTCCAACCCAAACTATTCTATGATTCTATGGTTCTACAATAAATGTGTTTGGCCTCAGTTTTCAGTTTTTGTGGAGTCTTTTTATCTGAGTCTCAAAGTAGAAATAAGACTTTAATGGCAAAGAAGTTGCATATGTGTTACAATACCACAACAGTGTAAAAAAATCCTAACAGTCTTTAACATAGCCAAGAATCATTTGAGCTTCCTTTGTCCATGAACATGGTCTTTACTTTTCCAAGTCTCATCTGCATGTACAATACACTGAGGAAGGAAGGAAGAAAGGCACCACTTCCTCTTTCCCTCTGTGCCTCAATTGTTCCTGACTAAAAAATTGAAATAATAATGTTGATTCAGCTACTGGAGTTAAGCAAAACTAAATTAACTACTTTTGTTAAATGCTACGAGATACCTGAAAAAGTTTCTTCAAAAATGCTAAGTGCTATTTACTCATATCAGCAGCGATCTCTCGCTAAACTGTCCTGGAACCTTTTGTGAACATTCCCTTCTCAGGCTGAACTCAGCTGATAACTCCTCTCTGTTTTGAACTATATGTGTCACTCCTTTATCTAAAAAAGCCTGGGAAAAACTTAGACAGAACTGGCACTTCTCTTTTTTGAGTAATGAGAACAAAGCAAAACAAAACAAAACAAAAAAAATCACAAAAGGTCTCAGGATTAAACCTTTGCAGATGAGCAACAAAAAAAACCTGCATCTTTCTGGATGTTAAATTCTTTGCAGGCTTTGCCTGTGCATTATGAGAATAATCTCCAAGACCTCCTAAACACAAGCCTCTTCATCAACTCCATAAGCTCAGATT
Source organism: Phaethon aethereus (assembly GCF_964289735.1). Classification (NCBI taxonomy): domain Eukaryota; kingdom Metazoa; phylum Chordata; class Aves; order Phaethontiformes; family Phaethontidae; genus Phaethon; species Phaethon aethereus. The sequence continues at coordinate 93,226,885 of NC_138575.1, read as the reverse complement.
TCAAGGAGAGATCTGGTAAGAATCTTATTAATACACCTATGCATGCTGTCACAAGGGAGACAGTATCTACCAAAGCAAAAATGAGGTCAAATTCAGCAGCATTGTCCTAAAGAAAACTTGTCTCCTGGTCACAAATCACTTGCGGAGTACCATGCATCATTTTTACTGCTTCAGACGTATGCCAGCTGCAGCCAGTAGGCTAGAAATACAAAGCTAAATTAAAGTCTCGGTTCAGTGTTGATTCTTCTACATTTTATGGAATTGGTCCACTTTTATACAAATGGAACCTAGGGCAAACTATGACCCATAAACATTTTAGCAGAGACACAGACATTCAGAAATTTAACGTGGAACTTCTTATCCCAAGAGCACAGTCCTCTGAAGATGATTATTGTATGATGACCATTCCAGCTCACTGCTCAGGAGGGAAAAGGAAAGGTCTGTAGCCTTGTCCCACCCCACTCTGGTCCTACTCATATGGAATCCTGCTGCTAAAATTTTCTCCCTCTCCTGCCAGCGGTACCAAGTTAGCCCCTCTTTTTGCATGAAGTTCAGACTTTTTGTCCTCATTTTCTTTGAACAGCTCTGCCCCCTGCCTGCATCTCAGCTTTTATTTCTTCTAGCTGCTCACATTCTTCCCAAACCTCCCTCCTAAATGCTCCATTTGTATCCTTCTAGCACATTGAAGCCAATGTTCCATAGTAACATTATTCAACCAGACTTTAATAACTCTTTAAAACAGCTTACAGTCAACTAAACCGTGTTCCTGCACAACCAGTCTTAACCAAGAAACTCCAGAAAAGTTCATTTTAGTTCACCTCCTTTTTGTTTTCCACTTTTTTTCACCTAAAAAGGATGTGGAATGAAAATTAAATTAATTTTGGTAGCAGATTAAATTCTCACGAGGCTAGACAGGGATGTGATCTAGACAAGAGAGCTCTCACTCCACTGTAGAGACAGCTTTAACTGAGCTAGCTCAGTTATTAATAGCAGTTTGGTCAAGATAGCCTAGGGCTGAATGCAGTGAAAATACATGCCTCAAAACATGCAAAATTCACCTAAGATCCAACATAATATAGCCTGCATGACCAGGGCAGAACAGTTACTGCCATCTAAACTACCTAAGTAACAGCTAGCTCTTAAGCTCCATGAAGTGAAAACTTCCTCCAAAAAAAGAAAAAACAAACAAACAAACAAACACACCAAAAACAAGACCTCAGGTGTCAGTTCTATTCTGACATGCCAGAGAAAGACCACAAGTATTCAAAAATTTCATTGGGAGGCTAAAGCAAACCCATTAGAGTAAAGAAGAGATTCAGAGATTGCAATGCACTTTTAGGGGGATAACGAGGCACAAATTTGAGAGGGAAAGATTCTTACAACAACAATAAAATCAGCTAATATAGCTATAACTAATGCTCCCCCAACTGCCTTCAGAAACTGCAAAACATCATTATCCCCATCTTGAAGATTTGAGACATTGAGAAATGAAGTGACTTGTTAAAAGTTACACAAAAACTAGAAACAAACTACGAATCCTGCTTCCCTAATCAGCAGGTTGTCCTTACCAGTACCTGTGTACTTGCATACATTATGGTAGTGACTGCACTGCAACCTGATTACAACTTTTGATACTGCACTACAGGTTTGTGCTGACAAAAATATTTAAGATCTCTGTACGCATGTTTAAAAAAAAAAAAAAAGTTGTCTAAGAAAGTACTAAGAAAGACTTCGAATGTGGTCCAGTCCCCTGCAAAATGGGGCTGAGAGATTAGAAGAAAACGAAAGTTAATTCCAGAATCCAGAAATGCCAAGCACCAGGGAAAAATACTGAGCTTTTTCTTGTCCAGCACCAAGCACAGCATAGCCAAATGTACTGCAAAAGCACAACTGGCTTTTAACCTCAGTCAGGAGCAGCTGCTTTCACAGCAGTGAAATGTTTCAGGCTGAGCCTGACTTAGTGGATAAACGACTTGAAGTTGGTATAGCTCAGAAAGAACCAGCTCATTTAGGAAATGTCACTATCTTAAAAACACACTTTTTCTATCCAATTGGAGCAAGTTTTGAAGCTTTCAAAACTTGGCTGTGACTTGGAGAGGAAAATAAAAGCAGTACTTTTCTGAAATGCTGGAAATTACAAAACACGGCTTGGACTTCAAACGATACGCCCATGAGCCAGGACACGGTGCGTCTTCGCCGGGAACTGGTGTCGCTTCTAATCACTTGTATTAGTTTAGCGCTAGCAAAACTAATGCCCGATTGGTAGCCCCAGGCGCTGAATTCTCTTTTTATCCCCAAAGCAGGTACAGCAGGAGGGCGAGGTATCTCTATGCCAACCCCTGCTACGATTCCTCATGTCCAGGGGCCTGGTGAGAGGAGGAGGGTGATGTGGTCTCAGGGCTATACTGGTTTCCTAATGTCTCTGCTGTGGCTGCCCACACGGGGGCCAGTTCCCTGCGCTATGTTTCAGGAGGATGGATTCCTAAACTGCAGGGCCTCTGAAAGGGAAATAATGGAGCAAGAATCCTACAAGCACCCTCCGAGACTTTAAGAAAGAAGAACCAGGGATTATTTTCTTTGCATTATATTCTAGCCGTCTCAAAACGAATGGATACTAGAGAGAGCGATGAGGCCAGAGAGAGTCAATGTACTGAGTACAAATGAGATTTATATGTAGCTTGAGTCACTCAAGCCAATTAGCTACCCACCAAGCTGTTTGGTTTATTGTCCCTACTGGATAAAGATTTAATAAGCAGTCACCTAGATGGGAAGCATGAGACTTGCAGAAAGGAAAGTTTTCACTACTCTGTGTGGAAAACTTGAGCCCAGTCCTGCAACAGCTCTGCACAGCTGATTCCCACTGATGTGTCAACGGCTGTCAGACCGCTGCAAGCATTCCCACTGGCTCTTTATCAGGACAGTCCATGTAGGTGGAAAATACGGGAAATACAGGACAACCTTTCATTATATAATTACCATGTCAGAAATCTTCTACACATTCCAAATATTTTATGGGAATTAATAAAGCTTTCTTCATTTTTTTCTCTCCAATACTAAGTCTTATCCAGGACTTGGACATTTTTCATAGCATGAAAGTACAAAATGCTGGATTTTAAAAACTTATCTACTGGGGAAATGTGCTGTGTAGGGAACATATTAAACAATTCAGTCTATGTTTGGAAAAGAAATACAGATTCATCACAACAAGGAAGGATGTTCAAGAGTATCCTGAAAAAACAGCCAGTATTCAAGCCAAAGGACAGGATGAAGTGGGCACAACAGTATAAAGCTGACAAGCAGATTTAACTGACAGTGACAGAAAGAATTGGAAGCTGCCAAAGCCTAAGCTACACTAGGGCTTCTTCAGATACCACATGCACTAAAATTGAAACTAAAAGCACCAATGAGAACATTTTTTAAAACTCCTTCAGATGGGAAAAATCCTACAAGTAGCAGCAGCAAAATGGAAAATACAAACTTTGGGAAATGACAGAAAAAGAAACACCTATCAAATATAAGTAAGACTGGAAACAAAGCAAAAAAAGGCTGAATTACAGGATTGGACATTTCATGACCTTTCTCAGCAGTCATGCCTGGTATATAAGGCTTTAACATACTTCGTCAGAAGACTTCTTTTCCTGTTAATACTGCTCGTTGCAAGAGCTCAAAGCCATTCATTTAGACACAATTTTTGCAAGGCAGTGTCCCAGAGGGTGTGGCCCAGCCTCCTGGGAATAGCATGTTAGTTTTAGAGAACCAGCAGAGGGAGCACATTAGCAATTAAACATGGTTTTCTTGTGTTTGTGCCTGAACAATGAGATTTTTTGGTTGGGTTTGTTGTTGTTTTGTTTTTATTCTCAGCATTCCTCTCTGTCACTAATGTCTGTGACTTACTTAGCTATCAAATTGCTATGAGTTTAGGAGCCAAAGCCATGGAGAGTTACAGGCTGCACATCCACCCCACACGAAACCATAGTGGACATAAGCTTTTACCTAGTGGTCTTTCTTTCCTCTCTCCCCATATCAACCTCCACCTTACCCGTTCCTGACATCCTGCCCACGAAATCTTGTGTTCCCACATGACGATTGCTCTCAAATTCCTGCACTGTGACCACTAACTTTCTAGCCAGAAAGGCATATGGGTCTCTAGGGAAGAAAGAAAAATCAATAATTAACTTTCAGTTGGCTGAAAGGACAACTCTGAAGTCCGTAAGGCAAATTTCCCAGTCCTACTTTTGTATCCTCAAGGGATTCATTGCACTTCCAGCTATCGATGATCTTAGAAGCAAGACATTAGAAAGCTTGTCTTTCAGTTGAAAAAAAAACCAAACAAACCACCCCAAACCATCAGTAGAGTAATTTCTATGCTGTATTTACCTCAGAATCAAATGGAACACTATACTCGCCCGCATTTTTAGCTCTACCACAATCCCAAGACAAATTTACTATGGAAGCATAACACTAAGACATCATCTACAGGTGTAACTTAGAGAATGGCATGACTTCTGTCCCGCAAAGGACTTCCCAGAGGTGCTCTGCAGAGGGTCAGAAGCACTGCCCGTTCAGGTTTCCCTTCCTCTTCACTGTAGTTACCAACTGCTTTTAATACAGACTTGTACAACCACCGATTTGATACTAGCTCACACATTCAGGAAGACCATATGGGTTTTGGTTCACCTTATGTACTGTCATTTACACTTGTGCAAACTGGACATAAAATGCTACCTCGGGGTCTGTGTCCACCCACCTCAGAAAAGCACAAGGAAAGGCACGTGACACAAGGCACTGAAGAACAATGTCCTAAAGATGCTGCCAGTGTTTGAATTGGGTAGGATTGGTTTCTGCTAGAATACCTACCTTTCATAGAAGACGTTGAGAAGAGTACCTGGTAACAAGTACAGCACAGACTACAAATCTGCTCTGCATGGGGCTGGTGGGGCAGGTTGCCGCTCTTGGGAAGAGACCACTTGTTGGCATGAAAGGATTCAGCCTTTGTGCTCGCACAGTCCGTGGCCTTTCTTCCCCTAGTGCCACCTCGTGCCAACTTGGCCAGCAGCTCGCTCTTCTGCGAGGTGAACATCTGCCCCATGGGAAACGGGCTGGGACGCTCCGCACTCATCTCACCAAAGCCAAACCCCAGCTGCCAGAGGAACAGTATTTTTTTTTTCTTTAAAGACAGCTTCATCCCATTAGCCCGATTTCCCACTCCTGTATTATAACCACTTCAAGATACACAGTCTTCACTGGACGTTGACAAAGAAGCTGAACTTCTTCCTTCTTGCGGACCTCTGGGACGTGTAGCGACCCGCCCTGGCTGCCCCCGCGGCTCTGGAAGAAGGAGGTGGGCGCACATCCCCCACCTCCAGTGACCATTTTAGAAGACCCGTCCGCAAACAGAACTCCCGCCAGCGCCGGGCAGTCAAAATGCCGTCACAGTACCCGACAGCACTGAAGGATTAAGTACAAAAATGTACGAAACGATGAAAGACCTAGGCAGTAATCATTCTGAAATGCCAGTTTCCTATTAGAGGAGAATTGGATCAGTGCTGTTAGAACTAAATATTAACTTTTAAGATAAATAATAACCAGGGATATAGGTAACATCGTCAAAACAAAAACCATCCTGGACAAAAGCCTTTGCCTTTATTCACTCCTCACTGAAAGTTGGATAAACCTGTGAAAATCTGTTCAAGTTAAAGCTGTACAGATACAACAAAAGTATCTCAAAATTTGGTGCACGGTTAAACACCACTCTTTACCGAGAAAAACCTGGATTACTGGCATAGAGAGATTATTAAAAATCCAAATTATTTTTCACTGTTGATATTATTTGTTTACTCTCTGAATTTTCTTGGGCCAAAATAACAAAATCAGTTAAGTCCGTTTCACTTCGATTTGCCATCATTTTCCTTCTGCAGTACAGTTTGAACTGCAAACCCTACAGAGGGAACAAGTTACTCTTTAAAAGCAACTGTTTACAGTGCATTGTTTCATTTAAAAAAATAAAATTAAAACCATCTATGAAGTATTTGGATTTTCTAGGAGTTTTGCTTAAAAAAATATTCTAAGTAACTTGAAATTAAATTTCAGTGTTTAATTTTCCATTAACATTTATGAATCACTTTCAGTAGAAGCTCTTCACCATACAGATCACAGTGTAAAGAAGTCCTATAAAAAGAGACAGGAGTGAAACCAACTGAAATCTATAAGGCCACAGCATGCCATCAATTTCTAAACAGAACTCCTATTCAAATCATTCTGCTTAAAAGCTCATATGGTCTGCAAAAACGAACAGGGTTTTCTTGAAATGATTTAAATAACAATTTATCTAAGACTGTAATCTCGCTTGTATGGGATTTGTAAGCCATCCCACAGAATTCTCTAGCAGGGGACACTGTTCCCTATTTACATCAAAGTTTTATATAAATAATATTACTTTTTTTTTTAAATTTTCTGCAGCTGTTTTCCCTTATGAATAAGCTGGGCCTATGAAGAAAATGTGAAAATAGGAAAACTGTGAGTAATATTTATAATAATGATATATTCAACTCAGGAAATTGCTACAACTGTCTTTATCAAAATAAACAAGATTGATATTTTTTCCTCCTTTAAGAGAAAAACCAAAATCCTCTACTACTAAAATTAATTTGAATGGGTATTTGTTTTGTATTTTGTTTGACTATTTTATATCCCGGTTTTGGCCCCATTAAAAAAAAAAAAAAAAGGCAATACAAAACAAAACCCCAACAGCATTGCTTTTCGTCTCACAGGAGTGAGACAGGCACATACACACGCCATTCAGCCCAAAATTACTCTAGCTACAGGGCATGGCAAAGCATGAAATAACTGCTCCAGAGCACTTCCTCATGTGGGTGTGTTAGATAACTGTCTGCTCCAACGCTAAAATAAAGCACGCAGTGACCCAATCAGCACCGCGAGCCCTGCTCCGCACAGCTGCCCGGGCTGCCATCATGGGAACCCGGAGCACCCCACACCGCCCCGCGCACGCCGCTCTGCCAAACGCGGTCCTACCCCCCCGGCCAACAGGCTTGACGCTGCCAGAGTTCCAGCTACAGCATCATATGCCGGATTTAAGTTTACTTAGGCATACTTTACCCTTTCCTGCTGTATCCAGATTGCAAACGGACTTTGTGCTACCAGAAGGGCTAAGATTTTTGTTGTTGTTGTTGCTAGAATATACTTGGGGTTCAAGGAAAATGAGATCCTCCTAGTGAAAAAGTTTTTAAGGTTGAAAAAAAAAAAAAGAGATCTTGCAGGGTAATGAAAAATGTTTCTCCTACTCCAACTCTCCTTCTCTGCTCGAATTCTTCTTGCCTGGGGTTTTCCTAAAATCAAGAAGTATCTCGCAGTCATTTTTAAAGTTTTTAAAAAATGTTACGATGAGGCTGGACTTCTGCTAAACATACGTGTAAGAATCCCGAGGACAGGTCTCTGTGCTTTCCTACAAAAAGCCCGGGCTGTTGAGGAACGTACACCTGCACGGGTTCAGGAAAAAAATGACAGGTGCCTAAAAACCCACCCACCCCACGAGGGGGACGCCCGCTAACGCTCCAGCTGCATCCCTCCAGGCTGACCACCAGCCACAGGCATCAGCTACTCCACCTTTAAGACCCCTACGTTTCTGGCATAACTTCAGCATCCCCTCTACGCCCAAATCGGAGTTTCACAGCCTGAGATTCAAACTTTAGGAGGGGAGGAAACACCTTGCTACAGTTAACAGGTCGTTTGAAGAAATAAACACATGTAAAGTCTATCAACAAAATATTAAATTTAGAAGCTTGAATAAAAAGGAGGAGAGAAAAAAAAAAGGAAGCAATGAATGTCATTCCCCAGCTACCAGATGAGCCACCAATTCTTGGCACACTGATATATAAAACCTTGAAAAGTTTCGCTCAGGTTCTGCAAATAAAGCTGCTAATAAAATAGAGCAAGTAGTTTCTGTAGCTGTAGTGCCAGTGAATAGATCTGCTGCTTTGGATTTCAATTAACTTAGTTTGTTCAGCGAGGAGGCACTTCTGTTGGAACTGGGGAGACGTAAGTTAAAGGACAGCTAAAAAAAAGCCCCAAACAACAGCAAAAAAACCTGTTGGCAGCAAAAGTTCTCTCCGGCTCTAAAATAATGGATTTTTAAGAAACATTTCAAAGGATTTGAAGGTTTTGGAGAATCTCCTAGGCAGTCCCAGGTGGGTTAGGAATATTGCATTATGGACTTCTTTGTGCTAAGAGGAAGGCCTAATGCATGTTTTTAAGAAGTCCGCCTCTTGCTATTAAATAAATAATTTTCTATTAAAAAAAGGTGATTGTTATTGTTGAGAGATCTCCGCTGATCAGCGTCCATTTTATATAATTACTTAGGATTCTCTGGAACATTTTATGTAACTCACCACTTCTATCTCTTTTCTTTTCTTTTTTCCTTTTTTTTTGTTTTTTTTATTAGCAGAATAGCAGTTTTACTCTCCAACAGAAATGACAGAAGCTCAGATAAAAAGACCATTTCAAATGGATCAATTTAAGCGGTCTTTAGAACCCATGATAAATCTGGGCTCCAAAAACTCGACAATGCTAAATGGGCTATGAAATGCATCACAAATCCCTCCCCAGAAAAAAAAAGAAGGGGGGGGGGGGGGAATTAATTCAGAGAAAAGCTTCAACGTTTGAGATTACATATAAGCAGCATATTTGTGGAATGAAAAATGGTAAATAAATAGTTACTATTTCTGGACAAAATGGCTCGATAGATTTCATAATTTGCCACCACTGTAAAAAATATCTGTTCCCTTCCCCCCTCCCTTCCCCGGCAGTACACACGGAAACACAAGCATAACCATGCACAAAGTGGGAGGGTGGGGGGCAGCCAAGGATACAAACTCCCTCTCAGAAAGTTTGAATTCTTATTAACCCAGTGATGCCTCCACAACGTTACATTAGATCAGCAACCTAAAAGTTAGACTATACGTCTCCTTTCTTCCTAGTAAAGGAAACTGGAAAAATACTAATAATGAAAAATAGACGTTAAAAATATCCAGGAGGAAAAAGTACATGTACAATAACCAAAATTAACCCCCTCCGCCCCCACACCAAAACAGACAAACAGCAAAATCTCCAAATAAAAATCCTGTCAGGAGGAGTGGAACCTGCTTTCTCTTTTTTTTGCATTTCTTTACTGTATGCCAAGCATGGACTTTAAACTTACAGTGTGCATATATATAGAAAACAAAGAACGAGAGTCACCGTTAACCCTGGTCACCGGCATTACAGTTAAAAGTCATTGGCAAATACTAATAAAACCCCATTTAGCAGTAAATAAGGAGAACATGATATATGGACGGACAGATGGAACTGCATAAACAGAAAAGAAAAAGCAGAGACCCACAAACATACAGAGAGGGCTGTTTTAAAAGAGTGAAAGATACTGATTCACTTGGAACTAGTGTTGGAAAACAACGTTATTTGTTTCCTTCATGATTAAAAAAAAAAAGTAATTAAAGTGAATCATAAGGGGGCACACCCTTAAATAAGTAGAAGGGGGAAAAACATTTGTAGGGGGTAAGGCCTTCTATAGATGTTCCGAATTTTAAGCTAGCAAATAGGTCTGGCAAACTTACATCTCTAAATTAAAAATCGGGGGGAAAGGAGGGGGGGAGAGAAAATAAAGAAGTGCTGGTGGTTTAAGGAGAGTAGAGGCTTTATTCTTTTATTTTTTATAAAAGTTGACTGGCCTACCTTGTTCCCCAGTCCTCAGTTTGTCTCCTCATAGTCGCTGTCTCCCTGGAAGTACAGTGTGAGTGGTAATGACTGCCTGCCTCCCTAATGAGTCCATTTTCCTGCTCTTGATGTTGTGTATATACACACACTGCAACCTACCTTACAAACCACAGAGACGGGAAAGGGAGCGCGAGCGAGCGAGCGAGAGCGAGCGCGAGCGAGAGTGCGAGAGCCAGGGAGAGCGAGGGAGAGGGAGAGGAGGGAGAGGAGGGAGAGGGAGAGAAAGGCGCACACAGACAAAGCCCTCCTACCAGACAGCAGACAACCCTCCTTCCCCTGGCTAGCAAAATACAACTCGGCTAATGCAGCAACAGGTTCAATACGCTGCCAGGCTGAGGCAGCCTCGAAAAGGTATACGGGGCTGAGCAGGATTGCTGGCAAATAAACAGTTCCGTGCCGGCTGGCTCCACCTTTCTTATTTATGTTACAGGATGTCGGAATGCATTGTTTCAGACAGTCCATATAATTATCATAAATACATTTTTCGTGCGTAGTAGCATGAAGCGCCAAAACGCATCAGCCATTCTGCTCCGTAACCTTATAGCTTTAACACATGCAGGGAAGGTGTAAACATATCTCTTTTGACAGGCAGACTACACAAAGCTCACTGATGATTTTAAAGTCATGAGATCTTGCAAGAAAGACGCTCCTGAAGATAGGTTTCCCCAGACAATAGGGGAGCGGGGAAAATTGATCTTGGTGAGGGAGAAGTCTTCGTAAGAGGCTGCTCGGTAAACAATTGAAAAGAGAGGGCTATTCTCCCCAGCGTTCCCTCCCTTCAAAAATATATAGCGGGAAGCTTCTACCCCTACAGCTATAATAATGTGCTGTGCTTATGTCTGAACAGGTGCAATGCATATAGTACATGGTGTTACAAGGACAGAAATAAATCTCTCAAGTAAAAAAAAAAAACATTTTCCCAGTTGCAAACAGGCCAAGGTTATTTAAAATATAGGTCTAATTTGAAGAATGTTCTCCCCACTCCCTGGATTTTTTTGCGGGGGGGGTGGGGGGGGGGGCGGCTAGAGGGAAGGTGCAAAGGAGAGGCAAAGATGGGAAAATCAATACACGTAACCAGTTACTAGATTTTTATTTTTCACAATATTCTGTCATATCTGAAGACGATATATGCTGCTTCTAAAATAATTTTCACTCAGCCCTGCCCCTCATCACATGTAAACTTACGCTGTCACAAAAATTCTGTTGATTTTTATGACAACTACAGGCGTGTGAAAGTAACAAGGACAGGAAAACAAGATTTTCCACCTGTATTTCATCTTTGGACAAAGGTTCTCCAGAACTTTAGCTACAAGGGTATCTTTTAGATGGAGAAACTGGGTTCAAGGCAAAAAAAAAAAAGGTTAAGTGATATTCCCAAGGTTATGCTGTAAACCCGTGGAAAGACAGACGAGAACCCGAAATCTCCTGATGCTTAACACAGAATTTGCCTGGAGTACCCATCTAAAAGTTAATTGTCCTATCTAAGCCAGTTGTGTAGGCTCCCTCTATTGTCAGTGGAGAGACAGGCACCTCCCAAAAGCAATGCATCCCAGCTTCCCCCCTCTCTCTCCACCGAGGAGGGAGCCTACACGACTAGATTAGGTTAGGCAGCTAGCTTGTAGTTGGCTAGAATTAAGTAAAATGAATCTCACTTTTGATCTAAAGCTCTGTTACAACATCCTGCTTCCCAAAATACATTTTTATTATCACATTTATTATTAGGCAATATATGCCGAAATTGTAGTGATCGAAAAGGGGTAGCCTGCTGACTAAGAGAGACAGGTAAACTCCCTAGATTCATGGATTTGTATCCTCAGGCTGGCTGGATATTCATGATTCACACAGTCTTTATAATATTAACCAGCCTGGTGACTGGTGAATTTGATTAGTTTTGTTCACTGGTAGCTGCTACACATTTTTGTATTTCACTTATAAACATTCTGTTTTCATCCAGATGTACAATAAATACAGAAGGATTATATATTTTTTTTCAAAAGGTTAATTTTCATTAGTGTTTGCATCAAAACACAACCTTTCTTACCTTAGCATAAAATATAAAGAGTAAAAAGCTCTATTAAGTGACTTAGTTCAACTCCTTCTGTAATATTTAGCTACATACACACCTGGCATCTGCAGAGGCAGCGCTACAAGTTGCTCCAAATATATATTGCAAAAATTTAGCCCTAATATATATTTGCTTCTCTGGACTATTACGACTATGTTTGCTTTACTGAAGGGTATGCAAGGTCAGGAAAGCAGAAGGGGCATTTGGAGACTTTGCTTCTAACTGCGGTACGCTAACACGATCTGGCCATGTATGTACCACTCACTGCCTCAGTTTCTCCATCTGTGAAATGGACTCAACTGTAGTTCCATGAGCAGATGGTACCATAAATATGTGAGGTGCTTTGCCTTCTTATTGCAGCCTGACATCTCTCAGAGTTTTATAATGGAGAATATTATGGGAAAAATATAAATACTTTATCAAGGGGACCTGTAATCAAAGCCAGATGATGAAAAACACAAGACTGTATGTACTTCTATTCAGTTCAAACAATATGAATAGTCTCTGAATTTAAAATTTAAACACTACATCTACACCAGAATGAGGACATCGGATGTAGGAAGTTCACAGTGCACTGGAACATCTGACCCCAAACTGACATTCATTCCTCAGCCCCACCTACCTTATACATACAAATATGAAGAGAGATTCAAAACGTACCAAGTCGGATAAAATACAGTTTTGAACACTCCAAATTTAACTGACATTCAGGTTGAAATCTAATGTGGACACTTAAGTTCGAACAGTGTTCATATTTGCCATTGATCCACATCCAAAAAGTGTAAGTTGGGAGGTATCTAGATCCCTTACTTCCTGTAACTTTCTAGAAATGTCATATATGTATCTGAACATGTATTACTGGTCAAATTTCCTCATATTCTGAGGAAGCCTCAATCTCTGCAACAACACTAGAACTAAGCCCGATTCCATCCAGCCATGGCAATACTTAGACCAGACCTAAACTGGAAGCCAAAACTACTCCTTCCAAAGTTTCATGGGATTTGGGTACCTACAGAACTATAGAACCAAACCCAAACACTTTCAAACCTTGAGATTGTTTGAAAGCAAATATGAAGTAAATTCCAACTTAAGCTAGTTTTGGCCCTCAATCAGAAATTAATCCAATTAGCTGTAATCTTTATAAAAATCTAAGTATCTGTCTGGGAAACAGAAGATAGGGAAATAAAAAACTAATAAACCCCACAAGATGTGATCTGAACAACTGGTTTCTTGCCTGCGAGTCTTTCCAAATGGAAATTTGGAAATGGCTCAATTCTCTGTTGTCTTATAAATCATTCAGTCTACCTAAACTATACAAAAAAAGCATTAAAAAAATCCTAAGCGATACAATTGAATGGAGAATCCTGATCTAATAATGCTTTGCCAACATAAAAATATCTGCCCATTTGCTTGATTCAAAACACCCGGTGAGAGCCTGCTCACCGCCATGCCACATTCCTGTGGGCCGGCAATTCGTCCTCTCCATTACGGGAGCAGGTCGACGGCTATGTACTTGGTTCACCTGCAGGGAGAGGGAAGAGGACATGTAACTGCTGACGGCTTTCAGCTCTGTCACAGGACTGGAAACACACCTGCCATGTGATGGCGAGGGCCTACACTTGGCCACACAACAGAACAGGCAAGCAAACTCTTGTCATGTACCCAGGAACATGCCTTTCCCATGGCAGAGACACTGAATTTTGGTTATGTCACACATGGGGTCACCCCACAAGAAAGAGGCTGGAACAGAGGGCCCCCAGCCATCTTAGTAAAAGGCTGCGTTATCCATCCTGAATGTAGCAAGAACAGGCAACGCTGGTCTACCCAGTAGATGATACTCCTGGTTTTCTTTTTCTGTAAACTTGTCTTCTCAGTTCAGAGTTAATCTCTAGCAGCTGTCATCAGGGAGGCAAAGGAGCCCCAACCCCTCTAGCAAAGCCTTAAAAAGAATGAAAAAATGACTAGCACCATAAGGCAGGTGGAAGATTCTGGTGCTTGGCGCAGCAGGGGCCTCATCTACAGTTCTCCCAGGGAGCTGCAGAGCCCTAAGAACACCCTGATCTTCAGTAGTAAGGTGGAGATAGGAGAAATCAAACCGTCCACCAGAACTGTGAAAGTCTTGGTTGCAAATGACAAGATTCTGGATGTCAGACTAAGAGTGAAGGAAGGCGCTTCAGTGCCAAATACATATTCTATACTGCTCTGGTCTCTCCTCTCTTTTTTATGGTGCCAGGTGCACCAACATGCTGAGTTTAGTCATACCTTGCTGGCAACCACAACTGGAAAAGGAGTCACTTCCTTTGAAAAAAAAATTTGCCTCTTAGCAGTTATCTAAGGTCTGATTTTCAAATTCTAAAGAAATTTAAGTGGGACTGACTCCATGAACTGGTTGGGTATCCTGTCCACCCTTGTGGTGGCTTAACACACTAGTTTTGATCTACTCCACATACCTGCCCTACGACCTACCTGCCCTGTCCCATCAGTGCCTTCAGGGCGCTCTGCTTTACTACAATCCCAGGAATTGTTCTTAGAAGCCAGGCTGGTTTAACACCATACTGATGTTAAAAATCCCAGGCAAATTTCTGTTGCAGTTCTCTTTCAGATGGTACAGGCAGGACCTAGAAACACTCACAGCAACGTGTCTGAACTTGTTTGCTTCCACTTAGTCCCCTTCACCACATATGCAGATCTCCTAAGACTCCCCTGGTATATCACACCGTCATGTTGCCAGCCCAACAGGATTGGCGATTCAGTCGTCTCTACTGGTGTCCTGCAGTGTCTCTGCAACTTTGTTCAAACGTAATGAGAAAGATGCCAATTAAAAACGCACAAGAGTCCTGCAGCGTGGCAGGCTGATTCAAATTAGATACCTGTATGAAGTGATTAAAAATAGGTTTTCTAAACCTGAGGATAACAGGAGGACTGTACGTTTGATTTACATCAGCAGGGGTCAACAAAAACATAGAAGAACCACACAAAAGCTCTTTATCCCTGCAGATTTACTGGTGAAGATGCTGAGGACGGAAGGAGAGAAATACAGTGTGCTTCTGGTGTCTTTCAATATGCAAAGAATCTCAGTTGTTCTCCCATTTCAGCAGTCATTACTTACTGCCAGAGCTCCAAGTAATACTTTCCTTGAATTTAGCAACTTTGATCCATCATTCCATAGTTTACATGGACATACACATGAACAAATCAAATCTCACAACTTCCTTTGGTAAAAGGCTACTGTCATGCCAATTTTTACAGGTAGTAAAAACTAAAGGGAAAGAGTTAATCACTCTGTTGAGAACAGAAGTGAAATTGGGATGTCAGGCTTTCCTGAAGAGTGCTGCCTCTATGGATCAGGCTCTCAGACAGCCCAATTGATTGGCAAGACTGGGGACCACTTGCTGAACCAGAACTGGCTTTTCTAATGTTGCTTGTTTGTTGTTTTTTTAAATCCCGGAATGTCCTGAATAATAGATCAGATGCAAAGCCGATATGTCTCCAACAGTTTCAATGGATTTGTGAATATCTGTCTGCAAGTAACATGTACCAAGTACCATAAATGCCCACTTTCTTTTAGGATGACACTACCAGTAGTTCGGTAAAGGAATGCTTTGCACAATGACTGTTCCCTTACAGCCCTTAGGTCACTTTGCACAAAGGCTGCAAAATGGTGTTTCCACTGCATAATAATCCCCTGTCAGATACAACAGTACTGCATTACTCTAGTACCATGTTGCGTAAATATTGCTGCTACGTCAGTAAACTCTGCCAGTGAGATCTAGGCAATATAAGAAATTTTGTCCTAACAAAACCAATCCCTTGCTTTTATACCCATCAACATTGGTGTGTGTCAGTCACCACCTACAGGGACTGAGAGTCCTCATAAAACAAACTCCAGAAGACCAGTATCATACTAACATACCATTTCCCAATTCAAAAGCCAAAACCACACAAAAAGTCCTCAGACTCCCATGTGCTTTATCCCCATCTCCCCATTACATATACATGCACACATACTTGGGATGCCCATGTGTTAGCTTTGTGTCTTCAATGTGTAGATTGTGTTGTAATTACTCAGCACTTAACAACCTGCAGTTACGTATGTGGCCTCGGTTATGTATGTGTTCATCCTCTCCACTTACAGAGTGCTGGGCTGTTACCTTTATTTGCATCGGCAGGCCATTTGTGACCAATTTAGCTGTTGAGCTAACATGCAAGGCCCTCATCCAAGCTGTGGAGTTACAATGGAATGGGATCTCATTACACAGCCTACTGCATCATATGGTGCACCCTCTATTATAGAACTAAATGGTTCCCAAAGGTTACCTATAATTCAATTATAGAGATTCACGCTGCTGTTCGGTCAACATTTAAGGACTAGAAATTTGATGATTTACTTATGGAAATCCATACTAAATCCATCCCAAAGTGAACAACAAATTGTAAAAAGTAGTTTTACCGTCTGAAAGGAGCTGCACATCCATCACACTTCTACCAGATGACTAGGATGACTATCAAAGATTTCTATTTTTGTCCTAGAAAGTTAGGGAGCATGCAGGAGGATTTGATTGCTGTCATAATAATTGCAGATGGTTATGACATGAGCCACAATGAAAGTGCTGACGCACTACGTGGCCATCACTTCACTTTTACCCTCTTTAAATAGGAGGAAAAAAACCCCAACAACAAACCAAACCAAACTTCTGCAACTCTAGTGATTGTCACATCAGTTGAGATGCACTAATTATGAATGGAGATCTGATCTAGATTGGGAAAAAGCGAGAAGCATCACTAGCAATATTTTGGAAGCTGTTATTTGACCCTCTTGGTGCAACTGAATATTTTCACAAGCTTATGAATCAATTCTACCTGGAAAATATTTATGTCAGCATTTTCAAAGATGCTACTCTTTCAAGTTTAGAATATCACATCTGAGAGTATTGCCCCCCCAAATGAATAGCCACTTCTGGAAGAATAAAAACAAAAATGCAAGTTAAGTGTATCAGATGTACAAAGACAGAAATTCCACATTTTAACTTTTATTTGATTGACTACGCATGAAGTGGAGAAAAAACACCTCTACAGAAAAGAGACAAACAGTATTGAAACTTCAAACATCTAAAGATGTTGAGTAGCCTCTAAAAGTTATGCAATTGTCTTAAAAGCTAGGGAATTTTTATTTAACCTCTATTATGCTCCCAAGTACTTTTTTAAGCTTTTCTATACAATTATAAAAACTGTAAGTTTCTTTATGTATTTTCTTAAAGCTAAGACTGTAATCACAGCATGTACAATAATGCTCTAATATTTGAAAGGGGCAATACTAAGTTGCAATACTAAGTGCCATTATTCATCTAATACTTCACTATGAAATCCCTTTGGCTGATGTAGGATTATTTTCCTCAAACATAGGGACTGTGTGAAAGTTCCTATGTAGGATCTTTCTCCACGTATTCTAGGAAAGGGGAAACCAATGCGTTTACCAGGCAGACTGGAGTTGTAAGTTACTGAAAAGGCTAGACTCTTTCTCAGAGTTGTGTGGCTTGTATCACATTTTTAAGGAGCTCAGCACAAAATTTCACCCTAGGACCCAGGTTCACATGGTCCAAATTCCTGCTTAGTCCCCATACTTATGGTTTCTGGATATATGACCTTAAAATCCTACAGACAGACAATAGAAAATATCAGGCACAGGCACTTGGGCATGTTCAGGCCAACTCACTCTGACCTGGGAGCATATAAAAGTGCCTGATGCAGTTCTGAGGTAAACTAAATATTGCAGAGACCATGGAGTAAAGAAATGGAAATGATTAAAACATCAAACAAGGGTTTATCCTTGTTAGTCTGAGAAGCCCATTCTAAGAAAAAACTTGACTAACTGGTGACCTCTGTATCAAATGCACAGGAAACACTAGTAAGGATGCAACCATTTTACTAGCACCAACACCACCAAAACTAAATATAAAAGTTTCACTTTCACAAACCTTGATTATCCATAGACCACTGCTGGGTGATTATTTTGTGTATAGATGGGCAGATTCATTGTCTTTGAAACTTTTAGTCAAAGATGTTTCTGAAGCATAAAACAGTAGAGGTACTGGATGTAATAAAGAAAAGGAATGTGCTGGTCTGAATATTCTTTTACTTTATATAAGGTAAGTTCTCTTAGAAAAACTAGGCAAGACTGGTTCCAATTAGTCCTTTAGTTTTAGCCTAAAGGAGAATATTTTTGGATAATCTGAACACAGTTTGCTCAGCTGTTTTAAAGGGCATATTATTTCCCTGAAATATTAATTGAAATTCATTTTGTAAGGAAAAGATGAAAGTGTTTATTATTTAAAGCCAAAGAAATTAAAAGCAAAAAGTTGTATTAACTTAAAATTAAGCCTCAGGTCTTATTTTGCACAAGAACAGAGATAAGAGCTTTTCTTTCAGTCGGACCTATCAAAAATTGGAAGATCTGGTGAGGTTAGTGGTGGTATACGCCTGACAGAAATGAGTTTGGGTACCCTATAGACAAACAACTTTTTTATTTTGCCTGTATTTGAACAAAAAGGTCTTTTGTTACAGAACTAGAACATAGAGAATAAGATGACATAATATTTTCAAAATGATATAATGAAAATGAAGTGTACCAACTTCAACGCTATTCTTCAGTCAGGTTTTGTAACAAGCCCGAGTTAGATATTATTTTATGGTCAAAGGGCCCCTTTTCTATAGCTTTCTTTGCAATCATTAGCTAGGACTGTAATATTTCGTATTGCTACCAAGATGGTTGTGGTTTAACTCAGCAGCAGCTAAACACCACACAGCCATTCGCCCACTGCCCACCCCTGTGGGATGGTAGAGAGATTTGGGAAAAAAAAGTAAAATTCATGGGTTGAGATAAAGACAATTTAACAAGACAGAAAAGGAAGGGGAAATAATAATATTAATAATAATGATAAAAGAATATACAAAATAAGTGATGCACAATGCAATTGCTCACCACCTGCCAACCAATGCCCAGCCAGTTCCTGAGCAGCAGCCCCCAGCCAGCTTTCCCCTTAGTTTATATACTGGGCATGACATTATATGGTATGCAATATCCCTTTAGCCAGTTTGGGTCAGCTGTCCTGTCTGTGTCCCCTCCCAGCTTCCTGTGCCCTCCACAGCCTCCTTGCTGGCAGGGCAGTATGAGAAGCTGAAAAGTCCCTGACTTAGTGTAAGCACTGCGCAGCAACAACTAAAACATCAGTGTTATCAACATTATTCTCATCCTAAATCCAAAACACAGCACTATACCAGCTACTAGGAAGAAAATTAACTCTATCCCAACCGAAACCAGGACAAATTATTAGCTAAGACTGTAATATTTGGTGTTGCTACCACGATTGTCTATGATGATGTAATGAGAGATCCCCTTTGTAATATCTGTGCAATTAGTCATAATTAAGTTTGTCAGGGGAACTTTAATTTCCTGATTTTCTAAAAAATAAAAAAATCAATGTTAATATTGCACTAATCAGCACTAACATTTAATTTGTTTTGTTTCAAAATCAGAGGTCACATTGTGAAACCATTTGATAGTGTGCAATGAAAAAAAACCCAACAAAATAAACAGAAGTTGGAATAAAGATAACTATATTAACCGGTACTTTGCTGTCCTACTGTTCCATTTGTTGGAACGGTTGGTCCTGAAGCCCACAAAAAATCGGTAAGAATCAGGATACAAATATGACTTTAGGTACTCTCTGTTTTGGTCTCAGAATGAATCAACATTTGTTTTTCCCACACTGTGGTAACATCACAGATGTTGGAATCATAAATGCCAGTATACCTTAAAGCTTTCTGTTTCAGAAGCAAAGGTACCACCACTACAGCTAAATGAAAGTCTTGACCAGCTTCAGTAGACCATTTGTGGGCCAGGCACCAAGCAAGAGACAAAAATAACGTCTGATAGAAATGCTGCATACATATCAAGCATTATGTATCCCTCCAGCTGAGTAAGTAAAACTGAGTTTCAATCTGGAATTCCTGGAGATTCATATCGTAAAACTGTAGCACACCATAAAAATTCACTGGGGATTTTCAGATATGTGCTTACAGGGAGAAATTGGGAGCGCCCCATTAATGGCTACCTGGTGCAACACAGGTTCTGCAGTCATGAGAGCTGGGACTGGCTGTTCAGGTGCCCCATCCACCTCATGCATGCAGCTAGTGCTGATAATCATTCACTGTTTAAAAATAGGTATGAGAAAGGTAGTCACAGGGTTATAATGAAGAAAATTTATGGGGCATTACTCTCTTAAACTGCTGTTTCAATCTAAACACTACTCTGTGCTCGAGGTATCAAAATGTGACAACAATGCTCAAGGTCTCCATAACAGGATTATCTCTTTTCTTTTCCTGCCTTATTTCTTGAAAAAAAAACAGTAAAAGAGTAAATAGTTTTAACATTTAAAAGAATGTCAATAGTATTCAGAATCAACACTGCTTCAAACATCCAAGACTTCTTGTATTAGGAGGCTGACTGCAAATAACCAAGTGTCAGCTCACATCTAGTGCAATCTTTAATTAGAACCTCACAGTCAAGCAGGCTACGAGCTTTTTGCCTCCTAAATTAAAGCTGTAATTTTGTGCACAAGAAGTCAACCACCAAGGAAAAAAAAGCGCTAGTTTACTGTACTGCTAAAAGTCAGCTCAGTCTGAGGCCTGTCTCAAAATACGAAGGACATAAATTATATCATTTTCTGGAGAAGCCACAACATAACAATTTCTATGAGTTTTTGGTGTTAGGTACTTAATGATGCTGGAAGTTCTTCGGGATTACTTTACAGGCTACTGCTCTGAGAAAAGAAAAGTTATGTGCAAGACAAATGAAACCAAAAAGTTCACTTATAGGCTCTCAGCACTATCCACAGGTCTCAAAGCTCAAGGTTATCCATCCCTATCTATGGCAAGAGCTCCCTTTCAGAGGAACGAGAATATTTGCTTCACAATAGCTCAAAGGTGTTCAAATCCCTGCAAGATACTAACACTATATTCCATTCATTTTAATGGAAAATAGACGTCCAAATTCCCAAAGACAGCCCTTTTACCATTGGGCCCAAAGAAACAGATTACATGAAAATATCTTTTTATCACAAGAGAAGACAGGAAAAAAAATTCCAATTAAAATTGATGGAATTGATCAAAGAATGAAAGCCATCAAGGAACAGACAGGCAAAACAGGGAATAAAATAAAGGAAAAGCGCATAAAGTTATCTCATTCCCCTCAAGGAGTATAAAAAACCCTCCCTACAAGAGTAAAAGAAGGTATTTCCAATTTGTTTTCTAACATCTTTTAGCTGTAGAAGTGTAGATTAAAGACTAGGAAGCATGTTGAAAATTGTGGGAAAGCCAGACCATAAAGTTGGAAGTAAAACACTTGTAACTTGAATTACTCCATTGTCACAATTGAATGGCCAGGAAGCACTCGAGTGCTTTCAGAGTAGCCATAAGCACCCCTAACTTCATGGGTTTGAGTTTTAACTAAGGTCACTTCAGCTCCAAAAAAATTTCTAGCCAATACTCCTTGGGCTAAAAAAGAATTTCGTATAGCTGGAGTCTTAAGGCTTACCATAGGTATCTGCATATTTGCAGCCTTAACGCAGTTCCTCTTAGTATACCTTCATACTCTAACCACATGTATACACGCTCCTGCTAACTTAGCCTTTTGGTACTCAGTTGTCTCATGTGCACTCAAGACTAGATCAAGCCCTTGGAATTTCTAAGCAGAACCCTGGACCAAAGACCATCCCTGTGGGGACAAGGAAATACTCGGTGGATGAAGAGCAAACCGTCTCACACAGTTACCATCCCACAGGTTCTCCTGCTGTGGCCAGGCTCTCAACCCACAGAAAGCTTCTTGGGACTTCCCACAGTACCTGATAAGTCCTTCTCACTCTTAAAGCAGTATGTGTACCCTCATCTTTGAGAAAATGTCAATAAACAATTTAAATGAAGTGTTACTTGTGAAAATGATAGCTAGATTTTCACTTAACAGCACTACATCTAAGACTGCACAGAGAGGGTAGTACTGACACATAGATGCATACTACTCTGCAGCCACAAGAGATTGAGGGGGGGGGGCAGGAAAAAAACCCAACAACACAAAAAACAATAAGCCATAGCAGACCACTAAATATGCCAATGACAAATATGAACAAAAGCAGCACAAATTGTACGGTACTGGTAAATTAGCATATTTCTCTCTCTTCAGTAACTGAAAGCATCTGAGGAACACAGGCTTTTAAAGAGGTGCTCTTCATGCCCTCCCCTTTAAACGCCAAACCAAAACTCACACAGCTGTGAGTGATGATAGACCCCTGACAGACAAATCTACAGGTGGCTTCAAAAGCAGAAACACATTTGGCCCAAGATGTCAGGCCTGCAGCTACTGTCACATGGGTTACAGCAGAACTCTCCTCAGCCCCTCACAATGGTCTCAGGGAAGGTGTCGATACATTTTGCTGCTGTTGCTTACATCCAGTTTGGCCAGCAGTCCCTGAGTCATGATAGCTGTATTAACAATGTCAGACACAGGAACAATCCAGTGGCATTTTTCTATTAGTGCTGACTAGTTAGGATCTGCCACTTAGAAATGTTTACATGAAAATAACAAAGAATAGCAACATGTAATGCTTGAAAAATTAGGCTCTAATCTTAATCTACAAATTAAAAATTTAAACATTCTAAAACTTAATAGGGAAGTGACAAGAATAAAATAATTTCTGTCCTTCACAAAAGACAGCAAAAAATGTACACTTTTGCCTACCTACTTACATGGGGAACGTGCAATGCTTTCAGGGCCTGATGAGAGAGATGCTGCTAGTTGATGGAATCATTTGTCATCAGATGCTAAAAAGAAAGTAATACATGGAATGAGTTTTGAACATGAGTTTACACTATTTTTAGGATCTAAAACCTGCCATTAAGTAGTCTGAGTATTCTATAACAAGGGTCTAATGAAAGCTAGCTATCACACTGTGAGGAAGGAGTGATTCGTGTAAAGAAAATCTAGTGAATATATGCTTGAAGCAAATGTCATTTATGTTGAAATAAAGGAATGTATGTAGGGCATGACCATAAACAGGGGAGTGGTGTTAAACAGAAGAAACCATAATCTTTATGCAACTTCCTGATATGTATAGCTTATGTAACTTCTTGATATGTGTAGCTTATGTAGCTTCCTGATAACGTGTATGTTAGCTCCTGATATACTAGTACAAACCAGTGTTGTAGATAACCGCAGAAATGTCGAGAAGATGTATAGCCAAATAAGGTAGCATTATATAAGTAGAATAACAGAGTGTATGTGCAAACAGAAAGGTCATGTAGAGTGCACTGACGAAGAGGAGCATCTTCCTCCCAGCGACCACCGGATGACCACCTAGAAAAGGATGAAGCATGTGCAGACCGGGGAAGTGGTGACGCACTTAGAGGAGGAGTCATCTTCCAAGAAAAAGTTGGAGAAAGGCGAGAAACGAAGCCTAAAAAAGTATAAAGGAGGGGATTGTAAGAAGTGAAGGTGTGCGTCTTGGTGGAGCGGAGACTCTATTTGTTTAATAAATTGTAAACTTAAATTGGAATCTTGTTTGGGACTAAATCATTTATCACAACACTCAGGTTTTCAATTCTAACTATTAAATCCAGACAGCAGGTTTCTTGCTCTACTGTTAATATTAAAAATACCAGTGTTGCAAACTGGAGCTTAATGGTTAACACCCATAAGAATATTCATTTATTTGACTTCAAGAGAAGTTGAAGAAAGCAACAGGAAATAAGTGTATGCATGTACCAAAGTAATACAAAACCCAATATAATTCTTTAGCAATAGAGTGTGGGCATTGTCAAAAATTGTTCAAGAAGAAGTTAGGATGAATTCACATCCATCTCAAAAAGTGCAGACAATTCAGTTCAGCAGACCCTTCAAGATTAGATGTTCTTTTAAGCGAAATTACTGAAGCAGAACTCTGATGAGTTTGATGATCCTAAAAGTGAGATGTTTTTAGTGCTATCATTATCACTATTAAATGTAGCTGCAATGACAATTTAAATCTGTGTTCCAAACCTCCTAGATGCTCTTCAACATTAGACACCTTTGTGTCTTAAAGACCCAAAAATAAGCTTACTAGTTGATTATGCTGTAAAGAAAAGCTCTGCTTAACAAGACAGATGCAACCTTACCTTACCTTAATGATGTTGCCTTCAATGGAACACAAAAGGAGCAATTGATAGCAATGATTGAAACATTTCTTTTAGAGACTTGTAAATTCAGCTGTCCACTACAAGAATTTCCAAGTGAAGAAACAGGGAGGGGAAAAAAAGAAAAAGTAACAGCATTGAACATGACATTAGTGCAGGTTGGCTAGCTGAACATGACAATTGGCCTCCTAATGGCCACAAGTATGCAGACAGTGAAACGTATGTCCCTGTATGCTGCTAGTAATCCTGTACCAGAATGAAAACAACAAATATCAGTGCAGTGTTACCAAACATGCCATCCAAGAACAAAGAGAAGAAC
The DNA here is from genome assembly GCF_964289735.1 of Phaethon aethereus. Classification (NCBI taxonomy): domain Eukaryota; kingdom Metazoa; phylum Chordata; class Aves; order Phaethontiformes; family Phaethontidae; genus Phaethon; species Phaethon aethereus. Next base: position 93,202,496 of record NC_138575.1, on the reverse strand, counting down.
ATGAAAAAGGTGTCTAAACAAATAGTAAAGACAACAAAGACAACATTGAAATAAGACTGTTTAAAGCCATTTCTTCTGCTTCTGATATACGGCTGTTCAATGTGTATTTCAAATGAGTGAAAAAGTAGCAACGCAACTTTCCCAAAACTGTACTGTAGAGCCTAAAGACAAAAATCACTCCACCAGCACCAGTAGCCTGGCTAACTAGAGTGAAAAAGGAACACTGATGTCCCTGGTTCCCAGAGACACTTAGTGTTGCTATCAGGAACATGCGCCTCTACATTTGCATCAACAAGTGTCTTGAAATTTGCACTGAGAACAAGGAGGACTTTGATCAAAAAATAGCACACATTTTACTCTGCAAGGAACTTTACAGAGAGGTACTAAATTTACAAAAGCGGTTGAAGGAGGTTTCAGAGGGACTTGACAGATTACAGGCTGATGACACTACCGTTACAGCCTCAGTGGAAATGTGGTTTGATCTAATTAACAACAAAGAACTAGAACCACTGAAGAACAAAATTAAAAAATTATTCAAAGATGCATGGAAGCTTTCCATTTCATAGCCACTAGGACTGATTCCAAACACAGACAGATGGGATTAAACCCAGGATAGGATGCTGAGGTTGGGACAGGCACAGACCATATTCCAGATATCTCAAATCTTCTAAGATTAAAAACTGAAGATCCGTATTTTTGCCCTAAATGTGTAACTACAAAATGGATTTGATTGAACACAATTAATTTAATCATGCAGGTGGAAAATACAGATGTTAAATTAGGGCCCACAAGACGGTTGAATTTAAGAAATGCCGGATTTTAGAACAGATGCATTGCTGTCCAGCCAACTCAGCATCCCTTTTTACACGTTTTTTGTTTATTCATATCCCTTTGATGGAAACTGTGTAACAGCATAGGTGCTAAAAATCAAAGAATCTGGTGAAGCGCACTGATATGCAGAGTTAGATATAAAGCCTCATAGACCTAACTTTTTGCACAGACTAGAGAGACCATAAGGATGTTCTTATTTTTTAATTACAGAATCACATGCTTTACATTTTAGATAATGTGTCTTTTTGTGTTTAAGGAATAAATATGCCCGTAAAATAAATCACATCATAAGTGTGCACTGTTTCAGTGGATAAAATACTACATTTGAGTGTTTTCTCTGAGAGGCTTTTGCAGAAATAACCAAAAAAGTCATGCTGAGGAGAAAAATTCAGCTCTGATATGTTGGCTGCTGTCTGCACATACGAGTTTTCTCCCCACACCCAATAGAGAACACATACCTCAGCTGAACAATTGTGAGCATACGTTAGCTATGCCAATATCCTGTGGAAAGTAACAAAAGGCTTTAACTTATTTTTAACTGAGAGAAGTGCATAACTAAGAAAGTTTGTGCCTTAAGAGTTTCAAGTCAGATTTGGGATTACTGTATTTCCCTCTTTGGGAAGTTGTATGATTACTAATCTTATAATTAAAAAAAGTAAAAGTTAATGAGGAAACATGTTAATGTCAGATGATTTACGTGCCTGTTAATATTACAAGTGTATTGGGGAGGGAAAAAAAAGCGGGGGAAAAGGAAAAACCCATTGTGTAATCCAGTTCTGATGAAATGCCGGACAATTTTGAGACTGATAAAGTGAGTCACTGCCAACTGACTCAGCATGACAACAGGAGTTCATTGTTGCCTTTGGACCAAAGGAAGCAAGCAGCCAGTTGGTTCAAACTGGATTTGTTCTTTCACTAAAATGTGATATTTCCACCATCTTCTTGTTCTCCTTTCACGTCTTCCATCAGACCCTCTAGTGTCTCCAGTACATACTGCATTTATTAAGCCCTGTACTATTCAGCTAGCATCGGATACAACACACATTAAGCCCTCAGATGCAGCATGTTACAAAATTAACTTAAAAGGCTGGAATACAGCTCCATTTTTAAGTCCCAGTATATTTATATTTCACATATGGTTTTCGCTAGGCTATTCACAGGGGGGACTATAAAGCATCTCAACATGTGAGGTACTCTTGTAAACTCCGCTATGTCCTCAGTTGCACTTACTGTCCTCAGGCATGGGGGTTGTTGTACTGCAAGTATTAATATGGATATACGTGCTGCTTGTTACATCCACATCTCCCCCTCCCTCCTTGTAGGTTTGGCAACAGCAGGATGGTGGAATTCAGCTCAAAAAATGGAATTCCTGTTTCTCTCCAAGGCTTTCTAAAGATTGCCTTCTGCCAGTCACTGCAACTTCCCCCAGCACCCTCTGAAGTTAACAAAGCAAGGAGAGCTCAGCAGCTCCCATGGGACTCCGGACCCTTGAGAGTCTGGGCAACACAATGAAACAAAATACACTGTACCTATCCTTGGGCTCTCAGGACTAGGGCTATATGAAAAGGGTTTTTTTTAATATTGCAATAAAGTGGATTTATATTGTTAATAGGCAGGACTGACCAAGAGGAGGGTTCACCCACTGCATAACATTGTATAAAGCGTACAGAGTAATGTTACAAAATCTGGTTTGTGGCTTTTCCTTCAATACACTCAAATCTCAGTCTCATCATTCATTATTTTCTGCTTTTCTCACTAAAGCTGCTTCTCCTGAAGTCTGACAAAAATGTGAAAATCCCTTCTTTCCCCCAAAGAGACCATTAGAATCTTAAAAGTTTACTGACTTAACTGCATCTTATGAGAGAATCCTGGAAATAAAACTAAATTATTTTTCAGAAGAAACAAGTGACAAGAAAGGTCCAAACTTGTTCAAGCAACTAAAGCATCCCCAGCCATTATAACTTTTTAAAAAGCATATTTTGCCAAAAGGAACTGTGCCACGTCAAAAATTATCATGCCAGGAGAAAGAAACTCCTCACAAGTGAAGGACAAGATTGGTAATCAACAAATCTGGGTTATATTCATGATAACTTGGCAGGTGACTTTGACTAAGTCAGTCAACATGTCTAAATCTGAGTTTATCCATCAGTGCAAGAGGCTACTAATGCTTCCCTATTTCAGGAGGGTGTCTTAAAGCTTAATTAATTGATGTTCATAAAGAACTGAGATTCTCAGATGAGAGGCATCAGAGAACACGAAAGTATTATTAACCTCAGGTGCCAAAAAATTATCCCTGCTCTTGCATGAAACAGCTCTGAAATATTTGTAATTTCTATGGTAGCAATATCCCCAGTTCAGTTTGCAAATGATGAGAGTTATCCAAATAAAATAAATGTCTGGTCATCAGAGTAAACAAAGACATCATTTTACGAGTCCAATCTAAATTGTAGAGATAATCAATATGAGAATAGCAGTGCCCACAATGAAACCTGTATTAATTATGAAGAGAGTTTATGAAAGAAATTAATCATTATTATGGAGTTCGCTGTAGGAATTTAATAGCATGAGCCAATTCTACATGACTCTTATGATGCTTGAGGTCAAATATGCTGAGTTTGAAATAAACTTTAATCTACTCTGAACTAACTTTGTATAAAAAAAGAAAGTTTCTCATAAGTTCCACAGTACTGCCCAAAATAACAAATCTACTCTACCCCATAAGTGCGTGTGGTCTGATATGCCATCCTGAAAATAGATTCTAATGTCTCTCTTCCCTCTCTCTTTTTTTTCTTTTGTTTAAATTGGTGCAATAGGAAAATAATGTACACTGATTACAAGAGAAAATTAGATATGGGAGATAACCAATATATTTTTAAGCTTACTTTGTGGTTTTTTTTTTTTTCCTTAAGTAACCACCCTTCCAAAATAAACACAGCAATGTTTATGGAAATAAAGAAACAAACTATAACAATTTTAGGTAGCATACCGCAGTCAAATAAATACCATTTTCTAATAAAACAAACTGGGAGAAACCCTAATAGAACTTAACTCATAGTAACCAAAACAAAAACTCAAGAGTCTTTCTGTTCCAAAATCAGAGCTGTTCTTGAGAGCTAAAGTCATATCCATTGGTCAACTTCAGTATTAATCAATTAATTCTTTTTGTAAGATTATAAATTCTCTGGGGAGAGGCTATGACTGGAAGTGTTGAAAATGCTCAGTGTTGGCTTAATTCCATCTCCAGTCAAGTCCCAGTTGCCTTCAAAAGGAGAAGAGCTAGACTGATGCTGTGAGCTTTTGAAAAGCCTATCCTTTGTATTTATTTGCTTTTGTTAAGTACTTCATAACGCAAATAAAAGCAGAAAAATGTAAGTAACAAGCCCATCATACCTCTGAAGTCCACACATGGCAAGAACTCCATGAGTCAGAAGTGAATAGAGAATTCTTGGGGAAGGTTCTTGTTTGGGATACTTCTGAGCATGTGCATGTTCATGAGGGGAAGGAAGGTAAGCCATTGGGATGCAGCCAAGTCAAAAAGGTTGGCTACCGCTAGAAGTGCAGAGAGAGGTGCATCAGAAATAGTGTCTTCTTGCTTTTGTAAAATATGGGATTAGCCATTTTGGAGACCACTAATAATGTATGCAAAGCTTACAATACAACTGTCAGTAACAATTAGGCGTGCAAAAGGAAGAGTGAACCCTTAAAATTTTACAAGAATAAATGGTCTCCAATTAAAATAGTCCAAAAGAGCTCAGTGTGAGTATTCCTCTGAGCTTCCTTTGTTGATGCTGTAGGATTTCTTTGTAGTTGTACAATTCTGCAAGCTAAAATTCTCTTGGCAACTACAGACTTCCTTACTTCTGATCTCATCACACACAGATGGCTCAAGCTTGTAAAATATTATTAGGGGACGTGTTGGAGTGGCCTGAACATGGGTCACTCCAGCAGCGTAATCTGACTCTAACAATTTTTCTGGACTTGTATAACCTTGACTTCTGCTGCCATTGTCTCCCAGACTGCAAAATCGGAAGAGTCTACCTCCTCATCAAGAGATGAGAACATGTGAGTTAGTGTACGTACAACTCTATAAAAAAGGAAAAGTGTTACTGCTATTTGGGGAGAGTAAGATAGGGTCATGTGGGCTTCAGTTTTATTCTCTTCTCTGAAACAAACACCGACACAGATATAAATAGTGCCTGCAGAAAAGCTAGGGGTGAACTTCTGACTTTTTTTTTTTTAAACAATTTGTAGCTTTTGCATGTAAAGTCTGTTTAGAAGATATTTGAATAGTTTAATAATTAAACCAAAAATCTTTAATTCTAAAAGTATTAACATTTACCAGAGTAGATTTTTTTTTCACTGGTGTCATAAATTCACAGTATTTACCCACCAGTCCTGGTTTTCATAACAAGACTGTGGTTTTTATTTTGATCACTGGTAAATTTATTGCCGCAGCACATCATTTTGCTTTTCTTTTGGAGGTTCTGAGGAAAAGTAATTCTTTACAGACACTGTTCAGATGGTATTTTTCAATTAAAAACACTTAAAGCAGAAAGGAACAGTTGTCTCGTGGGGGACTGAAGATCAGAGTTCAATGCTTGGCTCTACAACAGACTCCCTGGGGAAATTTTCAAAGGCACAAATGGCAGGTTGGCACATCACACCCATGCTTGCTTTAGTGGGAGTTAGTTGCCTCTGAAAACCTCTCTATCCTTTCCCTGGATTATCCTGATCAACTCACTAAATCTTTCTGCGTCTTGGTCTGCAACCACTATAGTGGGAATTCTCATATTTTGTTTCCCTCACCTTTTGGCTGACTTGCCTATTTAACTATAAGCGTCCCGAGACAGCACCTCTGTTTTACAGTATGTAAAATACCCCACACCAGTGGATGGGGCACTGATCTCATCTGGGACTCCTAGTTTCTGTTAGAATACATACGTGCAAGTAATGTTAATACTAATTGGGAATCTGGAGAGTATTAATTTGAACTGTTTTCCCAAAGCCCAGGTTATGGCGCTTTCCAGAAACCGTACTGCATTGGTAAAAAGCACCAGATTACCAGCCCAAGCGAATGGCATCCACGGAATAGGTGGCAGGACAGCAAAATGGAGTAAATGTCTCCTGCGTGGCACCAAGAAGATAACCCATTCATTGAAAAGGGGGATTACTAACCCTCTTCAGTGCAACCTCTGATTTCTGGTAACTTCACTCCAGGCCAACCTGTACTATTTAAGTCTACATTCTTTGACTGAAATGTTACATTTTATTGAAACAAAAAGCAAAGCCTAAACAAATGTCCATGAGGCCATTCAGAAAACAAATCGTGAACCTGAGTCTGCATTTGCACCACAAGGGTACAAGTACTCAGGCACCGTGGTAACAAAACCAAAACTTATCTTGCAAGACAGTATTAGACAAGACAATTTTTATTTTTAAACCACAAATGTAAAATTCTCAAAAATGTGACATGTGGAACCAATTAAAGGATGAGAATGACAATATAGTGAATAAATGTGTGTGACAACTAAATTCAAGGAAATATTGATCTGTATTTGTTTCTTCAAAAAGTGGAGTGCCCCACAGAATTATTCAAATAGAACTGATAATTATTTTTTTCTACTCTACTGAACTTAAATGCTGTGTGGCCACGAGTAAAGATAAAAAACAATTCATGTTCCACACGCACTCATTAACTAACTACTACCCTACCAGGAATTACCAAGTTTGCCAAATGAGATGACGATAGGGCTCATTATATTCTAGAACATCACCACAGAGTGATGACGTCTTTCAGATTCCCACTAGTAGTTAAACTACGCTTTTTATTTTTGCCCTATTGCATACATTATTCTCTAAGCCATTCATCTTTCTCAGCAATCTCTTTATGGCTATAACCAAGATCCTAAGTTTTGTGGGCAAATTTTTTACCTCAAGTTAACTCAGTTAAAGCCAACAACATTACAGCAGGAATTATTTTTTATATAATATATTCATAAGACTAACGCATATATTTATGCGCTAGGCACATCCTCTGTTTCTTTCTGCATCATCCAGTTTGTATCATCTATGCAATCAGCCCAGTATGCAATATAAGACAGAATTCCTACAGTAGATGTAAATAATTCAAGAAAGTTTGTAACTCCTCAAGGAGATTTACTCACAGATCACCTGTTCAGAGAGTTTAATGAGATGTCAGAAAAGCTCCAGGATTATTACAGACCAACGATAGGAAAGGTTATAACAAAATATCAGTATTATTACAGCATAGAACTGAAACTGGCTTTGATTTTAGATAAATTAACAAACTTCAAAGGGATTGGTCTAAATCTGACAGTGGAGGAATGCTGTTTGATTGCATCATGTACTGGGATGCTGCTGCAGTCAGATCCAGAAAGAATGACGCATCACAGTCTGACATGGCTCTGATAATAGATAAGTAAACCGTAGGATTGCCAAATGAAGAGGTCAAAAAAAAAAAATCCCAACAAAAACAAAAGAGCTGATAGAGCAAATAACACCAACAGAATTTGCAGTGTGACACAAACAAAAGAAACCCAAACAAACCTCATTCCTGTTACTGATGAGATGCCCCTGTGTCCCACATGGCATCATTGCAAATGGATTCTGCAGAGAGAGACACAAGCACACAGCTCTGCAGTAACAGCAGCCCACACAGAATACCACCATTTGCCAGCTATGAAACCTTGACTTACTGGCCATACGCCTCCATTTCAGTTCTACTGATCCACTGAATCAGTCACACCTTAAGGTAGGTTCACAATCATGGGTGACAAAAGACCAACCTTTTCTGTTTGCAACAGAAAAGGCGAAGTAAAGGCAAAGTATGCTAAGGACATTCTTTATATGTCTGGAGGCCAACAGACTGTCACTTTCTTTACACAGTGTACCACATATATCTAGGACATGGAAGGGATTATTTAAGACTCTAAAGGAGACATTTATACCCAGTACATTTCCAAAATAAGGATGGCAAGTTGCTGAAATAACTTATTTAAAACTTTTTCTCAAGTATAGAGTGATAGAATTAGAGTAAAATCATCTAGCAGGGGTTTGGAAACACTTTCTCATGAAGTCTTAAACATCAGTTCTAGTGACATTAACTTGAGCTACATGTCCCATCGGAGAGCAAGTGTCAGCAAAGTAAATGCATTAGTTAAAGCTTAATAGTAGTTTGGTGTTCAATATCCTGAAATATTTAATATGTTTTTTCCCAAAGTAAACTGTTATTCAGTTTTAATGAAGACATTAACCTGCTTGATTTGTAAGCTCCTGTGGGAAGTCAGTCTAAAACATTGTCACAAGAGGTAGGCAGAAAGTAACAAGAGCTGTGACAGGAAATCAAGCACATTTTAAATGTTAAAAAAGCAGCCAGAAAATGAGTCTCAATATGCTCTTGTTTTCTTTTAGTTTTGTTTATTTTTTGGTAATATGATTTCTGCCCTTTAAAAGATGCCAATTAAGGCTGGTTGTAACGTAGTCTGCACGTAACTGTGGGTATTGAAACCTATGTGAGTTTTCACCAACTATTTTGTAAACACAAAGTGGTAGAATACAGACTCAAAAAAAAAAAGTTTGGGTCAGATTCTGAACTTTGAGACACTTTTCAGCTTCCAGCACTGTAAGATGACAGCTTTAAACTGGAATCGACTGTTACACTTTTAGTCACAGTTTGAATTTTCCAGACTGACTTTGGATACAGTCTACATTTCATGGGAACAGCCGGTCTTGTGAGTTTTCAGCTTGAAACAGTAGTGATATAACAAGATGAGCAAAAATGGTGAGACCCCAAGCAATTAAGGTGGGTGTGTACTCTTCCTGAAATGCATATTGGTGGTTTGACAAGGGAGACAAGCTGGCTGCTTTGTTTCACAGTAGCTGCGTTTAGTTCATGCTGTCAAGCGTGGATTCTGACACTTAACAGTATTAATATTGCTATTTCTATTGATATAATTAGCACTTCTATAAATAATAGCTAAAGCTGCCATAGCTAAGTATAATACTGCAATCAGCACCATCAGGCCCTTCTTCGTTACACGCCCTCCTGGAAATACAAGCTGATTGATCTCAACAAGACGACAGCAACTGAGCAACACTGTTGATTCTAGCGGCCCAGCTAAGAGCCGCTACCACCATGCAGAAGACTCTCCTAAACAACTAGTTTGTATGTGCGAGACTAAAGTTTCTCACCAGTCTTGCACCTGCCAATGTTTGAATGCTATAAATAGGGGCTCTTCTTTTGAGCCACATGATAAAAAAAACTTTGCATTGAGTTCAGTGGATGTTATTCATACACTACAATGGAGGAGAAGTCCTATGAATGTTTTGGAGAGAAACTGGACCCCACCTTTGAATTCCAACTAAATAGCACAAAGATTTTATTTATTTACTTTACAGCTATGAAACAGGAAATTGCTTAACAAAACAGATACTGCTGCTTCTACAGAAGAACAGCAGCACCTGCTATTTCAATCCCTAATTTCATTCTGTTACACTTAAAAATACTAAAGAATGACAATTTTTCTACTGGCCCAAACACCAAACTTCAGGTACTCCCAGCCAGCTTCAAAGAACTTTGCCCTTGTTTTACTATGCCTAAAAGCCATACTTCTACATTAGTTTTGAAGGCATTCAGTATCTAGCTTGAGGTAGTTATGCTTAATGACTGCAACTCATGACTACCATCAGTGGGAGAGGGAAATGTACAGAACTAGTAGTGCTGGTGGTGGAAATAAAGCTTCAGGGTCTCAAAAGGTGCATGCAAAACTATAAGCAGTTAAAAATTGTGACCAGTTTTTGAAACAGTGGTTATTTTCTGCTTTCTTCATTTTCCATAAAGTGATGTGGGTAAACATCACACAAAGATTTTCTGAAGGCCAATATTTACAGTGTCTGGGAATAGAAAGTGTTACGTATAAGACAAGCAGCCTAGATTTCTGACCGTAGTTTGTCACAAAAATTCTTTAAAAGTTTGAAGTTCTTAAGCTTTAGTCAAATGGACATGCTAAAGGTCATATGGGGGGTTAATTCATTTGTGTGTATAATTAGTATTGGGTGTGAGACATGCACACTTTTGAATCCTGTAAGTTGTTCCAGAAACACTACTTGCTAGCTGCAGTACTTGAAAACTTAAAATGGTAAAGAAGATACTACAGTTCCAAAGAAGCTTTGAACTCCTGTACTACTAATACAGCTCACTTTGTATGAGGCCAAAGCACTCAGCACTATGTCTTGCAGTAGTTATCAATGCCAAAATCATTCCTGTATAATTCCACTGATGTCACTCCAGTTATTTCAAAGAGGAAATTCATGTCTAAGCCACGTTCTGTTTTCTGATGCAAACCCAGAATAACTACACCAAAGTTTATAAAGCTACCAACGCTGGCATTTATTGTCAAACCAACCAACCAGTGGAATAACTGGCACCTACCATTTGAAGTTATTACTTGAAATATATATAACCATAACAGCAGGACTTCAGAATTCTCTGTGTACATACTTTTGCAAACATTTGTGATGACAGCACACGGTATTATTCCCGTTATACAGATAGGAAACAAAGACTGAGCAATTTTCCCTAAAGTCAAATACGCTATTCGTGGCAGAGCAGAGAGCTTCACGAGTCCCAAGTCTTGAGCCAGGAACCAAAACCAGTAAACAAGCACTCAGTCTTCAGTATGCTTTCATGAAAATACAAGATGAAATAACTGGGTTGGACCCCATATTTGATGAAAAAAATATGGAAAGATGAAGGAATAATTATTTCTTTGAATAAGCAGTAAAAGACTCAGAACTTCCCCTGGTATTACAAGAAAATTTGATTACATAGTGTTGTATTTTGGTGTTCCCTGAGGCACCTTTCACGAATACGTGGAAAAATAAGAGTAGAATTGGGTATCTTTGTGAGGAATGAGTGATTCGTGTAAAGAAAATCTAGTGAATATATGCTTGAAGCAAATGTCATTTATGTTGAAATAAAGGAATGTATGTAGGGCATGACCATAAACAGGGGAGTGGTGTTAAATAGGAGAAACCATAATCTTTATGCAACTTCCTGATATGTATAGCTTATGTAACTTCTTGATATGTGTAGCTTATGTAGCTTCCTGATAACGTGTATGTTAGTTCCTGATAATACTAGTACAAACCAGTGTTGTAGATAACTGCAGAAATGTCGAGAAGATGTATAGCCAAATAAGGTAGCATTATATAAGTAGAATAACAGAGTGTATGTGCAAACAGAAAGGTCATGTAGAGTGCACTGACAAAGAGGAGCATCTTCCTCCCAACGACCACCGACAACCACCTAGAAAAGGATGAAGCATGTGCAGACCGGGGAAGTGGTGACGTACTTAGAGGAGGAGTCATCTTCCGAGAAAAAGATGGAGAAAGGCGAGAAACGAAGCCTAGAAAAGTATAAAGGAGGGGATTGTAAGCAGTGAAGGCGTGCGTCTTGGTGGAGCGGAGACTCCTGGTGCACCCAGCGCTGTTTGCTTGCCTCTATTCGTTTAATAAATTGTAAACTTAAATTGGAATCCTGTTTGGGACTAAATCATTTATCACATCTACCAATATTGGTAAGGGCAAAATAATCTACATCCTGAAATATTTTTTTTGTTCTGCTCACCCTGCTCAGGCCACAAAGTATGGGACTTCACAAAGCAACACAGACTTTCCAAAACACCTCGGCTGTGAAAACCTGTCAATGGCAACTAATTTCTTTTGCTTCAGGAATGCCCAATGATTCATGTCAGTACATACTGCTCATGAAAATTAAGGAACTGAATTTTGTTTTGTTTGTGTTGCTCTGATACCCGGGATCAAGGGTCAGCATGACTATGGAAGGGTAAACAAACAAAGTTTACTAAAAGCTGCCAATTTGAGACACTATATTGTTTTTGTTTTGTTTTTCAATACCATAATGATTTGTGCACACTTTCTGCAATAGCTGGCCTCTTCAAAGAGCTCCAAAGAGCTGCTGGTGAGATTTCTTGGTCTACTATGTGTGCAATTACAGATGGAATTCTGATTACTTAACATTAATTTGGTACGTTGAACAAATAAAAAATAATTGTTTTTCCCCATAGCATCTTCTCCATTAATATCTGCAGTCACTCTGGAATCTTAATGAGCTAAACCTCCTAAGTTCTGTCCATACTTGGCTAGAGGACAACTTTTCCTTCATGATACACATGCAATCATTTGGGAACAGTTTGTAAATCTAAAATCCCACCTCGCTTGGAGGGATTTACAGCCTCACATGACAAACTATACTGAACAATACTGAGGCCCTGTGAAAAATAAACAAAAAGAACACATTTATTTTCTAATACCAAGATGGAAATAGTAAGTCTTGAGGGCCACCTGGAATTTGACCAAGGTTACCTAGCAAGGATCAAATCCTATTTGTCTTCAGCAGGCAGTCCTGCTGAAATCAAATCAGCCTACAGCACAGATCAGTATACTAGGGCTATAGTTTAACCTCTGAGGCATGTTATAAATCCTGTGCCATAAAATAGGTGCTATGAATTAATTTCTAATCCCAAATTATAGCTCCTCATTGAAGAGATGAAAACCCAATTCCTCTCACAGATTTAACTAACAAGGATAGAACCATGTTGAGATCTTTTAAGACTTTACTTTTAAAATATCAAACAAGATACTTTCCAGGATACTCAATTAATATAGTGACAATTTAACCACCCTGTTTGAGGTAACAGAGCAAATCACACATTATGACACAGCATCTTTTCTTTTTTTTAAATCTGCCTGCATATCTAGTCACTGATTTACCCAATAAATTAATTCCACAAGTGGCTCTCAGAGTCATCAGTTTGAATTATCAAGTTTCTGCTGTATTTCCAAAACAATGCCAGGCATGCATATGCGTAGGAGGGATGGGACAATGAAGCCAATAGGTGCAGCTGTGGCCTGGGAGGCAGAAGGTCTGTTCAAACTCTGGCACTGACTGCTCTGTGACATTGGGAAGTCATTTCTGTGCTGTTTAATTCAGGGTCTTTCTAGCATATAATATTTTCGCAATGAAGTAAACTGCCCAAACATTTGGAATGCAAAGACGAACCTTCATGAGCTTTATGAAATCTTCTTTCCCCCTCAAAATCAGGAAGGGGGGGGGGGGGGAGTGGTGTGGGAGGGAGGAGAAAGGAGTGTGTGCATCCCGGTCTGTTTGGATTTGCTGCCTTTGCATCTCTCCCATGTGTAAAACAGAAAAAATGTCAACCTTCACAAAGCATCTTCATGCAAGTGCAGGTGAAAGACAACCTCTGTAAATTCACACTATTGAATGAGCTAGCTGCGATCTTGTACATCTGGCATTGCTGCCGCACGGGATCCGAACTGCTCTCCTCTTTAGTTTGAACGCTAGCAACCCTGATTTTAAAGCAGGGGGCTTAGGATTCCATTCCTCACATTACGACGTAGTAACAGCAACCATGAAATCCTTGGCCAGAAGGACTTTTTTTTTTGTGCTAACACAACAAACAAGCTACAACTTATAAACCATTTCATTTTGGAAGACACAAGGCATCCACATCTTTAACAACTGACTAGTCACAGATTCAACATGCTATCAGAAAGTTTTCTTCTGCTAGATATGAGGATTTTTTTTTTAAACACCTACAGATTAAATGATGAGATTTAAAATAATGCTAAAATCTTCTGCAATGTTCTTCCTGCATTACAAATGGACTATTAAATCAGTGAAGTGCCAATCAAATGCTTTTGTACTTTGAAAGAAAGGTTTAAATAACAAAAGCAGTTTTTCAGGCCTCTCCCCCATGGTAGTCCGTGTCACCTATGCACTAATTACAACATATTTACTCTCTTTTCTAGTAAGATCACAATTGAATAGATTTTTCAGAACATCATTTTTAAGAAAAGTTGCAATCAGAGCCTCGTAGATTCTGGCTCTTACTAATCCAGCTTGTCTAAGAAAAACACAATGTTGTGCAGTAAACTTCAAGATATATGACAGGATTGAATAACAGCAGCTCTGGATTGAGCCTCCAGCTTTAAAAATCAACTCACTGCATGACCTCGGGTGAACCATTAATTAACTAGGGCCAAATCCTCTGTGGACTAAACACAATGGAACTAGCCAGTTTGTACAAGCCAAAGATCTGGCCCCAAGTTTCCAGAAGTTTTGATTCGGCCTGGCCAAATACTGGAGTTTTCATCCTATGAAAAAAATGTGTTTCACGATAAAAAGTAAAGCTCTCACGTCCTTCGTGGAGTAAAAATTCCAAGCAATTCCTTGAAGGGGCAGGGGGAGCTGGAGGTCTCGGGAAGATTTTGTTAACTGTGCCTTCGCCCTGTAAGCAGAAAGTGGAATTGACAAAAGTCTTCAAGGCAGGCAGCCATGAACCATCACTTTAATTTTCTGGTGAGAAAAATCTAACTTTTTTTCCAGTAAAACTGGAACTTTCCTGCAGAAAACTGCAACTGCATTTTCCACTGGGGTGGGAAGGATCCTCCCAATCAGCTCTAATATTGTGTACTCTTAGCATCTACTGAAGACAGCCTAGCTGCTAAAAGAGCTCTTGCCTCTGAGTTTTTTTTCATGTAAGAGAAGGATGACACTACTTTCCTATCATAGATTTTTGTCTTAACTTACTCTTTCTTGCAAAGCGCCCTAAGATTCACAGATGCTAAATGATTTTGCATTTCTACATTAGCCCTATGATTTCAAAGACATCATTTCTATAGGAGAGTATATCCCAGGCACTGAGAAAGACCCTGGTCTTTCAGGATTGTTACAGTTGTTAAATAATCACGGCGTTTATATAGATACTTTTTCCTTTTAAATAATTTCTTTGATCTGCGAACCTAGCTTCAGGCTTTGTATTCATTTTACTACACTGTTGACTCCTATTTTCTTACAATTTCTCGCTTGCAGTTCAGCAAAGAGGACTGTAAGACTGACAAGAGAACATTTAACCTGAAAAATACAGACTTACTTGGCTACAAAAGGGAAGCAAAGTCTGGATAACATGACTGGCAGTGAGGCAGCCCGTTTTCTAGTTCTCTCGCTGCAAGGACTAGCAAACTCATTTTACCTCTGTACTCCGATTAATAAATGTGAGAACACTCCCTATTGGCAAGGCTGAAGAAACCTGGGTACGACACCCTGCCATCTTGGCAAAAACAAATGTCTGGAAAGACAAGTGACTGATTGCTTTTAAAGCCACTGTTGGACCCGCGACATAAAGTATCCCGACGGCTCGCTCAGGTAGAAACGCGCTGCCAACCTCCGCGAAGATCTACGCGCGTATTTTCTCCATGAGCCCGAAGGGACGGCATAAAAAAGCAGCTGAGCTTATCGGTATCGGAGGACGATCAAATCCTCCCCAAGTCCGGCTCTCCCCGCCACCCAGCCGCCCGCCCCTCATCCCCCGCCGCCGACGGACAGCGCAGCCCCGGCCGCCCCGCAGCCGGCACCTTGCGCAGCCCCTCGCCTCCCCCCTGGGGGCTGCCGCCGAGCTGCCCACCCACCCCCGTCCCGGCGGACGCGGCCCTCGCCTTGCCGTCGCGCCCTTCACAAAAGGGCGCTGGCAACTTTTCCCAGCGGCCCGGCCAGCGGCCCTTCCGCGGGGGGGGGGGGAGGAGGGGGAGGAGGAGGAGCGGGGGGGTAGTGGTGGGGAACGCTGGTGCCAAGGCTCCCGCCGGCCGCACGCACCCTCAAGGGAGCGGCGCTGCGGCCACGGCGAGGTGGCCCCGCCGGCTCGGGAACTTTTTCGGGATGGGGAAAAAGCTCCGCGAAGCCGCGAGAGGTTGGGGTGGAGGGGTAGGCTGTGGGTACAGGCTCTCCCTCTTTCCCCGCCTGGCCCCAGCGGGACGCGGCCGGAGCGGAGCGCGGGCGGTCCCCTGGCGCGCGCCCAGCGCCTCAGGGCGTCGGTTGGGACCTAATCGGCTGGCTCGCGCGCGCGCGCCGGGCAAACCCCTGCGCGCAGCCCCGCGCCCCCCAGCGCCCCGAGAAACCCGGCTCGCGCGCCCCAGCCCCTCCCCACGCCGCCAGCCTGCCCGCCTCACGGTGCGGACCGGCCGGCCCACCCCCTGGTAGGCGGTGACGTCCGGCGGCCCCGCCCCTAACCCCCCACTGACCCCGGAAACGCGGTACCTCTCTCATCTTCTCCCTTCCCTTCGCGCAGCAGCTCGACACTTTCACAGGCAGCCGCCGCCGCTTTGCCGGCCCCCTCATTGGCCCCCGGCTCCACCGCCCCACCGGCCTGCTCCCATTGGCTCAGAGCCCTGCCACTCCCGGGCGAGCCTCGCCCACCGCCGCTGCCTGGGCCCGCCCCCCTCCTCGCCACTCATTGCTAATTTTTTATAGGCGAAGCCGCTCTCACCGGCCCGCTACGCGCCCCTCCTATTGGAATGCGCAAGTGTTGGTCAAACGGATGGCGCCTCTCATTGGCCGAAGTTGAGAACGATAGCGGCCGCCTTCGCCAGTCTAGAGCTCTCACTGGTTCTACAGAGGTGTCACTCTCTCCAGCAGCTGGGTATCGATTGGTCGCCGCGAGTACCTCCGCCCTCAAGCAGTAGGTTAGGTTGTGCGCCCTTATCCCCTCCCCCCGCATTCTACGCATTTCTATTTCCCGCTTTATTTATTTATTTTCTCCATAAACTTAAATGACCCCGGAGGGGCGGGGGGCAAGGCGGAGCCTGGTGAGCCTAGACGACCAATGGGAAAGAAGAAGTGGGGCGGAGCCATCAAACGCCTGGGCCAACGGGAGCCCAGCAGACGGGCCGCGCTTGGCTCGCCGCCGGCCAATCGTGAGGTACCCTCCGCCCCCGCCCGGTGCCGGCGGTGGATCCCGGCCACGGGGGGGTGGCGGTGCCCCGGCGGGGCGGGGCAGCTCCCGCTAGGCCCGGGTGTCGGCAGGGTGGCCGGTAACGGCCGACCAGGGGCAGGGAGGGCGGGCAAAGCGCTGCTCGCTCGGCTTACGCAGCGGCGCTGGCCCGGGTGTGGGAGGAAGGGACACATGATCGTTTCCTTCCTCACGCCGGGGCGAGCGGCACGCAGGGGCCGGGGTGGGGGGGATGAGCTCATCCCCCTCCTACCGCTCGCTCTGTGGCGTTTCCTCGGCCTCGTGCTCCCGAGGGTGCGTTCCCCCCGCCGCGGCGGATTTTCTCGGCTTGCCCTGCCTTCCCAACACCGACGGCAGGCGCTGCACGTTCTTCCCGGGGCGGATATCGGCTTTTCGGCCCGGGAAGGGACGTGAAGTCGTTTTCCCAAAGAGCGCTCCAGTCTCTGCCCTGGACCAGGGGCTTTTCTAGGGACATCTGTCTTTAGGACTGGAGCAAAAATCCGCCGCCTCCCCCCTCGCCCCGAGAGAAACAACAGTTACTTTTACAGTGAAGGAATTGCTTGTACCTGTTGGTTTTGCAACTGGGTCCAAAGCGAGCTGACAACAGCACCGCTGCCACAAGCACTGTGAGGATGCTGTGGGAGTCCCAAGGGTGGCTTGTGTCACTAGTTCCTCCAGAAGGGAACAGAGGCAGTTAGCTGCATCGATCTCCATCACTTCCCATCACAGGGAAGGCCAATACCTTCCTTGTTTTCCTTACCATGAATATACTTCCAAAGTTTTTACCGTCCTTAACTGCTTTTTTTCTTTGCTTTCCTCTTGTCAGTGTTTCTGATTGTAATCCTTGCGCTGTTCTTTCAGAACTCTGTTCACCTGACCTACCTTTCCACTTTCTGCCTGCTTCCTTTTTGTTTCAGGTCAAATAAAACTCATGTTTTATCCAAATCTGTCTCTTGCTATACTTCCTTTGCCTTCCTACACAGCAGGTAAGTTTAAGTTTGGTGGTTATTCCTTTGAAGAACCCTGAGCTTCCTACTGTATTTTTCTCTGACTACTCCCTCTGTATCCAACAGAGTTCTCCATTTTCCTTACCCTTGCAGTCAGTTGTTACCTTGGCTATCCTCTGCCCTTCCCTTTGCACAGATCGCCCAGTCTAAAGCTATCACCCTAACCCAAGTTGCCTCCCACATTCATAGCACAAGTAGTTTATACCTGTCTGTTGGAGCCACATGGGGAAGAGCTCCCATTCCAGTTGGTTTCTCTGTCTTCCATATCTGAGCTTATCACCAGTGTTTTTGAGGAAATGCCCCTGGTTGGGGCCCTTCCTGCACAACCGTGTCTCCTGTTGCCATCTGCTCGGGCGATTCTGCTAGCTCTTTACATAGAAAGCTCCTCCGTCTCATCAGTTGGTTTTTGTAGCAGATTGTTATCAGGAGAGTGCCCAGCTTCTTTCCTCCTTTCACCATTCTCAGGGACTTGGCGCACTTGTCACTCCCTTAGTGTATTTGATTTCAGAACTGATGTATAACAAGAAAGGACATCTCTCCCGCCTGCTCCCTGCCCTTTATTATCCTCCCTGAACAAGGAATTACCTTTATAGTTGTATTCCAGTCATGTGGGTTACCCCACTGCACCTCCATTGCCGTATGTAACATCCCTTTTTTTTGGGGGGTGGAGGGGTGTTAATGTAATGGGAGTAATTAGTAAGCAAATTGCAACTGGTAGTAAAAGAAGGTAAAGACCTCCATCAAACACAGCTCAGTATTGCGAAGCGCTTGGATTTTAAGCACTGGCATGATCTGACTGCATAGCTGCTTAAATGTAAGCGTATGCTCAAGTTCTTTGCCGAATCAAAGCTTTAATTTTCTTTTCATTTTCGTGTGGCCTGTTCTGCATTTTCAAGCTGAGACAGAGTGTGAAGTAAAACACTCAGAAAACTAATTTCTCTAGGGCATATTCTGTTTGATAATGTCATACCTGGAACTTCATCTGGGCTGTCAAAACAATGGCGCATGACAGTAAAACTGAGCACATATACATAAATCTTTCACAGCCTGTAACTAAGTATCGAGAATGAGCTGAAGGCTCCTCTAGCTGAGTTATTTTACCAGATGAGAAATTATGTGACCGTCAGAGAGCAGATACCTCCCAGCTAGGAACTCTAGGTAACAACAGGTAGAGGTGGCAATGAATGTATGGACGTACACCTAAAAGGCATACTGCAGAAGGACAGGGGATTTTAAAGAGATGCAGAAGAGGAGATCCCTCTCCTTGAGCAGCATTTGTTGTCCACCTCAGATCACAAGGCTGCGTTTCTGGGGGGAGTGATAGCTGTACCAGAGATACCCAACAAGTTACCAGTGATTTGCATCCACCAGATTGAAGAGTATTTCAATTGATTGAAGAGTCATAGTGTGGGTCTGCTTCTATTTAATGTCATCATTAATAATTGTGGGATAGAGAACACGCTTTTAAAATTTATGGTTAGAAATCGTGCTCAAAAATGTTACAAACCTCTCAGAGGACACAATTAGAACCGATTGTGTTAAACTGAGAAAGTGATGCAACCAACAATCTGGTATTTAATAGAATTTCTAAGCATGGTATAGAAATCAACTCTAGTAATAGTTGAGGAATTTCCTCCTGAAAGAGGAATAACTAAGGAGGCAGAAAGACTACGAAAGAGAATCTGAGAGGTCAGGCTAGATCACAAGTGGAATACAAAGCAAAGGTGAGAAGGGCAAGTCTCATTCTAGGGTGTACAAACAGGAGAGTTGTACTTAAAGTAAGCCCAGGAAGAAATAGTTCTTCTATGACCACTGCCAAGGAGGCCTCAGCTGGAATACTCTGTTTGGTTTCAGACACACTGCATTTAGAAAGATTTGGAAGATCAGAGACTGAAAGGTTGGAAGTGGCAATGGTAAGAGTATTAGAAAACACAGCCTACAAAAAAAAAGGGCAAAGGAACTAGATTTGTTTAGTCTAGAAAAGGGAAGAAAGAGGGGAATATTCCAAAGTTCTTGCATTAAGTAAAATTAGTGCAGAGGAAGATAAATTGTTCTTCATATCCACTGGGTCAAGACAAAAAGTAACAGCTTTCATTTGCAGCAGTGTTTTAGTTCAGATATTGGTAAAACCTTTTGTGGGTTCAGCACAGTAAGAGTCCTTGGAGGCCACAGGATCCCTGATACAGAATGCTTTTAAAACTACAACAGACGGGGGCCAACCACCCTCTGGACAGTTGCCCAAGGCAGCCAAGCAGGAAGATCTTGAGTGACACATGGCCTTGCTGGGACAGGCTGGGAACTGCAGCACTAGGAGCAAAGCATCTGTGAGAAACAACCCAAAACTCCCCAGGTCTTTCAGCAACAGCCAGCAGCTCCTGCTTTACCTGGAGACACGATACAACCAGTCAGCTCAATGGTAGGATATTGCCTCCCGATGCAGCCGCAGTTTCCAGCATCTGCTTAGTTTTGTTGTCAGGTTTAATGTCAAGTCAGGGATTGCAAATATAGTCAGGACAGCACTGCTGGGAGGCCACCAGGCACTGTGTGTCAGAGCGGTCAAGTGTTGTCTATACTTGTCCCTGCAAGATCTTTCAGGTCTGTCCTAGCATTACATTTTTATGAGCAGGGGTTTGACTACAGTAGTGTGACAATAAAAGACCACTTTGTAGCTCCACAGCTCTGTGCTGTTTGAGCTAAAACCCTATAAGGTACAATTCCTTCCAAGCCAACAGAGTTGGAAGCAAATGCCTCTATTTGTGGAGTCATTTAAAATAGATCTTAAAAATAAGGTGTCTGGCCACACAGTCGAAGGACTGGTAAGCTTGGAATCTTGTAAACACCAATATTAAATTGGGTTGCACTTTTGTAGTACCCTTATATATGTAAATATCAAATTCTATATAGTTACTTACTGAATTCAAGTTTTGGAGCCTGTATCTCCTACCTTAATTGACTGGAATGGAGAAGTAATCCCTCATCAGGCAGAGCTCATAGTAAAAGCATAAAAAGTCTAATTTATTGCATTCTTTCAATATGACTTCATTTTTGAGCATTTCGTGACAATCTGACCTAATATTGCACTGATTCAGACAATAGAGCTGTTCTATTGTACTTTAATGACTGGAAATGTAATTTGCTTCCTGTTTAATATTTAAGCTAGCAATAATACCAAAAAGGTTATTGCTCCTAAGAAAAGATGAAAGGGGCATAACTCTTAAGGTTTTTTGTGTTCAAAATTTGACCTACTTTAAAAATACTAGAAACTCATGGGAATGGTCCTCAGAATTAAAAATACCAATATAAGATTGTTGCCTGGGAATTTTAAGATACATCACTTTCAGCTCATTGAAAAGCAGAATTTCCCTCCCAAGGGAAATCCACATAATTCAAAATTAATTTTTGTCCCGAAACACTGAATTAACAGAGTTTTTCACAGAAAGGGAAGTTTTAAAAGAAAAAAGTAATCTGAACTTTAGAAATATTTAATTTGGGCTTGATGACTGTCGTGAAATTTTTCAGTCTGGCTCAGTTGAAAAATTAGTCTGTGCCTTCCCCAGCTGCCTCTAGTGACCCTTACATCACCGGCTCTCTGCAGGCTTCCTCCATTACTCTTCCTGGAGAGACCAACTCCATGGCTAGCCCACATTGCCCATAAAGCTCTTCCATGGTAAGCAAGGAAGAAAAAAATTTTGATGTAATGTGTGAGGAAGACAACTCACAAAGGCTGATTAGTAGACCATAACAGGCGCATGCGTTATCATCTGAACTGTTAAAACAGTGAGGTATGTGGTGGCTCAGATAGGGATGCAGAGTCATAGAAATAAAGCAACTTGAATGGAGAACAGTGCAACTAAAATCTAATTTTCACATGAGGTGCAGCTGTGGGCCTGCCCTCCTGCTTCTGCCATAAAGCCCCATTGCCTTTTCCTTTGGTATTACTGCCCATCCTGTTATGCAGTTGGACGATATTGCACGCACAGCTCGGACAAGTCTCTCCTCTTCCCCTGCCCCTCACCTCATGTGTTAGACCCTTTGGGGGACCACATTCCTCCTTGTTGCCTTTGCATTAGGGCTGTCCCCGTTGCAGGGCTCAGCAAGTTGAGTCCCACACCTGCATGGAAAGGAAACCAGAGATCCAAGGCTTCATGAAATCCCTCAGAGCCATTTCTAACACTTTACATATTAGAAGTAGTTAAGCCACTGTCATACTTCCACCTGACAGTTGGATACGCTGGTCTTTGTGTAAAGTTTGGTGTGTTGCTTTTTTTTAACCATTCACTTGGGATGAACATTGGTAAATATATATAAAAAACCCCAAAACTATCACAAGTAATTCCGTGCAAATATCTGTATTTTGTCAGGCCCAGATAAAGTACTACTGAAACTTGCTCCTCACTTGCTTTTGTCTGAAGCACAGACAAAAATGCCAGGTATCAATGGAAGGAAGACAGAGAGGAGGCAAATACTTTTGAATGTTTTGTTTCACTTGGTTTTATAAACAAGAGGGTGGCATCTCTTTTTAAACCATGACATTTTGACAAACAATGATGCTTTGTGTTACCCTTTATTGAGAAATGTGAACAGAATAGTTTCAGGCAATCCGAAAAGCAGCTTGGGTGTACTATTCCCAGATCAGTCGTTTACTTGCTCCACATATTTGGATAAGATACTTAGTCCTTATCTCTATGCCAAGGTTGTACTGCTTTAACTGTACCAGTTCAGTAAAGCCATACAAGCTCTCTAGTATTAACACAACCATATTGGCATTCAAGTACTTTTATCAGAATAATACATTCATGTTGGGCAGAGGGAATAATCATACCACTATAACATGCCTTTGTACCATTATAACCGCTGGCACAGTGGGGAGTGTACTGTTATAACAAAAAGATAAAAACATCTCAGCCCTCACCAAAATACTTATACCTAGTAGTAAAATTGTGCGTAGATCACCTTTGGTGCCTCGCTTTTCCCCCATCTATAAAAGTCTTTTAGTTCTTACCTTGCAGGGCGGTCAAGCCTTGATTCCCATCTGTAACGAGGCTTCGCAAGGTCTGCATGAAAGGTGTCAAGGCTTATTTTTAGCCAGTCACAGGGCTTTTTTGAGTTTCTAAAGAGTGTTTGCATGAAGCAGCTGTGCCCCAAAACATGCCATAGTGGAGGAGTTCAGCTGGGCTTGCTTCCTTTTTCTGTGAACATTCCACATTACATTTGACTCAGACTTTTCTGACAGCTATTTTGCGACGTACTGACTGTGAAGTCATCCCTGTTATTTCATGTATTAATGTGAAATCCATTCCTCTATTTCTCTAAACTTCGGCAATTGGCATCTTTCCCCACGACCATTAGTCTGACAAGCAAAGGTTAAATCAAGGACAAAAATCCTGCTTGTTCAAGGCAAAAATACAATAAGGGTGTTTTCCCTGTTGCCTTTTACCTAAAATTTGAAGGGGTGGGGGGAAGTAGTCAAGAGGCTGCCATCTGTTGGGAGAAACAAGGGAGGACACCAGAGCCTCAAACACTGGCAGCACCTGACAGGAGTTGAGCAATGTTGGGCTAATTGTTGGTGTAAATGACATCAGCATTTGGCCTGCGATCAGTAGTTTCTCCCCGAATAATTTAGGAAGTACAAATATTTTAAAAAAATACTTGAAGTTAGACATTAACCAGATGAAATGTTTAGACAGCAATAGTAAAATGCATTTGATCAAACTTTATGGACTGAAACTCAAACAGTTTTATTTGGTAATAATAATGGGGATGCTGATGCAATTCCTAGTTAATCAAAAGGGAAAAATTCAGAAGCAGCAGTCTTTTGAAATTAAAGAAATATCATTTCAAGGGCGACTTTGAATTTGTTCACAAAAGATTTCCTAATCCACAAATCCATTCTGATGGCTCTTTTCCCACAGGCATTCACTCCGAGCACCAAGGCCGCTGATGTTTTCTGCAGGTTCGCCGTTCATTTTGAAGCCATGGAGCAGGACGCTTGGCAGCAGGCTTTCTCCTCTATCTTGCAAGCCACGCAAGAGTTCCAGCTTCTCAGCCCTGCGTTAACTGGGTTGTCTCCTACACCGAATATGAGACTCAGATCCAACATTAAGAGGAAAAGTCTGGATCTACAAAGGCCCCAAAAGATGCCTACACAGAATAGGATGTCATTTTGTGACAATCCTATGCAATCTAGACTGTCAGACTCTAAACGTTTATACACCTTTGTTTTCCAAACAAGTAAAACATATCATAACCCATATCATGGACATAAACACCCCATCACCTACTTTCTTCCAAGAAGTACAGTATTTAAGCAAAGTACAAGGACATCAGAACAACCATTCTCCCTGTTGGATGATAGCCTGGGTCCAGAAGGTCTGTTTAAGCTGGAGGAAAGGTGCTATCGTAGAGAGGCCCGCTGGATTTTAAGTATTGGAGCCTTCCCATCAGGCCTGCTTTCCAAGTCACCTCCAACAGCATGGAAATCCAGCCTGGAGCTGCTTGCTGGTGTCTAGGGAGTGGGTCACATCTGGCTTGAATTTAGCATTTGCTATTTATTAGCACACTAAAGACTGTTTAATTTACGCACAGCTTGCGTGTGTGTGCGTGTGTGTATGTATGTATTAAGTAAGAGACAGCTGGTCCTATGCAAAGTTGACTGTTACTCCCGAGGCAAGAGGCCCATGGAACGCAGGGTGGCTGGTGTTGCATTATTGCCCTTTACTATTCTTTGACCTCCGCTTGATATATTTTTCCATAACCCTAGGCAGTGAGCTCTCTGTGGGTGGGAACTATCTGTGTGTTATTGTCTGTTAAATGAGGCCCTTATTGTGGAATACAGCTTCTGAACATCACTACTAAACAAATAACACCCACAAGCAAGGTGGCCAGCATCTGTCTTAACTGGTCCACCACCACAGGCAAGGTGGATATTGCCTGATGCAGGGGAAGCCTGCAATGGGAGTAAAAAGCCGTTCCCTTAGAAGTGTGCCTGCACCAGCAAAACATGAAAGCCACAAGTGCTAAAAGCATGAATAACACACACACACATCACAAGAAGCAATAACTGGGATAACAGCACACAAAGGTGACCTGTGGACCTTCTGAGAAGGACAGTGGGGAGACAACAGCAAGTATAGTATAAAGTAACAGTGTGAGAATATGCTGCTTCAAGGCATAGCAGAGGCACGTAGTACAGTCATTTCAGTTGTCCTTTCACTTGTTGTGTTTATGCCTGAAAACTGAGTGATGCCAGCACATCAAGGGAACGTCCAGGAGACTTGTACCTACATTTCTGACCCTCTAAAATACTTCTCTTTGTCATTCAGGGATGGGAACATCATCTTTTATGCAATGAAAAAAAACTTAGTGTTTTTTCAGGGGAACTTACACTGTGCGGAGCAAAAAGTAACTGCAGAACAAAGGAGAACTTGCCTTGCCCACAGTATGTGCGTGCCCCAATATGTGACAATGCTCTCAGGATATTTATACCCAGGTGCTATGGTTGTTCAAAGGAGCAACAGTTAGGGTGGTTGCAGTGTGCACTATTAGGGACAAATGAAACTCAAAGCTGTTGAGTTTCCTCCTTAAAGCTGTTGTTGTTCCTCCTCAAACCAGGAGGAAGTTAAGAGGGACTCTTAGCTCAAAGTAAATATGACATGAAGGGCATAGGGTATTCCCCAATTCCTGAGAAGAGCATTCACCTTTTGCCATGAAACTGTGCTTCAGAATGCAAGTCCTTAAGGTTGCTAAGGAAGCACTGAAAGCATTAGCTGAACGTACCTGATGCAGCATTGCCTGACTGCCTCTGAGGCTTTAGCTTGGGGGGAATTACAAGTCTTCAGTTCCTCTCCAGGGGACATTAACTCTGGAACATAATGCCAGCCATCAAATTACAAAGCATATAATCATTTCACTACTAATCAACTCATGCTCATACTAGAATCCTTACTAGAATCCTTACTTTATTCCTTACACCTTCCCAGATCCCATAAGCTCCTGTTGCCTTCTACTCAGCTGTCCAGTTTGGATTGACAGTACATGAACCCTGTCTGAGTGGTGTCAGGACAAAGATGTTTGGCATTCTGAAAACTGAAGGTAAAAAGATTAAACAAACCTGAATGTAAAAATATAATACGTGACCTAGTGTGCTCAAGGTTGTGTTTATTTTCTCATTTAATTTCAGTAAAAGTGTACCTTAAGATTAGAGTCAACACAATCAATGTCTAGAGTCTGCTGCACTGTCAAGATAAAAATCCAAGAGGTTTTCTAAAGACACTGTGTCTAGCTTCCTGTGAAGTTCATGGTGATGAAGGACACTGGTAATGCAGAATATTGTTCAAGAGACTGGGAATCGGGACATGCAAGTACTGCTTTGTTGTGCTATACACTTGCTTAGAGTTCTTGGGCAACTCATTTATTCTTTTTGTGTCTCTCTTCCCTCGGAAAGTAGTAATAACAACATTCCTAACTTTTGCACACAAACTTAAAAGCATAAAGCAAGAGGAGTAAAGGTATTACTCATATACTAACTACTACCAAAACTCTGAGATAATGAACGAGGAGTGCAGTTAGGGGCGTAGTGGACATTACTGGCAATAATGGAGTAAGATTGTACTGCATCTTAAGGTTAGAGTTCTATAAAAATGTTAACCTTCTTACTGCTTCCAAAAAAATAAGCTTCCCTCTCCTTTCTCTGGACTGCTAACAGCACTTGCTGCATCTAGTGACAATGCCAAAGTGACAGCTCTCAGCCTCTGCTTGCTCCCTTGTTTCTGTTCACATTAGGATATGACCTAGAGGGTTGCAGGGGCACCATGTTGCCTGATTGCTGGATGATGTCAGCCCCAATTGTCTATGTATCATGTCTCTGGGGCACTGAATCATTTCCTTTTTGGTGCCCTTTCTGATGAAGAGGAACTGGAACTAAGCGCTTTTTGCCTTTCATAGCCCCTGGCTAGTAGTATCTGGCATGGGAACCTGTCATATTGAGCAGGCTGTGCTGGAACTTCACATTTTAACCATAAGTGCTTAGAAATTATGGTGCTGCCATCCCATCTAGTGGAGGGATCAGATTAATTCATCAGCTGCTTGTTACTAAGTAAGCACATACTTCTGCTGTGACTGTAGGAGCAGAGCTATCAGCCTTGTGAGGACACAGTCTGCACAACATGCTCGCACATTGTTGATTCATCCAGTGCAGAATGAATTGGGTGCATTTCTTGACATAAAAAAAAAAGTCTGAAAGTTTACACTGTTATCAGACAGCAGTTGTTGCATCAGAAGACCAAGTCAGAAAGACAATCTAACGGCGAATTTGGGAGACCTCACCGAGGGAGAAAACCAGCTCTGCAGCAATACTTCACTAACGGAGAGTAACAGGGAAGTAAGCAATCTATTACTTGATCCATGTCTTTTTAGGTTCTCCCTTGCCACTCCACAAATGCAGCTGTTTTGGCCTTATGTCTTCCTGTCAGCCCACTGAACTGGTCACCCCTCTTTTCTCATGGCTGTGTAAACACTGGCTGAAGACATTTGCACCAGGAAGGAGCAACTAGCTACCTTTAACTGCAGGCAACAGCTTTGCTGCTCCATGGCTAGAACATAAGAACCAGCTGTAATTTCTGAGTTGCTGCCAAAAATTAAAACTAATTAGCCATTTCAAGGCTAACAAACACTTTGCAATTCCCTTTGAATCCTCTTACAACCCTGTAAGGGTCATGATCTACCTTGGAAGAACTTTCATCTACTGCACAGGCAGGATTGAGAGGGAGATACCCCTTCTTCCTGCATGGAAGAGGCAGCAGAGCCAAAAAGCTCTTAAGTTATCCTTCCCTGATAAAAGGAACTGTTCACTAACAGCTCAGATGAGCAGGGCACATCACAAAAAAACCCAGTGCCAGCAGAATTAATCGCTCCTGTATCTGTACGGATCATTTTGACCTGCACTGAGAAAATGGGGGGTATTTCTAATAGGTCTGAAAATGAACTTGAGCGACTCCTTCTTGAGAACGGTTATTCTGCCAGCCCTAAGCCTCATTCCCCCCCAGCCCCCAGAAGCTACATAGTGCAGAGCTCTGTCTGCTGCCACTGGGCAGACAGCTGCGACGTGGTGCCTCATGCAGGCATTTCCCACCCCATGCTTCAGCATGTGGGAAGCCCATGTGCTTGGACAAAAGAAAGTTAGTCCTGAACAGGGAGAGGGATGCAGACACTTTTTGCTCTGATATTGGCTTGAATAGAGCCCACCAGGCCACCTCTCTCTCTCTTTTTTTTTTTTTTTTTGAGAGAGAGAGGGAGAGAGAGAAAGAGTGATCCATATCAATTTCACAGACAAGAGTTTTCCTTACAACCATCAGTCTTGCTGGCATGCAGAGAGAGTCTGCAGCATGGAAGAGTCTGGGTGCAAGTAGGCACACAAGATCGGCGAGTGTGGCAGGTTATCCACTGCCAGAAGGTATCGGACATTGCTAAGGCAATGTGTAGGACAAGCTTGCTTGTAGGAGAGCTTGTGGAAACCCATTTTGTAGATTAAACACAGATTCCGGCTAAAAGGATTACTCATGCATTATGGGAGTGTTAGAAGAGGGTTGTTCATTCACCCCCTCTTCTTCATTCTTAGATATCACCTTCAAGTTAAAACACTGTTTACACAAAATAAAAATACAATGCCTTCTCCTGTCTGGCAGTGCCTTCAGCCTTCGCACACACAGCCCCAAAGCACATTATTTTCCAAGTAGTATGAAAATGCTGTGTTCGAAGCGCACTAGATGGCAGTGTTCCTTATGAATCATCGCTGAGCTCCTGCTCCACCATGATCACCACATTCAGAAAGCAAGTCTTGACATGGTCATTCCCAGGGTATTCTTCCAAATTTTGGGTTTCCAACCTTTATGCCTTTCTGAGGTGGAAAACTGCATCCTGCCTCTTTGACACCTTTCTGCCATTGCCTCTAGGAAAGCCTTCATCATGTTCAGTTGTCCATTATTGCTTCTTGCTGTTGAGCCCTCAGAACTAGCGCTGAACCCAAAGACTAGTTGTGTTTCTGCAGCACAGGGGCTATGGCTCATATGTTGCTTAGTCTTTTTCAGACTGAGTTTAACAGTAGGTTTTACAGCTATTTCAACAGTACAAGCTTTGATCTGCTGTCTGTATTGCTCTTTGGGATTCTTTGGAAGAGAGGATGCTTCCTTGATGTATCAATAGGAATTTGGAACTCTAAAGTAACACGTGGCTTTCCAGTATGAAACCAAGGACACTTCTACTCTGACAAATGCTGAGGATAGTCAGAATTGGCACACCTCACCAAGGAAAAACTGCATCAAACTGCAAGTTGGGAGAGAGGGGTAAGTAATTTTGACAGCCTTGTCTCATATTTGAGCTTGCTTTGTCTACTCACAGGAGGTTCCTGACAGATTCATTAGCATTGCTTACATCTAGTGAGAAACTTTAGCCAGATCTCTCAATTGTGCAGATCTGCCCCCCTTTGTCTCCAAAGTGAGGCTTCAACTCATTTAGCAACTGTGCTTTTAGGAGACAAAGCAACTCTGAAGGGAACTGCACTCTTCATCTGATGTTGAAGGGATGAGGAGGATTGGGAGCAGCTCAGAGGAAGAAAAGAGGGAAAGAGCAAAGTAGGACTCAGACTGTCTTGATTGACTTATATTTATCATAAGGCAGGAAAGTTGAACCTCATGAGGTTCAACAAGGCCAACTGCAGGGTCCTGCACCTGGGTCAGGGCAACCCCCAGTATCAATACAGGCTGGGGATGGAGG
Source organism: Phaethon aethereus (assembly GCF_964289735.1). Taxonomy (NCBI): domain Eukaryota; kingdom Metazoa; phylum Chordata; class Aves; order Phaethontiformes; family Phaethontidae; genus Phaethon; species Phaethon aethereus. The sequence continues at coordinate 93,173,041 of NC_138575.1, read as the reverse complement.
GATTGAGAAGGACTTGGGGGTGCTGGTGGAGGAAAAGCTGGACATGAGCCGGCAATGTGCACTCACAGCCCAGAAGGCCAACCGTATCCTGGGCTGCATCCAAAGAAGTGTGGCCAGCAGGCCGAAGGAAGGGATTCTGCCCCTCTACTCTTCTCTGGTGAGACCTCACCTGGAGTCCTGCGACCAGCTCTGGAGCCCTCAGCACAGCAAAGACATGGACCTGTTGGAGCGGGTCCAGAGGAGGGCCACAAAAATGACCAGAGGGATGGAACACCTCTCCTATGAGGACAGGCTGAGAGAGTTGGGGTTTTTCAGCCTGGAGAAGACAAGGCTCCAGGGAAACCTTCTTGCAACCTTTTGGTACTTAAAGGGGGCTTCTAAGAAAGATGGGGACAGACCTTTTAGCAGGGCCTGCAGCTATAGGACAAGGGGTAATGGTTTTAAACTCAAAGAGCATAGCTATAGGCGAGAAAAAAGGGAGACGTTTTTCACAGTGAGGATGGTGAAACACTGGTATAAGTTGCCCAGAGAGGTGGTAGATGCTCCATCCCTGGGAACATTCCAGGTCAGGTTGGGCGGGGGTCTGAGCAACCTGATCTAGTTGGAGATGTCCCTGCTCATTGCAGGGGGGTTGGACTAGATGGCCTTTAAAGATCTCTCCCAACCCAAACTATTCTATGATTCTATGTTGTAGAAGGTGATCATCTAGGATGGTAATGTTAAACAGATCCCAAATGGATGAATGACAGAAGTCCTGTCACCTTAGGCTCTGCTGGGAAGTGGAAGGTAGAACTGCTTCCCAGGCAATAAATCACTGAGAAGCCCCACATGGCAACTTGCATGCATGGCAGGGCAGTGTCTGCTGTTCAGGGTAGTGCCTGCACTCAGCCCATTCTTGCAGACACTGGAAGAAGACATAGGAAATAGACCCAGCCCTCACACTGCAGAGCCAGTCTATAAAGACAACACAAGCATTTCCAGTAGACCTGAGCTGAGTCCTAGCCCCAGTGCCCACCTACAGGAAGAAAAATGAGCTGATGCAGCCTTCACGCTGTCTCTGGGCTCTGATTTCTGCCCAGGCATTTCTGTGTAAGTGGAGAATATGGAGACTTCTTTTTCCCAAAAAACAACTTGTAGCGTTTCCTTTTTAAATGCATCTACACTGACCACTTTGGATCCAAGTACACCAAAGCTCATCGGGCAGCACACCCTGCCAGCAGCCCTGTGCAACATGCTGGATGACCTGCCTAGACCACAACACTCAGGAGCTCGGAATCTACATCCTGATGCTACGCCTCAGGCTTCCTGCAAATCGCCATCTCCTGCGGCTGGGTGCTATGGTGTCCTTTCCATGGCCAGAAACACTACCCCCGTGGGGTAGTTTCTGGTGGCAAACATAGCTTGAATCCGTAGCCAAGAGAGGGCAGCATTCTCCCTCATCTGGGAAGGCAGAAGAGGAGGGAGCTGCCTGGCCACACATCTCTTTCTAGGAAAAGGCGTGCTTTATCAGATGGCATTTTAGAACAGACATTCGTTTTAAGACTTTGTGCCTCTGTTTGTAGAGATACCAACTGATTTACACCTTGGAGTTGCTGGGGACAATTTATCACACACCTCTAAATAAGATCCAAGCCAGTTCTTGGTTGTGCCATTCCCATGCCTGCCGTTATCCCAGCAAGAAGGCGTGGCAGTCTTCTGGTAACCAGCATCCCTCTCCAGGTGGTGGCACAGCGGGAAAGGCAACTGCATCTCTATTTCAGAGTATATAGCTTTATGCTACAAGGTGGTGGTGGTGGTGGTGGAGGGAAGGCAGAAGAGGAGAACAAGTGGGCAAGTGCTTTGCATTTTTGTTACTGTTTTATATTCGTACATAAGTAATACCAAAACTAGACTTCAGAAAGAGCAGCCAGTAAGTGGAAATAGAAGACTCCAGCATATAGCAGTGGCTTGCGTACCAACTGGGGGCTTCTGTTTCCCAGAGCTACATCTCCTCCAAGCAGCTATCTGCGTAATCCGCGGAGGTGGCTGCCCGTGGAAGCCCACACTGGTGCTCATACTGTCTGTATATCTGGCAGCCTTCAAGCATTGAGCTCCTTGGTGAGCTCGGTGGAGGTGTGGTGCAGCTGGAAAAATCCAGCCTGTGCCACAGCAAGGGAGAAAATACACAAAAGCCTTTCCCTGCCCAGGTTCCTCCTGCTAGAGGAAATGCAAATAGCTACTGCTGCACCGCTCCCCGCAGTAAAGCAAAGGGCTGATCACAGAAGAGTTCCCCATCCAGGGAACTAGCACTCGCCTGTAGACTTGGGAAAAGAGAACAAGCCCATGCTGGCAGAGATGTGCCACCAGCATTTCATTTCAGAGCTACATTTCAGAGCTCCTGTGGTATGCTTCTTGTTGGCCTAATTAACGAGCTTGAAAGGCTAGGAGTCACAAGGTTCATATGTAAAACAGATGGTAGATAGACAGGACATCAATAAAGCTCTTTTAGATTATGCTGGAAAAAAGCAGAAGCTTCTGCTTGAAATAATTTCAAGCAAATGGCACTTGATTTACAGCCCTTATATGGCACATTATTTATACTGTTGCAAACCTTTAAGGATGCAAGTTTCTCACTGAAGATGAGTTTAACTACAGCAGTAGATGAGGGTGGGTTAGATCTAGTGCTTAGAACATTGCATCACTGTGCAAGAGAAGGTCTTACTGCCAGCTCTGCTACTGACCTGACACACACCACTTCACCCCTGCCCTTCTGCCAGCCTTATTTAAAAATGGGAATACCTCCTTTATAGAATGCATTGAGATCCTTTTAAGCTATGTATGATTAATTATTCTAGCAGACAAGAAAACTGAGGATTGTTAAAGGTTCATATCCTTCGATTTCTGACTACTGCTATATTTAAGTTAGCAAGTGCTGTCACCATTTTGATTAGAACAATTTCAAAGAAAAGTCAAGCTGAGCGACTGTGCACCGATACACTCAAACACTGCACAGTTCACTGAGTCATCTCCCCAGCTCAGTCCAATCCTTCCATAAGCCACAGGGAAGGACTTAGGCCCTGAAAATACACAGGTGAGAGTAAATAAAATTGCCATTTATCAGACCGCATGGGGGACACTGCCCTCACTGTCATTAGGGACACTGTTTAGTTGATAAATTTAAGATTAGCAGAGCTTATGTCATCATGACAATGGCAGTAAAATCTAGACAGCTGGAGGGATCCAGAGAGCAGTGAAAATATATTATTATGCATAAAATGTCCTAGCCACTAGACTACATGCCCAAAGGCCAAGCACTGGTTTGTACTCTGTTTGCTAGTTCGTACTGTCACATCTCCACCACAACCACTCACACTCCCAATAGTAAGCAAGTACTAGGATGAGAGCATATGCTACACTTCCACTTTAATGTAATAGACTTGGTTGTCACTGTAATGTTGGATGCTGGTTTCAAGCACGAAGAGAAAAATGTCCTCTCCAGGACAACTGCAGTCACTACAAACCTATCACTGAATTGGAAACTATGAAGTGAGAGTTTAGCAAAAGCTTGGTTTGATCCATTGACCAGACCTACTGAAGTGACTGCTGATTGAAAAGCAGCCAGGAGCATTCAGAGCTCTACCTCGTGAGAAGCTAAATATGAGCAGAACAGTGCTGTTTCTGCAGCCTGTGCCTGCTGGGGCCACAGAGGATGCTGGAGGCACTCTCTGTTCCTGGAGGACGAAAGACCCCACACTCAACTATTTGTCTTTACCTAAAGCCCTGATCCTAGCTGATTTTAGCAGAAAGATGGACGACGCATACCACACCCAATAGTCAACTTTTGCAATGATTGTGGCAATGGTCAGAGCAGAGGCCGTCTGGTATGCTTGTCTCCTGTGAAGCATTGAGAGAAATGTGAAGATTTGCAGCTCTCAGACTTATTTCAGTGGGAAGCAAAGGGGTTTGCTGTGCTGAAAGCAAATGGGATCAGTGGTTTTCCTGTGTTTCTTTAAAGTGCTAAAGGGATCTGGTTCATTCAAGCCACAGGAAGGCACATTAATATCTGATAAGCTTTTGGCAGAACACAGAGCAGCGGTAAAACACTTGCCAGAAGGGTTGAAACACAGACTTGGGACTAGGCAGGTCCAGTAATAGGCTGGAGCACCTATAGTGGCAATTAGAAATGCATAGGCCTAAAAATGCAATCCAGTACCCCAATCACCTTTCCCATCATACACCCAACCCCCCACAGTCACCGAGACTATAGGCTTCTCCACTTCCCTCCAGAAGTGCATAGATGCCTTTAGTCCAGTTTCCCAAAATTGGGATATTCAGTGTTGCTTGTAGAAAGCTATAAGCAAAATAAACCCCCGAGACAAGTCCATCCCACTGCTTTTTCCACAGAGGGGGAGAGGAATGAGCATACCCCACAACTGCATGTAGGTGACACTTGAACCTGGAGATCACAGATTTCCATGATTAGCTTTGCTCCTCTGTGTGCCCGATGGGAGCACCTCTGCTCTGAGCTCCTGCCTCGCCCTGGCCAGAGATAAAGTAATAGGTTTTCTTCTTCATATGTTTCCCTAGAGCCTGGCTTCCCCCATGCCATGCACAATTACTGTAACCACAGGGCTGTTCTTCTAAAGAGAAGCCCCCTTGGGAGACTGAAGGAGAAGAATGATTACTCGCTAACTCCGTCAACAGGCGCAGCAACACACACCTGTGACCAGCAGCGGATCCGACAGCAATGCACATGTAAGCTGTGTCCTGCCCTCGGCCACAGCTTATTTGTCCCTCAGTAATTATAGAGGGATTGTCTTCTCTGGGGCCATGGGGAGAATATTGTTTGCATTTCTTTTAAATTATCTCCCTCCTCAGATGTCTTCTTGTTTCCCGACATGAGACAAACCAGCCCAGCCCTTAAGCCAACACACCTGCAGAAGCTACGTGCTCAGTACAGAGGCAGCAACAAGCCGCCCAAGGAGGGTCCTCCACAACGGGGTATCCCTACGGTCATCCCCACATCGTCACATCCCACTCTTGGAGCAGTGAATCCTAGATGAGCAGATGGGCCTCACTATGTGTAGTGACTGTGCAGGCAGGGGCGAGGACTTGCTCACCCCAGCAGTTCCCAATTGCCTAGGTTTTGGCAGTTGCCTGCTGACCTGTTTAATGAGCTGGTTTCTGTAGATCTCTTCCTGTGCCATTTATCTCACAGGGAGCCTAAACCTAAGCCAGGTGTCTGGGCTCTACTCCAAGGGCCATGACAGCTTAGCACTGCAGCACCCACGTCCCTCACGGGATCTCGCTCTGCACGGTGGCGAGCCACACGGTCTGGAGACTAAAGCACGGACTTGGGCATTGGTTTCTGTGGCCAGTTCCGATATTGACATCTGGTGTTATTAGCTAATACTTGCAGACAAAAAGGACATCAATGGCTTATTGCTTGAGCACACTTAGCACTTAAAAGAGAAGGTTCTTCTCTCAGTGAGCGCTCCCAGCATCTAAGACATCAGTCCAGTGTAGTCCCCTCTTTAGTAACATTTCCTTATATATTGTTTTCACTTTGACTCACCTTTCATTATAAGTACACAAGTTTGCATAAGAATAGGATCTCTGTTTTCATGGAGGTTCATCAGTTGCAAGCACGATGCCCTTTCTATTCTTCAGAAGGTATTTTTAATAAATAATTGTTTTTAAGAATTGTGTGCCCTCTTCCCGCTCCCCAAAATTCTCCATGATGTTCTGGATGAGGGGATCGAGTGCTCCCTCAGTAAGTTTGCAGATGACACCAAGCTGGGTGGGAGTGTTTATCTGCTGGAGGGTAGGAGGGCTCTGCAGAGGGATCTGGACAGGCTGGATCGATGGGCAGAGGTCAACTGTATGAGGTTTAATAAGGCCAAGTGCAGGGTCCTGCACTTTGGCCACAACAACCCCATGCAATGCTACAGGCTTGGAGAGGAGTGGCTGGAGAGCTGCCTGGTGGAAAGCGACCTGGGGGTGCTGGTTGACAGCCGGCTGAACATGAGCTGGCAGTGTGCCCAGGTGGCCAAGAAGGCCAACAGCGTCCTGGCCTGTATCAGAAATAGTGTGGCCAGCAGGAATAGGGAAGTGATTGTGCCCCTGTACTCGGCACTGGTGAGGCCGCACCTTGAATCCTGTGTTCAGTTTTGGGCCCCTTCACTACAAGAGGGATGCTGAGGTGCTGAAGCGTGTCCAGAGAAGGGCAACAAAGCTGGTGAGGGGTCTGGAGCACAAGTCTTATGAGGAGCAGCTGAGGGAACTGGGGTTGTTTAGTCTGGAGAAGAGGAGGCTGAGGGGAGACCTTATTGCTCTCTATAACTACCTGAAAGGGGGTTGTGGTGACGAGAGTGTTGGCCTCTTCTCCCAAGTAACCAGCAATAGGACAAGAGGAAATGGCCTCAAGTTGCGCCAGGGGAGGTTTAGATTGGATATTAGGAAAAATTTCTTCACTGAGAGGGTGGTCAGGCATTGAACAGGCTGCCCAGGGAGGTGGTGGAGTCGCCATCTCTGGAAGTGTTCAAAAAACATGTGGATGTGGCACTTCAGGACATGGTTTAGGGGACATGGTGGCGCTGGATTAATGGTTGGACTTGATGATCTTGAAGGTCCTTTCCAACCTAGTGATTCTGTGATTCTGTGATAGGAAGCCACGTTGCATGCCTTATAGCACAGATACTTCCAAAGCAAAACTTCGGAACACTTACTTAACAGTACTTTAAACTACAAATATTCAGTTAAAAGCTGACAAATAACTTCATATCCAGTTGAAGTGGAAGGGAAAGCATAGCTAGACATCAGATTTTGTAGTGACAAAAGTTTATAGGACTGCTACAGGAATCACAATGACTATAAATGGTCAGAAACGCCATTTTAGGTTTCATGCAAGGGATTGGCACTGTTAGCACCAGCAATTAATTTAGAACCAGGAGGAGGTGTATGTGGGAGGGCACAGATGTATTTTTAAAGGTAGATTACAAACATTAATATTAGAAGAGGTATTTTTGTTTCTGTTTTGATTAACAGAAGGTTATTAATTTTTCACTGAAGATTCATACATTCCATTGCAAGCAGACTGATATTTCACTAGGACACAGGAAACAGAAAATAGAGTCAGCTAGGAAAGAAAGCCCAGAAATCCAATGCCAGCTAAGCTAGATATGTCTCTTGTTTAATCAAAAATTGATTTCTTCCCCAGATTAAAAAACCCTATGTATACATGTATGCCAGCACCAGCGTTATAAGTGGGAAAAGGTGAAGCATTTATATCTTGCTAGGCAGGTGTCATGTGAATCTTCACTTGCTAGGTAATACAGATAGTAGCCAAACATTTCCAATTTTAAAATCCCAAAGTAGAGCTAACAAAAAAAATCTCAGCAGAGCAAGCAATATTCTCAAAGTGGAGTTTCCATACCTAAACTCACTACTCAAGTCCCACAGACGTTTCTTGCTAACCTTGCACTCACCTTCATTGCACAGGCTACCAACAAAGCACCAAACCTCTGTTGTTTAGTATAGAATCAAAAAACACATTGAGATTGTGTTTTGCTGCTCAATGCCTCTTCTAAACCTTGGCCCTTGACTGGGATGGCAAATGGTTAGGGAGAAGAGCTGCCTCCTTGGCGGGTCCTGACCTGGCAGGTGTGTCTAAATCACACAGAGCTAACACAGCGCAGCTGAATGAGGTGGTGGTGTTGCTCTGATAGGCAAATGTACCCAATAATTAGGATATTCATTATGGCGTGAGGCACTCAGATTCCCCTCTCTGATAGGGAAGGGAGCAAAGGCTACTCTGAGATGTGCTTTTAAGCATTTAATGGAAGTTCCCCTTTTCCTCCTTCGTCTTTGGTGCTAAAGCCTAGTAAAAGGCCTTCAATCACAGCATTTCCTATCACTTCCTTTGGGTCATTTCCTGTCAGGCTGTGGTTTCCTAATTGGTGAAGGGGAGGCTGGAAGCCCTCCCTCCACTCCACCCTGGCAGCATCCTCCCAGCCCTGCCCTGTGCCGGCGTGAGCACCCATGAAGCTTGTGCACTCGGCTTTTGTGTTTGGTTGGGTTGATTTTCAGCTGGGTCAGCTCTGTGATCCAGCTTCCTTGTGCCCTATGAACACTTGTGACAGAACAGGGGATGGAGTGGGGAAAAAAAAATGGCTACAGGTGCCCCTTTTGTCAGCAGCCTGCTTTTGGAGCAACTAAAACCACTTACAGCACTAGCGTATTGCTGTGCTGCCTTTTCTGAAGGGTGTCTGGTGCAAGGTCTGAGTACACCCGCTCACGGAGAGTCCGAACGCTCCCAGCACCGAGCTCAGTTCTTTAAAAGACATTGGTCTTGAAGCCTCAGTGTAAATGTGTCCTAGACAGTGAGTGTATTTATTGTGGGAGGAGGAGAATAATTCATAAGTGAGAGGAATACAAGCTGATCTTGTTGACCAATTAAGTTACTGGGAAGTGGCAGTTTCAACAGTCTGATGATGCTTCAGTGTTAGGAAGCCAGAAAAGCATGGTAAGGATCATGGTATGTGATTTACATCTGAGTCACTTACTTTTCATAAAGGAAAAGAAAGAGAGCTTGAATTTTCCTGCTATCAACCCACCAGCAGTTACGTTTAACTGCTGAAATCCAGACCTGCCCAGTTCTGTTGTACAGCAGCTTTGCTTGGGATGTTGGGCAATTTCCTAGAGTAAGAAATGCCATAACTAGAATATCACAGGAGGGGATGGAATACACTGTGAGACCCTTTTACTGTCTTTCAGGGAAAAATCCTAAAACCAGCATAAAACACATCCCAGCAGGTTGGTGTTGTGCTGTTTTGCTTTTTCAGCAGAGGGTTAACAGGAGATGGAAAACATACCGTACCCAGAGTTTTTCCCCAGTGCTATCCACAGACTTTGAGGGGAGAGGAGCGGGTCCATCACACTGCATGCACACCAGGATCACCCGGTTCCCTGGCCTTCTGCTGAACCTCTGAGGAGAGCAGGAACATTGCACACAATTTAGAAAAAGCAAAATCAGAAGTTAGGGGAAATCCAGTTCTCCTCCTTTCTGTTTTGTCTTTGATCAGGGTAAGAGAGTTTTTGTTTGCCCTTCCCTGGGTAATGGCTAACTCACCTGCTCAAGAGGGAGGGAGGGAGGGAGGGAAACAAGGGTGGACCCCGCACAAGCATTAGGGTAGGAATTTTTCCTGCGCGGCACTGCAGGGACTCTGAGGTGGGAACGCTAAAGAGGACAAGCCCCAAACATAATTAATGAGAACTGTGTTTAAGTCATGTTTATCAACAGGATAGTAAGAGGACATGTAGTGGGACAAGAGGATTAGCCACACAGAGGTGTCTGTGAAAGTTTTTATGCATAGAGAATGCCGTTCTCTGGGAATAGTGATGCTGATGAGGCACTGGCCAACGTGCACAGATAGCCCAAGGGCCTGTGTTTGTCCAGAGGTGTCACGTGGGAGTGATAGGACAAGCTTGTCCCCACAAAGTACGGCATAGCTGTGCTGGAAGGATTCATCTTTCTGACTGTAAGGTAATTGAGAATCTGTTCAGGTATTGAAGAGTAGGGCTCTGTGCTCAACTTGTGGACAGAGGGGAGCTAAACTCTGCTGATTTGGCTGAAAAAAAGTCATGGGAAGATTGTGCTGCATCCCCACCATAGAAGCTCAATTAAATAAGCTAAAAAAAAATGTTACATACAGACCTATTGGCTCAGTGGGCAATGAAGTTGAGATGGGCCAGTTTCTGCAGCCAGGAACACTAAGGGAGAGATGTGTCTAGTGTTAGACCTGGTTGCTTTTAAAAATGCAGTCTGAATTATGAGGTACTTATTTACTATTGGGCACCTGGGGGTGTCACTACCCTGGAGAAAGCCTCCAACACTAGCATTGGGAACATGAAACTTAAAATGACAGTCATCACTCCTCCACGGGGCTCAGTGTTCATCCCAGGCAGAGGATGAGCAAAGAACCTGCCAGCCATTTGATAGCTTGTTCCACCCCCAGCTTAATGGAGTTCACTGAAGGGATCTGTAGGGATGCACTAGCATCCTGTCGTATCATCTCTTTTCAAGGTTCCTGGAGTTATGAAGTCATTGGGATTGAGGTAGAAGGCTTTGTGTTGGTCCTCCAGACAAGCTGAGGGAGACCTGTGGATTGAGATGCTGGATCTCAAGTATTTTCCTCGATATACAAGCTCTTACCTCACTAAAGAATAGAGATATGGTCTTTCCAGTTTAGTATGATCAGGTCAGCTGTGGAGAACACTGCCCTCTCCTTGTCAAGGCAATGTTCTTTGCAGTGTACTTTGCTTCTTCACCAGAGCCTTTCCCAAAGGATTGGAGAAGAATTAGAAAGTAACCAGGGCTTGATGCTGTGGCATATTTAAAAAAAAATTAAAAGGTTGGCTGGAGAGCCAAATGTTTTTCCCTGAAAAGCACCATAATTTTCTGCTTCCCCAGCACAGGACCCAGATGGGACCAAGACAAAAATCTTCCTGCATTGCTTCTGGTACATGTCATTAATTTCATTAATTTAACACAAGGGATGTTGTTGATAGACACCAGTTTCTCAGTCTTCCAGTGCCATTAGCGATATGGAATTTGCTGTAGAGTCTGGTATAATGCTTTGTTTGCAGTAGCTTTGCTTCATGAAAAGAGAAAGTCCAACCACCACATTTACAGGCACATATGAAACGGTTGTCCTTTAGCATGGCTCCTAATGCAGAGCTTGTGCTCAGGTGTGCCTGAGCTTTCACTGTAAAAATGTATTATGAAGCAACATTGGTTCAGCATAGTGGATTTTGTACATCACAGAAACTTACATTCTTCCATGCTCCCTGCTTTGCTGGTGGTCCCTCCTGCTTTTGAGGAGCTAGGACATCAACGTATTCTAAATACAGAAGTCAGCCACCATCAAAGTGGTAAAAGAAAAAACCTGGGACATTCTTCCTGTGGGGCTGGTTTGAGGCCGCGACTGAAAAATGAGAAGACCACATCACTTCTTCTCTGGCTTTGTATGTAGAAGCAGATGACAAGCCTGGCGGGAAAGAAAGTTTGTTTCACCGATGGATAATGGACCTCCCCTGGTTTCCAAGAGTGAAACTCCCGTACCAATACCTGCTTCTGACGCGCTCGCTGACACATACCCCACCTCATCCACAGCAGCCTGACACTGCACCACGCACAGGCTTTCAGCAGCAGCCTTATCGGGTCCGTGTGTCAGACTCCACTGCTCCCTGCCTCCTGGGTGCCTCCTGAAGCCGTGTAAATGAGCTGCTATCCTGCGGTGCCGATGCCCCCTCTGCCAGTGTCTGCTTCATGCATGCTGATGAGAAGACCAGTAAGCACAGATTTATGTTTGGCTCAGCCCAGAGGTAACATGCATGAAAACGCTGACACAAATGCTGAATAAAAGGGATTTGAAAATCAACATCCCCTACTGTTACCAGCTACAGTGTAATCCCTTTCCAGGCCTGTTGGGAAATGTCCTCAGAGAAGCTCTGACATCAGTGCAGCTGTTTCTCCTCAGCAGTTCGAGCTTGCTTTCACATTTGTGACCAAGGCAAAAAGAGATGGCAGGGAGTGTGCATGTGAGAGAGAGAGGGATGATCTTCATTTCTTAAACTTAGTTTTGGAGATAACATTGTCTATATTTCTGATAATTAAGTGGGCAACTGAAGAGGATAATGGGTGGAAGTAGATAACTCCAAAAACCACTGCTTTTGCCTGCTTGCTGGCTAAATGCCTCGCAATTGAACCTTTTGCCTAATCTGGTACGGTTGTTCATAGGGTCAAAACTCTTGCTTTCTTGCAGTCAAGTCTTTCAGTCTTTCAGGCAATGTGCAGAAACAGCAGCTGGGAAAGATGTGAGGATATGCATGTTCATAACTTCCTTTTCCCATCGTGTCTGTTTTTAATCTCCTAAGGTATCTGTTCACTGCACTAGCACAAGGCGTGGCTCTCGTCTTCCCCCTTGAGCAAAGAAGGCATATCTGGGAATGTCAACGCTAGTCTGCTCCCGAGGAGCCTGAGTGACTTCGCATTTGCACTCCCTCGGAGACCAACTGGCAGCCCACGGGGTTAGATGAGCACTGACAGAAAGCATTCAAAAATGTGAAGAAGACTGGAAGAATGTGCAAAAGCTGAAGTCCAGGGCTGCAGTCCTTTGTCTTGATCAGTGCAGCTTGCACGTTGACCAGGGGGAAGCAGGGAGGCCTGGGAGCTTTAGTATCTGTGGATAAATGCCATCCTAGTAACACATCCCTACCATGTAGATTTTTGGAGGCCCTGTATACTGTAGTCCTTTTGCATTTGTCTTTGCTAAGAATATCACTTAGATTGGACTATAAATGGACAAATCACAGAATCACAGAATTATTTAGGTTGGAAAAGACCTTTAAGGTCATTGAGTCCAACCGTAAACGTAACACTGCCAAGTCCACCACTAAGCCATATCCCTAAGCACCACATCTACACATCTTTTAAATACCTCCAGGGATGGTGACTCAACAACTTCCCTGGGCAGCCTGTTCCAATGCTTGACAACCCTTTCGGTGAAGAATTTTTTCCTAATAACCAATCTAAAACCTGTCCTAAAAAGCTGAGGGTAAAATAAATGAGCTGTCTAGGCTTCCCCTACAATCAACATAAAGAGATGAGAGAGTCCCCTGGACTAATTCACTCCCTTTCTCCTAGGATGGAGTGAATTACTCACAAAAGATGCTTTATTCATCCCTGTTGACCATAGCAAGGACCTAGAGGATAGCTTAGATCTGTCTTGCTTTCAGATTGCATCCCCTGCAGATGGGATGGGTGTGAGTGTTGTAAGAAGCACCATACCTCCATTAGAGAGAGAGCCAGCAGGAGCCTTGATGCTTGGAAGACCTTAGCCCACCAAGAGGGCAGATTCATTCCTTTGCCTCACTGAAAATCTCACTAATTTTGTACATGCAGCAAGTACATTTTGGACACTGAAAAGGAAGTGTTAGGTAATAAGTCTTAGCAGATTACTTAAAATTTATAAGTGGTTATAAATAATGAATGGGTACACTACAGCTTTTAAAGCTAGCTATGTGCTCTGAAATTTAAAGCTTCCATTCAGCAAGAGTGTTTATTTAGTTTCAGAGAACTGCACTCTTTTTTTTTTTTTTTTATTTTTAGCTTAACAGATAACCTATTAAAAAATGAATGAATATTTTAGGAGCTGTAACAGCCCTACAGTAAATAGAAGCCTGACTCTATAATATTGCACCCAATTTTTTTTTTTTGTCTATCACTGTATGTGACATTGCTGATTGATCCTGCCTCTCTTGCCAACATGAGGATAAGGAGGCATTTGTGTCCATAGAGATGGCCTCTGTTGTCCATACAATCACATACAATTCAGATGACCTTGGAAAAGTCACCTGAAAAACAAATGAATTACTTATTGCATGTCATAGTGGATCTGGAGCTCTAATCTATAAGGCACCTCTGGAGATGCTGACTACTAGCATTTCAATGAGAACGGAGGGTACTCAAAATCAGTTAAAACTTGATAGAATTGACCTTGTGGGTCTTGATCGAAAGCCCATTAAAGTCAATGGAAAGACTGACGATCATCAGTGGACTCTTGATCAGTTTGCTAGAAAGGAACCCATAGATACATGACAAAGAAACCACGCTGAAGATAGGACCTCAGCACAGCCCTGACACTGTGAACATCCTGTATGGCGATTTCACTACATGCAAATGCAAAAAAAAAAAAAAAAAAAAAGAAAAGGAGAAAAGGACTTAGCTATCCCCCAACCATGTCTCTTGCCCGCGTGACCTTTTTCTGCATGTCTTTAGGTATTGCACTGGAATTAGTCTGTATCTAATGCTTCTGCACCAGTCACCAATGGATGGGGTTTTGCTGATTCCGTACTGACTCCTGGTGCAAGCCAAGCCTGCGTTATCTCTTCCTGAGATCAACAGGAGTTAAGTACTACCCAGGTTGTGCCTAGTGAGCCATAGCCGGAGATCAACACCCACACAGTCTGAGAAAGAATGAGGATGTGTTTATATATATTGTTAGCATGTTTTGAGGTAAATATTGATTCACTCCACTGACTTGATAATTAGGGTTTAGTTTCTTTTCTGGTGCAGCTTTTTTTCCTCTCTTTTTTTTTTTTTTAAAGGAAACTTTCAGTGTTTTCTAATTTGCAAAAGAATTACTGAAGTAAAAATGAATTAATGAAGGTATCCCTAACTGGCTGTAATTTTCACTCCCCGTCTGGCTTACTTTGCACAATAAAAGACATGCGGAAGTTGTGAAGGATTTTGTCAGACCTGTAAATAATGCTGTTACATAATTGTCTCCATCTGTGTCCTTAAATAGAGGGATCGGCACCGCTTACATAACTTGCTCCCATTTTCCTTCCGTTTTCCTCTCCCTTCTGGCTGGAGTCTCAGGACAGAGCCTGCTCCCTATACCCACAGCAATCTTCCTTCTTGCTTCTCCATCCCAGGCAATGTTCCAGCGGAAACTAACCCTCCCCTTGGGACCTGCTGCCAGCTATGGCCTAGTAGGACCTAGGCTTTGGGATGTGTTTGTGTGTGGCGAGGGAAACTGAGGCTGTCCCTGCTTGGGCAAGTGGGGTGCATCTTCCCAAACTTGGTCAGGAACAGGTCATCTACCTGACCCCACCTGGACCCCTTGTCTTGTCTGGCTAGGGCATCATTGCCGCACTAGTTCAGGAGGGATGCTGTGCCTTCTGGGGCTGACGTTGAAATCCATGGAAGTGGTGGATTTGATCCAGCTCCTATGGTAAAGCTCTAATGGTAAAGCCCAGCTCTTATGGCCAGTATTCTTATGGTATAGCTAAGGGCTGCCCTAGATGCTGAGAGCCGGAGCCATCACATGTTGGCCCCTCTTTCCTCAGAGCAACACCATGCGCTGCCATTTTTTTCCAGATCTTTTTTGATGTTAAACTGCTTCTCCGTGCTCTGCTAAGGAAGAGAGCTGGGGGAGGAGACACCTTGGTTTGGAGGATTTTGCACTAACATCTTGGGTGAACCTTGTTGTTTTTCTTAACTCCAGGTGTAGTGGCCCATGACTGTTGGGCAGGTTCTGCAGCATCCCTGATCCAGCCCCAAGGAACCAGGAGGGATGTACGAAGATCCCGCTGCCCCACTCTGTCCTAGTGCAGGGGAGGGTCTGCAAGGGATCCTCCAGGCTCTGCTCCTCTCATCTCTTACTGTTCCACAAGGGGAGTCAGATGTCTAGAGGGAATATGTCCACAGGATATTACAAGCCACTCACACAGGCTCCAACAGAAGCGGAGTATTGTAGTAAAATGATCCTTTATGGTCTCAAAGGTATTAAAAAAAAAGTCTACCGGGAGAGTATTTTGACAAATACCTCATTAAAAACCCCTGAATCTCACACTGCACCAGTTTATGTAAATCCCAAGGACAAAGGAATATTTAACTTTTCACATACCATAAATAAACCTGTTAAACTAATACATCTCCAAGGAATAATAAAATAGGCAAATACATAAATACATTAGTTCTGCTCCACTTTTATGTGAGAGGTGTTTTCCTTTGTCTGCCAGACAGGCACTTCTTTCTGGAGGCAAAAAAAAGGGAAATCGTTATTGATGAAAGGTGGCAGCCTGTTTGAATCTCGGGAAGCAAAGTCACAGTTTTCAACTGAACGAGTGACCAGAAAAGGCAGAATATGCAGGAGATAATGGAAAAATCAAAGGGAAAGGAGGGAAGTCTAGTGGCTGTAAAGAAGCATGAGGTGGACGCCAAGCACGGGTCCGGGAATGGTATTTGTGGTTGTTTAGAAGAAATTATAAAGTTAGTGTACACTGCCTCTCTTCTCAGCAAATGGGGAAGAAGACTTGGACCCTGCAATTTAAAAAAGATCTCTCTTTTCTCCATTTCTGGTTATAACCATCTTAGTCAACACAGAAGAAGATTTTGAGACTTGAGTCATGAATGAGAGCATGTGGGAACACTGTCCTGGTTTCAGCTGGGGTAGAGTTAATTTTCTTCCTGATAGCTGGTATAGTGCTGTGTTTTGGATTTGGGATGAAAATAATGTTGATAACACACTGATATTTTTAGTTGTTGCTAAGCAGTCAAGGACTGTTCAGCTTCCCATGCTCTGCCCTGCCAGCGAGCAGTCTGGGGGTGCGCGGGGAGCTGGGAGAGGGCACAGCCGGGACAGCTGACCCAGGGATGTTCTATACCACACCACGCCATGCGTCATGCTCAGTATATAAACTGGGGGAGTTGGCCAGGGTGGTGCCGCGGCTCGGGAATTAACAGGGCATCGGTCAGCGGGTGGTGAGCTGTGCATCACTTGTGTATTCTTTTATCATTATTGTTGTTGTTGTTACTATTAATATTCTGTCCTATTAAACTGTCTTTATCTCAACCCACAAGATCTACTTTTTTCCCAATTCTCTCCCCCCATCCTGGCTGCGTGGTTGTTTCTGCTACCTGCCAGCTTAAACCACAACAAACACAGAGCATTTTGTACTGACCTGCTCCACATAAATAAGGGAGGAAGGGTGTTGGCTGGGCTTCACTGCTGACAGCAAGTGGTGAGAGCTGTGATGTACGGGCAGTCTCATACCCTGGACACACACTACAGAGCCTACCCACTTCAGCCAAATTTAGGTCAGCATGTCTCCAGTTCTAGTTGTGTCAAGTCAGGGCCGACCTCCAGCATGCAGGCAGGACTTCTGTAGGCACTGAGGGTGTGAGGGATTTGTGAGACAACAGCTTGAAGGAAAGACCTTTACCTTTGGTAGCACTTAGCTTAGATGAATTTCTCCGTTCTGAATCTTGCAAGTAAATACAAAACAGTTATGAGTGAGACCTTTAGAAGAGATGGAGGAGTGTGAGTGCCTGCTAGTTTCCACGTTGGACAACGAGCGCAATAAAGGAACTGAGTGTGAAATCTGTGAGCAGCCTGGATGCAAACCAAAACCTTTCTGTCCTGTTCAGAAGGGCAAGCTAGGGACACCCACAGAAACCTAATCTTTCCCCCCTGCCAGCATAATTCCACAAGTCCCAAAAACATAGCTACCGCAGCAGAGAGCAAGCGTCTCCATTGTATGCCATCGCTGTGCCTCCGCAGTGACACAAAGAGGCTGTCTCTGGATGTGAGAAGGGTGTCTGTGCTCCGAGCAACACACCTAGGAAAAGACCACCATGCCTTAGAGGTCTAGTGCAGGGGGTTGTACAGAACATCTGCTCCACGCACAACAATAATATAAACGCCTATACCCTTACAACAAACATACAAACTATTGTAAGACCAAAAGCTTATTAAAATGTCCCATGGAAGAGAACAGGGAGAAGGTCACCACCATTAATATGCTAGGTCGCTGATATAGTAGGGTATTTGTTTAAAAAAACCCAAACAAACACTAAAACAAAATAAAAATACTAGAAGGAAAGCTTATGGGGGAAAACCAAAACCCCCACATCAAGTGGTTTTAGGCAGTCTGACCAGTGGAAGACATCCCCTGATCCTGAGTCCAGAGATCAGTTTAAGCTTTGAGCGCATATGTGGAAAATACATCAGCCCAGGAACAGAAAATTCAGTGCCAGTAGGAATGCCAGCATGCCCTGCCTGCATTGACTTACTAGTTACATTAATTCTTCTCCCGTCTTACAGACAACGAAGCTATCAAAAGGGAGGGAGGGAATTCCTATATTTGGCCCAGACAGGCCGCTGGAGGAAGACAGATGCATGAAATTAGTACAATGCAAATATGATGCAAATGCTATTGATCCAGTCTCCTTTCAGCCCCTTGGAAGCACCAAAACATGGGACACCCAAGGGTTTTATCACAGGCTGGCTTTCCTAGCTGCAGGGATTCTTCTATCAAGCTGTAGATTTCTTTCTATATGTTTCCAGGCCTTGTTTCTCTCATGGAGCTGTAACTAAAGTTGCTCCAAAAAAAAGCATGTGCTTTTCTGTGATATGGATGCTTATCCTCTTCCTTTCCAGCAAAAACAAGTGGTTTTTTTTTTTAAAAATAAACAAAAGGCTTATGGAGGTGGAATGTGATCTCTGCAAAGGATTGCTCTGTGCTGCTTAGTTTTGTTTCTTCCTATATATGTGCCACATCTTAAGCGATACTTTTGGTTTCCCCACACTGCCTTGCATTGCGCCGTGTAGCCATTCCCTCCTGCTTGTTTCTGTGAAAGCCAATGTGAGGTGTGCTCCTAATTGCCTTCTCTTTAAACTGCTCTTCTGAATACGGTGCTCTTAGCTCTATCAGGTTCTTTCTCACAAGCTGCCCGATGCAGTGAAAGGTGGTGGGGCGAGAGTGGCGGCTTCCATTTAGTAGGTCCATATATGACATAAGAACGGAAGAGCAACAGTATGGGGTTAGAGCAATGTTTTAGCTGCCTCTGTTGTTTGCAGTCTCTGTTGTTGGCCAAAAGCGGATGCCTAGAGAAGCATATCAGAATAGAGAAAATATGTATAATGCTTCCTCTGAGTATACTTCCATCTGTTTCCAACTCAGTGACATCCTGAACCAGGACTCATTTCTGTGCATCTGAATTTTTTTATCCATCAGCTTGTCCAACCACCCTATGAATGTACCTAAGTTCATAGCACACCTTGTGGCAAGGAGCTCCCCAGTTCAACTGTGTGTCAGGAGAGAAACTACTGCCTTTGTGTTGAACCTACTAGCTACATTTAGCGCTCGAGGTTCTTGTTTAAGAAAAGACAGGTAACAGCCAGTGTGTGTCCAACATCTTTATGGCACTAGCTACTTTACAGTCCTATCAGATGTCTCATTCCTAGGCTGAAGAATCATAGATGACTTAGTCATCTGTTGTATTTAGGCTTTTCCATACATCCTTATATCTTTCTTTGAACCTCTCCCAGCTCTGCTGTGTCCCCTGCTGAGATGAGGAGGCCAGAGCTGCAGACAGTCTCCAAGATGTGGGCAAACCATGGGTTTATACAATAGCCTGCAGATAGTCCACATTTTCTGCTTGGTTCATCTCCTAGGAAGTCCTAACATTTTCAATCACTTCAGGCTACCAGTCTCTGGAGTAAAACTTCCAGAAGAAATGTATACTAATGAATCCATTATGAAAGGTAAGGGCCATCTGTACACATTTGATGCAATGTGTTTGTTTCCTTACTTTTATCACATGAATCCTACTGGAAGGATCATTTGAGCACAGCTGCTAGATGACATGAGTAGCAGCCTGCAAATGGAGATAAAGCGATGATCTGGAAAGGTTAACAGGTACAAGAGAAGATACCAAAAATGCGTGGATTTGCTAGGGGAGGTCTCAGGCACCGGTGGCCAGAAAGCACTGGGTCTTCAGACAATGCCAATACATCGCATGAACTAGGCATCAGAGCTCTCCTTCCTATGTTAGCCTCTAAGACCAAAGCAAGATAATTACTCAGTAGAAAGCACTAAACTTGGCACTTAAGTACTTTTTTCCCCACCACCATTAGAACCCTTATTTTTCAGCCATCCTGAAATATGTCGTCCCTGACAAGTCTAGAAGCACTCAACTTTTCTTATTATGCTCTCTGAACAAGCTCTTTCATTCCTGGTTCCTTGAAGAGGGAACAGGTGCAGTCCTGCTATCCACCTGAGCCACAGGGACACTATCCAAAGGTGTTAATCCAAAGAAGACATGTTACAGCACCAGAAATCACTTGTCAGAGGCCAGGCTCCATCTTCAGTGAGCTGGAGTTTTAGGTTTCTTGGAAACATTGATCAGTGTAAGTGCAGGTCAATAGAGGCTTTTGTGTTGGCATTTAAATGTTAACTGATCACATTTTATTAGAAGTTTAGAGGGACTGTGCATGTGTATGTGTCAGTGTATGTGTTTAGCAGGTAGGTAGTAAAATCTGGCAATGTCAGACCAGGCAGCAAGGGGGGCTGTCTGGCTGCTGCACCGTGGACCTTCAGTGCCACAGCAAAGCAAAATGGTGCTTTCTAGATTTATGCAGAACAGAAAGAACAAGTCCCTAAAGGACAGCCAGCAAGCAGTGTCTAGCTGTGCATTTGAGCTCTGAGGTGTGTGCACACTCATACCTCCAGACTGCTTACCTGAAAGATGCCTTGGATGGGCTCTACTGGGCTGGCAGCAGGAGGGTCAGAGTTAGGGCTGGGCGATATGCAAGTAGTGCCCTGTGTCCTTGAAGCACATTTCAAGACACCGTGAGTCAGCTGCAGTCATCCAGGCTTGCACTGGTAGCCTCCATCCGTCCCAGGGGCCTTGGATGACATCAAGGTGATGACAACAAGTGACCAACATTAAAGTAGAGAAAGATTGGGATGCTTCCCAGCAGGGCCCCATTATCATGGACGGTAAGGGCAAATGCGAGGGCAGCTCAAGTCCCTGCTGCTTATCAGCAAAGTGTGAACAAGAGGTCCCAGGTTGTGTGGGAGGGCTTTTGTGAGCCATGCAGGGTCTCACAGGGTCAGCTAAAGTGTAGATGTAGCCAGTGCTTTTCCACCACAACACTGGGTGGAAGGTGCCTGAAACAGTTCTTTATGGCTTTGTATCTCTGCACTGAGATACAGCCTGTAAGAGCCCAGGAGCATGATAAAAGCCGATCCAGATCTAAAGTGACTGGAAGGAGGGTTGGAAACTAGGACTACAAAGGGTTCTTTTCCTGGCTGCCATATTCCCTACTACTCACTGAGACATGGTGCCTGATTGCTTCTCCACAGTGTTTTGAGGCAGCTGGGTAAATGGGACTGTAAGACCAGTCTGCTAAGTGTGATCAGTATCAAACTGGAAGGATGGGGCAGGTTTTCTAGTTCCCAAATGTCTCTGCTGATCAGTGCCATAGTGAAGGATGAAGCAGAAATGAATGAATCAAAGCAACACTGTAGGGAGCAGAAATCTGTGGAAGTAGGTATATGATAGCTTGAACAAAGTGATAGGAAGAAGATGACAGACAAGCAGGAGAGGCAGAGAAGGCGGCAGAGCATAAATCCAGGGGCTCAGTAAGGGACTGGTGAATTTCAGAAAACTCTGGAATATATATAAAATAGACCTTTTATTGGGGCTTCCAGTGACATCTGGAACAATGCATGGCTGAATCAAACAGATAAAATTCTCTAGAAAGAAGAGTATGCATCCTTCTCTCTATATAAATGTAAAAGCCCCCTTGGAAACCTGTGCTGCACTCCTTTTGTTGTTCTAGCCCTCCTATAACAGAACAGGGAAATTATCACTGGGAAAGGCCAAAGCACTATTTCAGGATCACATTTCCCAAAGAAAACGAGAGTGAAATATAACTGTGGATGTAATTTTACCACCTTATGCAAGCAGTCAGACATATGCTTATGATTATTTTAATTGTAAAAGGATGGTTGCCTGTCTTGTGTTAAGGAGAAAGGAAATTCCTTTTGCTCCTGATTGTTTGCAAGTCTGGGTTCATGTCAGTAAAGGTCCACAGCACTCCCAAAAATTAGGTCATACGTGCTGTGGTGGACAGCTGGCTTGCTCACCACTTTCTCTAAGAGCTGGAGTGACAGCTGTGGCTGAAGAGGACACTCACATTCCCAGGAAGCCTCTTCCAGGGGCTGTAGCTGCCACCGTGAAATGCTTACATCTTAGATCCAGCTTATCCTGGAGATCAACCTTAAGCTTGCAACTGTCAGCACATGGTACAGGGATCATATCTGAAGGAAAACATCCTCCTAGATAGAGAAAGCTGTCACGCCTTCATTTGTCATATTCTTCAGATAATTGTAGCTGTCTGCTGTACAGCTATGTGCTGGGTAAGTACAGTATCTATGCACATAGAGAACTTGATTCTGACAGCTCACAGTCAAACCCTCTTTCCTGTCTTTAATAATGTCTATATGGAGCTCTGGATACTACAGTGATAGGTATTTTAGGTGTACCCATCAAAGAAGAAAAGCAAATACAGGATAGTAAGGGTGAACAATACCTTCTTAGTGACATTCAGGATAATGTGCAGCTTGTCCTGTGTGATCATTCTGTGTGCATCAGGACCCAGAAGTCTCTGAGATTTCCTGAGCTTTTGTTCGGTCCTTAGCCTTGCTTTGAGCCACAAAGGTGGTCAAATTAATTTATTATCATTGAATGTCCTTGAAGTATACAGGCTCACTTGGACCTGAAACTCACAGAGGAACTTGTAGGTGTGAAACTTTGCAGAACTAACAGATGTAAAATGCCTGCACATCCTTTGACTGAATTGAAAAGTGGTCTTGGCTCTCAAATACAGCACTGGAAGTCATGTTGCCCCATTCTTTTGCAATTTTCTGTCTCTATCTTCTTATATAGCCTTGGGGAAGATGCTGATTTTCTCTATGCCTTTAGTTTCCTAAAATGTAAATTAAAATAATGGTTACTTACATTGTGATGGGGTCCTGACTCTTCAAACATTAATGTTTTCAAATAACTTTGGAATCCTGCATAGAAAGCATTAGAGAATGCCACTGTGATTATATATGCAGGTGAGAAAATATGTTTTAGCTAAGGTGGGAGGCGTAGGTGGAATAAGGTCAGATGCAGACTAAATGACTCAGACCTTTAGAATTGAAAAGTCTATCTGAGGACCTGATGTCAACTGGTGAATGTTTTGCCTGGGGTTCTTATAAAGACCATCTCTCAGACGAAGAAAAGATTCAATGACCTACTGCAAAATAGTGTTCCTGGTAGGCTGAAGCACTCGGAAGCCCATGATGCCATCAGGACATCAGCATGTCATGGGCAGGTGGCTGGATTTCATGAGTCTATGCTGAGTTACGGGCATGCTCCCCATCACAGCATTTGAATCCTGCACACCAAAGAGCAGATGTAAGCAATGCAGGGATCAGAACACAGAACAGCTTGGGTGACATCAGAGTGACTGCGTGCTTCTGATGGGAAATGGTAGTATCAGGGCAGAGCAGGTGTGAGTCATCTCCCAGGAGAGACAAGCAGAAAAAAGGAGACGGGGAGGGGAGGAAGAAAGCAAGAAACAGATTAGCTCATACAGATATATTCCCCTTGCCTGGCTTCCCCTCCCTTTGTGCATCCCCCTCTCCCTCCACAACACGCATACATAAGCATGGAGATTTGAGTGTTACGGCTTGATTCCAAAGCCCTGTCACACAGATCATTTGCTGCTTTGTTTTCTTCCCTTGCCCATCTCTGCCCCGAATTCAAGATCATTTAATACGTGGCTAGATAAAACTTGAGCAGTTCTTCAATAGGCATTTACTTTCTGCTGTGCATTAGTCCAGTTCAATACTTCCCGTGGCAGGGACTCAAATAAAAGCGGGATGGGGACCTAGACAGAGCTGGCTGCAGAACGGGTGCTGTATTTCTTGTATGATCACCTTTCACCATTCCCCCAGTGTATTCCAAGTGCCTTGCTGTAACAACTTAAATATAAAAGGTCATGATCGGGGCAGGAGGTGCTTTGAGTTTGTTAGCTGGGTAAGAGAGATGAGCAGTGTACGAGGTGAACGGGTGGGAGGGAGGATCTATGTGTTTACCAACACGGGAGAAAGGATGCTCTGGTGCAAAACGACTCGTGTTGCGAATGTCCCTCACCACCATTAAGCCCACAAAGAGCTGGATGTGCTCTCTCTGACAGGCAGTGAAACGCAGCTTCCAAATGAAAGCACAGTCCCACTCGCCAGCCCTGCAAATCGTTCTGAGGCTATAGCACCAGTATTTAGGACAATAGAGCAAATAATCTCTCCAGAAAAGGAATGGTACTCAAAATATTTGTTAGATTAAAAAGCTAAAACAGCAGAAGAGTTCCTGGGAGGAACAGATTAATAACAAACAAGACAGCCACAGATCCCCACAGAGTCCTTGCTCCACAAAATGACCTCACCCCTGTGTAGCGTGCCAAATTCTGCCAGATTGTTACCAAATACAGAATCAGTGATATTAAACTGTGTTTAGAGATGATGACTGTGCACCTAGAGTAACCATGGGGAAAAGAAGTAGGGTGACACTTTCTCATTCAACTCCCAAAAGGCCAGGGAAGGGAGATGAATATTCCTTTTAATGATGAGGAGAGACACAAGATGTTCTGTTAAAGACAATAATGGAAACGTGCCTCACAGAAAAGCAAGGGGCACTACGGAGTAACCAGTATCACGGAGTGTTAATGAATATACAGAAGAGGTCAAACTCTAAGCACCTGGGAAAGCATTAGTCAGGGCAGATGCTTGCGCTATTGTATATACCTATAACAAAGCCCAACGTTTTTTCTCCTGCTGTATCTTGACAACATTTTTCTCACCTGTAATGCTAGTAGAAGATTTTATATTTAAGTGTGGGTTTGTGTGTACGTATGGCAGGGAGTAAGAATTAATAACTCAAATGAGAAAGCCTGGGGAAATTTTACCATTCTCCATGGTCCTTAGAGAGCCCCTTTTTTCTGCAAGCATTGAATGCATTCCTTTCACACCATCTGAAATGATGGGGTGAAGTAATTAAGACAAAAATAAAGAGAATCAAACCACCAAGAAAGCCTCATAGAGCCAAACGTTTAGTGTTCAATAACAGACCGAGATGACTCATATCTGTAAGCACTCTAAAATCCTCCTGCATGTTGACACAACCCCATTGTCCTGCTGTTCAGTGTCTGTGTTCCAGTTGTCACAGAAAATGAAAGGACAATAGCTATTGTTATGTTGCAGCTGTATATTGTGACTGATTCATAGTTTCCCTTCTGGGAGGAACACAAGCTGGTCTTACATGTTCTCAGGCATTTGCAACACATATATCTAATTCTCACATATCTGAAGACGGTGAATAGTAGACCCCACTTGCTGCTAATAAACATCATTAGCAAATAGCTGATACAAGCTGTTGCAGAAGTGGTACGAAGGTTTCAAGGTGTGAGGCAAGGATTTTAGGCTGGAAAATCTCTTTTATTAGACGAACTGACACATTTGGAGGGAAAAACCCACAACAGAAAAGCCTTTGGGAATCCAAGACCTTCTCCAGGCTGAATGCTTTCCAGCAGAACCTGAAAAAACAACTTTGTCGCCAAATGGAAATTCTGTTTTTATAACAAGTTTGCATTTGTCGTAAAAAAAAAAAAAAATAATAGAGCTTTTGTGGGTTTTTGTCTAACAGAAGCCCAAATATTTCAAAACAAATGTGACATCTGTCTGTCTGTCTTTCAACTGATATTTTTTGTGGAGAAAAGAACCCTTTCTAAATGAACTCCAGTCTGGCATAACATTGGAGAACATGCGCTCTCTCTCATTTACATAAATACATCTCTTATTAACTGTCAGTAGAGGAACAATCCATCATGTAAGACATCAACAGCTGATAAGTAAACAAGTTGGGTCCTTTACTGGCATAAATTAGCAGATCCATGTGAGTTCAGTGGATCTCCATCAGTTTGCATCATCTTGAGGTCTAACCCAGCGACACGGGTAGGAACACGTGCCAAATCCTGAGTGATTTTCCATTTTGTTTTCCTCAGCTGTTGAATGACAGACAGCAGAAAGTAAGGGGGAGTGAGCCCCTACACAGAAGCAGTGCATGTGAGACTATGCATGTAGACAACCTTTTTCATTAAGCCGTTAATAAACATGGATACAAATGACAGATAGGTACTTGGGGTGAAAGACGTATGGCCATAGATGCTGCTCCTCTGACTTCCTCTCTTACGGTTTGTCTCGGTTTGCTCGGGTGGCAGCTACATGGCTGCCTTTCAATAATTCAGGATGCAGTTTGCACGCATGGCCAGTCCTGCTTGTCACGTTTTCTAACTTGATCACAAGTTCATCTCTCTGTAAATGAAGCTAGGTTTGTAAAGAGTTGCAATATCTTTTCTTAGATTATCTGATATACTGGGCAGGGGAAAGGGAGGGCAAGACGAAGAGCTTATGTGCCTGAAAGCTTTATCATTTTTCTATCCATATCAGTTGGTCTAACAAAAGATGTTACTTCTCCCAACAGATTGTCTTGCTAATTTCCTTAGACTATCTTGGCTATCTCTTCTGTTACTGTGTTAAACTTGTGTGGACCAAGACCTGCATTCCTACTAAGTGCACACCTCCATCGACACCTCCTATGCACAGTTTTACCACACTTCATAAGGCTATGGGAGTCAACAATATTTGATAACATTTGAGTAAAGATGATTTAAATAATGGCTTGTCACTTCAGGATTAGAACCACTGATTTGACCATTTATACATGAAGATGTTAGCACCAAAAGTGTGAAAAACAGAAAAAAACACCCCAGTATGATATTGCGTATAATGCATATAGAATCTTACAAAGTGCAATGTCACACACACATATAGGTACAAGCTATTACAGGTCTTCTGGGGGTATGATCTCAATTAGGGGTTGTAGAGTGCTGTGTAGAAGGCACAAGAAAACACAGAAAAGAGCCTGAACAAAGATTAAGGATGTTACAAATATCACAGAGTCACCCTTGCTTAACATGACAAATGTCTCTCATGTCTGTCACATCCATCTTCTTTTCTCCTTCTCACCTGGTCTAGGTGGTGTGCAGAAAGAAGCCTTCCCTTCCCCTCCTCTAAACGCCTCTTTCTCAGTCCTAAGCATTCTCAAAACAGGAGACTGACCCCACAGAGATCAGTCCTGAGGGTTTAAGCTAATCATGTATTTTGAAATAACAAGGTTTGAGTTCATTTCACTTGCCTTCAGGGTGCAATTGCTTTGTGATTCCAAGCTTTTACCTACAACCACAAAGGACAGATACTTTTTTTTTTAAGGAAAGGTGAGGGTCTCTAATCTCTCAGTAGTTTAAGTAGTGTGAGGCAGCAGAGACAACTCTGATTTCTGGGGTCTTGGCTCCCACTCCTTGCTTTACTCACTATGCTGATATTCAGCAGAAGTTAGGATGCCAGTAACAATTTATGTATCTGTCCCATTAGCAACTCTGACAAATCTCTTAGATTAGTTTTTAGGTTTGTTATAGTTTATCTTTTTGTTCCAATCCCACCTTTTACTGTGTACCAACATTTATATATATATTTGCTCCCCTGTGGTGCTTTCCATTTTGATTGAGTGGTGACTAGATGGGCCTCATCTTCCTCTTGGTTCAAAGAACAAATCGTTACTTGCTTGTGTCTGGGGAATAAATGCCTCTGTATGATATGTTGGGAGACAGGGATAAACATCCCTCATGGCTGATTGATAGTCTTATTAAAGATTTGAGTAGGTGAAATAATCTGCCGTAGCTTCATAATGGTAAGATCCCTTTCTCCTTTCCCCTCAGATTGGCTTTAGGGCATGCTTGTGACTTGGCTTATGCTCTGTCCAATCTTATAGCATTACTTAATTAGCCTTTATTGAAAGCCATTAGCATTGATCAATGGCGGGACACATTTTTACTGGGGCAGATGACGAAACTGTTTATCCACCAAAAATTTCAAATTCAGTCAGTCCAAATCTGAATGAAAATTTGCAAATGCAAGTTGAGTTTGGTAATTTGTTGCTATTCTTGCTATTGTTGCTATCATTTTATAATAGTTTTCATTCATATGCAAAGATTTTGGACTCTTGTCATCTGCAATATGCAGGAGGAGGAAGGAAAAGCAGTGGTAGCTTAATTCCTCAGTTATACATTCCTTCTTTCTGTTTTACATTCTCCTTCCATATTGATATTCTTGACCTCGTCTTAAAGGGCCTCTTTGCACAATTTCCCACCCTGTGGTCCACCACCAGTTGCGTCCCTGACACTGCCAATGTGTTCAGCCTTGTCTTCTTCCTCCTACTGCCCTCTTACCTTCTCTCACAGTACCCTGTCTGAAGGAGACAGCCTTCTGGACTCTGTCCCTCTCGTTCCGTAAATCCCTTCTTGTTAATTTTTTCCAGGCAGCTCTCAGGGACATTTATCATCCAGTCCCCTCCCTGACTGAATGTCCTTTCTAAATTAATAATTAGAGAGCAAACAAAATGTGTACATAGCCACCAGTGTGTTCAGCTATTGTGGCTTGCTGATCCAAAGCATGTGAAAATCAGTGTGGACCCCTCCTTTTTTGATCAGGGTTTGCTGCTACGTTCCTGATCCTTCCTGTAAAATGATTTTTTTTTTTTTTTTGCTTGTAATGCGCTGCTGCAATCCATATAATAAATTAGATTATAATCCCCTCATGGGCAAGGACCTGTCTTTTTGATATGCCTGTGCATTGTTGATCTTGTAGTACATATGCATGTTTGCACATTCTCACCTCCTGCTTCTAGCCCACCAGGATATAAGAATGAAATGAGAACAGAGGTGGACAATATTTTTCTAATTTTTAGCATGCAGATAAGCCACTTAAATAAATTATATACCCTACAAAAAAAGAAAGCTCCTCTGTCAGACTGCAGTCTTGTAATGGCTTTGTGTTTGTGCAATTAGGACCAAATCTTGAAGCCACCGAAGCCAACGGTGGCCCTTAATGGGATTAATTCTTCATTTGTGGGGTGATGGGCTAGATGATCTAAGAGGCCTTTTGCGTCTTGCGCTTCTCCAATCTCTCTCAGGGTAAATGACACATAATGGAAAAGACAGCTGTTTCTTGAATAAACTGCATTAAGTGTCCACGTATAATTCCTAATGCAGGTTAAAAAAACCCCACCCCTGTCTCTCTGCTGGCATGCGTGCCCCTCTTACAGAGCAGGTCTCTCCTGTGCTGCAGACACTGCATGAACTCGTCAATACCCTGCAGGTTTCGGGAAGGGGGGGTGTGTGTGCGCGTATCTCTCTATTTCCCGAGATCCGCTGGGAAAACTCTGCAGCTAGCACTAATCAAATTGAACCGCTGTCAAGACTTCCTGCGAGGCTTCGAGGAAACATTTCTGAATACTGGAGGTACAGGAGAGGAGAGTAAAGGTTGGGGGAGGGAGGCAGGACAGTTTTAGAGCTTAAGTGGATTACATAGCTCTATAACCCAGTTATGGGTCCATGGATCTGAGGGAGCTGTTTTTTCCCCTCCTCTGGCTGTCTGCCTGTCAGATAGTTCCCCTGACAGGCAGGCTTTATTAGCCTGCCCCAGCTGGCTCCTTCAGCATTTCTTATTTTCCAGTGCTCGCATCCCCTGGCAGCTTGTCTCAGCCCTTCTCGTATCTCTGAGCTCCCCGGGGTTCTTCCTTTAGCTGCACTGGCTGTCTGCACCCGTTGCAGTCTCCGCACTACCCTGGTCTACCAGCATTGACTAAGGCCGGTGGCAGGTCTCTGGTCTCTGCCTGTGCACTTCCCAGGTAGCCAGCAAAGGCTGCGTGGTTTAGCCCAGATCAAGGGACCTACGTTTGAAAGGCAACCTGCTCTCTGACTCTTTTCTATTTTAAATAGCTAAGAGGGCTAGGTTAAAAATAGATGAGCACCTGAGCGCCAGTGTTGGGTGGTATGAAGGAGCAGCAAGTGCCTAGCACATCTGGATGCACTGATATTTCCACATTTTGCAGAAAACTTGGGTGAGCATGAGTTAACCATGAGCCTGGCTGTTCAGTCTGAGCCCTGGTATTTCCCCTCAAGACAGAGGCGTGAGCCTGACATCTGCTGGGGACTGCACCACGGCTACGGAAAATGCCGGGCCATCCTTCCTCCGAGCTGCTCTGCCAGGAAGGGTGGTGGCAGGGACGCTGCTGCCTGAGGGACTCGACCAGCACGGGATACAACCAGCCTGCGAGGAGGCAATGTGGCCAAACCACAGGGTGACCAACTGCAGCCCGCTAGGAGGTAAGGGCTGAAATCCCGATTCACGTTGGTGGGCTCCAGTCCTTCAGGAGCAGGCCAGATGCAAGAGACCAGCCAGCACGTGGATCCAGGGTTCACAATGTCTGCATGGGTGTCCTCTCCATGTCTGCACTGGAGCATGCCTGACAGCAAGCTGAAATCTGCTTTCCGTCTTTCCTTTTGAGGTATACACCATGGCTATCACCATGTTTTGGCTTCACTGACATAGCTGGTTACTTTAGACTTGCCTGAGTCTTATTCAGCCCTCTGGGCTTTACAGCCAGAAATGCTGCAGTCTACAGTACCTGCAGTGTACACTCACCTACATGAGGAGGAAACAGGGTCACTGCTTGGTGTTCACCATCTGTGTGTCTCTGTGCCTCCTTTCTGTCCTCAACCACAGCATCCTCCCCTCTTCCCTCCCTGCCACCATGGTGTATCTGGATGGGACATTTGTTGAGTCTTACAGGAAAGGATGGTTTCCAGAGATGACTGTGAGTAAGAAAATCAAAGTGGCTCAAGAACATAGGGAGTGATGGAGAGTAGAAGCAAGTGGCCCTTTGGTTAAATACTGACCTGATGCCTTAAAATGGTGCTAGAGGATGCCATTCTGCTGTATTGGCTCCAGCTAGGAGTGCCTTACGAAGGAGGGTGCTCACGCACTGGTGGCAAGCAGCATCCCTGGGCTTTGCTTTCTCAGTGAAGGCATAGAATCATAGAATAATTTGGGTTGGAAGGGACCTTTAGGAGTCATCTAGTCCAGCCCCCTTGCAATAAGCAGGGACATCTTCAACTAGATCATGTTGCTCAGAGCCCCATCCAACCTGACCTGGAATGTTCCCAGGGATGGGGCATCTACCACCTCTTTGGGCAACCTGTGCCAGGGTTTCACTACCCTCATCCTGAAACGTTTCTTCCTTATATCTAGTCTAAATTGACCCTCTTTGAGTTTAAAACCATTACCCCTTGTCCTATCGCAACAGGCCCCATTTTTCTTATACCTTATCCCCTTCAGCTCTGACCAGGTGCAGGCAGCTGGCCACAGGCTGCCGCCCTGGGCCCTCGCCTCCTCCCAGCCCCGGGCAGGGCCCGGTGCTGCCCTGCGGCGCTGCGCACGCCGCCATTCGGCCTCTCAACAGCGATCACTGCCCTTCGGCAGGGAGCCGGGAGCAGCAGGTCCCGCGCAGGCTGCCAGCGGCGCTCGACAAATCCCCATGGCTGCTGCGGCTGGCCGGCCCCTGCCCAAAAGCCACATTATTCTCACTAATCGCCCTTTCCATATGACATGGCGCAGCCTCCGGCCTGCAACGCCGAGGGTTTGCACGGCCTGACAGGGCCGAGGGCGAGTGAAGCCCAAGCTGGTGGCGGGGGACCGGCAGGTCCACGGGGCACAAGGCCGTAGCCCCACAGCCCCGTTGGAGTGGGTCCCTGGAACGTAAGGGCTGTAGTGATGAGGGAACGTCTCTGGGTCTGGAGACAGCTTGCCCAGTATGAGTATAGGGACCTCTGGGCCACAATCTACTGGGCCTACTAGAAAGAGGGATCCTAAGCAGCGTGCAGGCAACATGGTAGCTCAGAAGTTTGTTGATAGCAGGGCTATAGTAGCAGCAGCTCAGGGCTCTCTGCCAACACCTAAATAACTGGAAGTGTTACTTTCTCCTAAACGTAAACCTGACCTTTGTGCTGCTTAGTCACCGATTGTATTCGTTGCAGGCAGAAATGAGCAGATAAAACATATATTTGAATCTCTTGAGGAGAAGAAAGAAGTTGGCAGTTCTCATGGTTTTAGCAGGAATCTTATGGCAGTGTGTGTTGCGTTTTTTTCATGAAGGTTCATATTCTAGAGGAATATGACTAGTGGAGGATCTCAGGGGTTTTATTAATATTTTTAGAGTGAGTTTTTAGAGCTTTTGGCATGGAGGAACACTAAAAACTTGATGCCAGTTTAACCTAATGATTCAGAAACCATAAAGCAAATAATAATAAGCTAACACATCTATTTTTAAACTCATGATTTAAGCCACTGTCATGATTTTGATGGGGCCTGACATGATTTTCCAGCATTTGAGACTGGTAATAAAGCTTTTGTGTACTGATTTGAATGGAAAATCCTTTCTAAATCCTCCAGCTTGCTCGCCTTAGTCAATACTTAACAAGGACACAGCCACAGCAGCAAAAAATATCCACCAGTCAGGACATTCTCCTTGCCCCTCTCTTTCTCTTCCCACATAGAAAAAAACCTGACACAGAAGGGCGTGATTCATTGCCGTCCCAGGGGCTGGTTAGCTAAACTGGTGCGCGGCAGTCCCTGTACAGGGGAATCCTGGAGCTGCCGACAGCCTCCCAGGAGTCCAAACATGGGACAGGAGCATCCCTCTGTCAAAGCAGTTTTCATGGGGCTGAGCAGGGGTCTGGAGAGAGAAGAGGACAGACCTGGGTCAGGTCTACACAGCCAGCTCCTGCTTGTACTACAGTTATTCTATGTCCCTATAAAGTTGCCCTGGGACTGAGCAGGAGTTGAAGATAAGATGAGTTTCAGAGCAGCGGAGAGGGCCAAGCCGCGGCACAGAGCCCCTGCACAGCTTCCTTCAGTCCCTGCGTGGGCACGTCAAATTGCTTGTCTTAGTGGCTGTGTCCGTGGAGGAGTGGGAGAATCCCAGCTGGTCCCTGTGGTATTTCATTTCTTAAACATTTATGGGAAGAAACAGCTGAAAGCAGGAAAGACAAACTGCCGTTCCTACTGCTCCAGCCCGCTGTGCCCTCGCAGCCTGGATCCAGATACCCATTCCTGCTGTGAGACGACCGCTTTTTGTACTCCTAGACGCAACCCAATGTTTTCCAGCTTGTCAAAAGGGTCTGTAAGCAACTGAAGGAGCAGCAAGGTCTGAGCAAGCCAGACCCATCTCAGTACTATTTTGAGGCATTTAGCTTTCTGGCCAGTGGGTATGCTGTTATTCTTCTAATACAAGAAAATAAACACATGAGGAATATATACCAAAAAAACAGGTGACTCATAAGTGAGAATAGCCTCATTCTGTCATTAGCGGAGGGTAATTTGCCACACATTTGTATCACTATCACACATGTCTGCACAAAGCTTCACTGCCCCGTCACACGCTTTGGGCTGGGCGTGCTGCCGCAGCTCCCTGCAGCAGGGGAGCGGGAGACGGTCCGCAGTCAGTCGCTGCTTGGCCTCGGTTTCTCCTTTTTGCCTGAAGAGTGGAAGGGGGTGAATCCTGCTGCTTGGCCCTAAATCTGTCAGGAAGTGATTTGAGACTTTGAGTAGAGCTTGGCCTTTTCTTCCTCCAATTAAAAAGAAAGAAGATGGTGTTTTATAGGTGTGTTACAGCCACATGTATGCGCTGATCTTTAACGAATGATGTGAACAGCCTCTTGGGCTACTGCTGGACACAGCGCTGCCAGCAGAAAAATTACCTGAAATGAAATCTCAGAGAGTGACCTGTGAATGGCCTTGCATCAACTTAATAGGTGTGTTCACTCTGAGAACTAATGATAACTCTTTAACGAAAAAAAAATTCTTCCCTATCTAGAAAGTGTTTCCCACCTCTGCTCCGCTGAAGGAAAGGTAGCTTGTGAAGAAATATTTTCTTCCAAAGTGACTTAGGAGTCTCAGATCCATTTTAAAAATCTGATTACCCATTTACTTAGAAAAGTCTCATCATAAGGCTTTTTGTTCTTGGCTTTTTGAGGCAGAGATTTTGGCATGGGCCCGTTTAAATCAGAACTAAAACCAGGTGTCTGCACATACCTGGAAAGCACCAGCTCTACTGTCAGTGGCATGCATGCCATCTATTAATGACAAAATGAATGAATTGATGTGAAAAAGCAGGACGGGGAAGGACTTCAAACTCCTGTACCAAGTCGAGCCCGATCCCTGCCAGTATGACTACAGAAGGGAAGGACTACAAAAGGGATGGCACAGTTCCCTGCTCACTCTCTGGCAGCAGGATGGCACTGCTGCTTGGGGCAAGAACAGAGCATTATCTTTTCATCAGGATTCTTCTCTACCTCTCCTCTTTTTGCAAGAGAAAAAAAAACAACTTTGTCACAAAAAAAAAACCAGAAAATACAAAGAACCAGGAACTAAACAACTTTCTGGAGACAGGAGAGCAGGGCAAGCTTTACCTTGGCAATTTTTTTCAGAAGAAATATCCCACTATTTCAGAAAAAAGCAGTTGGCAACTTCCACCCAGCTTGGCTTGGTCCACAGCACTGTGGAAACAGGCAGAGAAATGGTGTGGAGAGTGGAAATCCCCTGGTGTCCTGGCTGCTGCCACCCCTGCCTTGCTTCTTCCCAAAACTTGTCTTGAGGAAAGCACGCTGCAGTCTTTCAAGGACCCTAAAGACCTGCTTCCTATCCATTTCAGGGACCAACTGCTCCCTGCTCATCCATTTTCAAAGTCCCAAGTGGAAGGTGAGCTTGCAGGTGAGGGTTTGCTACTGGTCTTTCCAACCAGTGCTCTGACCCACAGCAGCTATGGCTTTGTCACTGCCCTGTTAATTTAGTTACCACAGTATAAAACTATCTCAAAAGACTATCTATCTATCTTGCTCAAATTGCAACAGCTCCAGGCAAGAGGGCTGCCAGCAGGGAGCTGCGTTACAACCCAGCTTGAAAGAGCTCAAAGGTAAAGGCGGGTTCACTAGTGACAAACAGGGAGCAACAAGCACCTCACTCTGCCTTGTGTTTCCTGAAGCCTTATGTTTTCAAGAAAAAACCAAACCAAACCAAAACAAAAAAAGGACCCTTTTAGTGGAGCAGGTTTGTCTGGGCCTGTTAGCAGTCAATGGTGTGCTATAGCCACTGGCAGGGTGATGCACCAAAACTCAGGGAGGTAGGATGGTGCAAGGAGGAGGAGGAGGAAGGGGGATGGTATCGCTGCTCTTTTCTGGTAACAAAGGAGGGACATCATTGATGGCATTGATGGCAGATGCAACACATCTGGCTCTGACACATCTGGATCGGATGATTTCTCCTTTCCAGGGAGGTGGCAGTGGCTGAAGGACACAGGTTGTTCTTCAGCAGGCTTTGCCAATAGTCGCCTTGTCCTGAACAAGCTCTGGAGGGATGTGGGAACATGCAGGCACTCCTACCAGCCTAACAAGCTGGCAGAAGACCCCATACACCTCGTCATGCAAAACTATGCCTCTTCTGCCCTGTTCTATTCTGATACCAGCACGTTTTCTAACAAGCACTCCCTGGTGTAAAGCTGTCATGTGGGTATTTTGTGTGGAGGGTAGGGGAGAGACTGAGTGCTAAGAAAGGCAGGCAGGTGAGGTGAAATCCTAGAGCCTGGAGCTGCTTATGCCCTGCGTGGGCTAAGAAACTTGAGGTTCCCACATATTTTCTGCTGGAGTTGTGTTAGCCAGCATCTCAGATGATCGTACAGCAGGAGGATGGTGAGAGTCGCTTTGGACATGGTAGGAAAGAAAAATGCACCATGGACGTCTTGGGGATACTTTCTTTCCCCACCTGCAGGCCAGAATCTGTGCTCCCCACACCTGACTTCCCACAGGGAAATACAATGGTGCTTAAAAGCTCTGTGTGCGTTTCCGGAGTACCTCCATATGTCACCTGTGTGTGCCTGAACCACCAGTCTGTGCAACGGTGACACCCACCTCGCTGTGCAAAGCGCAGAGCCATTCTCCGCACCTCCACGTGTGTCCGACTTCATGGCACAGCACACACAGGGGAGGTCTGGTCTGCCACGCCGTCAACCTGCTAAGCGCTGTCTCGGCGGTCCTTCAAAGTGCAGGACCCAGGGCACCTGCCTTCAGACGGCAGCGACATCGTGATCCACAGACACAGCACCTGGTCCTTCTCCACAGAGAAAGGAGCAATTTCAGGCTCTGCAGTGAGTGTATGTCTAGTGCACATATTGGTAATAGCGCCGTGCTGGGGTCTCGGTGTGATCTTCCCGTTGCTCATTTGCTGGCAAGTGTGAAATGCAAATCCCTCCGGGCTTCTGTCTCCGCTCAATATTCACAGGAGCATGAAGGCTCCTGTGTGGAGGGGAGGGCGAGAGCCGGCAGACAGCAGGGAGCTTTGTCTCCTCCTTTGTCTGGAGTTTACAGGTTAAAAAATCTGCTTATTTGAGAGGCATTACAGGGAGAGTCAGCTCTCCGCGGCCGCCCCAAACCCTGCCTCCATCTCATGTTGGGGGCTGGTGTGGGGTACGGTGCCCGGCGTGTTCACGTTCCAGTGCAGAGGCCATTGCGCCAACGCTGTGGCTCCACCGAACCTGGCGATGCCGGAGCGGGGGGCACGGGGTCTGGGAGGAGGTACCCCAAAGTGAGTTTGGGTGCAGTTGCCCCCGTCCGGGGCCTGCCGGGCTATGGTTCCCACCCTGCCCCTTTCCTGTGGTGTGATGGTTCCAGTCAAAACCCCGTCAGCAATCTGGAAATGGCAAGTGAGACACTTGTTGCCATGGTGATCCTTAATAGTTCTGACTCAGATGTAGCGTTGCTATGGCAACCGCATCCGCAACCCTTGGGAGGCAGTGCCGGCACGATTTTTCTCTCGTAGCAGAAAAGGGCTCCGAAGCCCCATTTTGCTCACCCTTCGCTGCAGTGCAGTGACGAAGCTTTCGAGCTGTTTTATTATTCTCCTAATGAAGGACCATCCTGATCCTTCACCAAAGGATCTGCTGCTCTGCAGGGTAGAAGTGCTCTGGACCGCCTCGCCATGGGCACATTGTCTGCACCGCAAGGCGATCCCAGCCTCTGCCTTTCGGTGGCTCATCAGAAAAGAACAACAACAACAAAACAAAACAAAACAATTTTTTTTTCAAAAGGAGCAGTAACATTTCTTCCTAGGTAGGAACAAGCTCCTTTCATCTCGGGAGCTCAAGGTCAGATCCAGCGGGGGGGGGCAGGGGGCTAGTTTTAAGAAGAAGAGTGCCCGTGGCTGCGAAAGGAGAGACAAAGGGAGAGCGGATGTGAAGGAGTGGGTGTGCCTGTGAGAAAAAGAGCAGATCTGTGAGCAGGGAGTGTGTCCATGGGCACGGCTGTGAATGCGAATGGGAGAGGAACCACCGGAATAGGAGACGCGAAGCAGCGTGTGGGTGTGCCTGGTGTAAAATGAGAGAGGGCACGTTCGCTGGCGGGCGCGGGCGCTTTTGTGTGCGAGAGCGCGCATGCACAGGCGCAAGGAGAACGGGTTCGCGTCATGCAGCTCTGCGTGCATACGCTCTCGCTGACATTCAGTCCGCTCCCCTGTCATCTTTGGCTGGTACAAAGACAGACACCGACGCACGTAATGCCTGAAAGGCGCTTGGGACCCTATGGGGAGGATAAGCTTAGGGAGGGGCGAGTGTATGTTAAGATTGCTGTTGCAAACCTAGCAGCAAAGACTTTTGCAGCACTAAATAATCCAGCCAAAATAATTTCATATTATCCTTCTCGGGCAAAGGCAGGTGGGAATGAATGTGAATTCTCCACATGGGCACCCTTGGCTCTACATCTCAGCCAAAGCCTCTGTCCTGAGAGACCTGGGCATGGTTCCCAAGGGAATTGATAGGTGCTTTTCCAGAGTCAGATGTCTGACTGCTCAGGCAGGCAGGAGGAGTCACTGGAGAGATGCTTAAAGCTGCCCAGACTTCCCAGGGGTTTCATAAACTTTCTCTGTGGTTTTTCCAGCTTGGCAGAGAATCACATCAGCCTCTCTCCTACCTGACATCCTCATTCTTCTAGCCACCATCTTGCATTGGCAGGGCACAGTGAGA